>NC_134955.1:17996838-18624094 GCF_965638725.1 Aptenodytes patagonicus
TTGCTTAGGAGAGAATCATTTAAGTTCCAAAAATATATAAATTTTAATTTGGGTCTAGATACATTAAATAGGGCAAAGTACGAAAAAAAAAAAAAAAATCACTGTAGCAAGGAGTTAGAAGAGACCAGCAACTTACACAAACCATAGCTGAAGACGAAACAAGTTAAAAAAAAAAAAAAAAGTACCTTAGTCCTGATAAAAAAAAAAGAAAGGTAGGGGTTTAAACCTCCGGCCATGCAGGCTCTTTGCATGGTTTTCCTCTAAGGATTTGTCTTATCTTTTTCTGTTTTGTTTTTGAGGCAGGGGAAGGAAGGAGGGGTACAGCCCCTTCCCATATTCCAGCCTCTGTGCAGCATGAGGATGCCCAGCAGAAGGGGAAGTACACTTGTATTCATGCAGAGAAGCATGATTCCCGCCAGGAACTGGCTACAACCATTTCCTGTACAATGCACGTTTCCTCTCATGTCCTACACAGGTCAAGCTAGTAGACAGATCACTATTCTTAGTTGTCACTTGCCGTCAAAAAACCTTCAACAGACAAAGTGCGAATGCTCTGTTTGTGTTAGCTTAGGTCTATCAGATAGAGCTTCCTGTTAATATGTATTTGTTCCAACTGTAAGGCAAAGTATAGTTGGTGCTTCCTGAAGGAAACAATGGCATAATTTTTAACCAGCTCCTTGACTCCTTGTCAAAGAAATACTGTCTTCTAGCTCCCGTGTGAGAAAGCAGTTTTACTGTACAAGAAAGATCATATACAATACAGGGTAGTCTGATACTAAGAAAAACAGGTTAGCTATACAGCTAAATAAGCAAGGTTTCTATCACACTTATGTGGCTCTTCTGGGAGATTAGAGTCTGTAAAAATAATTTAAATTATGGGCAGTGTACCAAAGCACAAAGCACACAATGAATCAAAAGTAATTTAGGATACAGCACCAGGATTATTGCAGAAAAGGCCTTTAAGGTCTTGGCAAAGGGTATAATTGCAGTAGAAATGCAAACCAGACGTCAAGATGCTTCAAGAGGAAAGTTTAACTGCTCACAAAAAGCAATGTTATTGCATCCTGCAACAAGGTATTGGTTTCTTTGAGAATAGGCATGGTTGAACAGGAAAAAGATGATAGGTACTGTGTAAGAGACTGGAAAAAGTACATGCTACATTTAAAACAAGTGCATGACCCAAGAGATGTGAACACTGGACTGCAGAAGACTCATCAGGGGTCCTCAGATGGTTCATAACGAGCTTCCAATGTGCCCGATCATTAACATGAAACCCCAGCATAGCAACATGACAGCCATGGAAGGAGTAAGCGCACATGCGCAATGGGGAAAGGATGTCACACAACACTACAAATTGAAAGAATTTTTGCCGTTCTTTTCACATGCACCTCAGGCTTAGCAAGAGAAAAATATGTCATTAGTGCTCTTACTTGAAGACTAGAAAAGTACAGTGAGTATACTGTAAAACAATGAAAGATTTTCTCTTATTCTTGTGGTTTGATGAAACACTACAAAGCAGGAAAGAAAAATGTAATTTTCACAGCTTATTTTGCTTGGAATATCTCATCCTCACTTTTTGTCACACTAAAATACCGTTAGGAAACCAGTACAGTCCTGTGCGCTGTCCTCATCCTCTCAATTCCACATTCAGGTTTGCTCAAGTCCTGTAGCACCCCATCATTCAAAGCAAAACCCATCATCCAGCAGCATGTTCCAAAAGACATCCACTGCTGCGCACTCATTGCCTGGAGCTCTAACACACTGCCCATCTCAAGGTGAGCATCAATGCCAAATTCAGCCCATACTTGTTTTAAGCATACATGCAAGCATAAGCAGAGCTGAACCATGGCTTTTCAGCTGCCCAGGCCAAGTCACTGGGTGGTGGCGGCACCAGCAAGAGAACAGATAGCATCCCTCAAGGCACCCTTAAAGGATTTGAGACTAAATCACCCTTACACTGTGCTGCAGTCGGGGTGGGGGTGGACATCTGCCTTATTTTACACACAAGGCAGATTTAGGCAAAAATGTGAGTTGCAAATGGGAGCTTAGGACAATACATCAGTTGCACACCACCGCTGAAAGCAAACAGTTTATTCTTAGTGCAATAGAGGACTTTCCTTTTTATCAGCCAATTCTGGATAAGTTTTCATTTTAATGAGGGGGGGAAAAAAAGATAGGAGAGGTATGTTCTAGAAACTGAGTGACACAATACCAGTAAAAATTGTTTTCTAGGTGGAGTTTTATACAGTTGGTCTGAGGGCTCACTACATCACTATTCCACTTTTCTTGTAACAGCAGATTCAAGGTAGCAGAGTTTAAAATAATTTAGTATCCAAATATTAAAAGAAAAATACTAAAAGCTCTCTGAGACTTTGTAAAACCCAGCTTCTGAAAAATTGCCAAGCCTAGACTATTGCTCTGCTTTGCTTTTATCAAGCCTAAATTAAATAAATTTTTCTAAATAAAATACTGTACTTTTTTTTTTAAACATAAACTTGAAATTATTTTCCTTAAATACACAATATTTCTTTAAATAAGCAACAATATTTACCCCTAATGGCTTTTCTTGTTTGAGCTGGCTGGACACTATTTTGATAGCTTCATCTAACAGAGCATTTTCAAGAGCTGTTATGTATTACCCCTCTTTTTTTTTTTTTTCGCTATTTACTTTGATCACAGCAGTACGGCTACAAATCACTTTCCCTCCCCAATTAAAGATCAAAGGACATTGTATTATGCCTCCTAAAGCATATTCATCTTATAATACTGCAGAAAAACTAGACTTGGTCAGCTTCTCAGCTCACAGAATTGCTTGCTTGCTAACCAGCTTCTGGATATTGCATGTAGCCAAGTAAGAATGCTATCCTACCCCAAAGAAGTAAAACAAGGCAGAAGGAAGGAAACATTGTCTCCAGACCTAAGGAGAGAGGCGCTATCCCACAATGTTGTACAACTGATTTACTAGTGCACGTAAACTTGTATACTAATTTTATTGCAGTACAAATCAGGATTTATGCTTCTATATGTTCTATAAAGAAACACCCACATTGCTAGCTCACTAAAAACCCTCCATGACAGGAAAACAATATTGACATTTTTGACAGCATCCTTTATCTTTAGTTGTGAATAGAGTGAAACAGTGACAGGGACTAAAAAGCCACAGATAGCTAAATATACAAATGGGGAAGAAATAATCATACCTTGAGCTACTGACCTGGATAGATGCTTAATTTGATTTATTCCAAATATCACAAGAGTGATACCAGACCTGAGCAACTCTGGCCTACCCCCTCACCTGATCCCCCAAATGCCTTTTCACGCTCCTTTCTCCTGAAACAGCTGTGTCTGAAAGGCACTTTCATGAGTGCTGGCAAGTAAGATGAAGACCGTGAGAAAGATCTGAAGCTGGGATAAGTACGCTCACCACCGTTTCCATTACAATCCTCTGCTTTAATTATCTAAAGGTACAGTTGATAGATGCTTTCACAGAAATCAGTATTGATGCCTTCTTTTGAGCTTTTCCACATTCAGTTCTCTGCTGCACGTTTCTAGGGGTGTTGGGGGGAGAAATGTGGCACCCTTAATGCATCACAGCTTAGAAACAAGGAAGAGAAACTACATGACAGGTTAACATTCCTAAGGTGAAAGCAGAGGAATTCAGACAGACAGACATATTTCTAGAGAGGAGAAAGTGTTTGCTGAAGGAAAGACATAATGCGTGGAAGCTATGGCAACTTGACTTTCTTAGTTTGCTTTAACCACGATGGAAATTTCAAGTGCCCCTGGAGAAAAAGAATGAAAAGAGTCTAGAAAGTGACAAGCAGCTTTTACATTTACAGCAACAGAATCTTTCTGTAAATACAAAAATCTCTATAAATACGTGCCATGAAATACAGAAACGTTCAATACTCCTTTTCCTCAAAAAAGCCTAAATAGATTAAATTTGCAAAATGCAATCCATGCTATGCTTAAAGAGCTTTAGCTTTGTGCCCTCATCACTCAATAGACAGTTTTCCAGGCTGAAAATTATGAGGATAATTATTTCCATCATTCCAGCATTCAAGTTAGCTGTTTGTGGAAATTCCAGTTGTCTATCACTGGGCTAAAAATTCTGCTGTATCATTTGAACTTGCATTAAAACCATTCAAGACTTTGATCTATAAATTGATTTTACCCTTCAAGAAATAAATCTTGCATATCTACACAACATACCCACAGACACTGGCATATTTGTTAATACCATGCACTTTATGAGCGATAATACAAGAATCGGTGATAATACAATCACCCACAGATGAAACTGAAGCAAAGCAAGTTTGGCTGTATCAAAGAAAAAAGTATTTTCCTGAAAGCGCAAAAACAGCATGACTTGGGTCATGTTTCTTGTTTACTGCCATCACTAATCATTTGTAATCCAAGAACAGGTTGGCAGTGTCAGCATATGAGAAAATCTAAAGGTCAGTGCAAAATTATAAGAAACTTAATACTTCAGTATATCAGTAGCATTCCTCCAATAGCAATCATCTATTTGCCAACCTATGGCAGTAGCTGTGGTGGTGTGACCATAGCAAGCTGAGTACCTGAGTGAACCCAGATTCACAGAGAAAAGTAGCATCTTTTAAAATGAACTGATAAAGCTGGAAGAAAATTAGGCAAACTCTCAAGCATCAAATGGAAGACTCACTTGACTTTGAGCTTGTCTGTCTTTTCCAGCCACACCCGCCAGCCAATGTACTGAACAGAAAAAAAATGGATTAAATTCTAATAGGATACTAAAGGAAAGCAATAAAATTAAGAAAGAAAAAAAAAATCCTCTGCCCCAAAGAAAACAATGTAACATTAAAAGAAAATTGTTCAGGAAAATTATAATCAGTTCTGAGGCCTGCATCCAAGTGACATTACAAAGTGATTTAGTGTCCAAAATACTGGAGTTTCAAAATGGGACTTCAAACTTGTACATTCAACTACCAAAGAACTTCCTTGTAAGAGAAGTTAAGATGAAGTAATCAAAGGTGTGAGATGCTTAATGCACTGAACCTTACAGGAAGGGCTCCTATTCAGAAATACAGTGGCTTTACATAACATAACAAAAAAAAAAAATCAACTATTAACCGGACGCACAACCCTGCTATGCTCACAGTAGTGGCCTCACCACTGAAGCTGCCAGACATGAGCTTTATTTTTCCTCCTCCACAAACTTTTCTGTAGTTGGAATTTTAAAAGATATGCCCACTATAATGATCAGAAAGTTTGGTTATAAAATGCATATTTTATATTATAAATATTAGTATATGCATTTAGACTGTTTTCCCCCACCAGCACCAATTAAAAGCATAGTTACTGTAACATTATACAAGAAATACATCAGCATGTGTATACCTAATGCCATTGTCAACTTCAGCTGCCCAAACATCATGCTTCCACTCTAAAAACCATGAGGCATCTAAACATTTCTGGGAGTTGTCTTTTGATGCTGCAGAAGAAAGAAACCCTATTTATTTTGTAGCAAAATCTCAAATTCTCAGTCAGATACCTTCAGGAGCAAGGATTTATCAAAATTGATTAATGAAAAAAAGACCTGAGAGATGGTAACATCTTGTGGCACACCTGAAGATGAGCCACAGCCTAGGAAGGGAAAGCTAGCACAGTCCCTTTAGTCAGGCATACAACACCAACTCTACCTCCGCAGGGAGCTGGCAAATATTTTGCTATATGTATAAATGCTATTTTTCACTTGTAAATGAGACCTCAGATTCAGAATTCCGATGGATAGTTTTTATGTGTTTTCTTAAGATTCCCAACTTTTGCTGCTAGTCCTGTGACCTCCACAGTAGTGGAAAAGGTCAGTGCACTCAGGTAGACCAGCTACAATCAAAAAAATAGACACACAAAAAAGCCTTGGATGGAAACTCTCTGAACTTTGTTGTGCTATTCTGTCTCCCTGAACTTAAAAAGAATTGTTCCTAAGCTGCATCATTTTAAGGCTATGATTTGACACTATCCTTGAACATGTAGTTAGTCTCATCCGAATTCAATTGGACATTGAGCACTTGATTAAATGCTTGCTGAATTTGGGCTTCACTCAGGGCAGATTCCAGCTCAAAAGTATATCTTCAATGGAAACCGCAGGGGAGCTTAGCTATGAAATTTAGTTTAGGATTATTAAGATCTTCCAATATTTCTCATAATTCTGATATATCACTGCAAGACAGTATGAGGAAGCAAGGGTGCAGTGCATGGGAGACTGCACACTGCATAGTCTACTATTCCAATGTTAACACAGACATAAAATGATTTCTATTACAGCTCTTACTAAGGCTTTCAAACTATACATAGCAAGTGCTTGCTAACATCATGGAATACATTTCTTAAAACAGTGTGATACAAGTCAGAAAAAGGCAAAAAAAGATTTTAATTCTTTGGCACATTAATTGACTTGAATAATAAATGAAATTCCAGTTAATTGTTAACATTGCAAGGCCTGACATCATACGTAAAAGTTTGAATATGAACTTGGAGGAAAGCATGTAGTACATCTGCAACATTAAGATGTCAAAAATATTAAATTACTCAAATTTAGAACTCAAAAGAATTCCACCTCATTTAAGCTTTATAAATAGCAGAAGTATTAGGGCAGTAAACCACAGTGCATATTATTTAAATTCCTGCATATTTCTTTTTGAAGCGCCGATATTTCTAAGTATGTACTTAGTTTTATATGTGGTCCTCTGCAATGAATAATAATCATAAACATAAATTTGTGATACATAAAGCTAAGTAGGGGGGTACAAGCCTTTATGAGAGGCAGACCTTGAAGAGCTCTCTCCGGGAAGTCACCGTTTCATGGCTAAACTACTAGGAAATATAAAATGATGATTTTCTGTCAAAGTTCAGTGCCCTTGAGATTAAGCTGCCATTTCAAGTGTATGTTTAGAAAGTGTCAGTAAAATGTATTGATATGATCTGCCAACGTATTAAGAACATCCATTTGAGTAACATATGACCTCATGGCAAAATTATGCTTTACAATACTATTCTTGGCCCTAAACTACTAGACATTTTAAACAAGTATTAACAACATTGCAGCAGCATCCAAAACCCTAAGAAAACTGCAGGGTCAAGTTCACCTACCTATGTGACACTGCAGTAGATGCACACCCTTCCACGCGCATAACTGGCTGCCAGTCACAATATTCAATAAGATACCATGAAACAAATGGCTACCAGAGAGTATCTATTAGTTCTACCCGTTTAGTTTTCAGTCGTGAGAATTTATTGTTTAGAACTACATCCTGTAGATTCTGGTGGCAATTCTGGAAAAAAGAGATGAAAGCTGAAGAGAGAAACACGGTACCATAGAATCACCTGTCAAGAACACTGAACTTTTTGCTTTGCTTTTTAACAAAGATTCATATGATTATAATGAAAGCTATTAAAAGCAGTCTAATATTTTGAAGGCACTTCTGGGAGTGCATCATAATTAAACCATTGCACTTCACATGCATTAAGTAATCCAGAAAATTCTTCCTTGTAAGGATCAGATTTCCATGTATGTTCATCATCCAGGAGCTCAGCCATGATTCTTTTGAACAGATTTTCAGCTTAAAGCACTGATCCTTTTTGAACATGTAGATCCAGTTAGAGATTCTAATCGCTTTTGACCACTCAGTCCCTAATGAATTTAATAAACTACAAAGTTAGTCAAGTAGAAGATTCAGGATCCTTATTCCATGTTAATCGATAAATTTTACAATAACTAAAAAGAGGTAAAAATTTTGATATTCAGGACATACTAGTCACCTTGCAAATCACAAAACAAAGAAAAGAAAGTTACAAAGGACAAAAATAGTTGACCTTCCTTTTCAAACTGCAGCTTTAATGAAATATTTACTTCTTATTTCCAAATTATTTTAGCAACAGGCTTGCCCAGATTAAAGCGCAACTTCATTTTTAATGGACTTTTTTCAGAACAGGCTAAGTCCTATAGAGTTCAGAATTTCAGGCCAGACCATGAAGATTTTAAAAAAAAAAAAAAAAAAAAAAAAGCTTAAATAGTACCATGCTTCATTTCCCTGAAGTCCACAGGACCAGTTGGACACAGAGGGGTTACTCTGTTTATCAACGTCAAAACCCAACCTGAAATAATTAATATTGTTTTTAAAGATGCAAAGCACTTCAAAAGCTGCAGAAGGCTGAGGAACACCAGTAATGCCAAACAGCATGAGAAGTCAGCAGTACAGCGTAAGCCTGAAGGACATGGTTTGATTACGGACATTATTGAAATGGCACCTGTGCCATTGGAGAATACTTTTCTATGGCGTTTCACCTTCGTCAGTACAAACAAAAGCATTGTTCTACTTGGAAAGTCTTTGGCAGCAGATTTGGGAAAATAACAAAAGTATCTCTAATGTGCATAGCACATAACATTTGTTTCATAATCTGATGGAGCAGAATTAATTTCTTGACCACCCGACAGGATATGCTTAATTAAAAAAAGTGGAAGGGAGCTTTCTTAGTCTATGTACTCCTGTTTTTCTTCTCCAAGCAATGGCTTGGGTAGCTTCCTACTCTAAGCAGTCTGCATGTGACTACCACATAAAGCAGCACCGAATGCCAGAAACGGGATACCAGTGCAAGCCTCTGGCTTTTACATTTCTTAGATATTGTTTATATTTTTCTTAATTTTTCTTAGATAAATACAGTAGATGGTGACACAGTTTTCGACTATCTGCTGCTCAAAGGGCCACAATCATTAAAAATATAAGCAATTAAATAAATACCAAGTTCCCACACCCAAGGTGTCTTCCCCATAAAATAGTCACTTTTAGAAAAGAGAGTTATTACAACTGGTCTCAAAAAAAAAAGAACCTAAGGACAACTAATTTATAAACTTCACATTTCCAGATTTCCTTTTATATACTGTTTCCCATTACCCAACAAATACCAAAAGAAAATCATGCTACTGCAAGATATCCTAACAAATTCTGTTGATGTGAATTCTTAGTTGGGAAGGAAGGGGCAATTTCACATCATCCATCTCTGACACAGATTTATGGGAGAACAGTATTTTATAATAAAAATATATTTTTTTCAGTAGAATTCTGGCTCCAGACCTTCATTTGAGTTCAGAAAAACCTAGCATTGCAGATAAAGAAATAAGTGGGGCACATCAGCAAACAAAATCTTTACGTTTGAGCAGTGAAATCATGAACTCCCTTAGCAACAGACTTTAAAAAAAAAAAAAACAACAAACCCAACCAATTATTCTGAACAGTGAGAAGCTTCTTTATCTGAAACAATCCCTGAACTTTTAAAAGTGATCCATGAAATTTTTGTGCCTTGCTCAAGTTGGCACAGAGACATGTTTCTCATTCACCTCAGCCACTTAAGCATTAGTTAAAATAATATTATCACTCCCACAGTAAAGACGACTTCCAGAAACAGGCTCCTTTTCAACCAATAAAAATGACCTGTTCAAAAGATTTTTTTTCGAGACTGACTCCTTTACATAAAGGTAAATTGTCAGATAAATTGTTGCTGTTCCCTATCATGATTAAGAGATAGGAGCACAGGAACAGTTTGGGGGTGGAAAGTGTCAGAAGTCGAGCATTCATAAGAGTCGGGGAAAAAAAGATTCAGTGAAGAAACAAATAAAGTCTGTCTGGAGTTAACACAGGCATGGGAGAAACGAGGCTCTTCAGGGAAGACTCCAGCAGATGGCCCCAAAACAGCAGCAAGTTTTCTCAGAACAGCTCATGGACAATGAGTGCCATTTCCAGTAGTTTTCTGTACACGTTGCAAAGGCAAGCTGAAGTCCCAACTCCAGTTTGGTCTGCTCATACTGGTGCATTTGAGAAGGCACCCTTGTTTTATTAAAATGAGGGAAAGCTTTATTTTATTTATGTGTTTATTTAAGAACATAAATTAATACACCAAAAAAAAAATCTCATTAAAAGTTGTGATCACTTAAATGGACATTTGTTTTTTTAAACTTAAATTTTCTATGCACATGGTTTCTATTTTTTGTCCTTCCCTCTTTCTGGCTTAGGCAATAAAAGACAAGCCATTAACTGTAAGAAAAAAGCCTTTTCCCCTCCCTTTTTTCCATAAAAATGGAAATTTTACATTTCAGAGAAAAATGAGAATTATCTACAGTAAGTTTTCTTTTGAGACAAATGCTTTTATATTGAAATGTTTTTCAGTTGATATCCTGATCCTGCCCTTCATAAGCCATTAAATAACATTTCAATGTGACAAAAATCACATGGTTACAGTGCTGCACAGCTTTTCAAAAGCTTCTTCCATTGTGATTAAAAAATTTCAAATCATTGTAGAAAGTATTTTAGGCAGACATTTTCCAGTAATAACGGGTCAGAAAGAGGGTACTGCACATATTTCATTACATGTCATTACTCACACACTTCCAAGGTTAGTTGTGTCAAAGCCCTTTTAAGAAACTTAGGAATGGTTTCTCCTAAAAGAACATCTAAAAGGCACATACTCAAAAGCAATGCATTCTGGTTAAAGATTACTGCACTCTGAAACGGGACTTTCAGGTCTCATGAAAATATCTTAAATCTATTCCTTCAGAAAATTTGTTTCATTAATCACAGCTGAAAACCAAACTGGCCTTCCTCTGTGTTCAGGAAGGCATGCTTGGCCCCAAAGCAGCTGTGCTGATTAATGAACTTGCTCTCTAAGAAAATAAAAAGATTAAAAAGAAAGAAGTTTCCAATTTTTCTTTTTTTTTTTTTAATGTGACAATGGGATAAAGAGCAGCAGATGCTAGCATATTGTCTGGTTCATCACCTTGTTGTGGTTTAACCTCAGTCGGCAACTGAGCACCACACAGCCGCTCGCTCACTCCCCCTGCCCGGTGGGATGGGGGAGAGAATCAGAAGAGTAAAAGTGAGAAAACTCATGGGTTGCAATAAAAACAGTTTAATAATTGAAATAGAAAAAAAAAAATAATAATAATATACAAAGCAAGTGATGCACAATGCAATTGCTCACCACCCACCAACCGATGCCCAGCCAGCCCCCGAGCAGCAGCGCCCTGGCCAGCTTTCCCCAGTTTATGTACTGAGCATGACATCACATGGTATGGAATATCCCTTGGCCAGTTTGGGTCAGCTGTCCTGGCTGTGCCTCCTCCCAGCTTCTCGCTGGCAGGGCATGAGAAGCTGAAAAGTCCTTCACTAGTGTAAGCACTACTTAGCAACAACTAAAACATCAGTGTGTTATCAACATTATTCTCATCCTAAATCCAAAACACAGCACTGTACCAGCTACTAGGAAGAAAATTAACTCTATCCAAGCTGAAACCAGGACACACTTATATATCCTTTAGGCAGACAAGTCTCTCACAGGGTAAATAAGAACACTGTACAGAGGCAATTGCAGCACTGCATCAGCTAAAACACTGTCTATAAAAAGCTTTTAGAAGTCTTGGAAAGCTGCTTTTTTTTTTTGGGGGGGGGGGGGGGTGTGTTTTTTTTTTTAATGTTTACTCAGCCTGGTATTCCTGTTTATGTTATAGCCACCACCACTTGTTTTATTATTGCTGCACCATGAGAAGGCCTGGAAGAGAATTTTGTTTTCACCATTAACAATCAACCTGTAGTTCATTAAAAGTAGAAAAACCTATTCATAAAGAGCCATTTACAGCTCACCTCTCTATCTGTAGTAAACATACATACACTCATGATTATAGAGAACCTCAGAGCTACCAGAGCAATTAACATAAATTAAGGATGGCCACCTTTTCCATGCTTTGCAATATACACTGTGACAAGATAGGTCTAGATCTAGGTGAATTAAATTACATTAAGAGATCTCCCGCTCCATGGCCTTCCCTACTTAGTATTTTAAAGAAATTCGGTAGTATCTAGTTCTCTTGCTCTACTTTTTCCTAAAATTCCACCACTTTCTTATTTGGCAGCTATCAATTATTCATGCATTAAAGTCTGTTACTTCAAAAATATGTTACAAACCAAAAAAATCAAAGTTCTGCATAACTTCTACCCTAATATACTTCCTGATCTCAGGTAGTTCCCTTGCTCTTACAGACTGACCTTTACTGAAAGCATACTGCATACTACATATTGCAAGTTTGCAGGCACAGAGCGCATTCTTTGGTCAGGTTAACACTGCAAAAAAAAAAAAAAAAAAAAAAAGGATGCTAGCTACTTCCCAAGTGCATGCAAGCTTCCACTGCAGTGACCTATGTAGCAATTATTGTCTTCATTGGCTAGCAAAGAAAAATGAACAGCAGAGAGATTAAGTGACTTGTACAAGGTCATACAGCAAGTCTAATGCAAAGCTGAAGATAGATCCCCAAGGACCTGGCTTCTAACCGAGTTTCACACAGTTAGATTTCCACATGCTGGCTGGGCCACCTCTTTGCACCAAAGAAACCAGTAGTCAGGGGGAGAACAGCCTCCTGTCCTCGCCCGGTGTGGCTTACATTTAAGTTAGCATCCCCCAGCCATTCACAAATTCCAGTGCAGGCACCACCAAGCCTGGGCACAGACACTGCAGGAGATGTTTCTTGCCAGCTCAGCAGGGACAAAGGTGGCTGCATCCCAACAAGTCCAGCACACCCACCAGCTTGCTGGCCATCTACCCTGGTGCTGAATGCTGAGCACCCTGCTGGTCAGTAATGTCAAGGGGGGAAGCCTGAAGAACTGGGACCACCCTCAAGAAAGACCCTGACCCAGTCCTTACGCATCCTTGGTACCCTCTCCTCCTTGTCTTCTAGGGAAGGGCTCCATACGGGGAGGGCAACCCCTGCATTCCCCCTCAGCAAAGGGGAGACATCCTGGCTGGGGGTATGGAGGATGTGGGGACATAAGGACTAAAACTGCTTTGGCCACAAAGGTTCCCACTCTCATTTTTAACATCCATCTCTGTATTTTCCTTTCCTACAATAAACACCACTGACACTCCCTGCAATGTAACATTGATTATAGACCGTGGTTTCCCATCAGAAACTGCTTAACTCCTTTGTCATGACAGCTAGGAAGAAACTTGACAAGCTACGAAGGTGTTTAAATAGTAAGAAATTTACATTTTTTGGAGGAGCCTTACAAAGAGTCACTCGTAAGCATGGAGAGAAAGTATTTGCTTGATAATTTCACTCAAAGGAACGAAAGCAGAAAGCAAAAGTTGATAAGAGTCCCTAAGCTGGCCTTCTGATGTTGAGAAAATGATAGAGTGGATAAGCTGAAGGCCTTAAAAAACAAAGTCATGTAGCTTATATCTGAGACGAACTGAAAGGGAGAGACCACTGGTAATGCTAACAGAACAGTGAAAGGGAAAAATCATCTGATTAAAAAAAGGAAAAAAGTGCTTTATAGCAGCATCATGTATGTTTACAAGCAGAGCAAGGCTGCATTCAAAGATAAGACAAAGTAGTAACTCAAATACAAGAGGATATTAACTTAGATGAGTTTTATGTGCCAAAAGGTACACAGAATGCCTTATCTCTCCTTGCATCTTATACTAGAAAATGCTCAAGGTACAGATGTATGCAAGGACTTAAGAATCCATGTTGAAGACAAAACCCCATGTTACAAACTTGAGCATTAGGGAAGAATCAGTATTTCCGAACAATATTTGGAAAGACGACTGTGCAGCACTGTAGCCAGGTGATTTTTGCTTACTAAATATTTTGAGATTTAGCTAACGAAGGGCTGAAACACACCATTCTCTGAAGAAGCTTTTTCCATTCCATTAACCTCCCAAATACCAAGGATATATTAATTTTGCACACACACTGCGCAAGTCCATTGTTTGATTCAGGCTTTTGTGTAAGCAGAGATCTCTGCTTACACAGAGATGAAGAGTCACACCACTGCAGTAGGCACAGACACAGATCCCTTTGCACCACCCAGTCTCTGGAGCAAGACAAGTCCTTGCCTGAGCATTCTGTATTGGGATAAATTAATTTTTACCTATTATAAGGCAGTCAACATCTGTTGAGGTTTTCATTTGCTTTTTTTAAACCTGCGTGACCTTTCAAATGTTATGAAGGACAAATCTTCCAGTACTTCTTTCTAGCCTTGTTAACGCTGTAACAGGTTTTGGAACCATGCAATGAGGAAATAAGCATTTGAGCAGTGGTCAAGCCCATCAAAGAGATACAGAGTGCCAAGATCTTCAAAGCTCTATCAGGTACACAAGAAATCAAGGACAGGTGTGAAATATGAAAGATTTTTTACTTCAAATAAACAACAGGAAGATTTAAGTTTTCTGATTTTATTTTGGGATAAGGGGAACAAAGGAGGAGAGAAGCTAAAGCAGGGACTTCACTTCAGGTATTTTACCCGTGTCAGCAATAAAGCCATCTCTAATCCAAAGCCAAAGTAATACAAATACAGATACCTGTATTTGTGCACATCGTACAGAGAGAAAGAGAGAGTGGCTGACTTGCAATCATTTTAGTGTATGATAATACAGCATTCTAAGTTGTTACAACATCATGCAGTACCAATACAGAATAATTAGCCACTGTCTTGTCTTCACTCAGAATGAAGTTTAAGACTTGGATTCGTTGTGTGTTTAAGGATAGAAGGAAAGCAGGATTAAAGACTTTAGCCATACCATTTGTTCTATCAAAGATTAAGCTTTATAGGAATTACTGTATAGCTCCAAAATCATAGTTCAAATTATGTTAAAGTCAACTTCTCTCAGTTCCATGGATCAGTGTCCCAAGTCAAAATTTATCTTTCCTCAGCTACCCAACTCCAGTCTTAGAAGGTGAAAGACAGCTGGTTGCTGGTACTGCACAGAGCCTGAAACTGAAACCACAGCATACCCATATGCAGGCACACATTTAAATTTTATATCACATTTCCTTTAGAAGCTGAGGGACTATCTTACTCTCTGAAATTGCAGAATGTTCTTAAAGTTTTATCTCTTGTGGTCTATCGTCACATCACCCTGAGCACACTTGGTATCACCCATCTTGGAAACTAGACAGGGTCAGGCCCAGTTACTGCTTGGACAGGAGACAGCTTATGAATACTAGGTGCCATAGACTCCCAAAGCTTGGCTGGGGTTGACACTTGGATGCAACGTCAAGGGCAGCCAGAAGAGCTTCTACTGCTACATTAATAGCAGAAGACTAAACAAGGGAAATACACGCTTATTGCTGAACGGAGTGGGTGATTTAGTGGCAGTAGAGACAGATAAGGCTAAGGCACTCAATGCCCTCTCTGCCTTAGGCTCCACCAGCAAGGTGTTCCTAACCTCTCTGCTTAAATGCAAGGTACAAGGAGGAGATAAACTACCAGGAAGAAATCAGGATCAAGTTAGGGATGACTTGAGAGAACTCATCCTACACAAGACCATGGGACCAGACAGGTTGCATCTGAAGGTGCTGAGAGAGATGGACTGTGTCACTGATTTGTCGCTCTGAGGGTAATGGAGGTGGGATAAAGAGTCCCCTGACAACTGGAGAAAGGTAGATGTTGCACCCATCTTCAAAATAGCCCAAAAAGAATACAGCAAAGACTTTTCTCTATGCAACAGCTAGAGCTGAAAAAGTCACAGCTTACACCACTATTTTCAGTGTTCTGCTGTAGCTAAGACTGCCACAAACTGTAAGCACTCTCATTCATCTCTACTGGAAGTTCACCCTCAAAAGCTATATCCACCGAGCCACAGACACAAGGGCAAGAAGCCAACAATGGAGCAATCAGGAAAAAGGAAATCCCTTGCATCACAAGATTCATCTGCCTGAAACCATCTGGAAATTGACTCTTCAGGATATAAAGTTCACAGCACACTTTCTAAAGAAATCCAAGCAAAAAAGATTCACAAGTTTCCTGGGCTTTGACCCAGAATAGACTTGAACATCCTTCTCTGGTTCGATATAGTTCAGAGGAAAATTTAAGTGAGAGGTAAAAATTTTCCACTCTAAGACAGATAGACCCTTCCTCATCCTTCTCCAACCAGTCCCACTTAATCTAATTATTTTCAAAAGGATGAAATCCTGTTGTTTCATATCTCTGGGGTGATATGGTGAACAACAGAACTCCATGAACTCAAAAATCAGGGAGAAAGATGCAACAGCTACTCCCTTCAAATCAGAGATTTGGAGGAATACTATGAGGAACTTAGCAGCTAGCATGCAATCAGGAAGACTGTCTGCCTGGAGTAAGCCTGCTGGCATTTTGCAACTTCTAAGGTTTTTAGCATGAAAGATGCAGAGGATTCATGGTGCAAGACTAATGATGTCAGACTCAGTAGAGTCTCACAAAATCCTAACAATCTTTTCCCATAGGTTTTGGGAGTTAGAAAAGTGACTTTTGTTTCCACCAGCAGAGAAATCCTTGCATGAATGAGTCCATTAGGTTTAGTATAAGAATAAAGCCATCGGCACTTTTACCTTTGTCCACAAGCCCAACACAAATATAGCAGGAAGTGATAATTGTCACTCCCCTGTTCTTTCCTCTGTGAAACAGTATGTCAGACCTCATAGGGACCAGAAAAGAAAAAAAATATGCATTAATTTTGTCAGAAATGGCTTGATATTTTTCTTAAGAAAAGCATCATTTGTTGATGGCAACCCATCACAATAGCTGCTACACTGAAGTTTAAGAGAAAAAAAAAAAGGGGGGGGGGGGGCAGGGCAAGTACACTTAAAAATTAAACCTCACTTCAGACCAAAGAAAATAGAGTCAACATAATGTGCTTTAACCAGCAGGCCTAGAAAAGTGTCCTGAGGGTAAACAGGACAGACCTGTCAGGCAGCATGCAGGGGTTAAAAAAGTTGCATCAAGAATTTCCTAACTACCAGTTATTCTTCCAGAGAAGATCAGCCTGGTATACTGTCAGGTCACAAACGTTCAAACACACACTCCTTTAGCAGCAGAAGTTACCAAAAGGTCTTAAATGGTAGGCTTCCAGGGACTGCCTCTGTCATGTTTTGAGATGCCCCATCATACACTGTGACCAAATTCTACCCAAGAGATTTGGGGCATTTTCCAAAAAGCTGTGGGATCTAAAACCTGTCTCTGTCATGACTTTAGGAGGGAAAGAGTTGGTAATAATTTTCTTTTCTCCCTTCCCCATTTTCTAGTCTTCTAAACTCACTTTTTTCCGCTTTTTCTCCTGTTCTGTCACTGCAGCAAATGGAACAAGCAAGCACGGAAAAGTGACCAACTGAAAATATTTTTCATGGCCCGCTTTCAGTAATTTTAAAAATAAAAAGAACAGAAATTTTCAGAAAGGGAATGTTCAACAGGGGGATGTTTGGAGGTTTGCAGTGTGTTTTGGATTTTAAGTAGCTTTCTAACAGCATTTGTTAGAGTTAGGAAATCTTCAAGCCAGGTTAAAAAAATGCAGATATAGTCCAAGGGGTGCCCTCAAATGTTAATTATTTGGTATCTCTGGAAACAATATCCAGTATACCTGGGGAATTAATGAAATTTTCAGGCAATCAAAAATAATTCATTTAGTTTTGGCTCTTTCACATGCTGTTGTTTATTCAGTCTCTCAAAGTAAACTAACTTCATTGCACTTTTGATTCTAGGCAAAGCAGATAACCAAATACTCAACAAATTCATCCGTTCAAAGTGCGTTCCTCTTTTAACACAATTAATCAGCTGCAAAGACACTGCACACACAGCAGCTCAGGGAAGACTGGGCTCAAGTACACACAGATACACCATAGTCACAAACTGAAAGAGACAGCAACCATGGATTACTCCACTGAATACTGGCAGCTGTAGCAGGCTCTTAGGTTTGCAGATGCAAATGGCAAATAGCTAAGGGCACACCATACTTATAGGGGGCAAAGGGAAAAAAAAAAAAAACCCTCCAAGCCCACAGAGCAGTGTAATGCAAGAGCATGTCCATTTGCAGAATGCCACACATATTTATTCCTCTCAGGTACATTGATGGCACTCAATAACAATCCAGCTTAGATGAGCACACACCGAACAACACGTTCTATCATCATGTGCTATTGTTCACACACAGGAGTTCTTCCCAACGCCGTTTAAGTAGACAAAATGGAAACTCTTGACGCAAACAGCCTTTGTTTCTTCTGCAAAAGATTTGTAACATTAACTCATTAACCATAAATATTTAAAGTGCAGCTCATAACATTGTTTCCCCTAGACCACTACGCTGCTGTTATTAAGGTGCCGCCTTCAAACTTGTGTTTTATCTGAATGGCTTTTTACCAGCAGTTCCCAAATAAGGCAAGGAAGCAAGTCCAACACGTTCAAGGCCACTGTTCGCATGTCAGATTGCACTGATGGTTATAACTGTTGCGGTTTTCCACCTTGAGAGGGCAGGAAACTAAAGGTCTTCTGGGTAATCAAATGCACTTGTAGAAACAATAAAATAGACCCATAAAAAGATGAGTGCCAAGCTTATTAATACAGTCTGCTTTGCCAGAAATAGCAGCTAGCTCTAAGTGTTCTTAGACACCTTTTGCCTATTTTTTTTTTTTAAAGTACTACCGAGGTGCAAACAACCAACACCCCTAGAAGCCACGACAGCATAAAGCAGAAAAAGGACATCTGAAACTTTCGATGTGTGACTGTTATCTGCATGCACTGTATTTTTCCCTCATTCCTGGAATATTGCGTTTAACACAAGATGGATAATGAATGGGTCATTTCTGCGTAACACTTGTTAAACAACAAGTGTTATGAATGGGTTATTATGAACAACAAATATGCCAAACCAAGCAGAAGAAAGCAGAACCTTTTTGAAGGAGAGTTTATCAATTTCTCTTGTAGCTGCTTTTCCAATACAGCATCTCATTTTTGCTTTCATTTGAAAAAACAGTTATAAACTATGGTAAATTATTTGCAACCACAGAGGACAAAAAGGAAGCACAGGGACTCCACTGAACCAGACATCCTACAGGCACACCCAGAATAGAAAGATACTGTGTCCTCTGAGGAACTCGGGAGTCTAAAAAAGAAACAAAACTGCAAAAAAGTGGCAGATAGGGGACTGAAAAGCAACACCACGATATTTGCTAGGGACTGGTGGGATTTCTACATGTCATCAAGTCCTTTTAGGCATCACAGGACAAAAGGCATAACAAGGGACTTGAACAATAAGGTAGCCTTGGGAAGAATACATTTAACATCCTGCTTCTTTCAAGAAGCTATGAGGAATTGATTATATGTGATCTCCCCTCAAAAATGTTCCAAATATATTAAAAAAACCTAGAAAAAAGTCTTTCTATAGTTTTTAGTCTTTCTTGAGGATTTTTTTTTTGTTCATTAGCTGAAAGATACAAGAGTTTAACTTGAATGCATACTCAAAGTTCTTCAAAGAGAGGAACACAAGTGTGTACAACTTGCCTAAGGATGATTTTCACTTTATTCATGCTGCTGAACAATTTTCCTTTGAATTTTCAATCATTAGCATGCATTTATCTTGAGGTTAAATTGACAGTGCTGAAGAAAAAAGTTTCTCGTTCCAAATTAGGGCTTTAATTAATCATTAAGTACAAATTAATTTCTCATTTGCCTGGTTTGAGGAGTCTTAAGATATACTTCTATTATCTTATAATTTCAGTCATCTAATGAAACAGTTTGGGGAGTTTTGAGTTCTTTTTTTTTTTTTTTTCAATCCTCCTTTTACAAGTGTCACTTGTTTCATTAATACAGGGAAAAGTTCACAATTGCTTGAACTGAGCATATTGTTCTTGGACGTCCGATCACAAGACACAGGCTGCTAGCATTTCTACTTGCTTTCCCTCTTCTCTTCCAAAGTATCCTCCCCCAAAAGAAAAACAGGCACTGAAAAGAGAGAACAAAATGTAGGCCAAGCATAATTTAGTTTCGCTGTCCCTGGTTTTATGTTACTTTAGAGAAATAAAACCAAAAACGCTTTCCAACATTTTGAGTCAGTTTTCACCATCAACAAGACTGTCTTTACAAGAGACTCAATAGGGTGTTCTAGTTCTAAGTACCTGAAGAATACATAACAATAGCTATTCAGCCTAGATTATTTCAATATAAGTTTTCTTCCTCCCTCCAACTTTGTCACCTCAGCTATTGTAGACCCTGAAACTAGATTTAAACATAACTGTTTCCCATCACCCCAAATAAATGGGAAAAATAAATTAAGCCTGAAGATTAGGTAATGACAGGTAACTTTCAACATCTTAACTGTCAAGATTTAAATCAACAACATTAATGATTTGAGTCCCAGTGGAGCTTGGCAAGAAAAATCAATATGTGGTAATATCAGAACATTCTAAATATTTAGTGTATACACTAGAGAAGTCATTAATAATTCTAACATGTAGGTGCTTTCCTGTATCAGCTGTAATGCTGAGCAGTGAATACAAAGGTGAGTTTTTTAGGGGTTTGGCTTGTTGTCATTTTGGTTTTTTTCTTTAGTATTTAAGTATTTCTTTAGTTTTTAAGTTATTCAGGATGGGTTTTTTCCAAACTCCTAAGTGTTTGGAACTCCTTTAACTGCCAGCAGAACTATGTTGTCTAAGGAGCAATGAAAATGGCACCCACAGTTCATATAAATCAATTAAAAACCTGTCCACTACACACAACGTATTATTTATACTCTAGATAGATACAAAAGTACAGCTTCCTGTAGCAAATGAAATTGCTTAAAGTTCATTTGTTATCACTGCCTGAAGCTTTGCTGATCCAAAAAGCATACCAGAAACAGAACCATTGGCCAGCCTGGTTCCCTGGTCCCTGTTTGCATCAGGCACCACAAAGGATACAGCCTTGAGAATGACAGATTTCTGGATCTGATCTTTCCCTCAGTTGATACGTTCTCAAAATATTTGGAAAATATCTCCGAGTTAACAGTACAATATATACATATTGAGTTCCAAAACCATTTTTAGTTTGACCCAAAAGGAAGCACATTGTTTTCTTCTGTTTCTGGGCACTTTCTTTCAAACAAAGCAAAGGATAGGTTCACACAGGGACTCGAACACTGTTTACACACAGGAGGAACCGATGACAGTACTACCAGCGGTTAAGAGGTTCATATACTGATAGGCAATTTAGGCTGAGTGTCTGCAACTGCAATATAGCACTGCAATAATCCACGAGTGAGAACTACAGTTCTCACTCAAGTAGCTCAAAAATTTGGAATAAAGATGCCTTTGGATTTTGAAGTGCAGTGATGCAGACAGTAAAGTATATTTTACCTTAGGATGCTTTCAAATGTGTGTAACAGGAAAGAAGGGAAGATGATGATCAACCTTATTAAGAGTTTCACTGCAATTAGTTGAAAGTTGCATGCATATGCAAATCTATTTGCCAGGTAGCACAGAAATTTACAGCACTAAACTCAAGTTGACTTAAGGGAACTCTATGCCAAACAACAAGAAGTTAGCCAGAAGCCAGCATGGGTAGGCATATAAGTACACAATACAGACACCCTACAGCAGTATATACACAATACCCAATCACCACCAAGTAAACAAACAGTCACTGTACGATAGGGACACAGATGTTTTAAAGAGATCTGAGAGAATGTATAAGCAAAATTAATGATGAGTTCTGGGCTTCTTTAAGTTTAACCTTGGTGGAATATTTTCCTTGGAAGATGGGTTAGTTTGATTTTTGGGGCCTCTTACTTACCGAAACTTTGGACTTACCAGAGATGGTTCCTGCCAGCTGCCTGAAAACCACATAGTAATAGCGGATTCATAAAAGCCTTCGTCACACACCTGAAATAATAGCTCTTAAATGGCTCAAGAGCTAGAGGATTATAAAAGAATGCGGACAGCAGTCTTCAGGTGTGGTAGCTCCATTCAGCAGACACCAAGGAGGCTTTCCAAGCTTTTGCACCCCTGCCTCAGCCTCTAGCCACACACTAGAAGAGGCTTTCTATGCTGTCGAAACACATCTCAGGATGATAAAGGAATAGGGATAAACAAGTACCCCCCAGTGTGTTACTGCAGTTATCTGGCCAACAATGTTTGAGAGATCTTGAAGTGCTCTTCAAACAAGGATATCTAGACTTAATAACCTTCCTGTTGGGCTAACTTTGCCACCACACCGAAAACTTACCTGGTTAACTTTACTGCTTTAGCTGGTATTACACAAACCTCTGCCCCTTCTTCACTCTGCATTTCTTCTCTGCTTTCTCTCTCATCTTGTTTTTCCTAAGATATGTATCGTACAATCACAGAGCAAACATGCTTTTGGCAGGCCCACGTGGAAGACCCACAGGTCAAGAAGATGGAAAACAAATGAGAGTGCATCTCATTAGAGGATAAAGTATGTTTGAGTACTCTTTGAATGAACACTTATACAGTGGCTTTTGATTACCTTTTTTTTTTTTTAGATACTCAACATTTCAAATATTGTATCACACTGAAATCAGCAAGAGTCTCACCTACAGCAGAGAACTAAAACTGAAATACAAATTACCACAAAAGGAAAAAAAAAAAAAAAATTAAACAAAAAAATCACTGAAAGCAAAACAGATTGTCATGCATAACTCCCTGGCAGACCTCAGAAACGGAGTTATTCAGTAGCCTGGAACCTCCATCCCACCGGCTGAGCTGCAGGGCTCCACATTCCCCAGGGTACAGGCTTCAGCTCACTCGGCTGGCTCCAGGCAAGGTCCCTTTCATGAACACCTGTCAATAATGTCTTCTGGTTGCTTACAGCACTTTTCATTCCATGCACTGCACTCTGTTTTGAACAGGATGTGTCCCAGCCTTAGAGAAGATATCTGTGCTTGAGACTAGAAAAAAAAGGAGCGGTTATTGTGGAGGCTGTCCCATGCTACACTTCATCAGGACACTCCAGCATGATCCCTATTATTTATTGTTTGCATTGCCCTAGTACCTAGCAACCTCTACCATGAAGCAGTGTGGTTTGGTGGTAAACACTGCACGCACACACACACAAAAAAAAAAAAAAAAGGATGGGAACCTGACAGTAAAGTTGTTTAAAAGATCAGCTGTGCTCAAAACAGATTACAGAACATCTAATATCAGCACAGGCCTGAGAAGGTAAAGACTTGGTGCCTTTCAAAAGGTGGCTACATTCAGCCAATTAATCTTCAGAATGTACACTCAGATATTCATAGCTACATGTACCATACCTTCTGCAGAGCTCATATTTCTTGAACTCCCAGCAAGTCTCCTGGCTAAGAAGACTGGGTATGTAGATGCATTTGTATTACATATTGGGTTAGGGAGAGATTTTCCAATCTAGAAATAGTGCATGTATTAAGCATTAAAGTTTGCTCTTCAGAGTTTATGTTGACACCAGAGCTTACAAGCAGTTCAGAAAGCATTTGGTTGTCAAGCTGTTGACATTACAGAATTGCTGTACTGGTTATTTTGTGGTAATTACATAGCAGAGATCCGGCGTCTTTATTAAAAAGCCACTCCTGTTTCATGAGTAACAGGAACTGCTTGCTCCAAACGAAAATGCAAATCCATTCCCTGGCTAGAATTGTGAATGCTTAGAAAGATTTTGCTCGAAAGGTAAACATTTGCTTTTCATGTCAGAAAAATAAAAGCTAACAAATACAAGGAAACAGTAAAAGAAAAATTAAGATGAGAAGTAAAAAAAAATACACACCTCCTATCCATTTAAGCAAAGGCAGCAGCATAGTAATGCTGCCAGGGTACTCCAAACTAACAGACTTGAACTGGTGACCTCTTGAAAACTGACTGATTCCACCTCCTGCTTCTACTTAATCACGCACAGGTAGCCAGCCAGCAATAGCTTGGCTATGTATTATTCCAGTAGGAGTGTTCCTCTCCATAAGCTAACTGAAGAGACATCAGTAGTTCAGCATTTCATAAGCCAAGACAGTTTCAACTATGAAATTCCTCATGCAGGAGAGGAAAAAAAAAAACCACAAACCAAAAAAAAACCCAACAAAAAAACCCAAACACCCAACCAACACTAAAATCCTGGCAACTGGCAGTCACAAGGAAAAGCAGTTTCCTTCCACTTTAAGCGTGGACAGAGTTTAACACAGCAAGTAAACAACGGCTCTAGCTTCCCATTGCTGCTTTTTCTAATCTAATACACAACTGCTCTCCCAAGAGTCCAAAGAAGTTGAGACACGTACAAACACACAAGGAGAAACAAAAATGCTGAAGGAAAAAGAATTTCAAATTAAGACAGATATACATACAAAGAAAGGAAATAGAGAAATTATGTGCGTGTGCTACTTCAAATACCAGACATCGAAACAGCACATTAACAGGCATACACATTTGTAGGAGAGGTAATGGCATCTATTCTCTACATGTACATGTGTGGCACCAAAATAAAGATGCCCTTGTTATCACCTCTTTTAGGTGCCAACAGGACTGTTCTACACGTTATTTTCTTCCCCTTCCCCAGTTCATCTACATGTCTTTTGGGAATAGACAGTTGCAAAGAAATTGCCCATCAAAACAACCAGCTTCCTTGACCATCTCAACAAAAAGGATGAAGCATTAAATGCAAACAGCCACACTCACACTCCTAGAATTGGTTATTTCTGGTCATCTCATTTAAAGACTTTCAAAGCTACTACAGAGTGAATGAACGCAGTTCTCATTTCAAGTCAGTGAGGGACGTTCCAACATATCTTCCCTAGCCATGTGTGAAAATCCCACCTACATACCACACTGATTACTCTGGGACACAGCTGCTATTTAAGGGGTAAGGCTGAGATCAGAGAAGTGGCTTCCACTGCAGCTACTCCTGATTAACTAACTGCTGTCAGTCTGCTCCTTGTCAGCCGCCATAAAGTACACAGTTTTTTCATATCAGCTTCTTTTTTGAAAGTTGCAGTTCCAGAGTAATTTTCAAACTAAAATCCAAGGAGTTTTCTTATTATTATTTTGTTTAGAAGTAGCTCAGATGCACTTCTAATTGCATTTAAAATGCTGGCTTGGCATTTCAAAAACCTGCACATCTACCAGTTTCTAGTGATCCATTTGTAGACCCATGTGGAATTTGATGCCTGCTCAAATCCAGCAAGCTTACTTCAAAAAAAAAAAAAAGTAAAGACACTCTCACGGGCAAAACCATCTACGAACATCGATGCTACTGTTCAAAGTGACTTTATCTTTGGCCCAGTTCCCTAAAGGTGGCATGAATTTTGGTTTTAAGTGTGTGGCATGAATATAGGACCATTCAGTGAACATTAACTTTGAAGTTCCTATTTGTACATAAATGCTTATCATTAATGCAATGTTTAAAAATGCAATCTAAAAAGATTAGGTAATACAGAACTTAGTTTCAGCAGCAATGCCAAGTAATTACAATATAGGAGCATCTGTTTTTTTCCTAGTTAAATACATTTAGCTAGGAAAGAAGTTCAAAAAAGCAACTGTCTAAAATTCAACATCTTAACATTGCAGTATGCACCTCCAGTCAATCTTTTCTTAAGACACCATTTTGCACTTCTTTACTTGTTGAATTCAGTTGTTCAACCTGAGTTCTTCCTGAAAATAATGTATTTCTGTTGAATTTAATTTTACATTCAGCAGAATATTACTTGTCAGAAACATCTCTCTAACACACAGTGTAAAACAGAATTGCTAATACCAGATAGCATTAAACAAACGGCAACTCTCCACTGCCCAGTAATTAAAACTGATAAGAAGCCTGTGTTCTTCCGTGTTCTTCAGGACTTCTTTTCAAGTCTAACAGTAAGCTCTGGAACTGCCAGCCACTGAAGGTTTTTATGACTTTGCTTTTTATGAATGCACAACCTAACAGGAGATAAGCACTTTTGTGCGCTTGGCTGGTGTTTGCCTATGATCAAGACTGTTGACTGGGGGTTTATTGCTGTGAAAGATGCCAACAGCACCCCAAGGACAGACTGGGACATTCCAGCACTTGTCAGAGAGGTGCCAATTTGCCCCTAAATCAAACACCACTGTGATTTCAGAGCCACAGCAGTGCTGATAACAGCTTTAGACTTGGATGGCAGGGGAGAGAGCAGTCAGATTGTGTTATTTGCTACAACTAGAAGAAACAGCCTACAACTTCACTTTAACTTGTGGGTCAGGGAGGAAGAAGGATCAAACCTTATCTATGATACAGTTGTCGGTCACTCCCTGCTGCCACTGCATTAACACATATCGTGGGGTACTGAAAGCAAAGTGCTCTAAGGTACTAGTGCAGTATCAGAGCAGGGTAAACTCAGAAGTACAGACTGGCTACCTATTTGTATTGTCACTCTACCTTAGAGCCATGAATATTGCCACAGAACTAGATGCTATAAAGACATCCAAGTTGTGAAGATCCCTGCCCTAGAAGATTATGCTATAGTACCCAGCGGCAATGTCCACCCAGTTAGGTGTAGTCATTACCTCTGGCAGGCTCAGGGCAAACTTTGGTCCCAACACCAGCTAGAATTGTTAGTGTCTACCTATGCTAATAAGCCCTGCCTCTCAGAGGCTTTGCTAGCCCAGGCGCAACCCTACACTGTTGCAGCTGTCTAGCTTTTGGGCCAGAACCAACTCACACCCTGCCAGTTGGGCACAAGTGCAGGGTTTGCATACATGTTCCCTCTACCGTTATGCTTAACACAGCTTTATCCAGCCTGATCTAGGAGTCACAGCTCAATTATAATCCACATTTACGTCCAGGAGAGCAGTGGAGATGCTTACATCTTTTAAAACCATCTGGAGTAGTATCAAATTTCTTAGAGATATGAAGTGGAGAGAATGCTACAGCCAGTAAATGTCATTGTTTCATTCAGGTCCATGGAGTGTTGATAGAGCTAGTCTCTTCCTCTCCTCTTCTGTAAACAAAGTGATATGAAGCAGCCAGTAAAGCTGTCTCAGAGGAGTTGCAAGGAAGAAGTAAATTTATAGGCAGTCCTTATTCCTTAGTGTCTAGGCTATTTTTCTCCATTTCATTCCATGTATTCATACTTATTTCAGCTCATTAATATAAAGAAGTCACATTTACACTTTGGGAATGAAAGCGTACATTGTCTGGCTTTCCCATGGCTATTTATCTTCCTTGCATTGCAATAGCAACACCTTCCCTAAAAGTATTCTGTAAAAACCACTTCATTTTTCCCTACATTTACCATAAGATAAACAGAAGAACAGGGAAAAGTGAAGAAACTATTTTCACCACCATGGCCTCTCCTAACTATATAGGGAAACCACTTATTCAAAGCAAAGCTCAATTACTAAATATGTTTTAAAAGACATGCCCTGCAATACCAGTTTTATTTTACAAGGTAGGTGCTAATCTCAGTGGTGCAGCCAAATTTTATTTTGGTTAATCCTTTGCTGCCTATTACCCCACTTTACTCCAATTGATTTGATTTCTGCGTTCAGTTCCTGTCCTAAACTCGCACAATTTTCCCATGGCTGTGGTATTCCACAGCCATTGGTGGCTAAAATTCAGCAGAATACAAAGTCTCTTCTACACACCTCATGGCTCGAACGTTTGGGAGGGGTGGGAGGGTGGGAAGCAGGCAAAAAGAGGTACTATAGAAAAAGGGCAATGACAATGTAGTCTGCTTAACTAACACATGTGGGGGAGAGAGAGAAAGACTGCAATTCCAATGAACACACAGAGCACTTCATTTTAGCAACCAGACAGAAGCATCATCAGACTACACTTGTTATAGGGGGCAGAGGAAACCAAAGATACACATGGCTGTTATTTTCCTAACATCGCAAGACTGCTTTTCTTCCTTCCTTCTGAAACTGCATTTGTCCTGAAGGCAGGTGCAACCAGTACACCTCACAGCTAGTGGCACTTGATGGATTCGATCAAGCTCCCTATTACTGAGTTTTGGATCATTAAGTAAACAACTTTAAATGAAGGTGTATTGATTCTTTTTTTTTCCTCTAAACAGGTGGCAATTGAAACATGAGGAGCTCATAAAAATATCCCTTTTAACAGAGGAAATATAATTGATAAAAACAAACAGGAGGCATGACTAAATAATTGCTTAAGTATTTAAGATCAGTTGAACTACCACCAAACAGGGTAAAACTTGAGTTTAATCTTATGCTTTGAGTTCCCATTTGTAGAAAAAGACAAGAATGATGGCCTCAATCTCCATTATAACGATTTTTGCAAAGTGCTTGGTAACACTCTAAGAGTTATGTACACATATGTGCACATATAAACACAGAATCTGGAACATCACGTAGCTTACTGCACATCAGAGATTTACCTGACAAAGAACCAGAACAAAAATCCATTGTTATTTCTTGATTCAGCTATGGCAACAGACTTTTTTCTTTTATTAAGTATCTGGATGACATTTTTGCCTTCACCTCCCTAAGTTTTCATTGATAAAATTAGCAATTCAACGTAGGCAAGCACTAGTTAAAAACATCTGTAAAATTTCAGTGTGAGGAGGAGGAATTACAAAGTTAAAATCCAATTAATACTCTATTTTTTTTTAAATCAGAACAAAAAAATTACTTAAAAAAATACTTAGAACATGTATTTGTGGATTTTTTTCCCCAAAAAAATTTACACAGAAAAGAGGTTACTAAGCAGTAAGCAGAGCTCTTAGAAATGCATAAATTACATGTACAATCCATCCACTGTAGATGTACAGGCACCCCACCATAAGCTGAGTAACACTGCAGCTTTGTGATATTTGGCAAGTGAGCCCATGTGGTGTTCCCTCTACTCAGGACACAAGTATATCTGATGAAAGGTTTATCTTTCCTTTCAACTCCCTATCAAATACAGAATTCAGTGCAAACAAATTCTTTTGGGAAAGAGAGTGGACACAGTGAAATTTCAGCATCTCGGAAGTCTTCAGCTGACAGTAGATAACGTTATTACCCATTGTTAGAAATGGTTCTCGATAAACACTTTCAACTAGCAACTTTCACATACTGAGTCCTACCCATAGGCAAAACTCAGAGTCCTTCAGACCAACAATAACCACAGAACCACTCAGTGAAGTACCACACAAGCTCTAAACATAGGTGCAACAGCACAGAACTTAATAAAGGTAAGGACACTACTTCAGGTCACCATTTGACAGGTCACAAAAAAGGAGACATTAAGATAATTAGGTATGTTGAATTCTGGTGAATTTTGACAACAGAAGGATACTTCATTTCTGCAGACTTGTGAAAGACCTTAACATACTGCATTAACTCAGACCCTACAGAGAGATTACTATGTTCTTCGATCTCTTTCAGCTTCACACAAACAACCTTGAGGATTATTGAGAAGGCCTGAGTTTATCTGCCATGGAGCATCATACAAGTGCATGCCACCACATATCTGTGACAACCAGGCAGTACCTGGTTAAAGCAACTCCTGCACATAGGTACATCTCAGCTGGAGAAGGACCAACCACTAGTGAGTCAAAGGTCATGTCAATTAACCCTAGTGACTGAGCAAGAGACAGAGTGATTTTGTCACCTGTTCACCTATTACAATGCAACTCTTGATGCTGGGTAACCTGTCTTGATGATCCCTTTAACCAGCTGAATTTCAGGGACACAATTGCTACTGTTAATACCTTAGAGGTGGCTCATGGACTAACGGAAAGCCTAAAAGAGCCTCATAAAAATAGTCACATGCCATGATGAAACAAGTACAGCTCACAAAATAATCTTCTGGTAAAATGAGACTCAAAGGCTGAGAGACACAGAATGCCCTTCTTACAGATTTTCAAGGGCACAGCTATCACCCATCACTTGTGGATGAGATCATTCAGCTCTGTTAAGTCCTAGATGGGTTGACACCTCCTTTCATGCTGAAACTAGAAAGTTCTTGCAACAAAACCCATCAACCCTGAGATACAGGAAAATCTATTCAACGGCGTACTCAGTTGTGAGTCTATCTATCTCTTACAGAGAGGGGTACCAGAAAAGGGATGGGAGTAAACACAGCACATGGGAGAGGGGGGAAGGGGGGAGGGGAGCACTTTGGAGAATGACAGAAATGAAGGAAATTATTTCTGGTAACTCTATCCAAGATCCAGGCATCTGATATTTGCTATCAAGGATAATAAACTAGGCTATTCTCAAAAAGATGGAAAACTACTTTGGGATGGGAAACAACCAAAGTAGAAAACAGTAGTGAACAATGTAGACCCAACTTCATGCATGCTACCAGATGGAAGATATCTCTAACAATCAAGATGCTCTCTAAACTTCCCCATAGTGAGACCGAGGTATAGATCCACTTCTCACAAGATAGCCAAAGCATGCAAGGTCTTTGCTTCAGCAACAAAGCTGTCACTGCTAAGGATTATGATGCCAAGAGAGTAAACAGAAAGGAGACATTTCCTTTGAAACCCTGATACAACTGTCACTTTTCTTAGCTATGTGAGAAGAGCCCCCCACCCACCACAACCTGCTAGATCTCCATGAGCCACTCACTGTTAAATCAGCCTGTAAATTCAGAAATGTTGGATTCAACTAACAATCTACGATACGTAATATTTAATCCCAAAGATCTTTGCCAGTTTCAACAGCAAGACAGAAGAACCTGGATGGGAAAGGAGTGGTTCTTGTTACCACAGCAGCAATGCATTGAAGTCTTAAAATTTGACTCCATCTTGCCGTAAGCGCATTGGAAGGATCAATAGAGGAAGTACCTAAACAACACATATCCTTTGTGTATCCATGCAGCTAAAGCCCCAAGAGTCAAAGGAATCTGGCCATCGCAGGTAGCGCAAAGGCCAGAAGATTACCTGCAGAGATGCCATCAACAGCAGAGAAGGCGGCATGCTTAACAAACCCATTCTCAAAAAACTCATAGCAGGTTTTGGACTGAGCTAACATGAAAGGAGCAAAGGTACTTCAGGGGAAGAAACAGAAAGGCTGGGGACAGAGAGAGTGCCAACCCTCCACCTTACACACACACATGCCAAATGCAGGAGAACTCAAGTGCTGCAAGGTTAAGAAATTGCCCAGCTCCCAGGATCTGCACATATTCCTTTCACAGTGTGAATGCAGAATCCTGGACACCTGTCCCACAGCACGTTAATTACACCTAGATGAACCCTGATAAATATTCGTCTAGCCTGCGCTTAAAGCCTTCCAGGGAGGAGATTCTACAGCCTTTCCAGGCAATGCAGTTCATTGCTCCACTATCCCTCCCATGCAACAGGAGAAATTCAGAGTATGCTTTAAAGACCATTGCTTCTTATCCAATTCATCTAAACATGAAGAACAGATCTTTTTCCTCCTACCTAGGGCAGTCTTTTTTTGAAGACTTCCAGTCACCCACCTTCCATTCTCCCACTGTTGTTCTTTATGCTAAGCTATCTTTCCTTAGATCACAGTATCAGGTTTTCTAGTCCTTGGGTGGCTCTTATTCTCCCCCAGATGTTTTTTTTTTCAGTTGGTCTACACCCTTGCTGAAATACAGTACTCACAGTTTCCATTTCCTATCCACACAGTACCAATTGCATCAACAAACCATGTTCATAAGCAAACAAGGGAAGTATCAAGAATCTGATAAAAGATATATATGGCAACATCTGGTTTTTCTCTAGCCACCAACCCTTTTATTCCATCACAGTCTGAAATTAAATTGACAGATTATTGGATTTTGACCAATCCATGTTGACTGCTAACATATATTGTATAAACTAACAGACTGATTTCCTCCAAGTGCTTAGAAATAGTTTGATTACTTGCTAGGTAGTTTCCAGCAGAATCCCTCAAGAGAAGAATCACGTGGCACTTTGCATACATTATTTCAATAATGACAAACACAAACCACATGCAGGTTTCCTGAAATGAACACCGTTTGTTTGAAGAGAAAGGCATTTGATATGAAACTTTCCTCAGAAAAAGGAGACCACCTCAGCAGAGGCTAACAGCTAGTATCAAAACCTGCTTGAACACTATCTATACTATTTTATATAAGAGATATAAGCTAGTGTCCCTTTACTCTAACAGATACTATCCACTGAAAATTTCTAGATATCATGCTCGTCTCATAGTACATCACATTTTCGCACAGTCTGCTCAATTTCTCAGTCTCATTTTACAGTGAGACTTGATGAATGTATGTTTTATATTAAAACCACCCAAAAAAACCTGGCACAGACATCATCAAGAGATAACCTCAGTGTTTGACAATCAGAGTGCAACAAGCAATTCACATGCCCAAGAAGGCCTAGCATTAACACAGTACAGCTACAGCCATGCATTTGCTGCAAAACCTGCAGAATCTGAAAGCCTTGTTTTCTCCCTCATCCTTGTAGCATTTTTCTCATTTTTATGGTTCAAATACATAGTTGTCCAAATAAGGTCATGTCATAATAGTAAAAAAGAGCTGTCTTGAATGAACAGAACTACAAAGGCGTACAACCAACATGACCGTGTAAGACTTAGATGTCTGTGCCTGTCATACTTTACATACTGTTGAAACAGGGAGCCCAGACTGTTTAGCACAGGGATGCTGGATGACCTGTTGACATAGACAACATCGTGAGCAGGTTTATTTTGTGTGAAGTGCTGAGATAATCCATTATAAATACTTTCTGGGTCACAGATAAGATAACAGCATACAATCACATGAAGTTTACTCACACTACAGATAAAGCAATACACATTTATTTACTCATTGTCAGGTTTGACGGCATTTCGGTGTCTTCTAAGACAGGAGTGAAAAACAAACAAATCAAATAATCTCAACTAGATCTACTTAGGAAGAATATTAGGAAAAAAAAATTAAGAACTATTTGCCAAAGTTTGTAAAGGACAGATAAAGCCTTTGTTCTACAGAATACAAACACCACTGATTCTTAACACGATCAGTACAGGGCGTTCTCTTATTCTGAAGCCACAGGATGGAAGATCTTTCCTCTGGTATCTGTCCCCTATCTCCATTTCCCTGCACAGGTAATTGGGCAGAGGCATTTGAAGGGTGTAAGAATGAGATTAGCAGCAGCAACTATTTCCTGCATCCATTCTCCTTTGCTCTACTTGTCAACATCCTTACTGGAGATGAGGCACCTTTACTTCAGCTCTTATTTGGACTGTGGTACTCTCGAGGGTTATTGTGAAAAAGTAGAGTCTAGCCAATTCCAGCCCATTTTCAGACGATGCGGTTTCACTGGGAAGGGGATAGCTGCTGCAGGAACAAACATTCTTTCAAGGTAATTCCTTACTTTGCAGAAGGAAGATACTTTCACTACAAAGACTGCAGTCTTTGTTGTACTAGGGATGAGCAAGGGTTCTGTAATCTTTGCCACCAGTACCATGCCTCTGCTATTTAACCTAGTGTCTTTGGAGAGAATCCAGGGAAGTAACCTGATGGACAATTTACATTCTGTTCTCGAACTGTGACCCACTTTTCTTCCCTATCCAACCCATATAAAATGATGTAATATTAACACTGCAATGAAAAATATTGTTAAAAATTGAAAAAAGTTAAATGTATCCCCAAGGCTTCAGGGAGTACATTTGCAGTGGAGACTGGTGACTTCTGAGCACTGGAGTTATACATATCCAAGCTAGCGCAATCTTCTTGTGCCAGTTCAAGACTGCTGCCAGACAGTGAGCAGCTTATTGCAAGTGTGACCACTCTTTGGTCTAAACAGAGGGGACACGTCTGTGTTCTTGCCCAGTCTAGAACACATGCAAGTAGGGAAGGACAGAGGGAGGACCATTTATTTTTAGAAATCTACAACAAAAATACTAGTGAGATGGTGAAAAACCTGGGTGTATATGTTACGTAATTTAACATATTTACTAAGAGACAACAGCCATATGGACAAAGTAAAAGTTCATACAGAATTAGCACCGTAAGATGCTTAGTCTCTCAGAAAAAAATACCTTATTCTAAATAAAATAATTTTAACTGAGTTCTACGCATCCTGTGAACATTTTCTGGCAAGTAATTTTAATTCCTCTAATTTTGGAGATGTGTATACAAGATTTTGTCTTTACTAGTTGGTCCTTACCTTTTATCTTTACTAGTTGCTCCCACTGGAAAGTAAATATCTATTTGCATAGTGAAGTTAAACACATGATGATAATTTCTTGCAGAATCTAAACAGATATCACTTCAACAAATGTATTATAGTTTCCTATTATTGTAAAAGAAAATGTATTCTCTATTTTTTTCCAGGGTGTGTTAGAGTAAAGCTAACAGATGATAAACAAGAGCACAACCTGTTAGGATAAACAAAGATAAAGATTTTCTATTATTTCAAGATACTCGTTCACTGAGAATGGTATATTTCTCATTTGCAGTAAGCACTAGTCAAGTTATATAACAAAGCATTTACTTTTTAAATAACCACAGCAGAAAGCGGCATGCAAAAGAAAAGGGATTTTATAGTTAGGAGTAAAACCTTTCAGTTTTCTACCACAAATATAACAAAATCGTATTGTTAAACGACATATCCTAAGTCCATTGGCATTAGCAAGATGTGTGAGATTTATGTTCCTATTGAAAACTTTAATATGAAATTCAAAGATCAAGATCAATATTTGCAGAAGCAGAAGAAACTTAAAAGGATGCAGAAACCCTGTCCTAGGTTTATTTCGGCTTTGGTTAACATTTTTCATAAAAATATTAAAGCATCACATTGATTGTGAAGAACATATGAGAAAAACTAAAAAGACCTACTCTAGGCACATTGCTAGGAACATCTAAAGGCCACCTAACAATTTCAGTATAATTTCTTGTTTTCGGTAGTTTATAGCTTTCAAAAGGATAAAATTCCAAGGCTGCAGTTTTAGTGCTTGATGTATTCCTTGCATAAAGTCCCACACACAGACACATTCTTCTCTTAAACTCAAAAAGGATTCAGCCAGTTTTGAGAAAATGTGTGTTCATTAACTTACACCACTGGCAGTTCTGACATTAAAGCAGTTCAGAGTAAAAACTTGCTTTTGTCATAGTGGTTGTCCTAAGCTTTAAGAAATCATTGGCTTCCCCTATGCCTGCCTATTTTTATTGTAATTTTTCCAGGTTCTAAGTTTTCTGTTGTAAAGCGTGGGTGTTAAGGGAGGAAACTGCCATTTAAGAACTGTGGGACAGTACTTTTGGTTTTTGTGGGGTTTTGTTGTTGTTGTTTTGGGTTTGTTTTTTAAAAAAAAACAAACAAACAACTACTTGCACTATACCTACACACTTACCCAGGCCCTGCTTTGCACTCTGTGCAATTTCTTACAGCTCCTTGAACACAGATAACAGCTGTTACTTTACTATTCTGTACCACAAAGTGGGGAAAAGAGGAAGATGAAAATCCATGTGTCCTCAAAAACTGATCATACCAGACAACGGAAGAGTTCACATTAAGCACCTCTCTAGTCCTCCAGGTGCGCACAAACTGGTGGGCAAGGAAAACTACTTGATCTAGAGCAGCTTTAGAATTTCCTATTGAGGGAAAAAGAAAACCGAAAACAAAAAATCACTCTCTAAAAACATACGGTAAAATTAATATTAAGTTTGACTACTAAAGCATTGAACACTCCCTCTGTTATTTAAAAAAATATATATATACACACACACATATCTATATATCTATCTTTCTGGTAGGAGGTAAAACACAGTAGCTACTATCATAGTAGAAGCTTACAAATACACATGCTCTCCCATTATCATTACTGGTATTATAATGGTTCTCACAGGCCATTATGCCAGATGAAGCATGACTGTATGAGGAGAGCTAGTACCTTACCTAAAAACTTACTAATCTACACATTCTTCTTCTGTAACTCAGCCTACCCATCAGGCTTATTTGCAACTGGCAACTTTCCAACACATTTGAAACTTGTGTTGGACCTCTTGGTGGCAGGCAGAAAACACCTTGCCCCCAACAAGACACTATTTTCCATCTGGAACTGAACGAGCAAGTGTTCACAGCTTTTGTGTTCAGCCACTAATGCACATTAAACAATCTATTAACACACAAAATTAATGAGGTACTACCAAGTTTAAAGTCAGCAAAGCACTGTGCCTGTGCATAGCTCCCTACAGCATATGTTGGCATTGTTGTTTGTAATACATCCAGCGCTCAGGCATTTGGAGCTCAGCCTAATTAGTTCACTGCAATTGAATCTCAACTCTAGCCTTGATTCAGCTGCAATGAAAGTTTTGAAAGAGGCCTATCTACACAGCCTTGCACATTTTTTCCCTGGCACTTGAAGAGCCAGGGCAAGAAAGTGTGCCAGAATTGCCCAACCAACCATTTGACAGATATACAGAAATGTGAATACTGCACTTACTGTTTTTCTTAAGATCATTCATGTGCAACTTTTAAAGGTAGAATAATTCTTTTCCTGGAGGAAAGCAAACACCAGAGAAGGACTTGAAATGTTATACTGGAAGGATGATAGGAAAAGAGAAAAGGTCTACCCCCAGGAAAGCCTGCCCAAATTTAATACATTTATAACTTCTATGTGTGCATTCCACAGAGTTGTTCCTCCACTGCACACAACCTGTCTCCATTGAGCATTAGTGTTCAGAAGTTTACAGCCTTCTGCTTCCATCAGTTTCTTGAAAACCTAAACATCAGTACAATTACAGTCTTTTTTGCCCCCACAGAACTCCCTCCCCTCACACAGCTCCTTTTAAAATAGAAGTAATAATCTGAAAGTCTGACTCCAAGCCACAGAAATCTCTAAACATCCCAATATTCATGTCCAAAACATAGTACTTTATATGTTTTGCCCCTTTTTTCACTCAGTTTACTCAGTCTGAAAGAAAACTTGGTCATGTGTGAGCACATGCACACACTAATTATTTTATGGATCTTTTTCCCTCCTCACAGTTTACACACCAAGTATGAACCAGTAGGTTTGGAAGTATGTTTGCAGTACATTTGGAAACATGACAAAAATGGGATTTTAAGTTGGAGTTATGCTTCTTCCTCACAGTACTGTATATAAACAGCACTATATAAACACTGTATTGCCTTTAATAATTGATTACTGTAAGTCGTGATACACATGCAGCTGGAATATTCTATCTACCCTTGCTTCTTATCTTTGCACGCATACACATACAGCCACGCTTCTGAGAGCTTGCCTGTTTCAAGAGACCAGTCTCCCAAATCTCAACCACTGGCCAGTCCAAGCTTATGTAAACATCTTCGGATTCGAACAAACTCAATGACAATCATTGCTGATTAAACCAAACGTATACAAAAGCAAAGTAAATTGAACCAGGTACACACATGCAAAGATAAGATAGAAGCTGATTATCTTGCATGGCAACAAAAAGTCTGCCATACCAGAACAGACCAATGGTCCATCAGTTTCCAAATTGTTCTTTCTGGTAATGGCCAACACTTCAAAGAACATGGGGAGTCAACATGGAGTGTAGGTTGCCAGAAGTCATTATTTGCCATACTGAGAAAAAGAGAAATCACCAGAAAGCTCACAACTTAAGTTTCTTCAGGCACATTTTAAGATATTTTAAATTACTTAGAGAGGGTGAGAAGAAGCTCTTCCCTCATGCACTTAAATCTAAAATAATTTTTTAAAATATCTGAAGACCTCACTTATTCTTTACAGTCATTTCCAACACTGGGACAGAGTCTCAGGATTTCAGCAGGCCACTATGAGGACAGAATTTAAGCTTCTTTTGTCCCTCCACTTCTCTTCACGTAGCCTGAAAACTTGATTCGTTAAGGCCACAGAACATTTCACCTCTCAAAGCCACTATCTCAAGGTGTACTACTATGATAAGTGTGATAAGATGCCCTAGCTCTGAAGGTCATTGAGAACAGTGGCACTCAGTCATTTCCTCACCTCTGACAGACAAGGGGCGTTTGGTGGCTCTGGCAGGACCTTACCATACATGCAGCCATACAACAGGGCAAGCTCTTCCTTGCAAAATCCAAGTTTCCAAGCAACCACCAGTTGTGTTTGCAGAAGCCACCCATGTAAGTCTTCAGCTATTGAGCACAATTTACTTGCACTGGTAGAATTAAGTGTATGTATACTTATATACTTCATATATTTAAATGAAATTTAATACAACAACAAACCAAGTCACGTAGCTGAAATGAAAGTTTCTATCATCTCCACTAGTACTTTTAGGCAGGTTTTTTGGGTGGTACATCAATAGTGAATTCCCCTTTCCTTCTCCCCATAGAGACTATTTCCACAGCCTATAAAAATCTAGTATAAATGAGGTACAATAATTCATTTCTTATTCTGCTCACTTGAGATATTTCTGCTCTTTGGTCTGAGCAAATAAGACAAATCTTAGAAAAGACCTGTGCATAGTTCAATTGATTTAATCAGTGACTGTGATCTCCAATTATCCTGGAAGATTAAAAACATCAACAAGAAAGAAAGAATATACATTTTGCATCTTGGAAAATAGGTATTTCACTCACCTTTTGAAAGAAATAACAATTTAGAAGTAAACAGGTCATTGGCCTGATGTAGTACAGCAACCCTCTATTGCTGTACAAGATAACCAGATTCCACCGTTTAGATCGGGGGTACACAAGGGGCTTTGCTGCACACCAAAACATACAGCAACCTAAACAATATGAAACAAACATACCAACATAGAATCTGTGGATTAAAGCTTGGTGTTCAACTTGCCTTTTCTAAACATTATAATATAAAACTGAGGAAAATCAGTTCTGAATATCAGTTCTTAGCTATTAGTATTCTAGATACCACTGACTAAGATTCCTGAGCAGGAAAAGGGTGTGACAGGCAATCAGTAGATGTAGCTCTTATCACTTGATAAACAGTGTTTCAACAACCAGCCAGAGATACAGGTCCAGAACAAGTTACATTGATTATTCCAGGAGTTGTTTCTAAATTTAATCATTTCAGCATATAATTAAGAACACAGCCACACACTCCGCACAACACAGAACAGTGCAATAAATAGAAAATGAAGAAGCCCGCAGTGCTCGTTGCTCCCATCTTTGGGCTAGATCTTGGCCAGGACCCTCTACTCAGCTTTGGACTTTATGCCCTGATTTAACACCACTCCTGTTCCCTTTCCTTCCCCTCTGAACTTTTAAGATAGCGACCGAGACCTCCCAGGCAGCTGAAAGCCCCCAGAATAAAGCAGGAGGTAGCCAGCAGAGGGAGTCACAAAGAGGCAACAGGCAAATGACATCAGTCTCTTAAGCTCATTTTGGCAGGAGAGACAACCACCAGGGTCTTTGCAGATCACAAGGTAAAACCCAGCTTAGCTCTCTATGAATGTCTGTTTGCATGCTGACAACAAAATAATCAAGTTACTTCCTCCAGTGGGAGAGAAGTGCATGCGTGACGGGTGTGTGTGTGTGTGTTATAATTGAGTCCTTTTTAGCTCTGCAGCTCTGCAGCTCTGCATGACTTGTAACCAACTGCTTGAAAAAAAGCTAGCAAACCAAGTGCAAAAATCAGGTCCCATGCCGCCTCCAGAGTAGAGAGACTGAGACACAACAGCTTCTCTGGATCACACAAACTGTCTACCTTGTCAGTTGATTTTAGTAACAAACTTCTGCTTTGTAGCAACTATTAATCTATGAATACTCAGCATCTGGCTGGCAGGGGCTGTACTCAAAGAGAGCATTCATTGGTGCAGCAGAAAGCAAGCATCCCAGGAAGTTGCTTTGGGAGCTCAGAAAGCAAGAGAGTCAGAGAGGTATAGACCAAAGATCAGTAACCTAAAATGTTATTTAACGGGCATAAAAAGTGCAGGCTTATCTACCACATAAATAAGGAGAAGCTGGGATGGCTGAGGACAGTACAGACTCAATTCCCTCTGCTGGTGGAAATCAGAGTGAGGCTGCCTAAAAATACACACATGGTACTCGTAGATTGTCTTTCAAGAAACATATGAGGGTGTTAATAACCTCTTCCATCTCTTCGGAGTCCTGAGAGAAGGAATTTGCACAATGCTTAGTTGGAGACTTGAGAATATTTACTGCCGCTGTCATTCACCATCGCATCAGAAGAGCTCTTCTGGAAAGAGGGGAAACGCTGGGACTAATGCTTACACCACGGATAAGCATGTATTGGGGGGAGAGACAGCCAATGACTTCCCATACATATTACAATCTTTTTCCTAAAGTAGAATTACAAAATCTTAATTCTTGCACAGATAGGATTAATCCACACTGCTAATACTTGCAAAAAAAAAAAAGTTAACATTCAGGCTAGAATCTTAGGTAGATAAAGGAATCTAACAGGTTTTTTTCAGGATTCTCCTAGGCCCACTGTTAAGGTTTAGAGAAGATTAGTTAAGATATTGAACACAATTTACTGTCACTTCTATACATTATTTGAGACACCTGAAAGAGGTCAGAAATCATAAAAGATGGCTGCCTAAACTCCTTTTTAGAGAGAAAAAAAAAAGGAACTCCTATTCCTGAAAGTGTTTTACGTTGTTCAAGCACAACTGTTAGACACTTCATAATTATGGCCATTGACTGTTTTGTCATCTAATGGCATTATCATAACGCTAAAGAGAGTGGAGCACACAATTATCTCAGCAGCTGCACACAGTCATCTCCCAATTAAATACATTCAGATGACAGCTGTTTTCCCACCACTAAAATGAAGTTGATACCACTTACCAGACTACCTAAAGACTCCAGAATCCTCAAATGTGGAATATAAGCACACAATCCTGAATTGACTTAAAATAATACTTAGAAATAGAATTTAAAATCAAAATACAATAATTAGATCATAAACCCTGATTTTTATCAGTCTTTTATCTTAGGATTTTGACCATAAAATGTCTTTACCTCCAGCTGTTGTAGTAAGCATGTATATATGTAGCATATATATACATATATGTGTGTTTGTGCATGCATACAATAAGCAGAAACCACAATTCTGCCTGACCTTATTACCTACATTTAACATATGCAAATTGCTCAAGGGTCATGCAAGCCTTCCGCAACATCTCAATTAAAAAGCACTGATTTCTCACAGAGGCACTTGTTGAGATCCTTGTGCACCACAGACCTACCACGCGCTGGCTCAGGGTGGACACTGTGCTCCATAGTGAATATTATACCCAAAGCAGTTTTCAACTTGCCTGCAGCTACGCGCCTTTAACATCCTCCAAACATCGTCATCCTCCTTCCTATCTAAAAATAACAGCAATGGCATTCATACCCGATAGGACAAGGAGTTAGAGCAAGGGGCAATAAAAGAGGCAAGGAAAAGGAGCGTCACCTGTCTCTCATCCTCCTCCAACAGGGCTGCAACACTGATAACACACCTATCCAGTCAGAAACAGATGCTGTGCAGTAAGCTGGAAAATCAGGAGTCGATGCATTAAAAATTACTAAAGAATGGACGACACTGTTACCAACTTCATTTCCACGCTCAGAATGAACAATTTATTTCAACTCCCAGAGAATCTTTCTGAAGAAAATTGCCGGAAGCCAGCTCCTACTCTATCTAATAGGTATACCTAAGAGCTCCTGAATTGAAATACAACATTACTGTTTAAAATAAGAGAAACTTTCCCCCAGAGTGTGACTTTTGTTTGTTTTGCTTCCCATCTGTGAAAAAAAATCCACCTCAGAAGACTGTATCTGCAAGACACTCAAGCCTTGAGCACCGGGCTGGTCTGGAAAGCTCCGCGACTGAGGGGACAGCCAGGGCTGCCGCTTTCCCGCCTCCGCGGCGAGGACGAGCCCTGTGAAGGGAGGCGGGGAAGGGGCACGGCGGCAGTGCGGGAGCGGTCACCTCACGCTTCAGGGACGGCGGGCAGGTGCGAGGGGCAGCCCTGACAGCCCCTCGCACCGATAGCCGCGCCGGGAGACGGTTTCCCCGCTCCGGGCAGCCGCGGCTCGGCGCGGGCAGCGGGGCCGCCGCGGCTGACAGGACAAGCCGCTGTAACGGGAGCCCGGCGCGGAGCAGGTGGGCCCGGTGGGCGGCGGGCCGGGTACTCACACGGTGAAGTGGTACACGAAGCACTTCCAGCCCGTGGGCCGCTCCAAGAAGTTGTAGACCCTGCCCTGGACACTGCTGCGGCTCAGCAGGGGCTTGCGGAGGCTGTAGATGGAGACGCGGGGGTCGAGGCTGACGGGGGGCCGCGGGCAGTCGGTGTTCACCACCACCACCTCGCTCCTCAGGCGCAGCGGCCGCTCCGGCTCCGGGCTGCAGCCCGCCGGCGGCTGCCCGCCTTGGGCGGCGGAGAGCGGGGCGTAGTGGGCGTTGGGAGTGCTCTCGGCCAGCTCCAGCGCCGAGGGCTTCTTGCCGGGCGTCATGCTGCCTTTCCTGGGCAGCGACAGCCGGCCCAGGCTCCGGCTTTTCTGCTCGCCCGGGGGGGAGCTGGAGGACATGGCTGGGGCAGCTTGGGGAGGCCGGGCGGCGCGGCGGTGTCGGGGCTGCGCTACCCCAGGGAGCTGCCGGACTCCCTCTCCCGCCGCCGCCGCTGGCCCGGCCCCCTCGGGGGCGGCTCCTGGCCGGGAAAGGTGAGGGGAAGCCGCGGCGGGGGCGGGCTCGGCCCGGCCTGCGGACCCGGTGCCGCCCGCCGGGAGGCGCTGCACGGCGGCCCCGGGCCGGCGGGGCTGGAGCTACGTTAGCTCAGCGAGGGAGCCGGGGCGTCCCCTCAGCCTCGCCCCTGACACGCCCTCTAAGGGCTGCACCTGCCCAAGGGCCCTGCCCGCAAGCCCTGGAGGACACGGGCCGGGCAGCGAGCCTTGTAGACGTCTGGACCCCCTCTCCATGTCAGGCCACTCTCCTCATGCTGACCTCGACCTGTTTCACCTGTCCCCTTGTCACTGACATGCCTGTGTGGAGGTGGCCTCTTACCTTTGCGAGGCTCAGCACGCTGCAGGAGGTTATAGTGTAGGGACCAGGGAGAAGCCTGCCAGCTCCTCAGAAGCCCAGCAGCCTTTCCCACCTTCTCAGTCCACTCGGCATCTGTGGGGACAAAGTGCTCCAGTAAGTGTTTCCCAGGCCTGTGGCCTGTTGGTGGCTTGAGCTCCTGGGGTACAACCCCTTACCCCAGAGCCTTCAGGACCTGCTGCTCTGTCCATTTTTGCAGAATTTCAGCGTCTGGGAGCAGCAGAGCTCTGCCGGACTTGGGATCCTCCAGGAGGCTCTTTTTAATACGAGTAACAAGAATAAGGGCCTGACCTACAGGCCTTGCAGTTCCTGGTGTTACTGTAACATAAGGGAGCAAGTAGCTGAGTAATTGGGCAAATTGTAGAACACAATAAACACAGTTCTGCAGACTTATATCCTCTACAAGTTTGGTCTCTCACCAACACCAAAACCACTGTCTTTGTGGAAGACAATGTGTTTGGCCATTAATAACAGGTTGTTTTGAGGGCTTGGATAACTTCCCTGTGTAGTGGAGTAAGTTATGACTTACTTAACTGTGGTGTGAATCGATTTGTCATGGTAATAAGAGCCTTTTTTGCACCAATTAGTTAACAATTTCTATTCCCAGAGTGAAAGAGGAGGGTGCTTTTTGATCTGGAGTGCTGGGGTTTTTTCCTTCTAGCCCAAAATAGAACAGAACTAGTAAGAGCTATGTTGAGTTCATGGTTGATGCTGGTATTCGGACAAGAATGTTGCGGGAAGATAAGGTGCTAAATAAAGTTAAACAAAAACAACCCTGCTAATTGCACTTCCATTCAAATGTCAGGCTGCACATATGGTAGGGGAACTGGGCAAGATCCTTCACTAGTGTAAACAAGCAAGACTGTAGGCTCTTGTAAAGTACTAATTTACACCCGTGAAGGATCTGGCTCCTTCTTAGGAATACAAAAACAGAAGTGTTAAAAAGAGAATATGCAAAACTTGTTTCTAAACCAACAATGTACTAACCAGGCTTTTCCCCCCTCCAGCAGAGCAAGAACAACAAACTAGCTTAATAAAAACAGCATTTCAAAGGAAACTTTTCCTGCATCTGGTCAAAATAGAGCCAGGTTTCTCTATTTTGAGAAATTGTTCTTTCTTGCAATAAGCCTGCAAGAAAAATGACTAATGGAAGAAAAAATGTCATTGCTACCCTTGAAGGCTCATTGTTTGAGGACTAGCCTGGTAAAGTCTTGATATTAAAGTTAACAAATGTGTTTCTTCATGTAAGTCTTCCACTTTATTTTAAAGACCAACATATTGTCTGGGTTATACAGGACCTTATCCTGGAGCCAGCTGCAAAACATAATTTACAGAGTTCAGCAAAACAAGATATTGTACGTTCATATGTACATTATGCTGTTCTTCAAAAACCATTTTCAAAATCTTTAAGAAATATTGTGGCATTATGTTGTTATTTATCCATAGATTAACAAAACAGAGAATAGAAACCCCAATATATCTGAACCTTAGAAAATGGAATTTCTGTGTTACTTATGAAATTTCCTTCCAAAACAAAAGTTAGAGAGGTATTATGTACTTAAATAGCTAAGCAGGGAAGAAAATTGTTAAGAACTAAATTTGATCCTCAGTGTTCAATAAGAAACTGTTCAAAGTTTGTTTCAATAATTTTCTTACTGCAAAACAAGAAAGTCTCAAATATATCCCATAGCCTAATATATTGAACTGTTTTTCAGGTCAGAAATATTTTCATAAGATTTTGGTTTGGACCTCTAATGTTGTCTAAGTCTTTCAAAGAATCATCACAAATAAAGGAATTTTTAAATATTTAAAATTAGTATTTAAGCAATATCTAAACATCTTTTCCCTGGCATCAAGGAATTAATAAAAATCCACTTTTTTTAATGTGTTACTGATGGATGATGACGTTTCTTTTGTATAGTAAAAATCATTTTGTTAGATGATTCCCAGCTAGTTCATGTTACTGAATGCTAAAACATCTGTCTGGCATAGGTGAAGGCAAGAGGATACTCAAATAAAAGTGTCAAATGGATGACTACTTAGTGATGAGAATCCAGGGAATAGTTATCTTAATATATATTAAAGTTACCAAAACTGTAACTGTGTTATAATTTGCAACATTTTCAAGATTAATACTTTAACATGGTAATGGCTATTCCATGTGGAATTGATACCAATTCCAATATGTATTGGATATGTATTGGATACCAATATCAATTGGTATTAGATCATTGGTATCCAATTGATACCAATACCAATGAAGCTGATGGTAAAGCTCCCAATTCTAATAATTTAATCGGAGCAGGACTGGTAAAGCATTTCTGAAAATCCCACCATTGGGCTATAGTAGATCAGAAATGTTTGTACCAACCTGGGGCTGTGTTTCTGTTTTCCTGCACCAAATTATGACCGATATTATGCACGCATTGTCAGATATGCTCATTATATGCTACATTTTCACTTTGTGCCTGCCATAGCACCATGTATCATACTGCTAAATCACTGCTGAATGTTTACAAGCTGGAATTGCTGCAGCCAGTTATAAAGAGACACCTTGATCTTTTATGTGATTACTTCCCTGTGGAAGCTAAGACTCAAACAAACAGTAAGTATCTGAGTGTTCTCTGTCTTCTGAAAGCCTTTAACACTCACGTTGCAATTACAGGTTGCACCAGTTCTCCACTGGCATGGAAATCATCTTGTTTGCTGTTAGATTACTTTGGGAGATGGGTTTTGTTTGTTTTGTTTTTTAAATGCCATTTTCCATTTCTGCCCAGCTATAGTAGGGGACATATTAAAGAACTTTTTTCAAGGAGAGGAAGGAGAGAGTTGTTTTGTCTTAGTTTTTGGATTCTTTTTCTTGAAATAGAGCAAATATTTTGTTGTATTCCATTTCCTGGAGAATCCACAGTTTAATCAAGTCAGTAGATCATTTTAAATACACAGCCAGTGATGAAGGTAAACGCGACTCAGTACTGAACTGAGAATAAAGTCCTAGATTGTTTATTTACTTTCATATAGCAATAATTGTATGACAATAACTTTTGAAATATTCTCTATCAATTAAAAAATTCTGTTCACAGAGGTATGTCATTAAAATTAGTATTTAATTAAAATTATTAAAAGCTGCAAAACAACTAGAGTACCTAGAACTCAGACACAAAGAAAAGCTTGAAAACGCAACAGTAACATGTTGAACAAATAAACCTCAGCCTTATGATTCAAAGCAGAGGCAAGGAAAGTGGAAAGAGATAAAAGAGTTTGCTTCATTTTTTAAATCCTGGGAAGACTATGGCTTAGTCATTTCAGTGGGGAGATGGGGAGATACATATACGTTTTCATTCCTTCATCAAGTTGCAATTAAGAACAGTTTTCTGAGTACCTGTACACATTTTTCATTGGACACCTTGGTAATCTTATTTACCATTCTTTTTAATTGATCACAATCTATTAATATACAACTGGTATGCTTTTATGCCAGCTTAACTTTAGGTTTTAAATTTAAGCAAAATCTTTGTTACAGGCTCTTGAATACATTCATGCTTCTTGCGTATAAATCTAGCAGATTTTCCCCGATGACAGGCATTGCTAGTCAAACAACCTAGGTAGCACACCAGTATAAACTCCAGGTATGGAGAGCGTAAGTCATTTGAAACAGCAGTATGCCCCAAAAGCCTGACCATTAAGATAAAATTCCTATAATGTGCAGTAATAACTTTGTCCTTCTCCACCAGTGCCTTGTGGTTCCATAGCTGTATGGCTAGGGAGAATCCTCAGGTTAGTTCAGCTCACTTTTTCCTTCAAGTGAATTTATTCCAGCTTCCTTGATCAGGAAGGTCCACAGTTACTGTGTCATTGTTCTACCTGCAATTTAGGCATCTATTAACCATTGCTGTCTAGGCTTTCTCTGAGTCAACAAAAGCAGTAGCATCATCAAGAAGTACCAGGGTAAGAATGTCTAGGGAAGGCGACATTCTTTGCCATTCATTTGAAAAGCACCACAGTACAGTGCTGGTAATTAGGACAAGTGCTGCACAGAAAGACACAGATGTTCATCTTTAAGAATTACAGAGATTGCAGCAGCCTAGTCAACGGGCAAATATGTATGTCCCGGACCATACGCTCATAAATTGTTTCTTGAAAACCGGACAATACAGCCTCGTCTATTCTGAAATGCTGCCTTCAGTGGCAAATTCACTATGTACAGACAGAATAGGACTTGGAAAAACAAAAAGAAACCCATGTTCCTCCTCTTGAAACAAATTAACAAAGCAGGAGCAACCTAACAAGTTAGCAGTTGATGAGTCATAAGTCAGAGACCACATTAATGAATGACTTCATAAAAAGACTAATCACTGTCAAAAAAGACACACTTTTGAAAGGTGTTTATGCAGCCTGCTCTTCTATCAGTCTCTTTCGGGACAAATGGGGCAGACAGAAAACAGCAGATAACTTTCTATTCAGAAAGTTTAAACTGGCTTTTAATTCTCTCCCCTCTTTGTTGTTGGGTTATTTTTAACTGTGGATGCAGTAAGTTTAGGAATCTGGTCGGTAGAGAAAAGTAACGTTGCAGAAGATAGTAGCGTGCAACAGATATCTGGAGTTTGGAGGCTATCCAGTCCAGCAGCTGACAATCCTGATTAACATTATCTGTTTGAATGCTATCTTACTGCATGGTTTATAATCTCTTTTTACATTGTTTCATAGTTTTTTAAAGCATATTGGTGCTGTTCTAAGAAAGAATATTACTGTCTACCAATGCTCAGGTTTTAAGTCCTAAAGCAAAGTTTCAAGAAAGGTTCTGAGCATATATTTAGACTTACGGCACACAAACCATTTTTTTGTTTTGTTTTCATGTGTTCGAAGTTATGCATATGTTTAAATGCTTAACTGCTCTGCAACTTAAATTTGAACCTTGCAAGGTGAAACAAAAAAAAGATATTTGCTATTTGTCCATAGGATTAGTCCTGCTGTTTACAACAATATTTCTATTCTTTGTCTTCAACAAAAGCATCCAAAAAACCCCTTCCAAGTAAGACTGAGCAAGTGTATATCTGCAACAATACTTGGTAGACTCTTAATTTTTCGTGTTAATGAACATTCATTTATATGATAGGCCAGTACCAGCCAACTGGAATTTTGGTTTACATCAATAAAGATCCAAATTTTTTCTACAATGTTAGCCTGTTTTATTTGCTATTGTTGCTGGTCGACCAAAAGCTTCCACATATAAGTGATTCTGAAGAATTCAGGTCCTAAATGTTTACTTGTTTAGGAGCAGGACTTCAGGGCAGAGCCCTTGAAGGGGTCACTGGCAGTAAGAAGAAAAATGTGGAGCTAGAAATGTAGCAGAACTGCTTGGGTGCATCACATCTTGTAAACATCCCTCTCAACACCTTTTTCCCGCTCCCAACCTACTTGCAAATCTTGAATAAAGTGTCAGTAGGAAAAATAAAAATCTAAAACTTGTGAAAGCCTGATAAAACTAAGAGGGGATACCTTTAGGAGATCTCAGTCATGATTTCTGACAGCCAGACACACTTGTGCACACATGCATATGTGTTCTTTCCAGTCTGTTTCAGCAGTTGCCTGTGGTGTCCCATCCTCCCCAGTTCTTTGATGTGGTTAATCATTCAGCAATTTTCATAACTGAAAAAGGATTCTTTGAGTATCACTCCAAAAGGGAAAATTAAAGAGGCTGACAAAACGCTGCAATATTCTTTTTCATCATTAAGGCAGATATAGTATATTTTAATCTCAGAAGCATGTGAGACTCAACAGGCATTTGATTACTCACATAATGCCATACAGGATACAGTATGCATATTCTTACACATGCAAAGGTATCTGAGGGCAGAGTGACTAATGGCATTCTTCAAATGAAGAGATGGTTAACTCATCTTCTTGCATCAAAAGAAAATTCTCCTCCTTGCATTAGTCACAAACCTTCTCTTGTTAGACTAAAATCAGTATGAAATAACACTGCTGAATAAGCTCCAAATAAATTAACTGAACTTTTGAAATTCTGAAATCCCCCCAAAATTTTTGCTCCATAGTTACTTATGGAGGGGACTGTGCTTAATAAAAGGATGTTCTGGTATTTCAGGAAGTGTTTCACTCTTAGCAGCTGAGAAAGAAATCACTAGTTATCACTAAATCTCTTCCTGGTCAAGGAACACTTCCTGCCTGTGACCGTGTTAATCTGTAACATATAATATCCTACTTCACACGTATGGGATGACATGGGATAGATAATCACTATTCTTCAGCAAGGCCCACTTGGCAACCCACTTCTGATGTCAGGAGTCATCAGTCTGCCAGTTAAGCATAACTGTGGTTGAATGTGTCTTTTAATTGCAGGTAGTTCACTAGAAAACTTCAGTGGGAGGTTATACACATGCAATGCAAGGAATATAATGCTAACTCTGTGGCAGAAGCGAAGATTTTTCAAACAATAATGCATCAAAGAGCTTTCTAATGCCCCAAACAAAAAAACAACAAAGAATAATAGAAAAGGTAATAGCAATGTCTCCTCCCCTGCCACTATACCTTTTCTCAGTAAGTAACCTTACAATGCAAACAAAATGGAAACTATAAAACTCAGTGGGTAGACCACAGGAGACCTGTGCAACAATCAGCTCTGCCAAACTGGAATTTCAGGTTGCTTTCATCTCACAAAATAAGAGTTTTCATTTCGTTATACCATTCTAACAGGTGAAACTAAACAATGCAACATAATTTAAGGTCTTGCAAAAATTCTTTTAACCTGTTCCATAATTGTGATTTAATGCCAAACTCTAGTCCCATCCCTGACCTTTTGCTAATTGGGTTAATTGCAGTTCTTGTCTTTGTGTCCTCATCTTCAGTGTCTCAGAAGTACCGTCGCTTATATTAGCAAGATTTCATGTTTTACAGTAGCTGTGCTAAAGCTAAACCCTGCTGAATTTGTGCTCTGCAGAGCCTCAAATCTTTGTGTGTGAAGAACACCACAACCTCTTCTATAGTATTGCAGAAGTATAAAAGGGAACAGCAGAGTGCCCTCATCATCTCCCTAATTACAAATCCAGTGATCCAAGTGGTAGCATAACTACTTTTTAGAAAGTACTTGCATGCATGGTGAGGCACTAACATTTGTTAATTGGGCTATTAAACTGCTGTTAAAATTTGAAATAAGTTGAGTACCGTTCAGTGAGAAACTAAGCTCACTTATTGCAGACTATCTGAATCACATCCAAATCCTATTCTTCTCAGAAACTCTGAAAAGAGAATAACTGTATTTGCTTTGTGCTCCTCAAAAGAGCAACACATAACCTTACTGCTAAATTACAAATCTCTTGAAAGCAGATGGGCTAACCTCACTAATTCAGTGAAGAGGAAACAACCCTCCAAACTGATATCCTACTGGGGAAAAGAAGTTGCTTTTTCTTGACAAAAGCTATGAGATAATGAGTTAATTCACATTTCCTATTATTTCAGAGCTCATTATAAGCAAACAACAATTCGTTTGACCTGCAAAGCTTTCTTGTTTTTCTTTAAAGACACTTAATACGTCAAAATAGCCTTTGCAAATGTTTTTTGTAGATTCTATTCCTTGAGGTCCCTCTAGTGGCTGAAGTATCAAGTTTCTCTGGTCTGGCTTAATAGGCTACAGGTGTTTTGTCTCATTTTTTTGTAGATATTTCTCATAATAGACATAAATACTTTCTTAACATTGATAACTCCTCCTTCTAAATATATTGAAAGTGAAATAAAAAGATTTGTCACATTAATAAAAAGTAAAAATAGTTGGCACTTTAAGGAAGCTATTTCATACAGTTAGAAAATTATGTGTTACTGCTTGCAAGCCTGCTAAACTTTGCCATTCAACCACAGACACAGGTTTGTTTTTTCTTTTACAGGTCTGTTTTAAGACAAGGAGAGGTAATACCTTGTTATCAGAATGTCCTCTGACACAGTAAGTCTTTTACTTGAGAAGTCTGTCTTGCTCAGGTATGACAATTAATTGAATAATCTGATGTGTAAACTTTTTTTTAGGGTACCTATCTTTTTAAAGAGAAGTTGAGATACTCTCTGAGGAGTAAGCTTACATTTAAAATTCAGTTTTTTAGAACCCAACAACTGTGGTTCTAAATTATAGGCGGAGGAAAGACAAAGTTTGTAGTAGGCAGTAATTTGTTGCTATGTTTTTAAACTGGAGATACCTATGTGACTAACAGACAAATCTCCATGTGAGCTCTAGACTAGAATTTATCACGCTAGTTAAAATGCCTTGACAGCTGACTAGCAGTGTAGACATACTAAAATACAGTTGTGCAGAGATGACATCTTAAGCAACACTGCTTCTCACTACTCTCCCAATTCCTCTAATTCTGCTGTAATAAGAGCGAGGGCTGTTTATGTCAAGATCCCAGAAGCATCTACAAAGACTGAAAACAGTATCATCTGCTTGCTGTTATTTTGTCCCCACACCTGGTACAGGAACACTGTCCCTGAAGGGTACTTCCCTAGACCTCCCCTTCACTGCTCAGAGGAGCATCTAGCTCCTTTTTCTTTTTTCTTCATTCACCCGAGGAGCTCTGCTTACTGTACCGCTGTCCCCAGTTCAGCTGCACCCATTTAATATTAATTGGCCACAGACACACATGCCCGTTTCTAGTAGCATAGCTAGCTGGTCACAGCCTAACTGGTCCTCAATGGGACAAGCTGCCTTATTACAATCACATAAATGGCAACAACAGAATTGTTCATTGAAGTGTTACATTTTAAGCTAGGGAAGAAATAGGACAAAGTAGCTTATAGAAATCATCCTCTTTTTTAATATGGGAGACCTGATACTCTAAAGGGAGGGTGATTCAGTGACTTCTTTTGATGCAACAAAACCCAAAATACAACTCGTTTACTTATCTGCTATAAACTGACTCATAATATGGTAATTTGATGCAGCTGGGGATCTGACCCTAGCATCTTTTCAGTACTGACTTACATGGTCTCTGCAGGGTCTTTTCAATATAGAGGGCCCTCCTGTCCAGTTTTTACATGGTGCTGTAGATTATGCTTAATAGCAGATGAATCTCTTTACACTACTTGTAAAACAGTGGTCTCTCCTGCACTAGAAGTTTAGGACTCCCAAAATGCTGGTGACAGGGTAAAGAACATGATAGTATTTTCTAAGAAAAAGGCTGATGGCTTAGCCCATGTTTCCCATTGAAAACATGTCTGTGATTTGACTTCTGGTAATAATCTAAGCAAATACTTGAAAGAGAATAGCATAATATTTGACATTGTTGTGGTTTAACCCAGCAGACAGCTAAACACCACACAGCCGTTGGCTCACTCCCCCCTGCCTCAGTGGGATGGGGGAGAGAATTGGAGGGGGAAAAAAAAAAAAGTAGTAAAATTTGTGGGTTGAGATAAAGACAGTTTAATAGGACAGAAAAGGAAGAGAAAATAATAATAATAACGATAAAAGAATATACAAAGCAAGTGATGCACAGTGCAATTGCTCACCACCCACCAACCGATGCCCAGCCAGTCCCCGAGCAGCGGTCACCACCCCCCAGCCAACTCCCCGCAGTTTATATACTGAGCATGACATCACACGGTATGGAATATCCCTTGGCCAGTTTGGGTCAGCTGTCCTGGCTGTGCCCCCTCCCAGCTTCTCGCTGGCAGGGCATGAGAAGCTGAAAAGTCCTTGACTACTGTAAGCACTACTTAGCAACAACTAAACCATCAGTGTGTTATCAACATTATTCTCCTACTAAATCCAAAACACAGCACCATACCAGCTACTAGGAAGAAAATTAACTCTATCCCAGCCAAAACCAGGACAGACATTTACCATTACAAGCAACGATACATGAAAATTAAACCCTAATAAACTTAGTAGTTTGATGGGTAGCTGGCAATGCAAAAGAAAAAAAAAAGAAAAAAAATAAGCTGGACTTTAACTTGATACACTACCCAGATTTGCATAATAAATAATAAGAAATTATCAAAGAGAGCACCAAATTCCTGTAAGTATATTGAATTTAAGAAAGTATTTTCAGTCCTCCATCAGAGAGGAAAGCTCCAGTCTCCAACCTCGGACTTGAATGACCAGAGCTCAGCTCCCAGTTCTCCCACAGACTTCCTGCGTGATCTCTGGTGTGCCATTGTTCTTATTTGTGCCTCAGGTTCTTAATTTGTAAATGGGATAATAGCACTGTCCTCCTTTGCAGCTGTGATGATAAATGCGGTTGCATATTAAGCACCCAGATTTGCTGGGGAAGAGGAGAAACAGGATTAGTCAGTATAAAGGTAGGGATGCTTTGGAGCACTGTACAAAGTTCTGGTGTGCAGACAGAACTAATAACATTGGGATTTTAAGTCACGACATTGTGTTTTGAATGGAAACACAAACTTGAACGAATGCTTTAACTGCTGCTGATACCACACAGAGATTCCTCCTCTTCCTTGCATTCGCTGTCGCTGTGAAACTTCACCACGTGAACAAACACGGAAATGGACATAACCTGGCTTATCAGCCACATAGTAACAGACTTAGTTGTTACCGAGAACACTGATCTTTTAAGTTACAGGCCAACCATTGTACAAAGAAAAAACAAACACAGCCCATCGCCACACCAATGGCTGGGGTTAATAATCGAAGGGGGAGAAATGGGAATCTGTTGAGGATGCAGCAATTCAAATGTTACGTTAGAAGACACAGTTCAACTCAATGCACATTCAAATGAAAGTTTCACCTTATAAGACAAAGGAATGTAAGTAATAAGTCATTGCACATACATTGGCAGCGTGAGCAAGACAGTGGGAAGAGCTGAATAAACAGGGTCGTGAATTTGCAGTATAGCAGGTGCATTCAGCAGCTTACAAAATTTTTCATCTCAAGCATCTGTAAGATAGCAATCAATTATGAATCTTCATATTCAAGCATTATTTCCCTCTTAGCAGATTGACATGAATGCTGGAAAGCTACCAGGAAGGGAGACAGATGCACAGGTATGATGACTGGTCAGAGTGGCCAGCAAGCCTTATTAGAACTCTCCAAAAAAGGTAATAAAACTGTCTAGGAAATGGGTTAATAATAAACACATCTGTTTTGAGCAGAGGGGAGAACACGCAAAAAAAAAAAGTTTGCCTGACAGAATACTGCAGTTTAAATAGTACTTAGAAAGATAAAAATATACAGGATTTCAACAGAGAAGACACTTGCAGAAGAACGGTCCAGGAGGGACTGAGGTGGTCTTACTCAGGGTCTGGTAGATGAAGAGTTTAGCCTCAGACCCAGTATTAATTGCAAATTAAGCTAAGCAAACCACTCAGTTCTACATTAGAGGAGAACTTCTGCTTGGGCTATGACTTTCACAGTCTCAGCACCTAGCGCTTTCTGACAAAACCGTTAGTCAAATCTGGACAAAAATAGCCAGTGCCTTCAACACTGTACATTACACTCTGGTTCAGCTTTCAGAGGACATTTCTTGATTAAGTTCCTGCTTAATTTCAGGGTTTTATACTTCAAGCAACTGTCACGGTTCTAACAAAGATCAAAGATAAAGGACTTTTTATGACGCTGATGTAATGGAATTTAACACAATTATATTCCTAGAAATATAAGCATTAACAGAAACATGGATAGTTAAAAAATAGTGACATATGGACATATAAAGGAAATTTTAAAGCAATCCAGAATAATTACACAGGTCATCATGAGAGAAACAAAATCTGCTGTTCTCTTGAACAGATAGAATTTGGATATCTGACTGTTTTACGTCATTTTATATTCTAATCAAAGGGATGTGTCAGAGATACATTTTCTAAAGGTTTTAGAAACAAAGCACAAAGGAATCCAGACTTGCAGAAGAAAGGCAAATTTAAAGCCTATGAAAATAGCAAAATCTGTATTGAGGACACTGAATATTTATGGCATACATCAACTTACGCCAAAAAAGCCAAAGCCCCAGTACAAATATATATAGGAATCATACCACTTATTTGATAGTGAAGGACAAAAATAATTGAAGAAACACATTACTATGATCATGAAAAAGTTGAAAATCTTGGGCATATCTTTGGCTTCTTCAATGTAGCTTTGATTCACGGCAGTCAACTGAGCTGCAATAATTTATACCAAATGAGGTCTGTTATATATCAAAAAAGCCCCGCGGGCAAATTACCTAAGGAAGCATGGTGATGCAACATTTGTAGTCTAAATACAGAATAAATCCTTTAAATTAATTTACTTTTAAGGCTGATATGCTGTGCACCAAAATTTGAAGTTATCAGTGAAGATAAGTGGACAGTGTTTGTTTAGAAACCTAAATCATTAAGAGAGCACTTAGACTGCACACGTGTGCTCTGGGAAATTTGTTAAAGATTTCTGTAGCTGGGGAAAGCACGTGACTCTTCTCAAAGGGAATGAAGGATTAGTTACTGATGCAGTTACTCAACATCCAAGTTATTGCAATAATTTGAAAAGTTAATTTAGAAATTACATTCACAGCTAAAGTCCATTCCTGCTGGTTGTCTGTTTCTGATAACTCTATGCTCTACTACTGCTGCAGAGATGCTTATTATTTGCATCTCTGGGCTTATTTTCATCCCAGAGAAGAGCTATCAGTATCATTATACACTAGCAATGTTTACTTTTATTATCATAGGGTCCGGTGTGCTAAGTAGTCTGGTAACATCTTCCTCTTCCCAAACAGGAAAAGGGAGCAGCAGCAAATAGCATTGCTGGTAATAGCCACCTCAATGCAACTTCCGCCCTGCAGATGGATGGTCATGCCTGTTGCAAAGACAGCCAGCAGGTAGGAACACTAACTATACTACATACATTAAGAGATGCTTGTGATTCAACCAAGAGGAGATCATTACTTACTCCACATTTTCTTTCCACTTCATCATCTGTGAGTAATCAGCAGCGATATAAAACAGTCATTGCTACTCTTTCTTCCTTTTGAATAATGAATTATATGTAAAACTTCCAGATTTTCTGTATCAGGAATTTCACAAGCTATTTGTTGCTGTCCTTTGTTTATGTTCTAGATCGCTTTCTGTAGTGTTTTTTCTGTTCAGTACTTTGGTCTTCTTACATAAATTGTAACTAACTTACTGTATTTGTCCTGTTCTGCAATCAGACATCAGCAATGTTCTACTATTGCTCTCTCCACTGTTTAGACAACCTTTTAGCTTGCACTAGGAATAAACCTTTGAATCTTCATAGGCCTTTATATCTAGCTGATCCTTGGTTACTGTTTTGGCCTGATATTAGCAGACTACAGAACTGTTACAGTCAGACAGTTGTCTACTATACAGCTGTTTCTGAGACATTAAAGTACAGAGGTGAACCCATGACTTCTGGTCTCCTTCACTGTAGGTTTCTATGCTATGGGATTCGTCTACCAGCCCCATGAGTATAGGACATGAGCATGCGCTAACATAACTGTACGCTGTGCTACTCTGTTTTCCTCTTTCATGTGTTTACTGTTCTCTCCTCATCCTTAGCCCCTGAAGACAATTCCCAACAGTATCTTGGGGCACAGATGATGTCTTCAGCTCTGTGTCTATTATAATATTTGATTTTCTAAACTTTTCATGTAATTTTTATAAGATTGCATTCAGAACAGCAGATTATCTGAATGGTAGGTGACAGAGTTAAGGTAGAAAAAGCCCTCTTTATTTGAAGGTTTCTGATAAAAGGCAGTCAACTGCCTGTAAAGACTCTACATTCAGACAGGATCACAGGGAACACAGCCCGAAATGCTGACAAGCCAGAGTTTGGCTAATTTTATTCTTCATTAACTCTTCATCTTCATCTGGGAAAGCATCTTCTCCTAGTGAGTTAAAAAAATAAAATCAATAAATAATAAAGGTGAAAGTCATCCTTGTCTTTGGTAAATTCTTTGAACTTTGTATAATTCTTTTTATTCTAATGGATAGCTCAAGGGAACTGCTCATGTAAATAAAATTAGGTACACGCATTCTCAAAGCACTAGGTCTATTATCTTCAAAATAGGCTAAGACCTTCACAGAAGTAAACTGAATGTTTGCTAATTAGCATTACCCCAGATGAGTATGTAGCCTGCTTCAGTTTTATATTTAATATTATTCAGCATTTTATGCTACATATGTTTTTGTTTCATCAATATTATAATCATAGCCAATGTGGAATAGGACACAGCATATTGATAGTAATAGTAGAAGTTACGCATTTCTATAGCTACATTTTAACTTTGCACTTCAGTAGCCAATAATAATTCCATAGAGTTCTCATTTTTAGCTGTTTTCATGAGACTTGTGGCAAGTGAGAAAGGGATTTTTTAATCTTTTCTAGACTAGCATTCTGTAATTAGCTAGAAGTTACCTGTTCTTCTACATGGGTTTTGTTCTTTTTTTAAAACAACTGTAAATAGCACTGTTATATCCTCAATATATAGCTCCACGCTCTTGTAATTGTAAAAGCTTTACCCCAGCTATGTTATGATCCAACTTTATAGCAGAAATATTAATAGGAATTCTGTTAAATTTCAAACATGAGCACCTCTGATAATGTAATAACTACTGAAGCACTATTCTCAGCTCTTGCCTCCTGCATAGCCCCACACTGTGACATAACCTACGAGGAGACGGCTCATGGATCTAACATCAATTGTGAAACCTTTTAACTTCCTGGAATAAAAAGCTTACTTGTCAGGGTTGCCGACTTAAGCTTCTATTTGCTTGCCTGAGGAAACCTGTGACAGCACGATAAAGTATACTGTGTAAGCATATTTCTAGTTTTATTTAACTAAGGGCACTTTACTGTATCTTGATCATATGGGTTACTTGGACTAATTGGGACTTTTTAAACTCTCTTTTTGTGACAGATAAAAATTCATCATCCCTTTTATCTTTAACATATTAAGTATTCCATTGTCTAGATAAGAGTCTTGCCTGTGTGGCAAGTGTAACAGTAAGGCATCTCATTAAAGTTGTGGTACATTAGAGCACTACAAAACTTGTCCCTGCATAGCATCATGTATTTGAGATCTGTAGCTACATTGCTACTATGATAAAGCAGGACCTTGCACTTCCAGAAGCAATGGCATCTCTTTACTGAAACCGTGCATCTATCCACCTCTCTGGAGAGTTCTATCTATAGAAACTGGAAACCGGATTGATATAGTGGTTTTTTGTTTGTTTTGTTTTTTCTCTCATCACAGCACCTTGGATCTATAGGTATTGAACCTCACCCCACCTCAAAACCCCAAACCACCCAACATTGTATTATACACTATAGAATGGGGGGGGAAGCATCTTTTGTAATAGCAAGTTTGTTCCATAATTGCTCTTTTCAGGACGAAATTGTGCTGGGTGAGGCAGAAGCCAGTTTAACACAACTCAAAGTTTGGCTGTTGAAGAGGAAGAGGTATTTCTAGAGAGGTCAGGAGGCATATAAGGCTTAACGGTTTTGTTGGATGGTTTGGACTGTAAATTTAAACAGGCCTTGATGAAATACAAACAAACAAACAAACAAATCACCATCTACTGTCTAAGAGAGGAAATTTTTTGTTGCATATAGCTTCCTTACAGCCATCTGAGGACAGTAAAATTCATCTACGATTTACAAATCGTTTTGGTCAGTTATGGAGCAAACCTTTAGAGATGACAGGGAATTTTTATAGATATTCTTGTTCATTCCTTCACCTCCAAGTTTCATCTCAATAAAAAGCAGAGGTTGCAAACAGGAAAAAAACTGACAACTGGCAACACTTTGAATGTGTATAAACATCAAGTGAAGGGAAGCATCTGTTATTCTATTTCTCTCCTACAGCACATTAAACTCTGTCAGGCACAGAATTCACCACGTCTGAAGATTTACCTCCTGCTTATAACTGGTTATTGCCATGAGTACAACTGCCAGCAGAACTGTTACAGACATAGGGAAAGCATGTGTGTATGGGGAAGCAACAGAGGCTTTTAGTACACAGTGAATTTGACAGACTTGGAATCCCTGTGCCAACACATGCCTCTTGTCCATCTGCAGGCAGAGATATTCTTAATATGTTTGGGATACTCAAGAACACGTGTGGTCCCTCTTTCTCCTACACACTGAAGCAGTCCTTAACAACCTTAGGTCAACCATTTTCATCTATATGCCACGTTCAGACACTTTCTTCTGTGCCTTGCAGTTTTATAATCTCCTCATTCATTTGGATCTGATCTGAACCTATCTGATAAGTAACCTGAGGAAGAGTGCCAAAGAGCAAATCAGCTATTATTTGCTGCAACTATGGGGTAAAAAAAATCAATACATCCAGAGGAAAAAAGAAAGGGCAGGCTTTATTGTAGTGGGTGATAGGCATATATTTAAAATCTAAGGTTGGCAGGGCTTGCTATATGCAGGAGATCCAAATTTCTGAAAAAAGTTTTAAAAAATACATCATAGTGCATTCAGTGGGTCTGATTTCTAAATGTGCAACATGGCCGAGTGAACTCAGGTGCTTAAGCCTGAGGCTTCCTGCAATTCACAACCACGTCCAAATGCAACTTCAGTTTGGAGTTAATGGAAAAGACAGAGATAGATTCATATCTTATCAAGGGAAAAAACTTAGAACAGTTGATGAACAATTTTGCCACTACCATTTTTGCACAATGCACTAAGTTCAAAATTGTTCTCCAGTTTTGTTATATTTAAGAAACAAAACAGACTAAATTATTTTCCTCAGTTCTCTCAAAGTACACCTTGTATATGTTTAAGCAAAAGAGATTCTTGGTTTTGAATATACTTCCCCTTCGAGCTCACAAAATTTGCCTAATGCAATGAACAAGCTCTTATAAATAGGAGACGATGAAAGCAGTCCCACAAGGAAACACAGTGCAGGGTTGTTTTTTTTTTCCCTGTAAAAATTTGTCTTTTCTATTAAAAAAAATGCATGGCTACAGGCATGAAATTGCAAAAAGAAAAATATTGTACAGATGAAAAACTTGAAGAGGTAAAGATTATTTTAGCATAGCTTGTAAAGTGGAATTTATAGAGATTGGTACTTAGCTTAATGCTAAGGGCTAACTTTGTGAAGTCAGCTGTTGGCATCAAGAGAAACATTTGTGAATTTTTGCAGATTCTACAAGTATGATATATTAACATCTTAACAAATGAAAAATACTAGCTGACTTGAGCAAAACCACACTAGATTATTTCAAGCCTTTCCAGTTCCCAAGTGGTGGTCCTTTTTATTTTCTAATACTTCTGCTTTCAGTAGTATTCATTGTGTCCTTTGCTTTCAATAGTACTCATTTGCCAGTATCCATTTTCAGGTATGGTTTTGTCTGCGTTATCTGAACATTGCCCTTCCTGAAGCACTTGTTTTGAATTGGAACTATTCCCACGTTCCTGTATTTTCTTTCAGCATGAACTATGGTTGTGGTTTCGCAATACATCATTTTCAGGAGTTTGCGTGTCATGATGTATATCACATTAGTGAACTGATTTTGCTGAAAAATGACCTGGCAAAAATGAGTGAGTTCTTTTTTTCACCAAAAAACTCAGTCTGGTTCACTGTGAGACCACACAAAGAGTTGTGTTGGCACAGCTACAAAGTGGCATGGCATGCTGTGGGAACAGAGCAGTGAAGGTCCAGGAGTATTTGAAGCTAGCGTCAGCCTCCCCCCACACCCCATATACAATGTGCTATGTAAGCACAGCCATTCCCTTTATTTTAATCGAGCAGTGTGTTTTCTCTCATCTGTTCCATCTGCTCCTTCCATTGTTTACTTCCCTGATGTCTACATTTCCCTTTTATCACCCCTCCACCCTCTCAGGTTTTCTCCCCAGAATAAATCCACTTCTATGAAGTTCAGTGGCTGACATCCGTATGCAAATTTCTGCAAACTCACTAAAAGTACATTATTCAAATAGCCTCTGATGCTTTTTACTGTGTTAAGCAGATGAAGACAGAAACAAAAGAGACAAAGTACCTATATTTGCATTAGCATTTTGCACATTCATTTGTTAAAGGCTTGGTGCTAACCCTATCCAAACCAAAGCACAATCCACTGTCCTAGAAACTAATGGGAAGACTCCTGCGAATACTTGATTTGCCTCACATCTTTGTGTCCTGGCAATTACATGAAGGATCAGGCTCCAGAGGCATACCCTAGAAATGTTAAAACAAAGCCTATGCTGGTTCAGTAACAAGGCTCTCTTCCCACACATCTTTTTATAGCTTGCTGGTGTTGATGGGGTTTTTAAAATAATTTTTTCCTCCTCTGATATTTTGTTTGATTATTGACTATGCACAGATACAGTAAAGAGGAATTACTTGAAATAACATTCCATAACAACTGCTGTTCTAGAAAGGAAACTGACACCACTTATGTTTTTGAAAGCTTCTAGTGGGGCCAATTCACATAAATTTATCTGGAAACTTAACCCAAACTTCTATTTTACGAGGCCATTTCTATGCTACACTTCTTTGCATGATTTTGCTTCAAGTTCCTTGTTTCTATTAATGTTTGCCCCTGTCTAGCCCTGTGTCTGCAAACTCATAAAATCTCCGGTTAGTGAACACATTCCCAAGGTTGCTGTCAACCTCAACTAGCCTGCCTCTCTCTGTCCTAGTCAAAGTATGGAGAAACATTTCCATGGGTTATCTGCTGTGTACTTGTTACATCCCTCCAGCTCTCATCTCTGGCAGTTAACAACTTTTCTTAGCCCTCCTGTCTGAACAGGAGAGAAGGATAATGTACTACAGTTCAAGCTGCACTTGCCGTGACAGTCACATTTCTTTTGTTCCCTTTTTCTATTTCTGAAATTCTCAAAGATTTATTTGCTACAGGCATGACAAAGCCCTGTGCAGGACAGCTGGCCATGCTTTCTGCTGGTGTATTTCACCATCCCTAGGTCTTTATGCTTTATTTAGCAATTCCTTGGCAATCATGGCAGATGATTCTGCTTTGTCAGTAGGCTGTGATGCAGAAATGTTTCATGCATCGTTACCAGAATTTGAATGTGCTAATTCCTCACAAACGTTTTCCAAAGCTGCAACATAAATATAAGCAAGATAATGTGTATAATTGCACATAGATGTATATACATCAGTCTCTCACACAGATACGTATGCATTTAATAACATTAAACTAACAAATTCTTCTTTATGTCTCACATCAGATATTTATATTCCCACAGCAGGTTTACATATTTTTCCCTTCCTGGATTCTAGTTAATGCCTTCTCATACCTCCTCTGCTTTGTTGCATTTACTTTTGATTAAAATACTGGGTTTGTTTCTTCACACTTAAACATACACACCAGTTAGAGTCCATCCAATTCATCTTTGGAGCACAGGCTGAAATTGAGCATGAATTTTGCAGTCTTTACTCTGCTCGTTGCTTCTTTGGTTTTCTTTATTCTGATCCCCTGCATCTGCTTTGTTCTTCATATTTATTATGTTTTAATTCAAAACAGGAATGAAAACGTAGCTACTATTGGAAGCAAATAATTCCATTACACTGTTGCTGGCACTGGCCCAGTAAACTCACTGATGCAATTTTCCTTGAGTGAGTACTTGCACTAAAGTCAGTAGGAGCATTTCCATTAGTAAAGTTACATAAGCATATGTATATCTTGAGGATCAGAGCTGTGGACACATATCCAGCTCTTAGGGTTGCGATAACATGCAGGTTAAGGTCAAGTTCTTTGGGTAACAATATACAGACTCCATCACAATCGAGATCTGTGGCCTGGTTGCTTTACTTCCTCCCTAACCAGTGGTAGAAGGGTTTCACTCTCTCCAAGGAAGTATTTCTCCAAGTGTGGTTACTATTGTATCCCTGAGCAGCCTTGTTACCATTCTTCCTTTGAGCCCGTTACTTGCTGTCCTAGCCATAAATATAAAGAACACATCTTTCCTATCATCCTTTTGCATTGGTAGGCTATTACGGTCTCCTTTTCCCTTCCTGCAGTCTTCTCTGCTTTTTGTTACACAATTCTAACTAGCTCAAGCTTTCCTTCTCTTTTAGTGCAAAGTCTGTCTGTTCTTGTTGCTCCTGCTCAAACCTTCTCCAGCTGGTCTGTAATTCCCTTGAAACCTGGCACCGAAACCCAAACAGAATATTGCAGCTAAAGCTGTTCTGACGAACAGCTGAGTGACTTCACACAGGCTATCCTGTTTATACTGTCTTATAAAGCATTTCTCTCTTGCAAGAACAGCATAGCATTGCTCACTTATGTTTGCTCTGCCTGTAACACTTAGATCCTTTCCAACAGGACTCCAATTTAGCCAATGGTATCCCATTACGTGTGTTGGAAGCTGATCGTTCCTGCTCAAGCAAAGTTCATTGCATTTGTCTCCGCTGTCAGTTTCCCCCTTACTATTCACTTGCATCATTACTGTAAGCCCTCTCTTTTTCCGACCAATAGTTAAGGCTCGTTAGCATTGCTAGCTCACCCTGCACCAGTAAGGGCACAGTAATTGGTGTAGTTTTCTTTTGCTCCACATGAAAGCTTCCCTTAAAGTTTATAAACCAATGGATTTGCTCCATCTGCCACTGGAGCTAAGGGTAGGCTTTGTGACTTATTTAACATCAACAATACTGGGCCTACTGTATTACTATATTTAATCATTTCACCTACATATTCAAATGTACGCCTTGAGTGGGTGGAGGAATCTGATAGTGATTAAAAGTCAGGGTGTGGTCCCAGCCTGCTGATCAGCATGCTGGTATGAAGAATTCGTACTACTGCTGAGTCCTGAGAGGTAATGACTACCATACGCCTACTCTCTTAATCGAACCATTACCCTTGAAGACAACAATTGAGGTCAAGCGATCCCTTCACTGGGCCCATTTTCACAGGATATGTTTGAAAGGCTCAAATTTGACCTCTCTTCCTTCCATGGACACAACCTAACCCTGGTTAAAATCTAAAGGAAGGATGAAACAGACCCACATTCTTGTCACGCATCTGGAGGTGAACCATCTGTCATTTGGTACCACACAAGGAAGAAGAGCTGCACATTCACAGTGGGCTAAGTACACTGCAAACTCCAGCGTCACATGCACTGGTTGTACAATGGTACAATTCTAACAGCTCCCGTTTACAAGGTTAAAGAAATAATGATTCATGAGACTGGTTAACACCTGGAATGATTTAATCAGGCCACCCCTAATGTAAACGACATTGACTCACATTTCCAGACGTAGGTGGAACTGGCAATTGTCTTTTCCTCATAATTGCCTTAACTTGCTTTGCTAGTTAGAAATAGTTTTCTAGGTTATATTTCAAATCTGGTAATCATTAGAGCTACATTCTTTCCATAGATGTTTGTATTTATAGTCAACGGGAACATCTAGGACAGAATTTGACCTACAAACTTAAATATGTAGCAGCAGCCTAGATAGAAAAATCTGTACTTGAGTCTGAACCAGAACTAAAGTAAGACTGCTTGATATATACATATGTACACAAAATTTAAAAATATGAATGCACAGACTGGGGCAGGCAAGATTTTTGTGGCTTTTTCCCCCACCCCCCATCCCTTAAGTATTGCTTGCCTTTAATTAATCTTTTCATCAAATTTAATACAATGGCATTCTCACAGATAGTGGAGGGGAAAAAACTTTAATGTTAGGATAAAAAAAAATAATTGGAATTTTCTAAAAAGTTTAACAGAAGATTGTATATGGAAAGGAAGAAAGTTATGAAGTACTGGTCATCCCCCATTGGTTTTTCATCCAGCTGTGTTTATAGCCTTTGTCTCTTCTTTGCTTTCCTCCCTACCTTTCCTCTCACCCAAAAAGTGCTTAGACCATGCTCCTCTTTCTGGCTATCTGACTATTCTTTCCCAAGGCATGGATTTATTCCAGACCCTTGCAATTAAACAATTCTCTGTGATGTTACAGTGATGCAAGCTGACTGTAGTTAAGCTGACTGCAGTGGAATGTCATGACTTTGACCACAAAGATTTGACCCAATTACTGTGACCTGACACACTTGCAATCTAGTACAGCCTGAAGTCTCAAAGCAATAGCCCCTGAAACCAGTAGAGACTTACGTGAAAGCTGGAACCAAGCTGAAAAAGACTGAATTAAACCCAGGAGAAAGGCACTCCAAAAAACTGTAATTATATTACATAGTTTGTTAATACATGATTACTTTGCTTGTTAGGGGACACTGGGTGAGATGTCCACATGCTTTTTAAGAACAGAAGTCTTAACAATCCAGGAGGAAATTACAGAGCTGGCTGTATCCTCTTCTGAATATATATTCAAATATTAGGGACATAATGCACTCTGTATGCTGACTGATCAGTATGTAGTGAAGCTCCACTGCACTGCAAAGTAGTGGTAAGGCGATGTGCAGTACTTGAACAGATCCATGCAGTGCTCTGCAATCCTGCCCATAACAGTGAGGGCTTACACTGCAGTAGCTGAGACAGCTATAGAGGAAGGTAAGGAAACATTTAATGTGGTCAGCCTTTGTGCTTAAGAACCACATCTGCAAATCTTATGCAGCAGGTTTTTTTCTGGTGATTTTGCAAAATTCATAATATAAGGAACTCCTGGTTTTGTTTTTTTCCACCTGTATAGTATCTATAGAGCAGCCTTTAAAATCTTCTTCCCCACCCCTTTAAATACCAAAGCAACATTTCCTTGCTCCGTTAGCACCACTGGGTGGAACATTGCACTGATGTGGAACATCTGCATCTGTACATTACTGCAATCATATTGAAAGTCACAGTATTTATTCCTTGGAAGTCAAACAACAGGTAGAAGATAAAGCATAAAAACTGTCAAAGTGTCAAATCTCACTACAAACAAACAAACAAACAAACAAAAAAACCCCAAAAAGCAAGCTACTTGGCATTGCTCATTGGCTTTGTCTGTAAAAGCTCCTGAAAGCTGCATGCAGAAACTTAGGAAATATCACTCCATAATAGTCCAGGATCTCATCTAGTGTAGATTCTCAGCTCCATATAAGGCTACACTATATTCTTGCATGGATACCATTCAGAATCCTGCATAATTTTTGGACTTGTTTTGCCATTCTGTCAGTACCACTTTTCTGCTCTTGATGCTGGAAGACTTCCTGGCTTAGAATATGAACACAAGAACAGCTGTAGAAGATCATAACAAATTCCACTTAGCTCTGTATCCCATCACAGACAGCGGCCTGCAGGGATGCTGAAGAAGTGGTACAAGAACAGGATGGAAAGATGAAGTAATACTTCCCCAAAATAAGCTCTCAGTCTCTAATGTCACGGTTCAGAGACTGCTTGATTAAAAAAAAAAAAAAGGAAAAAAGTAGTGCCCTGTGCAGTGCCAGTTACCAGCTGCCTTCCTCAGTTTCCAGTCTTACAAAAGCTTGTGAACAAAGCTTCTGTTTCTGCATCTTATCTATTTTTGTCTCCTTCACTGTTGTTCGCTACCATTAAGAACCAGAATTCCTAACCTGAAAAACCAAATAACATGCTATTTCTGGAAAAAATTAATTATCTAAATGCAAGAATATTCCTTATAAATCTCAGCAGCTCAGTGTCTTTATTCCAAAAGAGAAGTCACGGATAACCACATCAAACTTCACAAGCTACGATCTAGAACTAGACTTAAAATTAACCACTTGGGGCCTATCTATGAGGCCAAATTAACCATCAGATTACTTTCTAAATTGCTATCTATTCCACGTTCATTGCTTGTGTGTAGTTATAAATAAATGTCTGCTATCTTGGACAGTGATGAATGGTGACTAAATGTACCCTGGAAGTTCAGCCCTGAATACTTTTTTTAATCAAATCGTTTGTTCTGTCAGCAAGTTCCAGGAAGTGATTTCTGTACTTTAGAATAGTCAAAATGTGCTATTATGACTCTGTATTAACTATTTTTTCCCAGAATACTGTCTTCTGTGCTCTAAGGAGATAAAGCTGCATCTCCAGTGGAAAAGTGGACTCAAACAAAAAGGTGGGCTTTGCTGTGACTACTATTGATAATCCAAAATAAGTTCTTTTAGGTAAGACTCTTAACTGGACTAGTCTGATATCCCAGTGTTCAGAATAAACAATTCTCTCCAAAGTGACTAGCATGCAGGCAGGGAGAAGAATGAGAACAGCATCTTTAAAACAGTGATCTCTGACAGAAGTTCAGCGGTTGGATAGAAAGGTGTGGAATAACTGTAGGGGAAACAAATCACGAGAGGGTCCATAACCACTTTTCAGAGGCAGATCAGAGAAAAAGGCAACTCCAAACAACGTTTTCATAGAAAACATAAAAGGAGAGAAGAAAATACAGAGGCAGCAGTGGTGAAGTAGCCAGGATACAGGCTCCCAAGAGACTTCCCAGCCCAAGGGAACAGCTGGAGGGCTTGCTCCCTCTACTGGAGCATCCTAATAGACCCACAAGAGACTTGCTAGTTTGACCCACTTTTAAGTCCACAGCAAATCTCTTGGACTAGGAAATAAAGATTAATTCAGGGTTGATTACCATTGCTAGCTTACTATCATAAGGATTTTTTTAAAGGACTGAATATGTACTTGAATATGCAGATGAAGGCAGAGGGGAGAGAGCTATTTCATTGCTTTTGTTTTGAAAAGAAACAAAATAAGGCTCACAAGTTGAAATCTGTATTTTTCAAATCATAATTATATCAGTTCAGTCAAACTGGAACATAGGAAAAGCAAGCACATCTTTTCAGTGGCTCATGTAATGCAGAAGAACAACTCTTGTTACATGACCTTTGCTCTAGGACAGATTACTCGCCATCATTCCTGTAGCCACGTATAGAGAAAACCACCTGCCTTTTTGAACTGTATGTTCTTGTCAAGTACAGCCTGGCCTTAAATACTTTGGCTTATGAATAAATAGCCTATTCCTACAGCAGAGAGTAAACCTCTCCTAAAGTATCTTCAGATGAATACAATGTCATCACTTAGTTATTTAGTGTTCATGTTGGATAATGTAAGTCATAGTAGCACAATGCATAACGACATCAAGAAACCGCAACTCAGACACTCACTGACACAGCTCTACTCTTGCTTGCAATAGTTTGTGGCTGAGGCTCGTCTTTCTCTCTTGTAGAATTAGGGTCACCTTTGAGCTCTGAGACACCCCACGTGACTTTGGATAGATCACAGGATCTTGCACCTTGCAACTCAGCTTTCTGTCTGCTAAATGAGAGTCGAGAGAGCCTTACTCCTTCATGCCTTTTTACAACTTGTTACATAGCTTTGGTGTGGAATCTGCCTCCTCCCGTATGTAATGTCCAACATTTGGTACAAACACCTCCAATTTTAGCTGAACCTTATAAGCATAATAGTAGAAGAATAAAATATTTGCCTAAAAACTCAGCTAGATGTAAATTAATGGATTTTGTGGCCTCTCCAGTTTAAACAGCTTCTCATTTTCCAGTTTTCTGTTGTCTTGGTGAACACCTTGGTCTACTGATTATCACCTTACAAATTCAATGGAGGAAATGGAAACCAAGCTCTGCAGCAGTGACAAAGAGGAAACTTTCCAAAGAGAACTACCATACTGTATAGGAGAAATAGACTTCACAGCTTCTGGGAAGAAACGTGGAAAGGTACAGCACTGAGGAGTTTTAACCCTTTAACACTATTGCTGTTGTTCAGCTGTTACTTCTTAGCATTAAATCTAGAGACTGTAATAGTGAAGGTATATACATATATAATACTATGCCACAGTGCAAGGCACCACATTGTACTCAAAGTAGGGACCGTACCTTCCTGAACATGAATGTGATTTAAAATAAGGCCTATTAATATACAGAAATCAATCACTTGACTTGCACTGACATGCTACAAGTACAGTTGATAACTTTTTCCTTTTTTTAAAAAAAAAAAATCATGTGCCCAGCTTCCTTCATTTTGCATCATTTCCCTGTTTTAACCTGTTTCTGCCAAAAATTAATCACTATGGATTTCAACATTTTAAACATACTTTTGAGCTGTTTCAAGACTCTCCTTAAAGTTTTCTCTCTCTGTTCTGCTAATAGGCAGAGAAGGACGTACATAGACAGACCCACCTCCTCGCTAGTCCCTTGCATACATTAGTGCTAGAGCAGAAGGAATTCCTAGGATCAGAAATCTGCCTTAAGATTTTGTTTCATCGTAAAGTCTTAAGCACAAAGCCAAAATAGATACAGAACAGGAAGCAGCAATAGATTCATGTAACATGTCCTTGAAAAACAGACATGAAATCAGGCAAATATTTCAGCTAGTACAGAAAAAAGAAATGCCTAAGAAATTTGTTGGCTTTGCTAGACTGCCATGGAACTGAAGGCGGTTCAAGAAGAATAGCAGCATTAAAGAAGAGAGCAATATGTCAGTCCGCAACACAGAATTAACCCATAGAACTGACCCAATTAGTGAGATGATAACAGTTACACAGAAGCCTGCTAAATTCATCCTAGTATTTAGTTCTCTGTCAGGTCTTGCTCAAATAAATTTTTCTTAAATAACCAAGTTGATGATAAATTTCCCTCTGCGTTTACCATGAACAATAGTCTACTGTATCCTACTGTCCCATTGTTATTCAGTGTTTTTTTTGTTTTGTTTGTTGAAGTTTATTAAGGTCCCGAGTACCATTCATCCTGGAATTATATTCGAAGTTATGCTCAACAAATGGAAGCTACCCGCTCCCAATTTGGTTGTCTCTTTAGTAGGGGAAGAAGAAAATTTCCAGATGAAGCCTTGGCTACGGGACACCTTAAAAAAAGGACTTATAAAGGCAGCTCAAAGCACAGGTTAGTGCTTTAGACTTTAAAGGAGGAATTTATATTCCTGCTGGATTCTCACACCTAGCATCCAGCGATCTTTTAATGTCAATGGGCCTGCTCACGTGATTATTTTTGGAAGTTCAAGGCTTTGCTGAATGCAACCTACAACCTGTATTTAAATAGCTTTGAAAATGAAAGTTATTGTATTAGAAATAGCAAAAATAAGTTATTTCAAACCAAATTACTCTAGGCAACCATTGCTGAAGCGTAAAATTACCTGATGTTATTCCCTCAGAGATGACACTAGAAAGATAGCATGAGATGGGACCAAATACATTGTCCCTCTTTGGTGCCATAGCAAAATAATTCTTAAGAGAGCATAGCAATTTGACTTCAACAAGAATGAATTTAGGTCAAAATAAGAATTCTTGTTTTCTCCATTCTCACTTTTTAGTTACCAGTCAAAATCATGTTACAATAGTTTTTATTTTTCGAAGATTGTTTTCTTCAAATCTAAGAGTTGAACAGACTTTGTTAGTAAAACAGCCTACGATTAGACTCTAGTTTAAACAAAAAGACCTTGGTAATGTATAACGCAAAATAAGTCAGTTCACTTTTCCCCTGGCTGTTCACATGAATGACAAGAGCAGCGAAAAGCATTTAAAAACAAAACCAAACAAATCAATGTGTGGGAACATGCATGGAAGTGGCTTTCATTTAAGATGACATTTTTTTCCCCATAGCTTCATGAAAATACCTGCAAAATGAAGTGAAAATATCTGTAAACATTTCACAGCAAGCTCTTGGTTTAGCTTCACTGGTCCAGACAAGATTGTAACAGTTTTGGTTTTTGTAATGAAACAGCCCAGTACCAAAACTCTTTTGGTACTTTTGTACCACAGAGATACTGTCTATCTCCAGCTGCCTTCTATACTTAAGACTAGACAGCACCAAGATCTCCAGTTCCTTTATGTTACATATTTGAAAAAGGTTGGTTAGCTGTTTACCTAGGGTTCTCCAAGTTCTTTGTCACCGTAACACTACTGCTGTAAATCCTACTCTCCTGAAGAATTCACTCTCCAACACACACAAGAACAACAGAAAGAGAACACCAGATTAGGCAGGTTATGCCCAAGCTCTTCTGCTACCAGGTGATTGCATGGGACTGTTTAGTCCTCAGTTCAAGCCAACAACTTCCTCCACCCCATCCCTTTGCTCTTCCTCGTGCAACAATCAGACCTGCTTGGTATAGTGATGTTTCTGCTCATAGTTAGACAGTAAGTGACTCTAGACTGGACACAGCATTCTTGATTGGCGTATTGACATCAGAGTAAAGATGGCAACGTTGCATCACATGATACGGGAAGCACGTTTGCTTGGGCATATAATTTCTTCTTGTTTTCCTTATTAAAGTCTTACATACTTTGTATGTATTTTAATTCTAAAAGCTACAGTCCATTAAAACCTGTCTACAGTTTATCTATCTAAAAAAAAACTTAAATCCAGTACTGCAAGTAATGTTACTTGACACACAAACATGTTCAGTTATGAAGAAATTATCTAACTATTTTTTAAAAAATCATTTCAGGTGCCTGGATTTTTACCAGTGCTTTACGTGTAGGAATAACAAGACATTTAGTGCAAGCAGTCCGCGATCATGCACTGGCTAGTACTTCATCCAAAGTAAGAGTGATTGCCATAGGAATATCTTCACTCAGAAAAATTCAGCACAGAGAAGTTCTGGACAACACAAAGGTATTTTTCGCTTATTCTACTCATCAGACAGGATTGTTCAGAAGTAAGCTGCACCTTTACAAAATGTGGAAGTAGTAGGCAGAACAACGTTGATCTAACTTAAAAACAAAAGTGGGGTTTAAAGTGTGTTTTGGTGGGAAACAGAAATAAAAAGCAGGAAGAATTGTTAGAACATAATGATTCTGTGCCCTGTGCACTCAGTACACTTGGCAGCAATTCTGCAAATATCCAGCAGGTGACAGCATTAGACATTAGCTCAGCAACCAGAGTAAGGCTGAACGTCAGGAAAAAATCATGCATCATGTGGTAACTTTAGTATTTTTTCCCCTAGTCCACTTACTGCAGAAGCACTTTCTCCAAGCTATTTCATAAATACTGTAAAAAGTATATTTTCTAGTATGGAACACAAGCCATAAATACTTCAAGACCAAGTTTTCTTAAGTAGTCATTGAATTGGTGTCTAATACATAAAAACTTGCTCAACGCACCAGGCCAAAAATGCTAGCCATGTGGGATTTTGTCTAGTTATTGGGAGCTCTAGGGACTTCACAATTCAGGTCAAAGCAATCAAAGTTCTTGGGGAAAGAAAAAAAAAAAAAAAAACAGGCAACAAATAAAAAAATCTCACCCAACAAAACAGTTGCTGAAAAAAGGACAAGTTGATGCTGAATTGACCTGGAGGTGGAGGGAAAAAAAAATTATAGCATGACCTTCTTGTCACTAGATATGCAGTCTGTCCTAAGCAGAATATTATAACAATAAAGTAAGTATGTAATGACAATGAATGACAGTTCCTCTGTGCTATTTTACTTCCCTGCAGAAGCTAAGAAAAAAATTACAAACATGGCCCTTTGAACTCACACCTAGTTCTTCTCTGATAGGCTAGCAAGTACCAGCTAGCAGCTGGGACACTGCCAGACCATATCAGCAATTTATTGTCATTGGACTTCCCCTTTTTCCATCCTTTTTGCCAAGCACAGCTACCTGTGTGCTCTACCAGGTGGGACTCTTTAGCTGGAAGACTTTAAGCTATTTGTGTGGCTGAACTGGTCTGAAAGGACCTCAGAGGAAAGAATTCTGTTTATTGCATTTGTGAATTTTATTCAGAAAAGTTGCTTTGGCAAATGCAAACTAACTATTTCACCTCCCTCCCAGGCTAAGTGATCAAAATGCATCTGGATCTTTCCCAACCAGCAGCTACAAAACAAGTGCACTGGTCTTTCTATTGCATTAGATTTTCTCCCCTTTAACTAAAGCCCAAATTCTTTGTCAAGGAGTATTTCGTGTAGAGTCCTTTATCAAGGAATATTTCCTGACCCTATGACTTCTGGCACTGCTTCCACCCAAAGATATTCTGGATTTTAGTCAGTAACTTTAAGACAAAGGAACTATAGACAGGGATGTTGATCTAAACCCAGTTGTCTTTATACTTGGCACTAACACAAGCAGCTTGTTGTATAAAATAGAGCTAACAATCCACACTAGCAAGGAGAAAAACAAGCCCCGAAATCAGTGGATCCCTCCCATCTCTTCTGTGTTAATAGTATGCTTTAAACATCATTGAAAGATCACTTCCACATTTTCAGAGAATAAATAGGAAAATCCCCGAGGGCCTTTTTCAATTAGTTGTTGTGCCTCCCGGTCCTAATCAAAGGCCAGATCTTTGGCAAGTAGGTTTACTGTTACATGGCAGCAGAATATAGGCACGCCCTCTGCCAAAACAAAATTTGAAGGCAAATTAATGGTGTCAAGAAGCTTTCCTCAACAAATAAGAGACAGAGAAGGAGGTAAAAGAAACTTGTGGCACTTGCTGTTTGTAAAGGACATGCAAGTTTACTGCTTTTTTTCCCTGGAACAGCCTCTGATGTTCCTACTCTTCCCAGAGCTGCTGACAGAGAAAGAAGCCATAGGAACACGTCTGATTCACCTTGCTTTGAAGGAGATTTCTCTTCTCCAGTTTGACTGTATGCAGCTTCATTTCAGAAAGCCACTTAGGGGCATGCTACGCAGTGTCCTCAACTCTTCTACCCGCAGCATGAAGGAGCTTGTCCTCTGGGCTACTTAATGTTTTTATGCACTAGTAGTGCTGCTACGAGCTCCTGGTCATATGTTCACTGCGTCTCCAACATCAGCCTTAGCCTTGGCTGCGGAGAGGAACCTGGATAACCCCTGATTTGGACTTTCCCCAGGATTCAACTGGGCACCTGCTCTTCCTAGCAGACTGCCAAAAGCTGAGATTAAGGAAGTCTCCACATAAGATCTGGCTCTTAAAAACCCAAACATAAATCTCTCTGCCATACCTTAATGATAACTAGGTTACTTGCATAGTTACACTGCTATGTCTAGAAAGGCTTTAACACCAGTCCGTGTCCACAAAATTATTGGGAGGAAAATGCAATACACAGGCACAATAGCCAAACTGACAGTTGGAGTTTTGTTCATCAACTCAAAGGCTGCAGCAGTTGGAGAAGAGACATAATAGAAGGAAATGCAGATCTTAAACAATTGCTTTAATCTGGCTTACTTGCAACATGACAGTGATTATGAAGATGAAAAAGAACACTAACCAGGCATTTACAGCCTGGCTTGCAGCTAGGAATGATATATCAAAGTGGATGTGCAACAGTGGGAAAGAAAGATTTATTAAGGAAGTAAGGGGAGCTTGAAAAATTGTGTGTATGGAAGAATATATGTAGCACAATCCTTAGAACAAAAGACTATTAGAGGCGTTCTGTTTTACCCAGACAGTGATTTGATGCAAAAATTCATTAATAAATAATTTCAAGATATAACACCCCTCACCCAAAATAAAAGAAGATTGCACTTTCTAAAGTCTGCCTGTCACGCACTCTTTTAGAATGCAATTTCCAAACTGAGAATAACCATTAAACCTCATATAACCCTGTCAATTAAATAAAGCTGCATTTAAATTGATATGGACATATAGCAGGCTAACTTATCTACTGGGCTAAACGTGGACAAAATGCTACTGAAATGAATAGGTTTGCCCCTGTTTATACTGGCTGAGACTTTAGCCCTCTGCAACATTACAGCTCCATCCACAATTATCGGGTCTCATGGCCCCTTTCCATTTGTCCAACAAACATTTCCAAAACCTCTGAATGAATGTCCACGTTCCAGAGATGATGACTAATGTCACTATATTTCGCAGAGCCCAGGAGGGAAATTTCAGGGAGTTCAGCTTTCAGTCCTGTCAAATCTGGCACCTTTCAGAAGGAACACATTCTCCTTCTCTACCCTTTTCAAAGGGTCTATTCAAGTGTCTCAAAAGTGGTGTGTTATGTCATGGCACAGACAACACAAAAATGGAGATGAAGCACATAAAACCATGGACTGTGTTTTGTAGAGAACACTAACATTTCTCCTCCTCTCTCTAGAATGAAAGTCTTGTGCACTACCGATCAGATGATAATATCCAAGGCCCACTGTATTCCCTGGACCACAACAATTCCCATTTTATTTTGGTGGATCACATAACACCAGATGAGCCAGATGGAACCACTAAGCTACGTCTCAGCTTGGAAAAGCATATTTCAGAACAGCGTACTGGATATGGTGGTAAGTAGACTCTATATAGGCATGCTAACTTGAATAATACTGATATTACAGTGATACTTGTGGGCCCCTGGCCTTATCAGAGGCAAGTCCAATTCTCAAATTGGGCAATCATCTACATAGGCAAGATCAAGTAAACATATTTGTCATTATGTAAGAGGCAGAACTAAGGTGACTTCTGAAGCTGAGAAAGCTGCTCATTGAAACAAAACCCCTGACTTTTCTCGCATCTTCTTAAACATAGCTCAAAGCTGATCTTCAAAGCATAGCTCAAATTGCCTTAAAACACAACAAATGGAAACAAGTCCAGCTTTAAGTACCTTAACCAGTGGCTCTAAGAGATGGATGTTCATTGTTGTATACTTTTATCCGCTTTTGCGCACAGGGTCTTGAATTGCTCCCACACTGGAAGAAAAGACTTGTCCCAAAGCCCTGTGAAATATTTTAAGCCATATTTATTTCAGGATAAAATCTTATCCTAGGTAAACAACATAGCATCTAATGGCCGTCTAAATCTATGTGACCTTTGTTTATAATGAGAACTGAGTATTGGGCAGGCCTCCTACTGCTCTCTGTGGAAACAATTCGGTTGTAGTGCTAATACAATTACTTCTACCTTTCCTTTGTTTCTGTAATACCTGCAGTGCTAACACAGCTGAAACAGAAGGGAGAGCTCACTTATTCGCACTTGTATGCATCAATGGAATATTCAATTACATAGCCCATAGTATGGTTGCACAGATGTACCTGAGGGCATGAATGCACCTGAAGAATGCTTATCTGGTGACTCAAATAGGAAAGACCACAGGTGGACTGTAATGGTAGGCTGAGGTTGCAGTGCTGAGAATTAGAAAGTAGCCTCTTTCTGCTTGCAAACCAAATCTGATTGAACAAATCTCAGTGGAACAATTTTCTGTCAAAAAATGCTGATTCATTTGACAAATATTTCACTGGAACATACTGAATTCAGTGATATCTTCTATAAATAAAACCAATGTCGTCCATTTAAGCTCATTTATATTCAAGCTGAGCAAAGCTATGTGACGTTACTGAAGTAAAACACTTTAACAAAGTCATGCAGAATTTCCCTATTTTAAAAAATACCTAGAAGTCATTCAGAGGAAGTTTTTCATATGCTGAATATTCTTAGCAATTAAGGACTTCCCACCTTCCCAGCATAAAGTCAGAATTCCCCACCCCTCCTCTGGCTAAATTTTATTTAAATCTATGGTAAATGAAGACTATTTGAAGCCATAAACATATCTTGAGGAACCTGTAGTCACAGAGGTCACTCTTCAAACTTCATCACCTTATAGAGGTATGGCAATGCTATATACCATTCACTAAAACAAATGAAGTTACTTGCCAATCATGTCCTGGCTACAGCTCAGTTCTACCTTATCTCTGTAGTCATCCCACAACAGATCCAACAAGTAGTAAGTGGCAATCTGTATACTGCTCCGAGAGACCTACAAAGGGAAACATCAAAAAATGGTTTGAACCAAATGCCTTTTATTTTCCAACTGAAAGAGGCATTCATCTCATGACGCTACTGTTTTGATTGAGCTCTTTTAGGCCAATCTATAGTCACCTTTGGATTACAGAGTTCAGCATTTACAGTATAAACCATCTAGAAATAAGTGGGCCCCTGTGGGAGCATGGCTAAGGACAGGGATGCCTACATCATTTCTTCCCCTGCTGCTGTGAGATGTTAAATATTTCTTCAGCATTTCTTTTAGATGTATAAGATTATGTTATTAATAATCACCACAGTAGACTGTGCTGAATGAAATTTTAAGCTGTTTAAGCGGAGTAATAAAGAGTATATGTTTCCTGTCAAATCATATCTGATTCATCTCACCCTAGCTGGTCTATATAGTCAGCCTCTTCATATTTTTAAATCCTCCTTTTATCAGGCTTTTCTCCTGGATTCCACTACACCTTCTTGCACATGCTAGGCACATGCATAACACCTGGGACAAACTGACAGCTTTTCACTTCTAACTGTATCTTAATATAAATAACAGCAGCTGCCTCTCTGAAAACAACAGTGAAAAAAAAACAGAAAAAAATCTGAAAAAAATCTGAAAAAAAACAGACATACAGAAGTGCCAATATCCATATTTTGCAGCTGAGGTGTACTGAGGTGAGAACATACTGGACTGCTTGACAGGGATCATGCAAAACATCCAAGGCAAAGGTGCCTTTGTCCTGAATCTTAGACTAGGACCCTATCTGCTAGGTCACAGTGTTATTATCTTCCTTTGCCACTTGCTTCTGCACTTGCCTGCCTTCTGCAGGCTCATGTTCTGGTGGGTGTCAAAACAGCACATAACAGGAGAAGTATTTTCAAGGGGTTGGCAAAAACACAATAATTTTGTGAAAGCTGTTACCTTTTTAAAAATTAAACCATCTATTTCACAGGAACGGGTAGCATTGAGATCCCTGTGCTTTGTTTACTGGTAAATGGAGGACCAGGCACACTAGAGGTAAGAAGCTGCAACTTTTGAAAAATAAATTAACTGGTGCTAAGTAATTAATAAAAAATTTGGCTGGATGACAAACACATGTCTTGGCACTTTACATAAAGTCAAAATTCGTATCTATACACCATTAAGAACTGAATTCTGTTAATATTAAATTTGCCAGTATTTGTTTGGGAGAAATATTTCCTTTTGAATAGGTACCAGCTGATCATTAAAACTTCCATTGCCAGCTCATACAGTGGGAAGAAGGAATCCAAAACCAAAACAAACCCACAGAAGCCAGCTCCAAATCTAGCAAAATATAAATATTGTGCTATTACTCGAGATCACATACAAAAAAAGATTAATCATTCAGTGCTGCCCAGCAGCAGCGAGACAACTGTCTCTGTCACAGAGCTCCAAGGAAGTACAAGACCAGGTTTGCTCGATATGCCATTTAAAACTATAGTGTCCTAGTTCCACTAAGCAAAAATACACTTTAGGATGATGACTGGAGAGTTGTCTGCTAACAATCCCGTATCTTCTTCAGCAAAAGATCAGTTTTGATTTTTTCCTGAGTAGTTCTACAACTTAAAGAACCTGTTAGCTAGAAGATACTCTGATTTCTATTTTACTTTTACTGGTATTTTATTTTGCTACTTTGTAGCAGCCTGTATGTCCATATGGCTTTTTTTTTTTTTTATAATACACTCAGATGAAAAGGAATACTCTACAGTACCTTTAGAGAGGTAACATTAACCATAATTTAAAGTTTCCAAGTGATAAGACTCTGCCACACAAGCTGGTAACCTCTTTGAGAATAATGACTCATTTCTGGTGACGTTTTCTGGTTTCAGTTTCCAGTCCCTGCATCTTGTCATATCTTTGTCAGCTGGACTACAACACACTCTGGTATTAGAAATCTCACTGTTTAAACTAGGATTATGTCACCTCTTGAGCTTTCCTTCTAGAAGCTAAATATGGCAGTGTTTTCTATATCTTGGTGTTGAAAAATCACATATCGCAACCTATAAATCCTCTTTTCAAAGTTTTAGAGAACAAAGTGACTTGGAGACCAAAGGTGACTGGCTGGAGCTGCCCTAAATTTACATGGGCTGGGAATGGATAAATGATTGTGCTTTTTTAGAATATCAATTTCTTAAATACAAATTGGATAATACACACCAAGGACTATAACAGTTGTTAAAAAAACCCACTAAACTAAAAAAAAAAAAATCATATGCAACAAGCAAGTCAATAGTTAGATTCTTAGAGTCTCATTAGCTTCTTGCATAACTCCAGAGTAAGAAATAGATTGGCAGCAAGTAGTCATTGTTGCAATTACGATGCCATGGCCTCTGCTTTCCTCTCTCAACAACCTGCCTGACTCATTCTAATTGCACAAGTAATAGAATTATCAGCCTTTGACTCTTGCAGTTGCTATGCTTCAGTGTTTTTTTTCCTGTGGCCCAGTGTTGTATTCCCACAGGCAAATTCCTGATTTTTAGAATGTATCACCAGGTTTAGCAGCCAGAAGAGCCTGCTGAGAATTTCTGTATGGTGCTCCTTTTGCACTTGACTATGCTGAAACACAAACTGGGGGGGGAAGTCAGGGACAAAGAAGTTTTATGCATTGTTTGTGCAAATCAGGTTGCTCAGCTACTCAGCAGATGTGTCATGAAAAGGTATAGTCAGGGGCCTATACATGGACAACCTGCTACAGAATCAGGAAAATCCTAATAGCTTAGAGGAGTCTGGACTGACTCCATAGTGAATCTGTTTTAGGTACACATTTATTCCTAGTTTGCAAGAAATCCTTCTGTTGAATAACATTTTCTTTCCATATATGAATTCTTAAAATTTACTTTTTAAACTACAGAGAATTTGCAGCAGTTTGGAAAATTCTGCTCCCTGGCTTATCTTAGCAGGGTCTGGAGGTACAGCTGACATCTTAGCTGCATTCATGAATGACCCGCAGCTTATCACGCCAGAAGCTGTTGAAAAGCAATTTAAGGAGAAATTCCCTGCAGAAAGCTTCTTGTGGAAGGACATTCTCCAACGGACAGCAACAGTGAGCTCATATGTTTGATAATTACATACATCATGTTCACAAGCTCTCTCCTACCATTTCGAGCTTTGGTAGTCCATTCAGTATGGGTTTGACAAGAAGCTGCCCAAAAGTTTTGGGTACTCCAGTGCTCTGACACTAGTGTCATAGAATACCTCTCTAACATTAAAATCAAGTGCTCAGTTGATCATACAAACTACTTTGTCCTAGTGATTCAGCTGAACACTTAGGGCTCTGTCCTTCCTCAATTATTTCCTCAAGTAACAGCCAGCACCCAGGAACCCCACAGTCCTTCTGGAGGAAATGAAGCATTATTTATACTCCACAGCTGTGGAGCTTGTGCAGCTGTGACAGAAGAGACCTAATTCATGATCTACAGCTGTTAAATGGAAACTTAATTGTGGATAAGCATGAATAAATTAAAAAGGATGAAGGGTGTTTAGAAATTGTCCTATCTATTGTCAGTTATGTGTGTTCTTAAAAAAGAATGACAAAACAGATTCACAGATTTTCCTTACTCTTTGTCTTGAGGCACACTTGCTGGACTTAAACCACTACGCATAAGTATTTAAGAAACAAAAAACCACTTTGAGATTGTCTTTCTGTGAAGATTGAAGAGCACTGTGTGCCTCTGAGATAAACCAAGTCCATTTGACCTGATCCACTACTTATTCTTTGCAGTCCCTGCCATAATCCTTAGCTTTAGAAGTTCCACATATTAATTCCGTTAGGGAGAACTTTGCCAGATCACTAACACAAGGGGATGGAAGGGCATCTAGAAGCAATATTGCCAGATGCTCACAAAGTCTCGGTGCAGCTGCACTGTGAGAAAGAAAACTCAATAAATAGAGAAGCAGAAGGAAAGACTACTGTATATATCAATATTTGATGACTTTTACTCAAAGAAGATTTAGAGACTATGCTTTTAAATAAATTACTCCAAGAGCAAAACTTAAATGTCAAAGCAGGAAAAGGTAAAACAAAACTAGTGGTATGCTGGCTGCCACAGCATGACTATGAGTCAAATAAATAAAAATGTGAGTTAAGGAAGGATCTTTTAATTAAAGTACTGCTCTGGTTCTCAGGATATCCAAGTTCTGTTACTTCTATCCTGCTAGGTGATTTTGGAAAAGGCAGTAACTCCCTCCTTTCCTTAGGACTTATTTATATATGGGAAAGATAATAATGTTTGTCTTCTTGCCAAACCTCAGCTTTACAATTAGAACCTAAGTTTTTGGGAAATAATGTATGGGTGATCTCCACTGGGCTCTTAGGCATTAGTATATAGCAGTAGGACAATGCGTAAAATTATTTTTGTTTCAACTCCCAACAGATTCAGAACATTATTTCACACCAACATCTTCTAACTCTGCATAACTTTGAGCAAGATGGTTCAGAAGAACTAGACACAGTCATTTTAAAAGCTTTAGTAAAAGGTAAGAACAATAAACACAGCACAGTGTAATACTTGTCTTATTTGACTTCTTCTATGCCATAAACGTATTTCATTCTTGTCCAGAGCAAGTTCAGTTGGCTGTTGGATCAGATTTCATTTCTGATGCAGAGTTCTTCTGTTTGCTTATTGACAAATTAACTGTGGCAGTTACCACAGCTCTTGTAACCTTGCTTTAAACTAGTGTTTGCTTTTTAATCTCATGCTACTGTATAGTACTATTTTAATCACTCCTTTATTTCACTGCTTGCTGCTCTTAGTAGTAGAGGTTATAAAGAACTGAAACATACTGGAGCAGTTATTCCAATTACAAGCCATTTAAAAAAACGCCAAGTAGAACAAAGGCAGTTCAGGTCTAGAAACAATGCATTTCTCCTATAAGAAATCTTCACTGTATCTTCTGAAAGAAGACATTACTTGCTCTGCCACCCATTTCAGTTTGTGTTAACTTCATGGTTTGAGTTAGCCTAAGTTTAGCATGGGGGGGGGGGGGGGAAAGACATTCTATTCCTAATGTGTTAATTGAAACAAGACAAAAACAATAGCCAGTCCTGCCCCCGCCTTTCTACAGGCCAGGGTCCCTCTTAAAATCCTAGACATTTAAACTTAATGTTTTAATAGAGAATTCAGCTAGCAAAAATAAATTTTTAATATTAATATTTCTTAAGTTAGGAGAAAAAAATGCTGTGAAGGGTTGCTGGTTAAACAACCCACAGATCTGTGATAGCTGAAGGACAGCTTGTATTGCTAATCAAATTACCAATACTATATTAAATTAAACATAACAAGTGTAAAGTACTGAGTTTATTTGCATTTCCTATTTTCGCCAGCCTGTAAAAGTCACAGTCAGGAGGCTCAGGAATATCTGGATGAACTGAAGCTGGCAGTGGCCTGGAATAGAGTGGACATAGCTAAACGTGAAATATTCAATGGTGACGTGGAGTGGAAGGTACCACGTTTTATTGCTTTAGGGGACAATCGGTGTATAATCCAATGCGTACAGGACACTGAAACATCCTGATAGAAGGCTTGAGTTTTTAACACTATCTGCATTCTCCACTAAGAGATTGGGCAGTGGTAATATGCTTCCTTAGGCTGTTTGTCTTTCTGATCCCCTATATGATAATGGCTAAAGATAGAGGAATAATTCAGTGGTCATGGTCTCTTTCTTGAGCTCTTTGGGGGCAAGAATCTTCCCCCCACACTTCTGTCCAGACCTTTAAAGCAAACAAACCTGAGCTTACAAAGCAAAAGAAGCTTGATATGCAGATATTACTGTTAGAAGATGGTAGGAAGAATGTCACTGTTTCTAACTGCTGTATAAATACCCAGTGCAGTGGGTACTTAATATCACCACAACTCCTACAGCATGCTATTTGTGTTGATGTTTTGACATTAATGCTTATATAGACATTTTGTCACAGAGAAATGAAGAGAGTTCTACCTCTTTCTCATTGTACCCACTTTTGACATGGTGGAAGACAAAATGTACATGTCCTCATGTTAAATGTTAACCTCCCTCCTCATCCATCCATGATTACCCCCAAAAACTTCTTTTTTTTTTTCTCCCCTTCATCAATCTAGTCCTGTGACCTGGAGGAAGTGATGATGGATGCTCTGGTCAATGACAAACCAGAATTCGTAAAATTATTTGTTGACAATGGGGCTAACATATCCGAATTCCTGACATACGGTCGTCTGCAGAGACTCTACTGTTCCATTTCTCAGAAATGTCTCCTCTATGAACTTCTACTGAAGAAACACGAAGAAAGCAAGCTGACCTTGACAGGGCTCACTGGTCAACAGCATAAGGAGCAGAAAGAGATCTGCCCACCCTTCACTCTAAGTGAGGTCTCTAGAGTTCTCAAGGATTTTCTCCAGGATGCATGCAAAGGTTTCTATCAAGACTTCAGACACGGAGGCAAGAAGAAATCCGTGAGTTACAACTTTCCATCATAGTCCTGCTCCCCTCCAATTTAGAATTTGAAATATTTTAACTAGGTCTAGCCTTTGGGGGTGGGGCAGGGAAGGAAAGGGAAGATGAGAGAAACAGTCACTTCAGTTTCTCATTCCTTTTTTCAGCTCATTATTATTACAGCTAAAATGGTTTGATCTTTTTAATTTCAAACTTAAAAAGGAAAAGAAAGGAATTTCTAAGATAGGTTGTGATTCTTCTTTCTCCCCCTCTGCACATGGGCTTTTATGCAAAGTTTTACTGTACCTTGAACTAGTGCTAAGATATGGCCTCCGTTTCAGGATCTGCAGAGGCCCCTGTATCTCACACTCTTCTAGTGCAACTTCCACAGACCACTCCTCATTCTAGCACCTTGCACGTGGAGAACAGTTTGTTGATCTTACTAGCCTCACATGTGTAAGAACAGATTCAATGAAAGATATATGGGGAATATGAAGAGATAGATTTAAGTTTACTTAGGAGTAATTAGACATAAAAATAGCAGTCTGCATTTCTCATGTGAAACTTCAAGCAGAAGTACTTGAAAGACAGTATTTTCTAGGAGAAAGACAAGCAGGCGATGGCCATTTGCAATCCTGGGTCTGAAAATGGTAATCTTTGTACATAAAACTATTCCCAGATTTGTACTGTGTAGGAGTAGATTGGACATTCAACAGTGTGCAGTACATGGTATTTGCCTTTAGATCATTATAGTCTTGTTATTGAGTGGCATAACACACAGGAAGAAATAAGAACGGTTGCGTGAAGTGGCCCTGACAAGCACCCTGGCCAACAAAAGACAAGGATAACATGTGATGGGTACCACTGTGAAATGTCTATAGTGCACTGTCCACAATTGTGCAATAGATATATCATCATTTTTACATTTTGACAGCATATTTAACGTAGAAACTCATAAGTACCAAAGTTCTTGCAAGAGCATTGGAAATAAGTTTGGATGCATGATTTCAAAACAGAGATATAGAGAAAATTCATTAAGATCAGAGTTTTAGACAAACTAGACAATTAAACCAATATTTGCCAAGTTCTAGTTTCCTCTTAAAACTGTTTAAACTAAAAAATAAATTGGAAAAAAAAAATTTCTCACTCAAGAGCTTCAATCACTTTTGCTTTGATAAAGCCTAGCTAAATTAATTAGTAGTATGAAAAGCTAAGTCTGAATCTAGTCAGGATTTCTTTGTACACAAGGACAGACAATTTGGGGCAATACCTTTGAAGTCATTAGGCAGAATCCAGACTTACAAATTTTACAGAAATAAATTTTGCCCCTGAAATCTCACTTACCTTTGTGGGATTTGGCAGTAAGTGAGCTAAAGCCAAGCGCTGTAAATAAGGCCCAATTCAGATACCAGATCACACTGCCTACTAGCTTCTCTTCTTTAAAAGCTTCTTCCCATAGCTGCCACTAGTGGCTCAATCCCATTCTCATTGGCAACAGAAAGAGCATTACTGTACTGGGATACCAGTGTCACTGCTGCTAAATTGTGTGTCTTATTTCAAGTTAGGAACTAGTGGTTACAAAGACTGATAAGACTTCTGGGATATCTTTGTCTCCTGCAACGTTTTCAATGCAATTCAGTTGATTAAATAGATCACTACAAACTGAAGAAAAAAAAAAACAAACCACCAACACCCCCAAAAATGCCATTAAAACAAATTTGAACAGGATCCCATAGTTTAAGTGATTAAAATATATTCTCACAAAAACTTGTTTTATTAAAAGAAAAAATCCACTCTGGCTGCTTCTAATTAACACAATAGATATAAAGGCAGTTTTTAAACATAAAACTCAGAACTTGACCTAAGTTGCCATACTTCCTCTGGAGAGTTTTTTATCAAATGCTAAAGAAATAAGCAGTGTTCTACTTAAAATACTCCCTACATGAGGGAGAGGTTTCTCAAAGGAAAGACTTAAAAGAGGGACTTGACGTACTCTATTCTTGTCCTGTACAGGGCCTTGGCGAGATTTATTTCTGTTGAAATAAAATGCCTTTTGTTCCCTTTCTCTGAAACCATGTCCTCTGTGGCAGTTGAGCTGAATCCAATATAACTGAAGGCAAGCTCAGATTAGTTAATCACAGGTTTGTCTTGTATGATATTACACACCAGTGGTGCAACCCCGGCCTTAATAAAATCAGTGAGAGCTTTACCATTGACTTCAATGGAGCCACGGTTTCATCCAGAATGTTCTCACACATATTGAGTTATATCGGGGACACAAGGGTCCTTTGATTCAGTACAGAATGAACTAATTACCTCTCAGTCCTACAGAAAATAAAAAGAAAAATGAAAAGAATATGAAGAAGCTGTCAAGGCCAAAAGCAGCTTAGATGGTCATTTGCATGGAATGAGACTGCAAAGTAGGTTTTAATTTCTACAAACCATATTTCAGGATAAAATGAATGCAAAGCGATTACCTGGGCCATTGGATATGAACCAGAAAAGCGAAAATCCTTGGAGGGATTTGTTTGTATGGGCAGTACTTCAAAACCGGCACAAGATGGCAAACTATTTCTGGGCTATGGTAAGCTTTCAGCTGTAGCTGCTTCAGGTGAAATATTGGCATATTTCAAGTATATGAGCTGTTTTTTGCTCAGCCTTGCAGCTCAGACAACAGATAGGTTTGTTTCTAAAATACAAGATGTGACATTTATAGCGCCTTTCATCTCTATGTGGCTCATGCCAGGAGGGGCCAGAGGGCCTGACAGAAAGGGAGGGCAGAGCAGCAGCAGTGTAAATCAGCACAGCCTGAAACACTTCTGATTAACTTCAGCTGCAGAGTTGGCCCTCCTCTTCCTTGCTGCTGATGTCTCACCACTCAGTCTCAGGTTTTGTTCCTTCTACAATAGGTCAATTGTTTGGGTTCTAGCATGATCAAGAGGGAAGAGGTGCAATCAAGCATCTTAAGCTTACGTGCTGTATGCGTAGGGAACAACAGCATCACACTCAAAGGCTGAGCTTCAAGCTGGCATAATTGGCCCCTGTTTTACAATCCTCCACAACCAAGGCCCTGTATCATGCATCTGGAGTGCAGTGCCATAGCTTCCCTCCCCCCGCATAGCCAGACGCAGCTATCAGGCTCCATCCCTGAGCTTCCAGATGGCTGCATCTGGCACGGGGGAGTCATGGGGACGGACAAACTGCAGCACAGCTCTTCAGTCAGTGAGTGTGTGTGCACGTGTGCATGCAGACACATCTGCACCTTGCAGGGCCTTGTGTTTGTGGAGCCCTATTACCAGAAGGCACATTTCTCTGCTGTGTGCCACTGTTGTGCCTCTGCCAGCTGTGCTCCCTCCTTTCCTATATGTCCTTATGCAGGGTCTCAGCGCTGCCGTGTTAGAGGTATCTTGGCACTGTGAGACTGTTTTGCGCTATTTCCATAACGTATTATTCTCCTTTCAGTCTTTGACTGCTACCCCAAATCAGGCCCCTCTAAGGTCAATCAAACCCAGAATCTCCAGCCTTTTAAGGCACAAGAACTACCAATATGTGTTTTTCAATTCTCAAATGCCACCAAAACTGTCATTTCGATTGACATTTTGGACTTTCAAGTCCGTATTTGAGGGAAGATTCTTTGAAGGGGAGACATGCATGAATTTTTTTTTTGGTTAGATGTGTTCCTTGGTGAAGTCTCCCCAGTTCAGAAATGCCCTCCAGTGTATGGTAACAGCACCCCCCCTTTCAACTCTACAGGGTCAGGAGGGTGTAGCTTCAGCTCTGGCAGCTTGCAAGATCCTTAAAGAGATGTCCCACCTAGAGACAGAGACCGAAGTAGCACGTATAATGAAAGAGGCCAAGTATGAGCAGCTCGCTGTTGGTAAGTAACGGCACCTTTTTAACAGCATCAAAAATTTAAGAAGTAACTGCCATTGGAAGGCAAGCAAGTGAAAAAAAATAGCATTTCAGTTGTAAAAGGTCAACTGTGATGAATAATTTAACAGCCTTGCAGCACAGGCAGTCCCAAACATTCAAATACCACAGAAGAAGGACTTAAAAACCAATCATTTTGGAAAAATCAGTGTTCCAAGACTGGCCCCTGGGATGCATGGAAGAAATTACTCTCCTGCTGCACGTTGGTATTTTAAGTGTCTGATCTTAGTACAAGGTGTGTAACAGCGATGGGCAAGATAGAATAACCAGAACACTTCCAGGCTCACAGCAGACTGGTTTTCCTGCAATATCAAGCTTGCTCTGTAAGGGCCACTAGAGCAACAAGTTTTAAGGTTTGTCTTCAGTGCTAAAAATAATTTGAGATTACCTCACCCAGAAAAGGGCTAACTGCACTGCAAAACTGCAGTGAGGCTCAGAATGGTTTCACAGCGGACAAGCTGCCCCTCCCTACAGCGGTAAGCATTCAGGCATCTGCGATGCTGGAATGCCAAGGCCTCTCCCCCTTGCCTGGTTTAAAAAACAGACGTCTGTACACAAACTTCTCTGCTGATCTGACTTCAATCTAATCCGTACCTGAAGGTAGCACTGCTGTGAACAGAGGGCTTTTAAAGTGTGCCACACGTGGCAATGCAGAGGCTCTTTCTCTCCTCTTCAAGCTAGTATATCAAGCAGCTGAAGGCTCATGCAGACGTTGCTACATTATTTATACACAGATAACATTTTCCCCTCTTCTCACAGGGCCATTATTATTTACAAACAATAAAAGTCAGGTTCTCATATAATCATGGGGCTCGAGTAATTTAGTCATGGAATTACAGGGTCTAATCCAACACACAGAAGTCTGCTCCTTGGCTTTGGTAAGTATTAGATCAGATCCTCAATTTTAATTTCTGGCCCAGATAACTGTCAATATTAAGTAGAGCAAACATTCTTTAAGAATTATAAATACCACATCGACTGCAAAAGAAGTCTGTATATCAGCTTGCTTTAAGTGAACTTGATTCTTTCCCCAGCCCTCATAGTGTAACAACAAGGTGCAGGCTGGCCTAGGAAAGGTACTGAGATAATCAGGTGAATCAGCAGAATGAAACAGATACAAGAAGTCAGATGTTGTCTAATGAGAAAACCTTGACTTTTTGGACTGTTTATCCTAGTTTCTGAGCTCCAGGAGCAGCTTCTCTGGAAACAAAACTATGCCACAACACTCTACCAAGTCTAATTTTATTTTATGTCAAATAGCTATGTCTTAAAACCAAGGATTTGTTGGCTACAAGCCAAAGCTGAGCTGCTCCTTTTGTTTAGTCTATTCAGGCGAGTGGGGGCAGGGTGGCAACTCATCCTTCAAAGTATAAGAGGATCACCCAAGAGGTACAGTTTTGCTTGATACTGCCTGAAGCTCCACATGAGGCAGCTACAGATGAGGGACTATAACAAATACTGACATGTTTCCAAGAAGTTTCTTACGCTGTCTGTAGAATAACTGAGAAAGAAAAATGTCTCCTCAGATCAAACAGCAATAGGAAAAAAAAAAAACCAAAACCCAAACCTGTTAGAGGCCCCAGGCTGAGAAGGGAGCACGCAGATAAACAGAGGTGAGAGGGAGGTACTGAGATACTTACTCCATACCTTTCTGCAAATAGTGGGAATTTTAAAATTACAGTGATTGTTTTTCACCAAGGCAAATCTCTTTCATCTGCCCTCTGCCCCAACACATGTACACACATGCATAAAGCCATAGCGAGTTATTCTTGTGTCCAGCATCATTCCTCTCTCCCTCTCACCTCCTTTTAGCTCTCTCAGGCTCTTTTCAACTACTTCAGCCCTGCAGAAGTCTGTGGTGCAGCAAGGAGCATCTCGTAGTGCTCAGGCTTTGCTGCCACCGTGCTGCACCCTACACACATCACTCCCTTGCCTTACATTCATTTTTTAATTTCTTCCTTTAAATTACAAGATCTGTTTGTCTATGTTTCCTTCATTTGGCAGAACTGTTTAATGAATGCTACCACAACAGTGAGGAGAGAGCGTTTGCTCTGTTGGTAAGGAAAAATCAGTACTGGAGCAAAACCACCTGCCTTCAGCTGGCTACAGAAGCAGATGCGAAGTCTTTCTTTGCACATGATGGTGTCCAGGTAAGTTTTACAGACCCTTCCCTCATCGCCTCTACCCCCAGGTCCTTTAAGCATGATGTTGGACACAGAAGAGGGTAGCACAGCAACTGAACAACCCCATGAAATGTATTCCCCTAAGAGACATTCTTCGGAGAGGGGACTCTTCCCTCTCCCTAGCACCATACGAAGAGGATGTTATACCGCATCCTTGACAAAGCAACACAGTTCCCCCTTTCCCCTCCCCTTCATCCAGTTGGTCCGCAGACCAGTGCGCTGAGGAGAAGGTTTAGCCCTTATTCCATCCTGTGCTTTTTCTTCCTTCCTTGCTCACAGAGAAGCATCAGGAAAGCACTTTAAATCTGCCTGTGGCATGATGAAGCTGCTCCAAGATGTGAGGTAATTCCTTGTTCAGATTCAAGGAAGAGCTCACTGGTAAAAGTTAAATCAAATTACTATTCAGCTTTGCCCTCATGACCTGAGTTCTTTCCACATACACAAAGCTAAATTAAGAGTGATCATTCTTTTAGCTCCCAGTGCCTGACTGGCACTTTCTTAGTACTACAGATGTTGCTTAATTCCACTTGACTTGCTGTTCTTTCCACTGTCCTCCTCATAACTCTTTGCATACTCAACAACATCTGCAGAAAGACATGCAGAGCACCTGTTTGCTCTGAAGGTGTGCCTGCTCTTTAGGTTTCCAGAGCATTCACTGTCTTAGGAGCCACAGAACATAGGTGCACTTCATCTGCATGTATGGTTTTATGATGTTAAAGCAATCCCTTGTTTTCTTGACTTTCAGGCCTTCCTTACAAAAATATGGTGGGGAGACATGTCTACAAGCACACAGATCCTGAAGTTAATCTGTGGATTCTGGTGTCCTTTCCTAATCTACACAAATTTAATAGCATTCAGGTACAAACATAACTATTTGGGTGCAAGAGATAAGTAAGAGATGAAAAATAAGCCATAAAGAATACCCAGACTCAAAATTTCTCACCTAAGTGATAAAACCAGTAATATTGCCTCAGAGCATCAACAGAAGGACTGCACCACTATTAACCAAATCAGTTTTCTATGGGACTGAGTGATTTGTGTATCCTGTGCTAGTGCCTATTTTAATACTTAAAAGATCAATGCCAAGGTTTCACATAAATCACTTCTATTTTGCACAGTCCACAGAAAAGCCCGTTGGAATTCTGTCAGCTCCAGATTCTACACAGTCATGTATAAAATATCTCCAGGCATAGCACCATCTATTTCTAGATTTGGAGATGCCTGGTTCAAACCTCAGTATCTTATCTAGAAAAACAGCCATCATAAAGCAGTATTCTCAGCCACAAGCCTTGTATCTTATCAAGGAAAACAGCCATCACAAAGCAGTATTATCAGCCACAAGCCTTGATAACCATAAGCCAAGCTTAAAAACACAGGACTGACATGAAATCAATTAAGATTTTAAAATTCAATGTCTTATGAGATCTCTTTGTTAGTCTCCTGCAGGCATAGCTTTGGAGTTCGTAGTTTTCAGCTTTTTGTCACAGTGAAGATGGCTAGAATCTTAGGTTTTCTTAAAAAACAAAAACCAAACCAAAACAAAAAAAACAGAAGAGAAAGATGCTGAGCCAAGATGCTCAGGCAGTCATGAGAATCCAGGAACTGACACTTTAAGAAAACCTCCTAATATTGCAAGAATCATGTACAAATCATCAGAATTGGCATTATGGAATGACATGCTATCATGAAATAGATGTTTCTTAACCGTTAAACTACTTAAAAAGCAAGAGGAAAACTTGTTTGGCACTGCTGACTTAAGACTTTCCTTCTGCCAGTATCACTAAAGATGACCTTCTTGTCATAGCGGCTGCCAGATTCACAAATTCAAGTAATTTAATGTGAAATTTTGGCAAAGTTTCATGAAAAGGTTTAAATTATGATTCGTAATCAAAGTAAGCCTTTCCAAATTTGTTCTGTTGAGGACATTTTTTGCCTCCTTTCCCTGGAAATGCAGGAGTTGACACCATGTTCCCTACTGCTTCTGGCATTTCCTCTCTTAATCGCTACTAAGAGTAACCAGGAATGGAGCATTGGGGTGTTGTCTTCTAGGACTGACTGAGGGGTTTATTTCTGCTCAAGTCCTAAGTAATTTGAGGAAACTGAGCATCCTGCTCCATTTTTGTGAAGCATGCCAATTATCACTTCTCTGAATCTTGAGGGCGACTTCAGCTTTCTCCTTACAAATAAACAGAATTTGCAGAGTTAAGGATTATGCATTATTTGATAGCTTCTCACTGGAGCAAGTCCAAGATAAGTACATGCTAGCAGTTCTGTATAAATGCCAATTTAGTAGTGAAAAATTGCTATCATCTTTCAACTAATGAGTTTATTTCCTTACAGTGATGAAAAACAATCAAAGAATGAGCCAGAGCCATTTAGAGAGCTGGACAGTTTAGATACAGAGAGGACTCTGTTTTTTTCCAAGGAAGAAGATAGGTAAGTTTAAAACCATTAGTTAAAATAACTTTTGTGACAACAATCAAAGAACAGGACACTTCTTGTGGATTAGTGACCAGCTGAAGGACCAAGAAAGTCATTACTCCTCAGAAAGTGCTGTGCCCTCTGATTACTGCTGTTATCCTCTCTAAAAGGAATATAGAAAATAAGGAGGGATATATCACTGTTTTAATGAGACACAACTTCACTTGTTCTGAGCAGGTAATTTCTATAGAACAAGGAATCTGCTTAATACCTGGGGAATCACAAAGCATTTCCTAAGATTCCCTTCAGCTCATGATGGCTGATATAATTGGATTTAGGAACTAAGCCCCTATCAGATTACTGAGCTAAGCAGAAAGAAGGTTCTCAGCAAAACCTTACATTATTTAAGTGCATCACTACATACTTTCCTACAAAGGCAGCAAGAGAAGTACTTGCAAACATCAGTACCTGGGAATTTTATATTAGGTCAGCTTCCTACCATACTAGTGTTCTTCCTTTATATTTTAAAAGATGGGTCATGGGGAACCTGAAGTACAACAACAAACTTATGAGTTAGAGGGAGCATTACACAAATGGGTAACTGAGCACAAAGATTTTGTCAGTTGCTTGTGGTGATTCACAGATCTGTGATTCAGAACTTCTGAATCCCACCCTATACCTCTGCCACACACTCATCACCAAAACCTGGGAGGCCACAAGGACTTAAGTCAGGACAGGAAGACTTTTGATTAGCACAAAGTCCTCTTAATGGCTAAATAGTGCTAAATAGCCACTTGTATTAAGCATGTGCTTTTCAATGATTTATAGAGAACTTCAGAAATATGTGAACAGCAGTAGCAAGGAAGCATCATCCGCGGTATGAAGTGCTGGACCAAGTCAGAGTTATTAGGTTCTATTTTTACCTCTGGCATTTAACTGCTGGTAGATTGGAGAAAATCATTAGTTGTTCTCTCTCCCTCCCTAACCTACAAAATAGGTGTAAAAGCATCTGCCTCTTGGGAGCTATTTGTAAGCAATGTCATAAAGCACTTCCATATCCCAAGTGAAGCGTGGTTTGGTCATTATGTTGTGCGTTCCAATTGCTATTATCTTAGCAATTTATTTTAACAAAGAGGCTCTCTCCCAGATCTATTTCAGCATCTTACAGTAAAGCTGCAATTATCTGTTTATGATATTAGCCTGTTACCATGGGAATGTATCTTATGACGTCATAAATTGAGAGGTAGTACAGAATCAGGCACATAGAAAAGACTGGCTGTGAGGAGAAACTTCTCCTTCTAACAAATTTATTTAATAATTAGCAAGAACGTCAAGGGAAATTAAAAAACAGTGAAGAGTCATTGTTTATTTTTTGTGAGGTGAAATTGAAAACATACCCTAGTGCGCACATCCTTCGTTAGAGATCACACCTCTCAGAGTCACAAAATTAAAGATCCAATAACATCCCTAGCTTACACAGGAGAGCAACTTATGTGGAAACAAAACCTCACGCTAAGATCAAATTGCTATCAAATACAGGGAACTTGCATTTTCTGCACAGGATAATTTCCATTGCCAATAGATAGCACTTTATGTTCCAGAACACAGCAAAAACAACTGTATATGTACAGGTCAAATTTCCCTTCAGTTACCAAAATATTTGCGTAATTCCACAATAGTCAAAGACTACCTTAGTAAGTAATTTATGAGGTCAACCTTTTTTGCTAAAAGGCTTCTATATTACTTTTTCTGCAATTTAATTTAATCGTAAAGGGCAAGATGCCAGCACTTACAGTTGTGTAAAGGACTAAAGTATTCCTTCAGTAGTTCTCTCAGACTTCAGCAACGATAGTCAAGAAACACATGCTTAGTATGATCCGGCACTTTTGAGACTGGGTCAAAAAGAGGAATTGTTTAAAGTCACAGCAACAACAAGAACTTCTGCATGCAAGCCCTACAAGAATTTTTTAGAGGCAAAATAATTAAGAACTGACTCGCAAACTACACTGGCCATTTGCTTTTCTTTCCTATTATTTAGGATGATGAAGAACAATTAGCCCACTTCCCCCTCTCCTTGTGTATTTGCACAGTGTTTCTACTACATGCAGGAACACAATGAAGTTACAAATAAAATTAACACAACAAAACTGAAATAACAAGAATATGTATTCAAGTCTGATGTGACTTTGTTTTTCAAAACCTTCTTTTTGACTTGAAATATTTCTGCTACGGTAATGTGGTTGCTCTGACTTCTACAGCCTTCCTTCTTGCCACCCCTGCATCTGCCTGTTACTATCTTGCAAGAATCTTTGTACAGAATAATACTAAGTCTATTCCCATTAGCTTATTTTAGGAAATCGTCACCAAGCCTATATTCTTTTTGTTTTGCAGAGGAAATGGTAAATTGGAAAAGCAGAACCCTTCTGAAAACATAGCGTGGGCAACATTCATGTTTACTAGGTGGAGAAAATTCTGGAGTGCCCCTGTAACTGTATTTATGGGGAATGTTATAATGTACTTTGCTTTTCTGTTTCTATTTACTTATGTCCTTTTACTGGACTTCAAACCACCTCCACCTGAGGGTCCATCTGCTAAAGAAATTATACTTTACTTCTGGGTTTTTACCCTGGTCTTGGAAGAAATCCGACAGGTCAGTAACCTACAACATCTTAGTAGTAACACAGTAAAACTTAAGGCAATATTTTGAATAGATTTGCAATCTGTATAACTGTAGAAGCTTGAAAATTTCAAGTGTGAGGTACAGTTTTGCACAGAAGAGCAATACAGACCTTACCTTATCTAAAACACTCCACCTCTCTCTCCCAGAGCAAGCTCTTCCTCCACCATATAAAGCTCCACCTCTGTTTTTCCATGCTGGTCCAGCCGCAGCCCAATCAAGTGAGCTGCTAAGATTCAGGTGTCCTTCACTTTGCAAAGTATCTCTCTGATTTCACTCCCCAGAACTAGGTCCTCCTACCACAAATAATGTAAGTTGGAAGTTATATTCTACACCTGGAAACACAGCAGACAACTCTACAGCCTTTTAAGAGATTCTTCCCCACTGGGGACTGTTTGACTCTCCCAGTTACTGGTTTTGGAGTGTCCTCAGCTGAACAACTGAAATCATGTGTGAACAATGGTGCTAATGTGTTGCCAAGTGTGGGTGCATAAAGCTGTCCTCTTAGACACAAAAAAGCGGTTAGAAACATTTACTCTGGAAGAACAAATAGGTGTTCATTATTTAAGCTATAGAGACAGTGAAGGGGATCCCAGTTTGTTACAGTTTATTTGAAATTATGCAGCAAGGCCATAACCAGAGGAGGACATGGAAAATATTTGGATCAAAGAACATTTCATTATAAAACTGTAAAACATGGAGAGTGCCAGGCTAAAACCCAATTAAGAAACCCAACTGTTTGCCTAGATAATCAAATGTGCACTCACTGACAATTCCAGTATACAAACGACAAATCTGTTCATGCTGTTTAGATAGCAATGTCTAGAAACTGAACTTTGACTGGAAGTTGTATTGTTTAACAGCCCGAATGCTGACAAAATCTTAAATCAGGCCTCAAAAATTCTTAAGGCTAATATCACAAGAATAAAAAGATTTGTTTTTTTTTCTTTTTCATCCAACTTTTGTGTTTTAAGACAGTGAACTGAGCTTATGTTTTCAGGCTTTTTTTCCTATTACACTAGGAATTTGTTTTTGCTCTTTGCAGTGAAAGAGATAAAGGAAACAGGTATTATGTTAAAACTCACAGTGAAATAGTGAAACTGGAAACAGATCAATACTGATGATTATTTCTCTTTTTCAGAGTTTCTATACAGATGAAGACACAAATTTAATGAAAAAATTTAAACTGTATGTGGAGGATAATTGGAATAAATGTGATATGGTGACCATCTTCCTCTTCATAATTGGGGTAACCTGCAGGTATATATCTGTTCCATGTGATGTGGTCAGCATCAGTAGCAAGGGCTATGTATGTCAGCTGACAGGAGAGTCTCATGTGCATGTGAGGACAGGCTGTGACGTTTACTTTTACAACCTTTGAGACATGTTTCTGCAATAAAAGCCTCTAAAATTCTGTGGAATCATAGAAGTTGCTCCAGAGACCACAAAAAGACATATTGGTATATTCAAATGCATCTACAGAAAAGCTCTGCTTTTTTTGTTTGTTTGTTTTTGGCAATCACTTTTACTCAATGTACAATATCTTTTGCCTATTTCTCATCAATGTACAGACATTATGTTACATTTTCTTACAGGCTTATGCAACCACAGCCCTGAAGCACTTGCCTTTTCCTAACTGGGCTATGCCCGGAAACTGAGTGTAATATATGAGAAAATACTTCTCAGCAGTACTTACTGAGATCTGATATTTCATTTCATGTGTTCTGCAGGATGCTGAACTCAACTTTTCAAGCTGGCCGTACAATACTTGCCATTGATTTTATGGTGTTTACACTTAGACTTATACATATTTTTGCAATTCACAAACAACTAGGACCAAAGATCATAATTGTGGAAAGGATGGTAAGTGTGCAGTCTTTCTCAGATAAATACTTGTGCTTTCTAAAAAATGGAGAGTAGGAAATCTTCTCTTTACAAAGGAAATCAGTTTATAATCTACCTTTATTTTTATATTTTTAAGACTTGTCATTTTGCATATATTCCCTTATTTATCATGAGTATTAGATGCAATAAGTTTGAAGTAGATCCTTCCAAAGAGCTCTGTAGTGTAATACATTGGTCCCAATTTACTAATCTTTGTACATAACCTAATCATTTATCCTCAGATCTGGCAAATGAAGAGTAGAGCGTCTTTGACTTACTGCTGTTCCTCCTACTTCATAAGCTGTGTGCATTCAGAGCAAAGACCTTAGACAGACGACAGGCCATTTACAGAAGGGCAGGGCATTTACTGAATGACTCTGCTCCACTTGGGGAAATAGATTATGTTATTTGCAAGAAGTGTGAAAAAAAATCTGTGAAAAAGGATAGTTGCAAGTTTCCCACAGGAGTTATTCTTACTTGTACTTTGTAGGTCCCAGTTACAATGAAAACATATTAGTGCTTTGTAAGCATATGTTGGAAGATGTTGATAAAAAATTTTTATTTATTACCACTCTCCTAGGAAATGAGACATTAGGACTATAGTTACTGTGCTTGGGTATGCGTTGGTATGTTGAAGTAGCTTTTTATTTAGGCATGTTAATCCTCTAGGCCAATTAGGTCATGGTAACTGATTAATAGGAGTTAATCTAATTGTAAGTTATTATAGAATCTACAAATATTTGATTTGTGACTCACAGCAGAGCTCAGTAAAAGCCCTACAGTCTAAACAAGCCTATACATAGAATAAACATAACTACCAAGCTATTTGGATTTGTCTATAAATGCAGTAACTGGAATTCTAACATGACATTTGCTTGGAGTAGCAAAAGGGTAAATGGCAAATAAATATTTGTTCTTGAACATTATCTAGCTTACACCATTAGCAGACTTTTATTGTAAGAGAACAAGCCAGATCTACAGGTCCTAACCCTTCCTTGCTGCATACCAAGCTAAACCAGGGCCTTGAACAAATATGATGATGTGTCTACTATGTTGGCATCTGAAGTCATATGAGATAACACACAGATTAAGAAGATGCAAATAAGAACATAAACAGCAGCCTAGACAAAACCATAAAATGGGACCTTTCATCTTCCCCCCATCCAAGCCAACACAATGCCTTAGCTTTTGTAGTTCAATGTTGAACCTTACATCAAATAAAAGAACAGTGAAAGTTACTTCAGTAAATGATACCTTCTTGAAAGGTTCATCAAGTGGGTTCAAGCAAGATCATTTCCCTTACTTAAACAGAGAAGCAATTCGAGATTCTCTCTTACTGTCTTTCTCCTTTTTAACCTTGCTACAGAGTTGCTGAAACAAGTCTGGTAGCTGCTAAAATGGCAGTTCAATGCCAGAACAATGCCCGTTCACAGAGAGACTGCAGATTGGGAAAAAATATTTCCAGACTTTCCACTGCTCTCTTTTAACTATGACACCATTACAGTCCTGCAGCATTGCTAAATTTTAAATCATCCAGAAAACAAAATAGATTGATGAAAGTCAGAGAGACATCAACTACATCTTGCCTGGCTTAGATACCATGTTTCTTAACAGAACTCCAGGTAACATCCTGAAGGTCTGAAATGCCTATGCTTTTGGGTTACTGCACAATCCAATAATCTAATTGAAATAAATCTACAGTCCCTAATGAACTCTGTCAGATTGATGGGAAGAGAATGAAGTGTTCCTCTTCCATCAGGGAAAAATTATTGCACTTGAAATACATATTAGATTTTTTTAAGTAAGTGTTTTAGGATTCAATTACTTCTGCTTCTGTAGAGAAACACAATGCTTAAAAGCAGGAAGTCCTGAAAACAATCCCTCAGATGCATTACTTACCTTGAAAACCCAAGACAGAAGCTACCTGATCCTTGCAGCCTTCAATGTCTGCTGTGTCAGTGGTTCAGTATTCATCAATGAGCACCAACTATTACCAGGATTCACTGCTGTAGCAGAACCCTTGTAATTCACAGTAAAGCAGTCGATAGTACTGTGAGATCTCACAGAAAATCTGCATTTAAAAGGTACAATGAGATTCACTTAAAAGATAAAATGTGTTAAACGTTAGATGATTTAAAAGCAAGGTTAAAACCTTGCTATAATAATTTAAGACATGCCTTTATCTAAATGAGCTATCAAAAGAAAAATGCTGATTACAGGCCAAGAACAATATGATAACAGCAAGGTCCAGAGAGGAATTCTGTGCATGGAACTATATCCCATTCCACCTCCTTTAATCTACACAAGCTTGTAAAGAAACAGAATTATTTGAGCCATTTTCATATAGAAAGACTACCATTCTTTGACTATGCTATTACAGTCACCTCTCCTCCTTTTGTCCCCTCCCCCTCTCTTTTTTAGATGAAAGATGTTTTCTTCTTTCTGTTTTTCTTGAGTGTGTGGCTCATTGCCTATGGTGTGACAACTCAAGCTCTACTTCATCCGGATGACAGCCGAGTGGAATGGATATTCAGAAGGGTGCTTTATCGTCCCTACCTTCAGATATTTGGCCAGATTCCACTGGATGAAATAGACAGTGAGGAAATTTCTTTCCCCCCTAACTTGGCCATTTTTGAATGCACGCTTCTGATTAGAGCATGGAACTCCTTCCCAGTATTGTCGTCTTTTTTATTTTTTTAAATCTTTGTCCTGCAGGCCAAAGCTTTCACATTACTATGATATAAATAGTGTATTTGCAAAGAGATAATGTGCATTGTGGAATTACATCAGAGCATAAGGGTTGGCCCTATTTAGATAAGCTGTCTGAAATATTCACACAAGGATTTGCAGTTTTAAAGGCTGGCATAGCTTCTTTCACTTCAATCTATTTCCGTTCAATTTAAGCTAGACCCAGATATCCCTTTGTAAACAGAAATAATAGCACCTCCATACATTTTGGCAATAGTTTAACGTGACAGTGTTAAAGCAGTACAGCTCTGCCCATAAGCAAACACTTATGTTTTAGAATACTCCTTCAGAGCATTTATTGACTCTGGAGGTAAAGCTGCCCAAATCAAAAAAAGCTAGTAATTGCATATGTGCAACATTTCAAACAAAACAACATAAAAATAATCACAAGACATGGAAATGCTTGGACATAAAAGTTCAAAGGCAACATTTCTGATAGGTAAGCAGGTAAAATATAGAATACGTCATTTCCCAAAGAAGGCTGAAGTAATGCCACAACATTTAGCCAGAATAACGGTGCTAAATGTCAGTGGCAATATTGAAGTAGGAGTCAAACTTGAGGTAATATAGATGGAACCAAAAAAATCCCATAGACAGAAGCAAACCAGTAAGCATTCTTTCATGTTCACTCTGCTTAATAAGAAAAAGCATATGTCTTAGAAAAGACAAAAAAGTCTGAATGAGACAAGAGAGCAGGGGTGTGATTCATCTCACTTAACTTTAAATGCCTACGGTGTAAGCATGCACAGCACAACCAGTCACTCTTATTTCCATTAAAGTAATTGGAGAGAAACAAATATTTCTGGAATAGGATTCATCTCATTTGGAAATAGGTCAGATGTAGCGTTCCCTAGAAAGGTGTGTTTCTCTCCATTGAGACTCCGAAAGGTGTCTTCACCTGGATAAATAACTGGTTAAAAGACAGAGAAAAAAAGAATTAACTACACGGGCAACTTCCAGAAGGGAGTCATTTGTCCTGGGGCCCTCTGGGGCTTATTCTGTTTAACATCTTTATGAAACATATGGAAAAGGAGATGGGTAATGTGGGGACAAAATTTGCTGATGAAACTACATTACTGGGTAGTAAAGACTAAAGCTGACACCTAAGAGTTGCAGAGGGCCCTCATGAGTGCTAAATCATCAAATGAAATTCAGTGTAGATAAATATAAGGTAATGTACTTGGTGAAAGCAGTCCCAGCTGTGGTGAGCTTTGATATAACTGCATGCTCTAAGCAATAAGATCATGGGATTATTCGTGGCAGTGGGGAAAAGAATTATTAGTGAAAAAAATGGAGAACAAAAAAGTAAATATCATTATGCTACTCTAAATTTGTGGATTTAATTCATAGCTGGAGACAGGATACAGGGCTAGACCTCTAGACTTCTGTAGTAGAACCATTCTTACTAACCTTGACTGCAAGCTCAGATGTACAAAGTAGTTCAAATTTAGAATGAGGAACCCCATTCCCAGCTTTTACTGAGTTTTCTCCTCTAACGTGTACCAGCGTGAGGACTGCAAAGACACCAAGTATGTGAGGAAACACAAGTGCTAAATACTCAAAGGTGGTTTGACTTTGGGAACTCAAAACTAGTGTAAAAAGGATACAGCCTTTTCAGTACAATCCGCCTTTGCTGAATGCTACTAAAAAGCCAGTTACAGCCTTGTCAATACAACCCCCCTTTGCTGAACAGTTACTAAAAAGTCAGGCGTAACAGTTATCTTGCCACTGAATGAGCAGTCAAGTTCTGGAGGTCTGCATTGTCCTAGGGTTGCAAACCTCTTGCACATTAAAGCAATGTCTCTTCATGCACATGACATGATTACATTTTCACAAAATGAAAGACATTGGATATTAGTTCACATAAATGATCTTTCAACTACAAGAATTAGCTCAGTAGCTCAAGCAATCAAAGAACTGTCCTTTTAGGGTTAAGAGAGTCTCGTATTTACGGTCCTGCTAGTAGTCAACAAGGGCAGTACAAAAATACTACCACAATATTGGGTTTAAACTTTTAATGATTGTAAAATATTCAGAACAAAATTATGCTGCTGTTTATATGCAGCCAAGATTAAATCTAATTTTAGTAATCAATTGCCCTTGATTTGTATCTTAACAGCAAAGGTACTAAATATACGCATCCATCCATGTCACTAGTTCTTAAAAAAAGACATGTTTAGAGATACTAATTCAGTTTTTATTTGCATTGAAATAGCTATGTAATGCATTACTTCAAACCTCAGGAACAATTTGTAATTCTTGCCATTCTTTGTTGAAAGTCAGAGAATTTGCTCACCAAAATGCAAAGCTTTTGTCTCCACTCTAAGAAATAGATGTGGCAGTAGGATTTGTCAAAACTATTCTTTTATTTCTCTATCTTCCTTTGCAGCATCACAAATGTATCCCAGGAACTGTACATTTAATCCACTGCAGATTCTGCAGGAGAACTCGCCATCATGTCCTAATAGCTATGCCAACTGGCTCGTCATACTTCTGTTGGTCATCTTCCTACTAGTCACAAATGTTCTCCTTATGAATCTCCTGATTGCTATGTTCAGGTAAGAGCGATTTCAGTAAGTATCAAGGCAGAGGTTGCAAAGGTTTAACTGAATGCCCACATTTACTACATTGCTGTTGGCTATTCATTTTGGAATACACTAGTAATTTTCCTAATGAATATTATTTGGGGATTTATAGGTAGACTTCTGTGGTCATATAGTTCTTAAGTTCTCATCATCCTTACTCTAGCCACATTAAAGACAAGAAGAAAAGAAGCCTCTTTTACTGCTAAAAATGCAATTAAACATGCATAGAACGGTCTGGATCCCAGGCTGTGCTGCAGCACAAGTCTGCAGGTGCAAAGCAGCTGTAAACTTGGCAGACTTAACAGTGGATAATCTGCACATAGGGGAAATGCTTAATGTCAACACCGCTAATAATGATTCATTCAGTTGAAGAACTGACGTGGCATGTTTGCTGATCTTGCCTGAGTGAAGTGGAATTACCTTTCTTTTAAAAAAACCCCTAATGTATTTTTTAACATTTGAAGACTGCGACTGCAATTATTTTAATACCTAAGAATTTGCACAAACTTTAGATTAAATTAACACTAGTTGCTGAGCTCACTGTTCCTTTGTTAAAGTAAATGTGGGACCAAATTTTGTAATAATAAGCTTTAGCTTGTTGAGGTAAAAACAGTTATATACTTTTTTTTTCCCCAATTACAGTTACACTTTTCAAGTTGTTCAGGGCAATGCAGACATCTTCTGGAAAATTCAGCGCTACAAACTGATTGTTGAATATCATGGCCGGCCTGCCTTAGCACCACCATTTATCATTATCAACCACATAACTCTGGTTCTCAGAAGAATCTTCAACAAAATAGAACGTAAAAAAGAACATCTGGGTGAGTTGTTAACAAACATCTGGCAACTGGAGACCCTGACACTCTCCTAGGACATGCTGCATAGGCAAAACAGAAGAGTGATTAAGATTTCTTTAAGCCAAAAGCCACAATTTATTTTTAACAAAGAGTGCCAGGAGAGTACCAATGAAAAATTAAGGCTTATAATGTATCCTCTACTATAAACAGTTTCCCACAATGCATTTCTTTATGCACCATAGTTATTACAACAAAGGTGTCAATATAAAACTGGTTAAAGGGATTTGATTTCTGAAAGGATAACAATGGATAGGTTTAATCAATAGTTATTTGATTTGCTCCTGAATTTTAGTAATTATTAAGTACGGACAACCCTAAAAACATACACCAAGTCTAAAAATCTACTAGGATCAGTGGAATTTCCCAATACAGAGACATGGAGAGAGAGAGAGCACGCTTAGAGAAATGGTGGTCCCTTAAAAGTTTTAATTAAAAAGGCAGATGAAGTTCAGCTAATTACCGAAGGCATTTGAGGGCTTTCTATAGTGATGGCAAACTTGGCCCATCTAGTTTAATAGTGTCTGATAACAAGCCTATTTACTCCTCATGCGCAGGCTGATAATGGGCTTTGGAGCAGAACTGTTGTCAGACTGGACCAATTCAGAGCCCTTTGACTAAGCTCCCTTTCAGACACACTCCTTCTGGCTATCAAAGCATACTGCTGAAGAGTCTTAAAAAAAAAACCAAAACTCTCTTTTCCCCTAAGAAAGCAAGTACCTGACTGCTCAGGTTATAGATTCAGTAGTGTTTGGAGCATGCCGCAAGTGTGCCCTTTTACCAACCTTTAGGAAGATACAAAACTAGTATGTTACATTCAAAATATGTCTGTGAAATTGAGGTCTGTTGTTGGCTGGGACACGTGACAACAACAACAACAGGCTTTATAACTCAAGGTGGAGGGATTTATTCACAGTTTGTCCTCCCTATTTGTAATTGTTCTAATAATGAAGCTTAGGTGATAAAGTGCATCTGAACATAAAGCTCTGCTTGTTAAATACTTTGGGGCTAAAATATGTCAGAAGTCCAGTAAGGTTGTAAATGAGTTTAAATGGAACCACAAAAATTGGTCCATGCTGTTCTTTAGAAAACTCAGGAGTCATATCCAACTGCAAAAAGGTCTATTGCCTTCCATTACAAGAAAAAAAAGTAGAAAATACTTACTTTATACTGCATTTTCATAACATGACACTCCTGCAATGGCAAAGGGCCTGCAACGGCAAAACTTCATTTTTCTTTAGCATAGCAGCCTTCCATTACTAATATAAGAGAAAAGGGAGTAAAATATAATTCTTTTTTTTTTTTTTCCCTACAGAAAGAGATCTTCCAGTTGGCCTAGATCAAAAAATCGTAACATGGGAGCTGGTGCAAAAAGAAAATTATTTTGTAAAACTTGAACAAGAAAGGAAAGAAAGCAATGAAGAAAAGCTGAAGGCCACATCTAATAAGTATGTTATTCTGACCCACAATAAGTGTATCTTGCAAGTCTTCAGCTTTGAATGAGATAAACATTCAGGTGCTTGTAGAGTTTATATGAAGAGTCCAACTAGAATGCAGTTAGGAAATACGCAGTCCATGAAAAAATGTGAGAAGCCAACATCACTACAATATTAGAAGAGTTTTTGGCACTCTTGAAGTATGTACAATTACAGACCTGAAAGCTCCAGCCAAATCTGCAGCCAAGCTTAATGAAAATCATATTCATGAAGAAATGGTGGTAGAATAGTTCCTTTGCTATACTGCAGTGCATGTACTTCAATCCCCTGTAGGAATACAACATAGACTTTTGAATTAGACTTTTGAACGGCTTAGACTTTTGAATGGAAGTTTGAGATATCTCGAATTACCCCCAGCCCACAGATGCAGAAGAACAACTATTTACAGCTTTATGGCATGAGACTACAGTTTCCACAAGAAATTAATGATTTTGGCTCTAAAATTGTATTTAATTAACTGAGTCTCCATTTAAATACTTCTCTAAAATATCTCCCCACTAGGAATATCACTTAAATTGGTTTAGTATTCTAAAGAAAAAGTCCTAAATTACTATTCAGAGGTTTAGTCCTTTAAGTGAGACACAAAGTAGTTATATGCAGGGAAAACAGAAACGTCTAAGGCAATACTGAAAGCCAGACAGCAAAGCATTCTTTAAAGAAGCTTTTAACACCTGTTTCAGCTGTTTCCTTTTATGATAAAACTGACTTCAAATAGAGAGAGGCACAATGGGTGTGAAAGTTATCGTAATAAGACAGTTGCATGGAAATGTTCTTGTGCTGTTTTCTTCCTGAGCTGTCTTTCAAAACAAACCTCTATCTGTCTAACTCAGAGAAGAGCTGGAGACCAGAACAGCATATTTGAGTATGTTCTTGGAAAATACTCTTCTACCTCTAATCTACATAGACTCTTAATTCATAATAATTTGGAAGAATTATGTTGGTTTAAACTTTATTCTCATAAGCAGATCACTGACAAACCCTAGGAATGAGAGCTCAATTGTTGAGATCAAGCAATAAATATGTGTGTAATTGCTTCCAAACAAAGGGCACAATTATATTCTTCCTAGCTTTAAAGCCAGAAAGCTTTAAAGATGGTACGTTGTAGATGAAATTAGTGCTTGGAGGGGAAAAGTAAGAATCAGTCTAGCTTCACAGTATTTCAGGTATAGCAGAGCCAGAAAGAGACTGGAAAAGGTTCAGATGAACACCACTCAACCCACGGCTTTTTATCGTTGCTCTTAGGTGGTAGCAGTGTGTATTTGAAATCTTATGAAACCCTCAGAAAGTGATTCTTTGAACTTTGCATTGAACCAATCCCAAAATGCATTAGACCCATCCAGCAGCAGCTTTTTCACACAGACCTGAATAGAATGTAACCTATTAGAGGGAAACTTTGGAATAGTAGTTAGGACAAGGCAGAGAGGGATTTGAGGAGCCTATGGGGAATCAGCTGCTAAGAATAAGGAACTGATGGGAGAAGAGGATGTAGAAAGCATGTGGACAATATTATTGCTTTTTGTGGACAATAAAACAATTTAGAGGCTCTATATGGAAGATCTTGACACAGTCTGTTTGGACTGCATGGAAAAAGAGATTTGAATGTCAAGCCAGTTTCCAAAAAGGAAACCACGTTTAAATTTTAAGTGGCTTATCTTCCCCGTGTTGATGGAAAATATTGTGGCCTCAGTTGTCACACCAGGATCAGTTTACATTTGGTACAGGTAGGACATAAAGTGGCTGGAGGGACAGAGCTGGACATAAGGCTCCTTTCTGCTGTCATTGATTTCCACAGTAGCTGCGGCTAAGTGGCCCTCACCAGAAGCTGAACGGCTGCTGTAATCTGTGTGAGTTTATGAGTCCCTGGGCAACAGGTGTATGAGAGTGTTCCAGAAATGCTGCTCTGTTCAATAAATACTTGCAGGAACACCTCAAAAGGACAAAACTTTTAGGGGGCTCTGGGATGTCTCAGCAGCACAGAACTGCCAGCGAGGGGCCATGACTTTAAAAAGTTACATGGTTTTTGCGGTTTAGGATTTCTTCTGAGGCCTTTCCTTTTTGCTCAGCGCGTCTGCTTTGTTTCCACAGGGTGGATAATTTGTCTAAATATTTTAGTGGATTGAAAGAACAAGAAAAACGCTTTAAAGTTATGGAAGCCCAGGTAAGTAATAGTTTTATAGGCATTTATATCAGCTTTAGGATTTCACCATGTTTCTCTCATTTAATGGTGGTTTGGCAGACCCTATTTAGGGATAAAGGGAAGGAGAAATGGATCTGTATTATGGTTTCACTTTCCTTATTGTCTTCTCTCTGGTGATATACATACATAAAGAAAGATTTCTGACCTCCGGTAGAAAGCAGAAACGGCAATACAGCATTTCTTGCTCTCTTTGCTACACTTGAGAAGTGTTTATTTCCTTCATTAAGGATGCTTCTGGAAGGAAACACTTCACCTTCCCCCTCCATTCTCTTCCTTTTCCCAAACTTTTTTTTCTTTAAAACTGTCAACTTTGAAAATACCTGTATTCTGTCTGATCCGACCTAGACTAATCTCCTCAGACATCAGTTTTTCTAATTTTCTTAGATATCAGATACCAACTTCTCGAAGGGAAGTGTCTAACATACAAATGTGAAACACAAATAATAGAAGGAAACCCTATCTTCAGCTTTTGATGACAAACCCTTGAAATATAAACAAAGATTTTTTAAACAGTCTGAAAATGCTCAGCATTACCATGTGCTACGTAGCACAACTGTTATTGTTTTCTTTGTCCCTAGAACTCTCCAGTGCTATTTTGGCCTCGCTGAAAGTTCCTTATCTTAATACTCCCATTGCAGTTTCCCTCCCCTTTCTTATCCATTTTATAGCTTCCTGAAAAAAGTCATGCTATTCAATGAACAATGTTGACACCAAATACAGGTCCAACAGGAACACACAAGAAATGCTTTAGTAAGTTTGTGCCAGCTTGAGATAATGCGATATACTCACAAAAAAGGGAAGGTATTTAACACAAATCTTCCTCCAAGACAGTTCAACTATTTCTTTAAAAAATAATAAATATATGTGGCATCTCTGATGCTGCTTCAGTCTGCTGCCTAGGTTATCTTTCTTGCAAATTTAAGAATGGATAAAGTACTATAAAAATTAGCTGATGTAGAAATCACTACCTATTTTGTAGATGTGCTACTGTACAGCTGTTATCTCCTCAATTGCAGAGGTTTTAACCAAAACCAACCTCTTGTGCAACCAAACAGCTCCAAATGATACACGTAAGTATTGAAAACAATCATGGAAAAGCTAATTAATACAGCTGAACAATTTAGTTAAAAAAATGCAAGGGGAAAAAAAAAAAGATGGAAAAAGAACCACATAAGGAGGTACCTAGAGGTAATGGGAATATAAACAAGGAACAGAATATTCATCCTTCAGAATGAAAAAACTACCTTTTTCCAAAATATATTTAAAAGCGTTGGGGAAAGGACCATCACATAGTGTGAGTTAGAATGATCTCACCCAACTTTAAGCATGTAAATAAGTATCTATACTAAATAAGTATCCATCAGGGTTTCTTGAGAGGATTGTCTTGGGGGTTTCTTGAGTCAATGAGATAGTACTACCAAAGTATTACCAAAACATTTAATATGGATAACAATAATCATTAAAAATGAAAATAAAAATTGAGCAAGCCTCCTACTTTGTTTTAATCAACACAGCTCATTTGCCTTCAGAGCTGCAACTATTTCTGTCAGTTAAGAATCTTGTCCTGTGTCCCAGGGCTCCACTGTTTGAAGTTTAAAACATTAGAGACAGAAACAGACTATTTCTCAGTCACCACAGGATATCCAACACAATAAAGATTTTGTATATTCTTCTTAATGATCTATTTCAATATCTACCTATTACTGTGTATTACACAAAAAGCCCTCCAAAAACCATAAACTGAACATATATATACACTACATGGGAAAAAGAAGTAGCTGGAAACTCCAGCAAAGTCGTGACATGACAAGACCTCAAGTCACTCAGACTCGAACTAACCTCATACTTGACTTAACTCTGTTAGAACCTTATAAAACACATATGTAAATTGCTTCATTATCAACATTCCAGTAAGAAAAAACATCCTGTAGCACGTTCCCCAGACATTTTAATACAGTAACTGCATTAAAAATCAGAGACTTAAATAGCTGAAAAATAAAGAAGAAACCTGGTTTTATCATTTACTGAGCAAATGCGAAGCAATAGAATCTACAGTATCTTTTTATTGTGGATTATTTTTAACATTTTAAAGTTTCTTAAGCAATTACTATTTATGTGCCCCTTGTCCTAAGGCTTTTAAACAAGCACATGGCTTTTACAATCTTATTAGGTGTGATGAATGCCAACACAGAAGTGCCTTTGCCAGAAAGAAGTGAAAGAGAAGAGCCTGCAGATCAGTCCCAGACTGGTATCACATACATTGATAATTAAATTTTCTTCTCATTTCTTCAGATTAAACCTTTTGTCCTACTGAACTACTGTAGAAGTAAAATCCTAATCTCATGAAGGCCTAAGGCCCAGCTCTCAAAGCCTTTATGCCAAGCACTGTCAATGACTGACACTACTGAGGATTTCTTGGTCTCCCTCCTTCAGTTTCTTGGGCTTTCTTCCCTCCTGCTCCTGTATCGCTCGGTCCTTTCTCCAAAACTCCATTCCACAAATCGCACTAAAAACTTTCTCCTCCAGGATGACTCTACCACCTTATTTTCTAAATACAATCTGCCTTCTGTTCTCCAAATACTACACCCTCAATCCATCGTCATCATTGCCAATTTTCACATTTCTCAGTTCAAGGGAGACTCCCTTTGGAAGGGTGGTCATTTACGCACTAAAAACCAAGCCACTTCCTTGGCCGAGAAAGCAAGTTCCTATTTCTGAGTTGCTTAGAAAGGAAATCGAGAAATAGTTTCCACAGGAAAGAGCCCGGGATACTGAACTGTTCCTGGAGTTCTTACAACCCTCAAGTGACTGCACTCACCATCTTCTCTTCCCACACTGGCTTCTGTGAGGTATTCCTTTGTTGGTATTCCTTATTGAGGGCTCCTCCCCAGAAACTGGAAATCTCATCGCGTGGTCCTCAAGCGTGCGGTGGCTTGCAGTCACTTTCCAAACACAAAGCAGGTGACCCTCCCGCGGTCAGACCCCCAGCCTCTCTCTGCTGCTTGCTTTTTTGTTTCAATGCCAGATCCCAGCTGCTGTCAGCTTGCTGCTGTTAAAGGAGACTTTGCCTTTATGTATCACGCCACATGGAACACCGCACCGACACCTAAGCGGTTTTCTGATTTCATTTTACTTTTCTCTCTCAAAGGTCGGGGGGGGATCACTTAAGAGACTTTAAAGCAAGAATGCGTAGCAAGAATTTTCCTACAAACTAGGAATTTGGACTGTTTGTCATTTTTTTCATTACTTAAACTGGCATGTACATTTTTAGCATACAAAAGCTAGCTGGCTTTATTAAAATTTTATATGAAAAGATACACCAATAAAATGAATATTACTACCGTCCTTTAAAGCGCAATTTCTTTGGGATAATATAAACAGCATCAGAAGGGGAAGTATTGGGTTGTGGTCTTTCTTACACCGATAAGCTTCAACTGAACTTAATTTCCTCATACAAATAACACTGCTTCTATGCAACATAAACGTAGGTTGCGCAAAAGCTTTCTCTGTTACCAGAGGCGGGGAAAAAAAAAATGTCAGATCTGATAAAATACCTTTCCAACATGAGTCTTTTATTAAGAGATAATAATCTTGTTATGATGTCTTCATAAAATAGCCATTTGTCCAGTTTATTCAGCTGTGCCCCAGACCTCAGTGACCCCATTAACAGTGATGGAATTTTGGTACTGTCCTACCCGTTCTTCACCCTAGGCAAGCAGAAGTTATAAAACCAGTGTGTGTACTGAGCTACATTTCTGAGAAAAGACATTCTGCTTTTAAAATTAAAAGGTGAATTTCAGAAGATGGAGCAATATTACTCATCTTACACTGTTTTCTGCTTCTGCTGCCAAATGACGCATCTGTTCAAACACAAAGACCCAAATGATTTGGGCCTACCAGTCAATTATTGATAAGATGCTGATACCCCCACAGAGGAAGTAACTTCCTCAAATATCCTTCAGAGTTTGAGCAAGCACAGTCTAGCAAGAAAGATCACAAATTCTAAAGTAGTCTTTCACTACACGGTTATAAATACTAACACTAGGGTTGGTTAATTTAGAATACTGGCAAAAAAAAGTCAGTCCAAACTGACCTGAACTAATCTGAGTTTCAAATCATATAACCTTTCAAAGAATTGAATCTCTCAACCTTATTTATAAAATTTATTAACATTCTGTGTGAAAAAGTACTATATTTGACATTCATTACAATGTGATTCATTGTATGAGATGATTCATCCCATGAGATGATTCTCTGTATACTGTAAAACGACTGAAAATGTTAAAAACGTGAATTTTAGAATCTAAAATGTAAGACTTGAGGGAGAAGTTACAAGATGGTAAGCTTAGAGTAACATTCTAGAAGATTTTCAAGAGAATTCTCAAATCAAATAAACTGAGTATTTGTTAAAACTCCTATAGCTGCATTGATCAGCATGGTTCAAAGAGATGAAGAAATCAAGCTACAACTGAAAGTTTATTGAATCCCAAAGAACAAAAAAGTATACAGTTCTGGTATAAATTCCTCATTCCCACCAAACCCGCACACAGAATCAGCGTGGAAGCAGTGCCACCTGGAAAGGACATACAGACATACAGGCCAAGAATCATCACATCATAGACCAGTAAGAGGAAAAGCTGCTGCCCAATGTAACAACTGAAGCTGTTGCGAATTCTGAGCTACACTCAATGTGGTGAGACTTTGCTGAAGCCATCCTGAGCGTGTCTTCACCAGGATGTATCCACAGTTGTACCTCTCCACAGGAAACATTGTGTTTTTTGAAATCCTTATCATGTAACACTAATAAGGTAAATATTAAGCCAACCTTAAAAAAATACTGGTTTTGCCAGTTCCCACCTGGGCCCTCCAAACTCATGATAGGGCACCGTTGTGCTTTCACTCGCAACGGCAATGAGAGAAGGATGTATTTAAAAAAAAAAAAAAAAGGTTAAAAAAAAAAAGTTTTCCTCCCTGGGACAGGGCCATGAGAAATCACATCTAGTGGAAGACTAGGTTTTATTTTCATTGTTTAAAAATCTCTACATAATGAGCTCATCATCTTTGTTCCAGGATTCTACAGGATTTGGGAACAGCTCTAAACCTGGGGGTTAGTAGGAAACCTTGCAGCCTTTTAGCTAACACATCTTCTTCTTTGGCTACTTCAGCGCCAGAGCAAGTCCCAGGAAGCTGCTCAAGCAAACAAAGCACACCTTATTCTCTCCTGCTAGGGTGCAACTATCCTGTGCCCACAGACTTCTCACGAACAAAAAGTCTGGAGTGTATTTTAGGTAGCTTAATTTCTAAAAATATCAAATGTTCTTGGTGGCTACGATGCAAACCGTTGGACAAAAAGCTATCACGTGGTTTCCAGACCAGAAAAAAAAAAGTCAGAGAAAAAACCAAACATACCCAAAGACAATACAAGTCCTTGGATGTCTCAAATGTCCTCCAACCTTCAGGACTCTTCCTCCTCCCCTTCATTGTCTACTTTAGGTCGGAAATTTTTCCTGTTCTTCTTCTTACTGCAATGGAATCCAACTGTTTCCACCGATGGCTCTTCACCTGCACCACTAAACCTTGCACTAAGCTTACCTTCTCTATTCAGGTCCCCCACCATCAGGCACTCCTCCTCCTCTGTTGCCTTTCCACTTCCACTACCTAAGTGCCCCAGCTCTACCTTATCTTCCTCCCTCAAGTCATCAGTCTTCTTAAGAGATTTTCCTTTCAGATCTGTTTTCATGTGTTTCTTATCATCCTCCCCTGCTGATGTTTTCTTTTCCAGTCCATCAACACCCCTTTTTGCTGGTTTGGTGAAGACAATCCTCCCAGCTCCACAGCTGGAAGGGTCCTGGTTGAAATATGGGGTGTAGCTATCTTGGGTAGCTGAGCTTTGTTCCTCCCCTCTTTTCTTCAAACCCTCTAGAAATTCCATGGCCACTGCCCTGTTAGTCTTGTCACTAGTCTCTGAAACTCCATCTAGGCTGTATTTGGTCCAGCGCTCTGGGTGTGCCACATAGTCAGGCACTGCAGGAGAGGTTTTGGGAGCCTGCACTGGTTTGGCTTGCTTTCCCAGGCTTTCTGGAACCATGTTACCTGAAACTGTGGTTGGAGGCAATGGACGCTTAAACCTCCCATCAACAACATTATCTTCAGGCATCGAGGGCACAGACAACTTGGCCGCCTCTTCCAGGCAATCAAAAATGCTCTGGCTACGGAGAGAGAACGTAGAACTCATGCCCCTCAGATGGAATGGCTGGACAGGAGATCTGTGACTGCTGTCTGAAGAGTCGAGGGTCTCCCCTGATCTGTAATCCCCATCATCTACAGATGGCTCCTCAGGAGATATTGTATCAACTTCCGCTTCATCCGCTAACCCTAAATCATCAGAATCAGAATCGCTGAGCGACACTGTGTCTGAGGGCAGAGCTCCTTCATAGTCTGTTGCACCACTAGCCGCTATCCCCAGAAAGGGTTCACCTGCATCCTGATCTCCCATCTTCAAGCTGTCACTCCACCGAGGTCTTGGACATAGGCCCAGGAACAGCTGCAAATATGGTTTTCCAAACGCCCAGCAAGTTTAGTGCCTAGAATACAAAGGAGCATAAAAATTCAACTGTGAAATGAGAACCAAGTATGAGACTATCATTCTGTGCTGTGCAAAATAATTATTACTGCAATATAACAGGCAGCTGTACTTCAGGGATTCCTAAGCAATTTTGCTTGAAATAAAAACATTATTTAATGAATGAATGCACATTAAAGACTTACACAAGACTCAATACAAGAATATGAAGTAATTAAAAATAGCATTGCACACCAAATTTCATTAAAGGTTATAGCAGGTCCAATTACTAAAACACGAGCATAAAGTTTTTTGAGCAAATCTGAATACCCCACAACTGCCTTACACATCTTCCAAGAAACAGCAATGACCTCTCCAGATTACACCCTGCATTTGTCATACTGTATAGATCCACAAAACCACATCCTAATCTCTCACACTTTCTTTTGGCCATTACGATCCTTTATTGCATTAGCCACTGTACCTCCTGTCCCACTAATCATCACGTTCTGAATATTATAAAGGCCACTATCACTGACCGAGGCCAGTGGCAGAGAAGCCACAACAATATAAGGGCCACACTCCTTCCTTGGGTTTAAGCTCTCATGTCATTGTTAGATTCCTGGAATCAGAAAACGAGCCAGCTCAAGAAATCAATTTCACTGGATTAAGAAAACTAATTGCACATGCCATGCTTGTGCACAGAAACAAGGGGAGGGTGCAACCAAGGGTCTGCAAGAGCTGGGCCTTCAGTCAGTAAAAAGACACTGCGATCTGAAGCCTGACTTCCAGTAGAGGCTGGAATATCTGATTCACTCTGCCACCTGCTTGAAGGGAACCTTGCAGAACTGAGGTGGTTAATGATCACACTACCACTTGCTGGGCAATCAGAAATAGAGTTGGCAAACACACACTTCAGTTCAACTCACAAAAATGTGAATTACAGAAACAGTTCTAATATATTATTAGAATAAGCTCATAGTTGAGCTCATTATAGGTTCTTCTGAAACAATGCAGTAAACAGACATGGAAAGTCTGTTAGTCACTCACTTTCTCTTGAGACTGAGTCAGCTTCCCCTCCTGAGGGTCAGTTAAAGCCACCAAAGATCTCAGCACTTCCACCCTACAAAACAAACATTTCCATCAAGATACTGGAAATGTAGTTTTAAAATGAGTTTTAAAAATAATTCCTTCCCCCTGAATCATCCAAAGCTGCAGAACTAAGTTCTAAATCTGACACAAACTCATGTCTGCAGATATTCCTGGATTTTTGGTAAAAGAACAACACACAGCCTAACAAGGCAGGCACCACTGTATTTACTCGGTCTCCACATTCACATCGCCAACCTTATTCTGTAGAATAGAAGAGAGGTTTTAAAAAAATAAAACTGTAATTTGAATGTATCTTAAACCATTACTAAATGAACAGTATTAAATGCAGCTAAGAAAATATAAAAATGATAGTTATGCATTGCAAGTACTAAGTGCTGCTAAGTACTAAGACCACGGATACTACAGAGTTCTGTTTACAAAGAAAGGCCATATTCACAGTTAGGGCCAGATCTTCATGAGGCATTAAAACATAGAGAAACTTCTGAAGAATTCAACAGACCAAGTGCGATGTTCCATGTAAAGTCTGGTTGTCTTCGACAAAAGGGATCTGATGACTGCTTTTGAAAACACTGCCCTCAGTGTAACCCCGAAATGAGAAATAATCATCTGAAAATCATACGTTCTTCCGCTTAGTTTTATAACACATGAAAACTAATGACTACAACCCAAAAGAGACACTGAAGTGCATAACTGACTAAAATAGCTGTTTTCAGATGACAGTGTAAGTGTTCATCACAGGCTGTGAATCAGGGTCTCTCTTGTCTGAGGGCAGGGAAAAATTTTGTTCTTAAGATGTTTTAGCCTTAACAGCATTAGTAGCCAAACACACTGACCCTTACAGCATACCAGACAGACTCACAGGTTTGTTATGGTGATGTGATCACAGCACAACTTGGATAGGATGGTGTCTCTCTGGATGGGAAGGTCCCCATTAGATTCTTCCATTCTGGTCTTACTCAAACAGGCTCTGTGCGTCTTCGTGCAGCCTGTGAGGAAAACAGAGACCCCAGTCACTCCAAACTACGGCCACGAGTCTGCTCTCATCGCAGAAACAGCACTGCAGCAAAGCCTGCCAGCAATCCCGTGCCAATAGCACGGTCCTTCGGGACGGTGCTCACACAGGCCGCCACACCAAGGGAGAGGGCAACAGCCCCCGGGCCCTGGGTCACACCTCCAGTGGGCACCCCACGCCAGGGAGGGGGAAACGACAGAGCCCACGGCCTTGTCCAACATCACGGGTGCAGCCCACAGCCTCAGCCGTCCCGCCTGTCCGCCCCGACCACAGCTCCCTTCCCCGGGCCGGGATCCTGTTGGACACAAACACGTCCCCGCCCCCCGCAGGCTGCCACCCTCCTCTAGCCCCCACACCTTTCTCCTCACGACACAGGGGTGCCTGGAGCCCCCCGCCCGCCGCCCCCCGCTCCCGCTCAGCGCTGCGCACGGAGGCCGCCAGCCCCTCACCACCTCCGGGCACACAGCTCGAACCGGCGGGGAAGGGGGGGAAGCACCCCGTACTCCGACACAGCACAGGCCCAACGCCTCCTCACAGCGGCCGCCCACCTTTCCCGCCTCTCCCTCCCTTACCGTCGCGGCGACGGCCCCCGCGCGGCGTGCGCTGGGACACTGAGTCCCTACCAGCCGCCACGCGACTGCAGCGCGCGGCGGCGAGACTACAACTCCCAGCAGGCAAAGCGGCACGGAAGGGGCGGGAAGCGGGAGGCACCTCCTCCTCCCCGCACCGCCTCTCTCCTTTGCGTCCTGGGAGTTGTGGTCAACCGCCTTTCCCCCGGCGGGGGACATTTTGCGAGCCGGGTCGTGGGGAAAGTATCACGGGCCTGCCGCGAAACGGGGCTGAGCTCTCGCCGCGGCGACGGAGGGACTACAGCTCCCAGGATGCACCGCGCCCGCCCGCCATTTTGCAGCGTGTGAGGAGATGCGAGGTGCTGGCGCTGCCGCCTGCGCGGGGGCGGGTTTGGGGCTCTTCTGTGCACCCCGGGGGGCCTGTGGTGCTGGCGGCTGAGGATGGCCGCGCTGGCTGAGGCACGACGGCCACCCCTCGGGCTGCCCGGCGCCGTGAGGAGGGCACGGCGCCCCCTCCCTAAACAGTCTGGAAAAAAACTATGTCAGGCAGAGCTTTTTTTCTCATCAGAAAAGCGGGGTTTGGCCACAATGAAAACTTCAGAGGAAGTGTCTTTTTTTTTTTTTTTAATTTGTATTTATTTTCTAACCAGAAAACTCCAAGTAACTTGGGGCATAAACCCACTATTCATTAAAAAAAAAGTTTCCATTTTCTGTCCCAGAAGGACATTTTTTGTGTGTGAGTCGAGATGTGGAATTCTGTCTGAAAATGTTTTAATTGGTGTTGGCCAAAGATGCCTGATCTATTTTTTTCCCCTTCTTTCAGCGAAAAGTTTAAATTTTCAGTGGAAATATATTTCCCAAGTGGCTTCAATATTTAGCTTGTTTACCTGATGTTAAGGAAAAAAGAAAAGGCATGGTTTGCTGTGCCAGTGGGCTGCACCAGCATGGCCCAGCAGTCTGCAGGGCTCGTCTCCACCCTTTCCCCGGGCTCAGGCTCTCTTACTGCCTTGCCTGGCCCTGGCACTTCATCATTAAATTAAATCAATGCCTGCAAGGGGCCTGAGCCTCCAAAGATTGTGCCTTTACCTCTTCAGATCACCCTGCTCTGAGGGATTTGCTACAGGCCATGAGTATAAGCAAAGCTCATCTATGCCATCATTTTGCAACAAAAGAAGAAACTGCCATGTAACCCCACTTTGTCCAATTTTAGTGGTGCTTTAATTTTCCTCCCGTGGCATCCCAACCCTGCTGCATCACTGATTGCGTTGCCAGTGGGTGTGCTAGAGGTAAGGCTGCACCCACATCTGAGGAGACTTCACTGGATCCCTTCAAGCGGGGCCTCACTGTGAGTCACCCGTAATATAAACTGCAGCCACTTCATTTGCATTGTCAGTTTTTAAATACATACTTTTGCCTGCTGGAGTGTTGCTAACTATGGTAATTTATGAGACGAGGGCTGCGTTTGGAATACATTTGGCAGCAATGATGAGGTCAGCGCAAAACGTCTTCTGTCTGGCTGGAGTTGTGCTGTAGTTTCAAAACAACAGCTCTAGAGGTGTTTCCCTGTTTGGTGATTCTATTTTTTTTAATGTATACGCATATGGTAGTACAGTCACAGGCATTCAAATGGGCTCCTGGCTGGAGGGGGGAAGGGAGGAAAACATGAGTCCTCTGGTAGGTGAGCAGGAAGGGATAGGAGGCGGGTAGTAAACGGGCAAAGGGAGCCAAGAGTAAACCACTGATGAAGGCTACCAGCGCTGTGTAACACTGTCCAGGGTGCTGGGGACACACCTGATGTGAGTCTCTGAGGGTACTGAAGAGCAGACAAGAACATGCGGAGTAAGCAGTAGCATGCCCCATTTTTGTAAGGCTGGAGACAAGCAGGGTATGCCATGCACTGGTGCAAACAATGGCACTCTCGTTTTGAACGCTGGTTTTAATGCTAGACTAGGGGCTTAGAGGGGCAGAAGAGGGCTACACCACCTCCACCATCTCCATCACCTGTGGATGTGGGTGCCCTCAGAGACAAGCCCCATTCCTTCATTTCCAGAGGCTACAAGTTCTTGTTTTTTGCCTGGATGCCGTGTGTGTTGATGACCAAGGTCACCTTCAGAAGCTGGCTGTACCCTTTTTCTCCTTCCTGTCTTTTTGCAGAAGATTTAGTATCACAGACTGTGGAGAAATGGGGATGAGCTGCCTTTTCTCTGGTGGCTGAGAACAAGACGGTTTGCAGCGGTGGATATGCTGGTGTGTTGGGATTTTCGCTATTGCTTGGCAACAGCTGAAATAAAAATAATGAGTCAGACTCTGAAGACAAACAGATGGTAAAGCGTTTTCCCCTCGCTGGCATGAACTAAGGTGGCTTGAAGAGGGGTGGGGGGCTGGAAGGCGGATCTGAGCTGCAGCGCAGGACATCATCTAAGTGAGCGGGCCGCATCCGGTGCACGGGCTCTGAGGGGCCGGCTCCTTCGCAGACATCCCCACACGTCTGCGGGAAGCCAGCATGTCCCCACGTGTGGGGGCGGTGTGTGCAAATGCATACCAGTTTCAGCCCCGTTACTGGGCGCCTGGCGCTCCTTTCTTGCAAATAAATCTGTCGTTTGGCCCCCATCCGGTAACTTTCCGCTGCTCACTGGCAGGTTCCTGCTGCTTCTGTGCTCAGAGCATGGGGTAGGTGCCTGGCAGGGTCCGCTGGCCCCTCTCCTCACAGCTATAGGAAAGTGGCAGGTGATTCCCTAGCAGCCACCCAGATCCTGCAAGCCAGACAGAGCGATCGGATGCATTTTCACCATCTCCCGTGTCCAGAAGGAGTATGGAAGTTAGTCTGGTATGGCCACACGCAGCTGATGCTGGAGCTCCTGAGGTGAGGCAGGGAGGGAGAGGAGTATTTTTATTTTCCTGCGAGCAAAAAGCAAAAGCGCAGTAGGGACCACCGCATCCTTCTCTGCTGGGAGAAGGCAGTCACACCAAGCCAGAATGGGTACAGGCTGAAGGAAATAATTCAAATTGCCCTCTCCCATTTGCAGGAAGGAAAGCCTACAAATGGCCTTGAAATCCCCCATGGGGTGAGTTTCCAGGATTCAGTGCTTGACACCGCCTCTCTTCTACACCTGTTTTACTTTGCACTTTCATTTGGTCCTGACTCACCTGCAAGCAGGTTTGATTTATTCCAGTGCTGTTTACCCACATTGGTGCTTTTCCCCCTAAGGTAACTACATCAAATGAGTTCCCGTGGAGTGAGTTTTAATGCAGGCGGGCTATGAAGGTCTTAATCAACTTGATTCTTCACAATAACAATGTTATTGCGGGCCTGGAGAGGACCTGCAGGGAGAACCCGCAACCCCTTTTCTGTTAGAGACACTGCATGTGTGGCAGGGAACTGAAGTCACTTAAGAGCAAAATTAATACTCTACAATTATTTGAAATTTTAAAAAGAAACAAAAACAGTTGGGGGTCTCTGTTCATTTTGATTTAGCTACAGAATATTTGCACTAAAAAAGCCCTTCTCCTAATTCTTGCTTCTTTTTTTTTTCTTTCCTATCATTGGCCCTAGTATACCTGATACTAACAGCAGTAGCGAAGGGCTAAAAGAGGTCGTTGGAACCAGCTGAGGGCCTTGGAGTTAACATTAAGAAAAAACCCAAAACCCTAAAACTCCCCAGACCTCTTGTTAAAACATGATCTGTAGGAGTTTCATTAACCAACCCAACTTTGTAGCCAACACAGGGCTTTGCATTTAACACCACTAACCCTTGCCAGAGGAAATCTTACAGTTTACTCGCAGATGGCAGGCAGGGTGTTCTGTGTGCACCATCTCGCCTGGCCCAACACCAACACCTCTTTGGTACTCAGCAAAGCTGTGTTCTAACATGGGGGAATGCCCTAGTAAAGCAGGGCCAAGAAACACCTTTTTTTTTTAAAGGAAAATGTGTGATTAATTAGAAATGTTACTTGGAACTACTGGCACTTGAGCTGGGTCATCTAAACCCAGTCAGAAAAGCCAGGCGATCCACACTAGCATGCCTGACTGCAAAGTTTATGTACCCTCTAATGTATCTGCAAGTGTGAAAACAACGTGGGTTTCAGTTATGCAGCAGTTTTAGTGGCTGGGAGGTGTTTTCTGTTTGCTCCAGGTCCCTGGGCTCTGAAGTGAAAGCATCAGGCCGCCTGCATCAGACAAGCTGCCAGAGGTTGGCTGAAGAGCTCGCACCGGAACAGCGTTTCTGCGCCCTCCTGTTTAGGTTATGCCCTGTGCAAGCTAATCTGATGTTCCCCAGACTGAAACTGAGAGGAGTGGTCAGACAAAAATACACAGATTAACACCGCACCTCTAGTTCAACTGCACAGCATGGTACATATGGGATTTGGGGTTTCTAGCCTGGGTCTTTATCACTTAATCAAGAGCTGGTCAGGTAGTTAATTGTTTCCCTCTCCCCTTCGGCACCCACTGATGGCAGATGTTCCCTCACTGGGGGCTGTATTTCCACTCTCGCCTCCTCTCTGGTGCAGCCACAGCCTCCCAGCCCTACCCCGGTCCTGCCAGAGGTTGTTGCAATATTCACCTTTTTTTTTCCAGAACAGTTTCCTCTGTTGTCAGCAGCTTGCCCTGGAGCTGAAACTCCCTCCTCTGCCCTAACTGGAAGGGCCACGCTGCCATGCCCAGCGTGCTCTGAGGTTCAGAGCAGGAATGTGAGCACAGCCACTAACACATCCTTCATCACTGAGCCTGGCAAGTGGAGCTGGCAGACAGAGGGAGCGTGCAGCCAGGATCCAGCAGCGAGGGTGCTTTTCTCTACAGAAACCTCCACCATAAACAGCTCTTGCATGGGAGAGCTGGCTGTTTTTTTTCCCTCCTGTGGGAATATTGCAAATCTTTGTTAAAGCTTAGACAACCTCTTATTAGGGAATAGACATAAGCAATTTATACATGTTAGTTGCAGCTGTCTTAGTAGGAAACAATTAGGCACATTGCTACTTAGAACACAAACAGCCCAGAAGAGGCTTACAAAATAGAGCTCGCCAAAGCAAAAAATACTTCCAGAATGTCTCATTAGCAACAGCCTAGAGGGTTTTTTAAAAAAAAAAAAAACAGTTTGGGAGGAGGGAAGAAAAGAATTCCACTGGCAAAAATCCCAACTTGGTCCAGCTTAGAAAAATTCATGCTTGTATTTTTGTTTTGTGAAAACTGTTGTTTTGCAAAAAAAAAAAAAAAAGATTCCACAGTCATATTCCTAGGAATTGGAAGCCCACAATAAGGTCTCTAAGTGACTTTCCAAGTCCTTCAGACCTCTGGAGAAAAATGTTTAAGAGAAGCATAAGCCAGGCTTGTCAGTGCAATATGAGAATGGGCGGGCTGCAACCGTTCCACCCACCCCTTCCCCTCACAGTGGTTTATCCGCGTGGCCTCACATGCTCCTACACAGCAGGACTGCTGTTTTCCAAGAACAACCCATGTCTTCACTTAACAGCACCTTAAAGGGACCTGGTTTGCCCAGTCCTCTCCCAGCATCTCAGCTCAAGCATCACGTACAACTCATCTGTTTCGAGCACATCAGTGTTAATGTTCAGACCTGAGGTGCAAACAGAGGGGACTGCATTTAGGCAGGGAAGGTTTAAGATCTCAGCTATGCTTCCAGGCTGAGGTCCCAAGGCACACGCCCTGGATGCCAAATACACACTGTGCTTTGCCAGTTAGTTTCCACTATCATTTCTCCCCCTGTTGAACACCCGCCTGAGTCTGACCGTGACTCACATCAGCTTAATCCTAGCTCCAGAGGCAGGAATAATTTTATCCCCATCTGGAGCAACAACACAGCACCACAATACAAATGTTTTAAGGCATGAAGCAAAGAGCATCAGATTCATGGGAAACCACCTAGAGGGTCAGCTAAGGACTGCACTCCCTGCCGCCCCTTGCTTGAATACAAGAATGAGAGAAGCCTGTTCCCTTGGAAGACGTGGCAGAAATCTGTACGTGATGGAAAGAAACAAGATCTGACAACACATCATTAAAAATCCACTAACAAGGGGTTTGGCTTTGTTTCTTTTTTTATTGTTTTTAAATATCACTTTTTTTTTTTTCTTTCCAGAAGTCATTATGTCTGACTCCATTAACATTCAGGTAAACAAGTGAAAGAACAACAGATGGGCATGATCTTGTAGCACGGGCACAGCTGCTGGGCACAGGGCTTGCCTTTCTTTGCAGGAGCCGAACATCACTCTCCCTCGCCCAGCATTCCCTCCCTCTCCGTACCGGTATGGGCAATGGCTGGTGGCCGCCGCAGGACATTCCTGCTTCAAACGCAGCGAGAAGTCCAAGACAAGGCAGAGAAAGGCAGGCAGTTGTAGGATCACAGCACTTGGCCTCCCGCCTCACTCTCAGCCAGGCTTTCCCCTGATGGTGTGGAGGGGCAGGCGGTGGCAGCAACAGTGGCAGCAACGGTGGCATTACCCGACCATCTGCAAAAATCAGACCAGCTTCCGGCCAGATGTCAGCAGAGGGCATTTTGGGCCATTTTCCGTCACTTTAGGAGAAGACCCTTGAGTGTGCACAGTACTGCCACTGCAGCCCGCCCTGAATTTTAGCACAGTCACCCTATTTTGCAATCCACGTTAGCTCCCCCACAGCTGTGCCCCCCTTCCCTTGAGGGGGGGCACAATTGCAGCAGCCACTGCTGCCAGCAAGCAACCTTTTTGCCTTCCCTCAGCACCATTCTGGATGCGTCCCCAGCCCGCCTGCAGGCCCCCCTCCCAGAGGCTGGAAAAACCCATGCTGTTGAAGCCTGGTTCACAAAGCATCCTGGTGTTAAGGTTAACTGGTTGTAAAACTGCATGGTTCATCACACTATGCACACTATGAGAAATGTTTATTAAATTGATTTTTGTTTCATTTCTTTAAAAAAAAGGCAGAAAGAAGTTAAACACACTGCTTTGTGGCATGCTCCACAGTATGAAAAATCCCAAGCATTCAGTTAAGCTGTCAGCAGCTCTGTTTGACCTTTCGATACAGTCTTTGAACTTAGACCTGGACAGTTGACTCTCCTCCTCCCCACCTCAGCTCACAGCCATTTTCTCAGCTGTCACTACCTCCAGGAGGATGCTTCCCTGGAGAGGGAGGGGTTTGTATTTACAGCTCACAATTTCATCCTTTGTTTTTTGGGGGTGCGAGGGGAGCAGGACATGTTGCACACACAAATGCGCAAGTATTCAGGAGAGGGTCTGAGGCAGGGCAGGGGTCCTACCTAGTGTTTTTTTCCCCTTCACCTCAGCCAGCTTTGGGACCGACCAACTGGCAGAAGCGCCCTGTCGCTTTTGGATCCTGAGTGCTTGCAACAGGGTGAGTCCCCTCAGCCCTTCACAGCTTCCTCTCTAGTTTGTTTTAACTCAGGTCCAGCTTCGCAGGAGACCAGACTAGGGGAGACCCAAGTGGGTAGTTTTTTCTGTGAGGGTTTCTCAGCTACTTCATTGTTCTTAAGCATGACAGTTCTTCTCTGTCCCTCTTCTCCCAGGGCTGACCCCTCCTGCTACAGCTGATGACCATTCCATCGAACATGGGGACTGTCAGCTAGTAACTCTAAAGAAAGCATTACCCTCTCCCTGCAAAACTCATTCTGCCCCCTCCCACGACCTTCCCAGCCGCTGGCTGTTCCCCTCCCGCAGCACCTTTCCCACAGCAGCCACAGGGACAGGAGGTGGCCCAGGGAGCTGCCTCTGGAGCTCCCCACAGTGACAAGCCACCTCTGAAATAAGCCAGAGAACAAATTGCAGCCTGTGCAGGACGTGGTCTGAGCAAACATCCTGCTCTTCTTCCTCCCACAGCTCTCAGACTCCCTCTCCAAGTACCACTTTCTCCCAATTGCTCCTGCCTGGGACAACCCAGACCCCTAAAGCTACAGTGTCCAAGGACGTGTGTCTGATCTGCATCAAGACGCAGTCCGTCTTCAAACAGAGTTCCAGCTACATACATAGCATCAACTGAATACTGAACAATATCAAAAATACAGTATAAGGAAAGAAAACAGAATTGAAATGCTTAATGGCATATTTATACACATTTATCAACAGTCAACAAAAAAGGCGGCAAGTTACACATCCATTCTGTATGCTAACGATCCTGATGCACATATATGTAAACACACATGCTTGGTTGATGCATATACATATAGCCACATAACAGAGTAGATGACCTGAAGGAGCTATGCTGGGGAGCAGGGGAAGGGGCTACCTATTGCAAAACCTCGTCTCATTCTTGACGTGCACAACGTGGACATTCAGGGCAGTGTGGCTTTAAGGCTATTTCTAAGGCTGAATCTTTTCTTGTCCAACCCCTCAATCCGAAGTTCTGTTGAAGCACTTCCTCCTCTTACCCAGCACAACTTGATATATATATATATATTTACCTATATACTTTTTAAAGGCCCTATATACTAAAAGGCAGGAAGAAGAAAGGGGGGAGTGGAAGGGGGGAAAAGCCTCCGAATGGATCAGTTTGCCCCAGTGCAGGAATTTCCTATCCTGTAGCGGCAAAGGCCACGGCAGCCACGGGCAGTGGACAAGGTACTAGTTTAAAATGATCACGGGTCTCCCTCCCTATCCGATCTGAAGCTCTTCATTGCAACGAAGGGGGAGAGTGAAATACTTTAAGAAACAGAAATATTCCTGAAGTGGGGAAGGTGATCACTAGTTTCAACTCCTCCCCTTACCTGCTTCGAGGTGGCAAAGAGCTGAGAGATACTATCATTTCCAGCTCAAGTGCCCACACAGCTAAGGAAAAGGCTTTGCTTAAAAATATATATCTATAGAACTATACATATAGATCATCTTTTTAGAGACACTCTGATTTTATTACATAGCTCCTGGGTCACTCTCCCCCTCTATCTACATGGTAACGGAGTGGCATACAACAGAAGCCACGTACATCGAATTGGCAATCAAAGCTTACCAGGTCACAAGAAAGTGTTTCAACTGGTGCGATCTAAAATCCTGAATTCCCTTGCTTTGATAAGCTGATCTCCTGCCGTTGCTGTAACTGGAAGTGGAAGGTCTTAAAAATAAACTTTTTTTTTTTTTCCAAATCAGGTTATGACAATTTCCGAGCAATGTTACAGTGTGCGACAATATGCTATAAGTAAGGAAAATTTCATTGAACATGACAGTGATGCAAAGATGAAATTTTAAACATGTATGCATATGGCTGGGAACCCCCAAGTGTCACCCTGCAATACATAAATGCAGGATTTCTAAGGTTAAAGACTTTTTTTTCAAAAAAGTTTTCTTCTTTTTTCCAATACCATTTGTATGCAAGCATTAGCGTAACAGTGAAAACTTAGTACAGAACTAGACTCTCCCAAAAACATGTCTATAAAGAAACAGTAAAGGAGGTTAAAAAAGTGACTTAATTTTCAGTTTGTTACATTTGAAAAACTGGGACTAAAATTCCCCCCCAGCCACTGACCCTTTAATTTAACAAATCAATGGAAATGAGCCAATTTATAAAGTTACAGCTCCAAGAAAAAAACCCCACAAAAACAAAAAGCCAAAACCATCCCCACTCTTCAGAGAATAAAAAAAATTAAGCATGACTTCTGTTAAGGATTAACCTTGCGATGCAAACAGGTCGGAGAAGAACAACGCACCTGCGTTTCCCCCAGGACACATCGCACCCAGGTGACAGGGGCTGTTTCCTCTCCTCTCCTCTCTCCCAGGCTACTGGCAGTCAGCCAGGCTTCCCTACGGACAGCTTGGAAACGCCAGGGAGTGGGGGTGATGGTAGGAAAAGATGAGTACAAATGAACAAAAATGCTAAATCCTGCTTCAGCATCCAATTACATATATAAAAAAAATTGGTGTTGAAAAAGAGAGTAAAAACCAAGGCAAAATTTTCTGATAACAGGCTGCAGCCTTCTCCTCTGTACATCTTCCACCAGCGTTATTTCTGAGTTACAGGGGGTGGGGAAGGGGGAAGGAGGACTCGATCTCCTGCTACAGCAGCTTTCCCCATCACACAAAACTGATGTGTAACTAACTCAGCCACAAGGATACGGGAAAGTTTTATTTATTAAAAAAAAAAAAAGTACTTCAAAATAAAAATGATAAGTACTGTATGGTAATATTGGAAGTATTTATATACATAGTTGTCTTCGTCTTTTGTTGAAATGTCTCCTGGTCACTTGGTGGCACTTGGGGTCCCCTCTAGCGCCGTCTGCCCTGCTCCCCCCTTCCCCTCCCCAGCTCTCACGGCTCAGTAGATGGAGCTGTTCCTTATGCCACAGCACAGCACCATGCTCAGGATCATTTCGAAGATCTGTCGGGAGACACAGAGGCACCAGTGAGGTGCCGACCAGTAGGATGCAGGAGCTCCCCCCCGTCCCAAGGTCCCCCACTCCACATAAACACTCTCATGCCAGAGATAAGGGCAGAGATGCTGTCTTCACCACTGTTTTCATTAGGAGTTGGCCAATTTGAGATAAGATGATGTTCTCCCCTCTCTCGCTGGCAGCAGTGGTGGTATGCTGCAAGCCTCCTAGCTGCCAGCTACACAGCAAACGCTTCGAGATCCCTCTGGCATTACAGCCCAGCCTTTGCACAGGCGCTGGGTTACCAGCCCACGCCACCCACCGCTCACTGGAGAGCAAATGCACTGTGGCAAAGAAAGCAAATCCCTTCCCACTGCAGACCCCAGCGACAAAACACGGCGGCCTGAGAAACGAGCAGTTTTGGAGGCAGTGAGGAGGCTCAACAGTGTTCTGCCCTTCTGGATAGGGTTTCAGGTGCTCCTGGCTTTACTGCGCTCGCTGGGCACCTGCCCTAACATTCCAACCCCCCAGAAGGATGACGAAGCCCTTGGTCTCGCCACATCCCAGAGCAGCTGGGGTACAGAGGGCTGGTGCTGCACGCTGAGCCGCAGAAGCATCTGGAGGAGAGGGATGGATCCAGCCCAGCTGGAACAGGACTGAGGGACCCCGAGGTGGCTTTTCCCCATCCCACAACAGCAGGGCGCCGCGCAGTCATGCTTACCATGATCACAGCAACCACGATGGCAGCGATACCGATCAGGTACAGCTTCCCGGAGAACAGCTCGTCAATTTTTTTGTGGCAGTTTGAGGACTGAAGCAGAGAAGCACGCCGGTCAGAGAGCCTGCTTTCCCCTCGCCCACCCCTGGCACTCAGAAAGGCAGGTCTGCTATCCCTCAGTCCCGCTCGCGTTCCTGGGTCCTGGCTCTAGGACTTCCTACCAGACTTTACCCCTCCACGCCTGCCAGCCCCCTCAAGCAGTAACAGCAAAGGAAGAACCGATGATAACTTCCAACATCCCCAAATAAATGAAAACTCTACCCTTTATCTAATCCCCAAATTTCCCTGGCAGCTGAGTTTCCTTGCAGGAGCTGTGCTGAGCGAAGAGCAGCCATGCCTACCTCAAAAATGTTTTTCAGGATGGATTCCTTCTTTGGGCAGAGGTCGTCTCTCCACAGGGGAGTGATAGCTCCTACTGCGTTATCGGGACCACAGCAGTCCAGCTACATGGAGAAAGGAAAAAAAAACCCAACAAAAAAACAGCATTAGCAGACAACAAACACTCATGCAATGCTCTCCCCACCATTAAACATCCTTAAAGCCACCCAAAACCGAGGCGGCGTCTTGGAGGGGGAAACAAGGGAGGGGAAATAACTCTCCAAATTCGATTTTTTTTTTTCTTTCCATGCAATGCAGCTGCTTCCTACAATAATCCCAGACAGGTCTGGGATTGCTATCCTGGAGGAGAGTGAGCCCAACTCTCTCCAGAGATTTTGTTTCCTGCTGAGCAGAGGAAGTATTGGGATTAGTTCCTCAGAGCAACATTTTTCCTTCATTGAATTTTACTTATATCAGGGGTGCTGAGGTAAATGAAAAGCAACTTAATTAGCTCAGGCCAGACTTCCCAGCACAGTGCGAAGGACAGAATTTTGAAGAGGGCGCAACTCTGTTTCTTGATATGTAAGAACAGCAAACTTGACAGGCTAAGACCTGCACGCAGCATCATCTGCTTTAGACCCTGCTTTTCCCACTCGTTTTACTGACCCCCATTTTTAATTCTCTTTCCTCCCACATTCTCATTTCCTCTGGCTGCAAAAAACTCCTATGGAGAGGAGATTTCTTCATAGAGCTTGGAAAGCAGGCAGCAAAATCCCAGTGCTGAGAACACATTTGATCCAGTTTGTTCCTAAACATCAAAAAATCCAGCACTGCCTTCATTCCCTGCCCGAGGACTTGTAGTTCAACTTATTGCCTCTGCCTTGGTGGGGAGGATCAGTCTATGCACAGCGACAGTCGCTCCTCACCACTTACCCACTAACAAGCCACATGCAGAAGTTAACCGGGTGTAATTCGCAGCATGCAGGATCCTATCCATCAGTGGTTTCTTTGGCCAACTGCACGTAGCCTAAGCAGAGCGTGCAGCAAGACCGCCGACGTCTTACCGTTTCATGAAAGGTCTTCACTACAGCCTTCCCGTTGTTCATATCTGATTCTGCCATGAGCGCTTGTTGAAATGCTTGATCGTAGAACTGCTTCACATCTTTGGCTATCTAGGAAAGACAGGGGAAAAAATCCCTTTCAGCCAGAGGAGAAGGAGGAAACCCACTCAGCAGATGTGCCTGAAGGGGACAGGTTCCCTCTAATGGCACTCACAGGTAGATAAGCAGTTTTTTAAATAGATTTGGACCCTGTTTATTTGCACAGGTGCATGAAAAAAGGCCTGTCTTTCATAGGGCTCAAGTCCCTCCAGCGGTAGTGTGTTAAGAGCAGCAAATATTAAGAACCTCATCCACCAGCCAGCAGGTTCCAGCCAACGCTATCCAAGTGCTCCATGAGCTCTCTCTAGCAGGCAAAGGCAGCCAAGGCCCGGAGGGCGAACCACAAGATCTGAGATAGCCTTCAGCCCGCATGGATTTGCTGTTAAGGCTCAGGAATGCAGAAATGGCTTGTTCTGAACCACCCGACACATGGAGACAAAGCAAGCAGGCAACACGTTTCCCACCGAGGCTGCAGAGGCAGGACACACTGGGGAAGTCAGGAGGAGGTGGGGTGCGCAAGCAAGGCCATCTGTAGGTATGGGCACCTCAGCTGACTCTCTGGCTCTGAGGGGATGGCAGGAATTTGGGCGAGACTGCACACTAAAGCCTAGTGAGGCAGCTCATTTGGTCAGGAAGCTTAGGTGCTTTTAGATGGATGTCAAACTCTGGCTGGGTCCCTACCTGGAGCCGAGCACCCCCATCCTGTAAATGGTTATATGAAAAGTCTCATCCGTACTCTAGCCCTGCCACCTGGGCTGGTAAACTGCAGCCACCCATGGGGGTCTGCTCCACAATGCAGAAAACCCCTCATTTTCAGGGAAACTGGCCTTGTGGCTTCTCCTCTAGCACCCTCCAATAATTTGGGAGAGACAGATGAAAGGAGGACAGGCAAGAGAAGCAAAAGAAAAAAATACGAGCAAGTATGAAAGGGAAAACGCTTTCCAGAACATCTGCTCTTGGCAGCGCAGGCTGGATTAGCACACAAAAAAAGAAACTGAAGCAAGAAGAAGCGTGATTTCAATCAATTATCCCAGCATTTCTCTGGCACTGCTCAAAAAAGTTTGCTTTGGAGGGCGATGTTCTCCGGTCAAACCATTTGATTCTGGTACATGGAAAAAAATAAAATAATAATCCTACTTCTTGCCTCCCCATCCTGTATCTAAAGCATCTCCAAGAAGGCAGGCTGAGGCATAGACTGCCTCCAGCTTCGTGGAAGAGCATCCTGTGCCCGTGTGATAGGAGATGACTGTCCCCCCAAGGGGCTGAAAACCCAGGTGGAATGGAGTCCCCACTGGGAGCAGCTCTCGGTGGCTGGGATCATTCAGCACCTCCTTCCCAGCCCATGTTGCTCCTGAGATGTCCCCAACCGAGGCAGGGAGAAGCAAGCCACCTGCCTTGTGAGTGGGGACTTCCAAACAGCCCATTCATCATCAAGGCTGCAAAAGCAGCCGAGGCCAACAGACTGCCACTGTTCACTTTAAACTGCAAAATTAATTTTAGGGGCTGAGGTCATCGCTCTTGTATTGGCAAATCCTGAATTTCTCAGCTTTATGCTCTGATGGCCAAGCATCTTCTCCCCAGCATGGAAAGCAACAGCCATGGGGTCCCTTCTTACTCAGGCTTCACTTTTCTTGCTGTCGGTTCAGGCGTGCGTCTTGGAGTCTTCAGGATTCACAAACTAACATCTGCAGGAGGCACAGCCCCTCTGCAAAGGTTAATTAGCTTGCCAAAGTTGCTAGGAAACAGCACCCTGCCTGCATAATAACATGTTTAGCCACGGAAGAGTTTATTCTGGTGAAGTCATGCTCTCTCTGGTGAATGACTACAAGGGTGTTCCCATTCACAGCCGAGCTGGTCATCTGTGGCCTACATGCATGTGAAAGCTGAGCAAGCCACCACCTACTTACACAGCTGGCTTACGTCTCTTAGTAAAGTAAACACATTTCCTAGTCTGCCAGAGAGTCTAACCTTGGCTTTGAGCACAAGCAGTCCCCTTCTCTCCTCCAAACCCTCGACGGCTGAGCGATCAACACCCAGCCCGCTGCTTGCTGCAGCATGGCCATGTTTCCCATACACTGATAGTATTGCTCTTCAAGACCAAACTCTGCATGTGTGCAAGCACATGTGACCGTAGTGAAGGGAAGGTGAGCAGAAAGGGAAGGTGAAAAGCTGCAATTTTCAGTCCTATCCATTAGCTAACCCCCTCCAGCCAGAGGACTTCATCCAAGCAGTCCCTAGCAGGGGCCTAGGACAGACACAACTTCTACCCCTCACGCGTGCACAGCGTATTCATCAGCAGCAAGCTCAGTCCTGGCAGACGAACAGCCCAAAGTGGGTTATATGATACCGGCAAAGAGCAGGAAGCGTCAAGCAATCCCATTAATGCAGACGCAGGCTCTCCCCGTATGGTATTCCTTCCCTTCGGGGTCACACGGCTGGGTTCACTCTTTGGCACCTAGGACATGCAGATGGCTTTCCTTCATGACTTCACACATGAATCAGCTCACACTGTGACTGACAGTGTGGCAGCAAGGAGGAGACCCAAGCAAGACGGGGCTATTTTTATTCCAGGCATTGCACTATATACCATAAGGGGTAGCTGCTACCATCAAGTGCTCACATTTAAAGTTCATCAGCCCAGCCAAGAGGAGTCAGGTGACCTGCCCAGGTCACACAGCTAATCCAAGCCCCCATGACTCAGTCTGGGAGCAGCTTGTGAGCAAAACAGCTCGTGCCAGGATCTGCTGTGGTTCTGCCCCAGCCTCCCAGTCCCACAAATGCAGGTTTCGGAGTCATCTTACTTGGTCTTTGTTGACAAATCCCCAAATTCCAGCCGCAACTTCGCAGGCAAACAGGATCACCAGGCAAGTGAAGAACTGCAGACAAATCAAGAGACGGACACTTAACATATTTGGCTACAGGCAAAAGCAGCAATTAGGTGGGTAGAAGTGTGGAACAGCAGTTCTACTGATGGAGATCAGAGCAAGGTGTTGCCCGACTTCAAACCATTTTATCTCTCATACACACGCTTAGCCCAAACACATTTTCCTATAACTCATCGGAAGCCACCCCATGTCCAGACGTCCCACTGGGATGGCTGAGCGGGGATTAGCAGGGCCCTTCCCACACAGGGACTGGCAGGGATGAGGATGCCCTGTGCACCACAAGACACGTTGCTCCTCTTCATGCACCTGCAGGACCATCCAGACAAGCTTCTTGCTCTGCCACAGATGCTCTGAGGATGGGAATTGCCAGTGCAGGGTTAAAAGCACATTTCAGCTGCTGAGGAGCTGCGGGGCATCAGGGTATGATTTATGGCCAATTCTCTTGGCATCCACAGCCCTGCAAGGCTTCTGCAGTTTTTTGCATAAATACTAACACTGATGATCTTCCACAGTCCCACCCTGTTCGTGCAATTCCAGCACCCCTCCTTGCCATCCCCCCAAAGCCTCCCTCCATCCTTTTGTTCAGATCCTGGGAACACGTTGTGACAGTCAGTCTGTTAGACTGGGAATGGGAAGCTGTAAAGCTCATACATCAGAGTCAAGTGGGAAGGCGCAGACAGGCATGCTCCACACGCAGCCAACATTACCTCTGTGACAACATCACCCTCAGTGACTTCTTCCCGAGAAAAGCCCCAACTGGGAGAGTTGCCATGGAAGTAAAGAAGCAAAAGAGGTGAATGCAGTCAGGGGAAGACACAAAATCATGGTACGAGGCGGGACAACAGCTCCTGGATTCTGGGCAGTCTCTGTTCCAGACACATTCAGGACATTTTCTTCAACAACAGAGGAAACGGGAGTTTCCAGAATGATGCTATGACCTGGCTCTCATGTGCAAGAGCAAAGGGTTATCAGCAAAATGGAAACAGGACTACTCACCTGACAGCAGGAAAGGACTTCCAACATCCTTGTCCAGTCCCAGAACAATGAACTGCTATTTAAATACCTATCTATCCCTGGTTCTCCAGGAACATCTTTAGGGGACTGGGTCCCACATCCTCCCCAAGGAATCACATCACCCTAAATCATGGGTGCAAGGCCACTGTAATTCTCTGGTTAAGGACTAGGGTTCACTCTTGCAGTGGTTACCCTCCAGTGAAGGATGGCTCATTTATCCCAGATTTGGAGGTACAACGTCCTGCAGACTCAGTTCTGCTGGCTGGCTGCAGAACATCAGAGATGCAGCTTGACGCTATGGAAACATGGCGGTGTTCCTGGCCTGGTGTTTGGATGTGCCCCTGCCCCTTCCCAGGGAGCAGCCCCGCTCCATGCCAAGCGGCTCCCTCCTGCCTTCCTTGGGTCTCACCACTTGGCCTCCATGCTGCCTTCAGCACAGGATTTTGATAGCGTGGAGGTTCCTGGTACTTTCCCGTTTTGCAATAAGCCTATAGTCACTCAATCAGCTGGCTGCAGGAGAGCGGAGAGCGGCTGCTTCCCTGCAACACCCTAAGGACACTGCCTGGAAATGTCCTTGGAGCACGGTGGGAGCTTTGGCCAGTGGAAGGCATCATTACAAGGTGTCTCCAGCCTTCTCTTGACAAGCCAAGGTGTGAGCAAACATGGGCAGCGCACAGCAGCTAGAGCTGCTAATTTCAGCCAAAGCAGCCGGTTTCCCTGTCAGGCCTCAGGTACGTTGTACCATCTGCCCTTCTAATCCTCTTTCCAACTTCAAAAGGGAGTGAGGGGTAATTCAGGTTCTGTAATCGCTTACATTAACAAAAAAAGATAATCCAAAGCTGCCAGACCTCCCTACAACAACCCCTGTCGGATTTGTGCACTGGCTCCTCCTATTCTCAGCAGCAGTGATAATGCCTGCAAACTCCTACAGCAGCTCTCATCCACCGACATTCAGAAGTGCTTTATAAAAGCTGGTGAGAAGCACCCCCTTCTTACTGGGAAACAGAAGCAACTAGAGGAGAAGCCATCTGCAAGAGCGAGGGAAAGCAGCTCCATTTCCCTCTGTCCCAGTTGAATCCACACCCATGGGTCACTACACCACCACGAAGAATCTTCCAGCCCAACGAAGCCAAGTGCTAGAAAGTCCTTCCAATTTTTTTTTTTTTATGTTTTACCCCTCCAATTTTTTTTTTTTTTTTGCACTGACTTTAAAGCTGAACCACATGTGAGAACTTGCTTTAAATAAATGGGTCTCCCTCACTCCCAAGACAAAGGCTTTTGGTGTGGCTACAGTTTATACAATTAAGCTCATCCCGTGCCAGGAATCCCGAGCTGCTGCCTCACATCAAGGACGCCTGTAGCACTTCAGTAATGGATTTTCCAGGATGCACCTAGACGTCCTCACTAAGATATTGTGGGAAATCTTTGCTGTTTCCTTGTCCAAACAGATAAAAATAGTAGATGATTCCTTAAAAGAACCAGAATCACCACAGGCAGCCTTGAAACGGAGTGAAGGGGGAAGCTGCAGGGGACATCAGGTAAGAAAGAGAATTTAGTGGGTGCTTGGTAAGACAGCCAGACCATAGCGGGGAAAAAAGCATGGGGGGGTGTTTCACATAGAGAAAATGAATCTCCAAGAAGCCTGCTGTTCGCACCTCTTCTGCTATGCTGCTGGCTTCAGCCTCTGTCCTGCAGCCAGGCACAAGCAGGAGCTTGCAGCATGCCTGCCAGCTCAGCTGGAGCTCCAGCATGCCCAACAGGGATGCCCTTGGCCAAACAGCGCTGCCTTGCTCCTTGCAGAGGTCAGCTAGTTCCCACCTATGTGCTCACGCATCCTCCCAGCCCCGTTTGTTGCAAAAGTTGCCAGCAAGGGAGGCACGGCTGTGAGCCACCCGGCAGGGCCGTGGCAGGGCCATCACGGTGCCAAGTGGCATCCAAAACTTTACACCTCTTACCGTTCCCAAAAGGCACTGAGACTCCTGAATAGCACCGTAGCATCCCAGGAACCCCACAAACATCATGACGGCTCCGACCGCAATCAGGATGTAGATTCCTGCAAGGAAGAGCAAGAGGCAAACGCATTACTGCAGAGCTTTGTATGGCAGCACCCTAGCGCCTGGCCAGACATGCTGGCTCCCCGGGGCCGCTAATTAGGGGTGTGCAGAATTAAGGCCTAGGAGATATGAGTAGGGGTGGCGGCAGACATAATAGAACAATACAACATACACGAGTCAGATCTCAAAGTGTTTGAAGCTGCTAACACCAAAACTTAAAAACCCCATCACCCCCAAAATCGGAGGAAACGCAGAGAGCTCGAGCAGTAATAGGCAGAAGATGTAGCAGGCAAGACAAAGGCTTTTCAGCATCCTCAAAGCTGCAGTATGGGAGTTCCCATGGCATACATACTGTTTTAAATAATTAAGCAGAAGAGATGAACATTATTAGTTAGCATATCTTTAAAAATAAAGAGTAAGACATATGGTTTATTTATATTAAACATCATACAAATATTTATCCAGCTAACATTTTAAAGACAGATGAGCCACAAAACTAAGGGAAAAGCACTGATTAAGCATCTAATTTAATATAATCTGGCTTTTGTTTGTTATAGATTCTTCTACAGAGAGGAAGACATTTTTTACTTCAACTTACTAAATTTGCACAGTCAACTTACTCCATAACTAGTTCAAAGCTTGGAAAATAGGCATTGGGGGTTTATTCATTCAGGAAACAAGAGCTTAGCTCAAGGGTCAGGTCTGCTGCCACTAGTAATCACCATGGTCTCACCAACCATGAGAGTGGTGAGACCATGGTGATTACTCAGCCAAACGCTACCAGCTCAGTTAAATTTGTTTCCTTTTCCAAAAACCCAGCTTTCTCCTGATGTATCCTGTATATTTAGTGCATTTTTGGTTAACTAATATTCTCAAGTATTGTGGTTCTACTACTTTGTAAGTGAATCCTACTTTCGATCCAAAAACAATTTGACACATGCAAAAAAATAATCAAAGAAATAATTACAAATGAGGCAAGACTGCAGTCACCATTTTTAACTGACAGTGAGGAAAAAAAAAAATCAGGATGAGAATAAATGTACAAGGGGCATCCCAGAGGTTAACAGCAATACAGTGCATCTTGGTAGTGCCTGGGGGACACATCCCTTCAATTAAATGTTTTCTTTTGCTACGAGTCAAAATGTTTTTATAGTTATTAATCAGTCTGTCAACTCCCCTTTAGGAACAGCACTAAAGTATAAACAGAGCTCACGATTAAAACTGCTTGTACATGCCCATTGTGTTTAAGGTTTTTCTTATCTTTGTAGCTTTTAAACAACTTCTGATAATTAAAGTGCAAAGTCTAAAGGGCATGCGCTGAGAGCAGAGTTAAGCCAAGTTAAACCCTTCTCTAAAAAAACAGATACGTAATAACGGTCTCGACTTGTTTAAAATCCCCTTACGGACATGTCAAACTTGGGAAAGGGTCAACTTTGGCTCCTGCTTCTTCCCTCTTTAAAACAGAAGTCACCAGCACCCAAACAACATAAGCGCCAACGCAAGGGCCAGCTTGGTGAGAGGCGGCAACGGAAACACCACCCCAGCAGCCCTGGTGTTGGGACCCTCCGGACGGTGTTTCTCACCAGCACCGTGCTCACACAATGCCTCCCGCTATATTTAGGCACTGCAGGAGGGAGGAAGCCAGCTGCAGGGGAAGCGCCAGCACAATGGAGCGCGCTGACCCCGCAGGAAGCCCCTCTTCACAAAACCTGACGGGCTCTGTGGCCAGTGACACCAACATCCTCGTGGCAAAGCTGCCAGCAGAAGGAGGAAAAAAGCATGAGTTGCACCTCCTGATGCAGATCGAAGGGGCTTCAGCAGCACCCCGTAGCCACAAAAACCCAACAGGCAATTGGGCTGCTGAAGCTCCCTAAGAGGGGATGGGACACCTCCTTGCTTGAAGGTGCGAAGAGAGGGGAAAAACAAAGCAAAAGAAACCCCCCAGTAGAGTTTCTTGGAAAGGAAAGGCCAGCAGTTAAAGTTTTGCAGGCCTTCCTGAAGCAGAATTAGGTGATTTTATCCCAACGGTTGGCAATGACGTGGGGTGGAGGGACCGGCGGTGGCAGCCGGGCAGAGAGCCAGCATGGTGAGCAGTGCGCTGGGATGTGTGTGGGGAAGCGGGGCCCCAAAGGGGATAGAGGTGATGGGAAGGCATGAATGCATCCTGCAAAATGAAGGCTGTCTGCTGGACGCCTGCCAAGCTCCAGAGAGACTGATGGAGATTTTTGGGCTACATAACTGCTGTTTCAAGAAGAACAATGTATCAGTAGTGTTCTCTCAAATAAAGATCTGCTTATTGTCACCAGAATCTGCAAATGCCCAAGAACCAGCCCTCACCACTCCCACTTGTACCAGTGATGCTGCTGGTTTAGGTTTTCAACCCAAACTGCATCAGGTTTTTCCATCTTACAGTCTTGGGTGGCTCCACTGGAGAGTCTTCATCACAAGTCCCTCTGAGAAAATCAACTTTGCTCATCCCCGAGTGCAGCAGCTTCTGACCTCACATTAGGTCAGCAGAGAGAAGACAGAGCTGGGCTGGGGGCAAGTCATTTCAACGTCTGAGAAGTCACCATTCATGCTAACCACCCCAGTAGATGGGTAACAGGCAGATGCAGCACATCTGGAGACCAAGCAGCATGGTGCTGCAGGGACCCCAACGACCAGGTCACTCCCACGGATGGACAGAAGATTTTATTCTCAAATTCTTTCAAATAAACACTGAAGGAAACTTCAGGCTGAACAAACATAGCCAGGAGATCACAGAATCATAGAGCAGCCCAGGTTGGAAGGCACCTCAAAAGATCATCTGGTCTAACCTTTTGTGAGAAAGGGAGCCCAGGTGAGACTATCTAGCACCCTGTCCAATTATATCTTGAAAGCCTCCAGTGATGGGGAGTCTACCATAGCCCTGGGGAGCTTGTTCCAGTGAATAATTGTTCTCACTGTAAAAAACGTCTTTCTTATATTGAGATCATCAGGAAAACATAGGAGCCACTGGCGGCTAGGAAAGTTTTGCTCTGAAAACCAGGAGATAACAAGCCCAGCGAGAACCTCAACTGATGGAGGAGACTAAGAGGAAACAGAGACATTTGCCATTTTATAGAAGTCTTCCAGAGGCCTCTGTACTTGCTTCTTGCTGGGATTTGTGCAGCTTCAAAAAAACAAAACCAAACCCGACCTGCTGAACTCCCACCCCAGACAGGCTGTGCAGACCTTGGACAGACAAGGAGGTCCCAGCTTCCCGCTTCTCTCCGCTCAGGCTTTGCCAACTCCTTGCCAGAGCCAGTGCTGCTGTCAAGCAAGCAAACAGCAAGAAGTAAAGGAGGGAAGGGAAGAAGACGTGCACCACGTGTGGTTTCCTGACCGGAGCTCAGTGGATGTGACCGGTGGGGTGGGAGCCGCAGGAACATGCAGCCAGGCAGGGGAGACAGCGGCGATGACTGGCCTGAACTCTGAAAACCACAAAAAACCCTGGAAGGCTTTTGGGATAAAGGCCAGCTTCATTCCCAGGCACAAACAAGTGAGTGGCTGTTACGGAGTCGCCTTTTGTTACCGAGGGCCAGAGCACTACAGCCTCCTGGGAGGCAATGGAGTGGGACTCTGCTCCGGAGTTTATTTAAAAACAAGCACAAAATATTTAATGCAACAATAGTGTCTTGTACGATGAATGCTAGCGGTGTTTCTCCATGGAAATGCCACGCTGAAGGCTGCAAAAGCAAACGAAGGCAACCAAAACGCCCTACCACACGCTTTGGATGGTGTTTGTTTTCCCACACCCATCCTTCCCCTCAAGGGACAGGGCCGGTGGGGGGTCTCTGCCTCCAGACTGGGTGCCAGGCAGCTGGGGGGCTATTTCACGGCAATCACAGCCCAGATGGGAATGACCAAGCTCTTTTCCCAGAAAGCAGCCTGACACATCTTAGCTTTCATTCCTGGCAGACAGCGAGGATGACAGCCAGCATGGTTTTGGACTCTGTGTCTGTGAGCAAGGCACCTGTCATCCCCATCCTGAATGGCACATTATCCACCTTAAAGCCAGAGGAGACTTCCCCCCAGCCCAAGCCTCCTCACTATTTAAGCATCAGAGGTGGGATTAACTCCTGCTAGCCTGTCCTGGGTATGAAACTTCACCAAAGCAGCATCCGCTCCTTCAGGGCTCCACCCAAACTGGCACAATTCTGCATGAGCAAGGCTCCATCTGCCTTTCGCATGCCACTTCCCAGCTCATTTGTATTGCAGCTTTCTCAGCGGTTTTAAAACAAGAAATGCTGTTTGCCATAAACAAAAAATAAAATCAGAGAGGTATAAAATGCAAACCGCAGTGCCTACAGTCATGCTGCTCCATCCAACGGCAGCAGGAGATAACCCTGGAAATAGCCAGAGCTGCAGCAACAGGTACAGCGAGCAAATAATTTCTAGGTGTTCATGGTACCAACTTGCCTCCACATCCTTGAGCAACATTACAGTGTGATTTCTAACCCTACGTCACAGTTCTCAGATAAGGCAGCAGTAAGCATGATTGCTAAAGCTGCCACATGTAACCACCTGCCTGCAAAAGCAAGCCGTGAGCTGCAGGACCTGTGTCTTGGAGTTGGGGAAGTCACAGGAGGACTCGCAGGGACAGGTGCTGTCAATATTGCCTGGAGTCCTCTATCTTCCTTTTGAGATGGAGCCTTAAAACAGAAAGCTTTAGGGAAGAAGGCCAACCAGTCTTAGTTTCACCTTCTCGTTACAGAGAGATTCAGGGTCCTGTCTGAATTCAAAGAGGGAGCACAGCAGCCATGATAGGATCTCTTCACTCAAGAGCATCAGGATGTAATGCATCAGAAAAAGCAGCAGCAATGGACCAAACATCATTCCCCCTTCCCTGATACAACCAGGGCGCACGCTGCTTTGGGCTGCGGGGACCTCCTAAAGCTTTAGCCACATGGAAATCCCCTGAACATCAGACCCAGGGGACCAGATAGTCATTGAGCAACTTCTCTCTGGATGGTGCTAGGTGGGAAAGAAAAAAAAGCAGCCAAGAGGCCAGCTTAGCTCTCGACTCACGCAGATGAGGAGGAGGCCCTCCATGGAGGGCCCTTTGCCTCCAGGCCAGGTAGGAAGCGGGATGCTCAGTTCTGGGAGCAGGGAAGGGAGAGAAAAAGGAAGTACTCAATGTCAGTACTTGCTCTGGCATTAAAGCAGCACAGCTGGTGCCTGCAGGGTTGTAAAACCCATGTCCTGTCCCTGCTGAGAAGTAAAAAAACAAGTAGAAAAAAGAGACTTAAAAAAAAGGAAATAATGAAAAACAAATAAAAGGAAGAACAAGCACAGCAGAGTCCCTCTAAAACAAGCAGGGAGCGGGCCAGCCCCGGCCAGCCCCCCTCCTGTGCCCCAACATCCCCATCGGAGATGCTGTGGAGCTCCAGGCATGGGCATTCCCAGGCAGCATCCTACCTCTCCCCCCATTTTGCTCCTCTCCTGGCAGCTTTAACTCGTTAAGCTAATGGAAGCCAGTCTCTTCCCCCAGGTCACCATGGCAATGTTTCCAAAAGACAAAAAAGAAAAAAACCACCCCCCAACAACCCCAGCACCACACCATGCTTCCCAGGAAGCCTGGGCGACTCTCCAAGCCATGCCTGCCCTCCCCGCGGGATGTGCTTTAAAAAGGGGCTGAGAGCAGAGGGAAGAGAGATTTTCATGTTTACTCTCCCGACAGACAGGCTCCCGGGGGGAGACTCTGCACATCCAAGAGTTTTGCAAGCCTCCGAGGGAGGGAGGACGGGCTGCGGTGCCTCCGTGGCTCCTGGCCTGGAGATGCTGAACATCAGGAGGCTCACCACCACCCCTGTTGCAAGGAAGGGTGGGACCATGAGATGGTGGTGGGAGGGAGACTCCTTCCTATGCCACACCACGAAGTCTGGAAGAACATCCTCTCTGTACCAAGAAGTCCTGACCACGATGTGCTTCCTTGTGACTTGGGGACAAGATACAGGCAGGGAGCGGAAAGTCCCTCCAGGATGGGGGTGGGAGTGGGGAAGGGGTGGCTGTACCAGCCAGCCAGTGAGGGAGGGTCTACTGGACATTTTTGTCCAGCTGCCCAGTGGAATTGGCCCAGTAGAGCCAACAGTGCTTTCTTGGAAGCGGAGCAAGAGAGAGGAGGTGGAAAAAGAGAGGGTTTGCTGGAAGACCACAACTGGGAAGCCCCTCTGTTCCCCTCCACCCCCTTTCCCAAGAAAAACATTGCTGCTCTGCAGCCGCTAATGACTTCCAGATAGAGCAACAGCGTCACAAAGCATGAAGAGCTCTCCTGGGGCCGCGTGGCTCACACCGGGAGATGAAAGGCTGTACACGCTGCCCTTATCTGCCAGAACAAGGCAAGGAGGAAGCAAAGGACACACCCCTGTCAGAAAAGCAAAGGGGAGGTGGAGAAAACCCCAAACAACGTCCTTGTGTGTGTGTGCACCCATGCCCAAACAGACTCTACACAGAGATGCCACAGTCAGATTTCTTCTCGTCTGCCTACCCGGAAATGCTGGAAGGAGGCTGCTTTAGTTTCATAACGTCAGCATGCCCGTGAGAGCTGGGAGGAGGTCTACTGCACGTCTCCAGGACTGGGATGGACAATGGTGACGCAGCGCAGGAGACCCAGGCTGGACATGCCAGCTCATCCTCTGTCGCCCCAGCCTACAACACTTCTGGACATCTCTACATGCCCTGGGGTCTCACCCACTGTCAGAGCCCAAATCCCGCTGGAGGATTTCTTGTGGGCTTTGCATGTCTAAACACGTGGCAGGTTTTCAAAGGAAAACTGTCAAAGCTACAGGTTTAAACAGCTCTAAAGAGCAAGAAGCCACCTTTGGCACAGGTCCCCGGTGGCAGAGCCAATGGGAGGGGACAAAGGAGGAGGACAACTACATTATTTGTAGTCGGATAGATCCGAACCCAAAATAACCCGATGGCACCAATTTATGGCCTTAAGTCATAATCAATTTTAGTCTGCAGAGTAAATGAGTCTCAGGAGCTGGTCACAATGAAGGCAGACTGAATTACAATTAAATACAAGTTGCTTTTTTAATAGAAATTGAATTCTATGATAAGAATATAAAAAGGATTGTTTGTATTGTCAACTATACGGTGTAAGCCAGATACTTAGAGAGAAGTACTGACAAAGTGTTTTGCCTCAAAACTACTATTTTAAAAAGAATTCCGCTATTATTGGAGGAGTTGAATTGAAAGTGATTAGAGGAAAATCTAGAACCAGTAAATCTCAGCCTTTTTTTTTTTCTTTAAGGGATTAAACAATTAAATTGCCCTTAACTGTAAATAAGTTTATTTCCAAGAAAGAAAAATGCATGTACTTCTATTTAAAAAAAAAAATCCACATATATATTAATTTTTAAATAATACATTTTGCTCACTGTAGTTCAAGGCCAAATGTAAACCTCGGTTTCCTCTCCCAAGCACGCAAGCCTGGCCACAGCTCGTGTCTCTACTGGTAAACCACTGACACACAGAGCCTTGAAGAAGTAGAGCACAAACGGGTGAGAGAAGAACCCGGTGCTGACCCAGCTGTGCGCATCCACAGGGATCTCTGCAGCGCTTCACGCCAAAACAGAAGCTGGTAAAAAACCCACTAGTGTTTATTACAGGACCTAGAGACCAGGACTCTTGGGCTCTTCTCTAGCCCTTTCCCAAGTTTAGCATAAGATTTGCTGTTGAGTCTAACCCCACAATACACAGAAGCTGGCACCACCTTTGAAAGATGCCTAATATTTCTGGAGGGATGGGGACAAGGATGGGAGCATAAAGAGAAACCAAGAACTCCCCATTGCTCACAGCAGGTCCGCACTCACTCTAGCACTGCTGGCTTCCAGAACATTTGCACCACACAAGAGCTCAGTGCAACCCCCTCTGCAACAAAAACCACATCTCTCGAACCCTGGACATTACTGCTTTTTGTCCAAGGCAGTCCTGAAAAGGCTAATTAAGGAAAAAAGCTGCTGTTATGGATAGGAGGGGCAGCTCCTCCATGACTGCTTAGCCAACACAAGCCTGTTTGGATGATGTGCCGGGATGCTCTGCACTGCTGGCTACATCTGGGACCCACAGCAAGAGTGGCCGAAGCATCCTCACATACTGTCCGTAGGCATGCCCTGGGGAAGCTCAGGCAGGCGTCCCGCACTGCTGCTCGGCAGTCCCTCCTCTCTGCGAGGGTCAGACCCCCCTGAGGCCAGCAAAGCCTCACGACAGTACTTCCAAAAATCCTGAGGACACCCACGAAAGCTTGCCAGTGATAGACACTGCACTGACTTCAAGGACAAGTGTGCAGATGTGATTGCAGTTCAATTCGGATGCGTACTCGTTTGCGAGAAAGACTTCAAAGAATCCCTGTGCTTTCTGGCCCATTTCTTCCAGCCCAGTCTGCATGAAAAGCAGCCTGAACTCATTTCCAGGGCAGAAATTATTATCCTGGATTGTATTTGTACGGAGCAGGATGGTGAAGAGAGTCTGTGATTCACCTCACTAGAGAGCCTGCTCTCCCATTAGCCAGTCTTCCCTCCAGTGCTACCGCAGCACACTGCTTCGCAGGCATGATCATGACCTTAAAATTAGCCCGAAGCCGTTGCTGCCCCTAGCTGTCTCCCCCTTGCCTCCCCCAGGCTTCGCTGCCTGACCTGCTCGGGAGCCAGATCCACAATCATCAGCCTGATTGCTATGGGGAAAAAAAAAAAAAAAAACAAAATAAAAAAACCTGTTGCCTTTCTATCGGGGCAGCGATACTGAGCAGGACGGTGGAAAAAGGGAGCGGCAGCAGCAGCCTTTGTGTCCAAGTTTAACCCACCATTGCATGCCTGTCTGAAACCTTACACCCCTCCCAAGGAGGGCCCGTGCCACCATGCTCCGGGGAGGAGACACTGGCCAGCAGAGGATTTACTAATAAAACATGAAAAAACTAAACAGAAGCAAAACCAACCCGCTCCTCACCCCCAAAGCTACACAGAAAACTGCACCCCAGCTCTGGATGCCTCTGCACTCTTCCTTGCTGCTGGCCCCACTCCCAGGGCTGAGCTAATTAGAGCTGCGGGTCATGTCGCCCTGTCACTTGCTGCGAGCAACTGGACACAGATTTCCTATTTTGGATCTGGCGGGCGAGAGCGAAGCCGAGACCATCCGGCTGCCGCGCTCCACTGCTTGCTGGGCAGCTTCAGGGAAAGCACAGGAAGGGCAAGCAGCGGGGACGAGTGCCCGGCGATGCTCCCAGCGCACAGGCAAGCCCAGCAAGGGGGGAAATGTGAAATCCAGATGAAACCGAGATGGGGCAAAAGCAGTAAGTCCAGTGTCACTTGCCTCTTCAAGATCCCCAGGGGCTCCTAAAACCAGTGACACCGCAGCACCAACTTACTGTGGAGAGATCAGACTGCTCCAGTTTGTACTGGTATCCGCAGGGATGGACCAGCTCAGCCTCTTCCCATGGGCTCTCATAACTCATTGAATCACGCTTTTTTTTTTTTTTTTTTTTTAAAATGGTACTTTATGCGTAGGGTCAATAAATATCTAAGAAGTGGTTAACCAGTTGTTAGCATCCAACTTATCAATGCCTCTAGCTATCTTGAAGCATGTTTTCTGACCTGCTGTCAACACCTTGCCCGGCCTCCAGACATGCAGAGCACTTCAGACACAGTGTTATGCAAGGGCAAGAGGCAAGAAGGATTTTAGTTTTTCAACTACAAAAAAGCAAACAAATGCATATTAGAACATAAGCCTAGCTCTGATGAAGAACAAGTATTTTCCTTCATAGTCACGAAAGCATAAAACTATGGTGCTCCAGCTATTTCCATCCCTGGTACTGCTCGGTCTTTACAGCGCTGAAGCGGTTAACTTGCCATTTGCTGGAGCATTGGGTCCACAGCCAAAATGGAAGTGCCAAAAGCCAAGACTGCAACAAGTGGTTAGGGGATCAGATGGTTTGCGAGCCATGCTGAGGAAAAGCCCACGAACAAGAGCTCGTTTAATACCCTCCCAAGCCAGCTCACAAGACAACTCGTTGGATGCCGTGCCAAAGTGCCGGGGGGGTGGTACCACTTGCAGGAAATCCCAACCCCAGGAGCTCCCTCCTCGCGGGCTGGACGGGTGAGCAGGGGAACAGTTGCCTGTGCCTGCAGAGGCTGCAAGAGCAGCTGCCTGCGGCCATCCGGCTGCAGGGAAAGCTGAGAGCAAGGACAGCTTCTCTCGTCCTGCTCCCTTGCATGACTGGACCCTTTCTTTCCCAAGCAGCTCTCCCCTTCGCTGGCAGCAAACTCTGGCCTGGAGGAAGCCTGATCCGCGAACGAGAGCTGCAACCAAGAGACCTGAGCGTCAGCTCGCCGTGGTGAAAACCTGCCTTGTTTCTGAGGAGAGATCAAGCCCTGCAGCAGGCTGAAGGCAGATAAGCATCACACCTGGTACGCCAGTAGGTGCCCTGGTCCCCACATCCTCCTTCTCCCACTTCCCCATTGCTGTCAAATCCCACACACTGACCAGCTGTGTTAATTATTTTTCCTCTCCTGTAACACACAGACATCCTGGGAAAACAGCCTTTACAAAACAGCTTTAACTTTAGGGCAGGGGAAAGGACAGAGAGAGAAACCAGGAGACACCAAAGCGCTGCTTTCCCACTCCGCCTCCTCACCAAGTACAAACCCCACAGCGCAAGTTTTCCTCCTCTGACAGTTTTTATTGCTTCCCCCTGTCCTGCAGCGCCATGGCAAAGCCTGGCTGGCCTTTAAAAGCCTCCTGACAGATCCTGGGACCAGCACCCTGCGCCAGACACCAAAAAGTGGTTTGCAAGGGGGGGGGGGGGGGGGGGGACAGGGAAACCAGCTCTGGAGGCCAACCGCAGAGAGATTCCCGCTCCCGAAGCAGGAACATTGTGTGCATGTGTATGTTGGATGCCAGAGAAGAAAAAGGAGGGAGTATTGGTTGTGGAGGGGGGGGAGGGGGGGAAGGGAAAAAAAAGGAAAAGCAAAAAGAAATCCCAGCCTTCAGACTCCAGAGGGCTGGCTGGGAGAGGCAGCAGCTGAAAGAAATGCTCTGCTGTTATTACTGCATGGAAATTACAGCTGCCAGAAGGAATCCAGGCCGACGCGTTGCTGAATATAACTTTAAAAAGACAGCCAGCATCAAATCATGGGCCGTTCATGAGCGTCAGAAAGCCAGCGTGGTGGTAGGACCCGCGGTCCATTCCCCATCGCCTTCTAAATAGCAAAGGCCGAGGACAAAGACAAAAACAAAAAAGAGTGGAAGAATAACAGATGCCCAAGAGCCGGGAGGGGAGGACTCGGCCCCCGCGTTCCAGGTCCCGCAGGTTTTGGGAGAAATATGTTAACTAGGGAGACATCAGTTGTTGGCCCCCAGAAGGAAGGAGATGTTTGGGCTGGTTGCTGGAGACAGTTTAACTTCTTAAGAGTTCCCCTTTCTCTTTTTAAAATCAAAAATCTACAAAGTGGAAATGCTGTAAATACAGCTCTGAGTGTGAGGTAGGAGAGGGGAGACAGCAAGAGAGGAAAACCCACTGCTATTTACAGCAGGAGCATCTACTGTAACCAGGCACAGCCAGGGAGAGGTCTCAGGCATGCCGTTTCATGGGCAAGCAGGGAAAACCAAAGGAAAACCCTTTCCAGAAGGTAATTTCAGCTACAGGTGAGAACAGGACATTGGATCAGATGGGTCCGCAGCCCCAGCAGCTTGCACTCCAAGCCCCTGCCTGGCAGCCAGCCCCTCCTGCAAGCTGCTCCCCCTTGTCTGCGATGGATTGTTGGAGAATAGGGCAAAAATAGGGGTTTTCATATCCCAGCAAGCCAGCATGCTGTCAAATTAATAAAAATCATGCTAAGCTTAACCATAACACACAGAGGCTCCACCTGTCCCTCCTGGAGAACATGAGTCACAAGCTCGCCGAGCCACTCCGTCAGCTACTTTTACATCCCTTTGGATAGGAAACGAGACACGATTCCAAGAAGTCCCCCTTCTTCCCAAACGTGCTCCGGGGGAGACCGCAGAGGATAATGGCACTGGAGAAAACTTGTTATGCCACGACATGTCTTTTTGCACTTTTAGCTGCCGTGACCTTGGATTCTGCAGTTGGGCCACAGCCAACATTTAATGAACGCTTTGATTGGCATGGCAGGGGATATTTTGGGGAGTACGGGGGAAGCAGGACGTATTTTTAGTCCAACCTCTTTGCTGCTTACCCAGAGCTTCCCACCCTGCTTTTGGGCACACTGCGGTCCACCCTGGGGCACAACGCCCACGCAGCAATGCCAGCATCCCCAGACCTACTTACCGACATAGAAGGTGTTGGGGGCCTGCTTGTCCCCCAGCTGCAGGTAGAGAATATTCGTTGTCTGCGAGTCATGCCGGAGCCACAGGGCCACTCCCAGGATGATGCCTCCAGCCAGCTGGGGAGAAAGCAGAGGGAAGCAGGCGTTACCCACTGCTCCAGCTGCCCCGGACCCCGCGTGGCAGTTTTCAGGTGGGAGCAGAAGGCTTGCTTTTCATCTTTCCGCAAATTCTTATTTACTCCTTTCATGTACAAGAACATCCTTCCTAAGCATCGTCCCACCCCTGCAACATGCTTTGTGCCCCATACCACATGAGCCACACGATCTTCCCTGCTTTATGAGAAGACCCCTCATTCTGCGGATGTGCAAAGCCCTTTCCAGTTCCTGCAGGTGATTTCTTTCCTAAGAGCTATTTTATTACTCTATTATGGAAGGCTCAGCCTTACCCAAGAAGCATGAGATGTGTGACTGAGGCTTTTAGGAGAGCTTTTCAAGAAGTTAGGATCAGCCCCAATTACTCCCTTTTCCCAACAGGCTGTTTTCACCCCATTTCATTTCTCTGTGATATACAAACAGGGGTTTGGGTTTTGTTTGATCTGCCGAGAACTGGGTAGGAAGGACGAGGAGACTGTGGCTCAAAAAGTGGGGGGACTGTCAGTTTTTCCCTCTGCCCCGAGTCTTGCGTGCACACTACTTCCTATCCAGGGTCAAGCTTCCAGCCTGAGCAGACCTAGTGGGACCGAGCTTTCTGCACCCCCAAAAGCTGCTCTGCCTCGGGCAAGACTTGTCCAACCAGCACGACACCAAAAGGCAGTAAAACTGCTAGTAATGCAGAGCAAGAGCAGAGACATTGTGGCTTTGAACTGCCGCTGCACCCACTCACAGGGGATGCAAAATGCCTCCAACCCCCCCAAAACACACTCTTCACGATGTCCACATCTTGACATTTAGCACAGTGTTTAGGAGCACACAGATTAAGAAACCACACTCAATGGGACTTGGTAACATTTCCAGCAGCATCTTTGTGTTATGTCCGATTACTCCCCTCCCCATGGGTCTCAGGGATGTCCCACATCAGGAGGGGACAGACAAGGATTCACACCAGCTGCCCTCGTAGCATCACTTTGATTAATATCTAGTCTTCTTCTAAGGTGTCCCATGAGCACGGGAACCCCTGTGACCATCACTTCCACTGCTCAGTTCACTGCCTGTTTAATTTCATAACGTGATAGAAAAAGAGAAACTGTAACGCAGGTCCCCGTGGGTGGGCTGTGAGCTGGGACCACGCTCTCCCACTCCTCCGGCACGTATGGCTTTCCTTAACGTCCTAATACAGGGACTGAAGCAGAGCAAAGCCTTGGTTCAGGCCAAGGCACAACCACACCGCTTTTGGAGGCTACCATGAAGATGCTCAACAGAGCTGAGCAGCTCTATGAGCCAACAAGGCTGAAACCGCTGCCTTGCCCGCGCTGTTGTCCAGCAGAAGAACAGAGTACTCGCACACACGTGTGCATGCAGACATTCATGACGGAGCCCCCACAGGAAGGATAAAAACATGCTTCAAACATGGGAGATGTTCAGCGTATGGAGCATCAACCCAGCCTACCACAGGAATATTTATGTCCAAATAATGGGAAGTTTTATGACTGAATTCCTCACTGTTTTCTCTTCCAGGGAGGGGTGCAGAATGGCAGTGGAGGATGGGAGCAGACTGGGGCACTGCAGCGGGGAAGGTGTCACTGAGAGGAACTTGAGCGAGAGCATTTCCAGCAGGACTCACTGTGTTCTCCATGACCCCCCCCCCCCTTCCATTTAAAACCATGAGAGGGGAAAATAAAAAACCACACGTAAAAAAAAAAAAAACAAACCCTTAAGAATTCAGTATCACTTCTGTGAAAGGCTGGAAGAACCTGTTCACATGCCAGTTTAATTCTGAGTGTCCTAAATCCTTGAAGCCATTAGTCTTAAAAAAGGGAAGATAACTACCAAAGAGGACAGAAGCGGAAACACAATTTTTTTCAAAAGGGTCTGAGTCAGGTCGGCTACAGGCATGAGAGGCACCATGAAGGTCACATTAAAAAAAAAGTTTGTTCAGTAAAAGTGCAAAGTCACTGGTTGTGCAAGCGCAGCAGAGCCTCGGTGAACGCACGAGGACTGGGATCTGCAAGACAGGCTGTTGGTGGGAGTCTGGCTTTGCCCCTCGGGAGGTCAGCTGGTGGTTCTCCTCCTTGCTCATTTCTGCAAATCCCAGCCAAGAGATTTTTACAGGCGTGCCATCAAAGTTGGGGCAAAACCACACAATTTGTGCAAAACTCACAGAGCAAGCTGACCTCAGGGCTTTTCCACTTACCAGAGGAAGAAAATCCCCACCAGCTCCCTGGAGAGGGCGGGAAGATTTTACAAGCCTTTTCACAATTTGTCACCAAAACAATCAGCTTTTAACACTTCTCCCACAGAACCAATGCAACTTCCCTGCCGGCACAGTCCCTCATCCCTCTCGCACTTGGGAGAGCCCAAGGTTCTCCAGACACTGGCTATGCAGAAAAGTCACGAAAGCTGGTCCATGCTCAAATCCAGCTCCAAATAAGGCAGCTTGTGGCTTTGCAGAAAGTTACCCAAATCCAGCCTGGCATGGCTCGTTCATTGTCTGAGGGCATAATGAAGCCCGTGTTTATCCTCTTGGGAGAAGGAGAATGTCCCCAAATTAATCAGTGCCACTCCTAAAGTAAAGGTCTCTCGGTGGCTCCCAGGGGAGAAGAGACCCTGAGGAAGACTGGTGTTTCTGTGCTGGCTGGGAGAGGTGAAGAAAAGACTGCAGCCCTTTTTGTTTTGGTTTTCCCTCTGCAAGGAAACATTGCTCTGCCCTGGCACACCGCCCACTGCACTCAGCAGTACCCACCCCAACACCCCCTTGCCACCCACGGCGAGGCTGGGGTGACACCAGTGCGAGGAGCAGCAGCTGCTTTCCAATCAAATTTGCCCCAAAACGCCCAACACAGAACTGAAAGCAGGCTGCAAGCTATCCTCAAAATATTTCTTAATCATTTGGGAGCATCGGCTGAAGGGATAGAGCCTCTTCTGACTCATCAAACCCACCCCAGCGGCGAGGTCTGCCTATGGCAGCCAGCTGAACCATCTCCAGATGTTCCCGGTTTCAGCCCGAATGCGCTCCAGGAACACCCCACGTCTGTCCCTTCCGCACTGCCTGACTCCATTTGCTTTTTTTAACAGAGCACAGAGGACCTCCGAATGGAAGTTTTAATCCAACAGCAGCTGGATTTCTTAAGAGAAAGCAACGTTCACTTACTAATGAAAACAGGGTTTAGGCTACGATGAGTAACTTTTTCCATGAAAACCATACATCCTTCCACCACCAAGAAGCACAGAACATAATTAAGACATCTTTCTTCCCAAAGGAAAGACGACAAGAGGGAGAAAACCTCATCGGCTCGCCACAGTAACCCTGCCTTCCACTGCAGCTTGCTTGGAATAATCTCATTTTTAACACAACTTGTCCCAGATACAAGCTTGGTATTTTCTTCCCTCCCCATCCTACAATCGCTGCTGTTTGCTGACACGAGAGCAAGAAGAGCTCCAACCACCGATGGCAGCTGGTCTCCAGGCTGTGTATCCTCATACATTAAATATCCCTTTTTTTCTCCCTTGTAGGTATCCACAATCTCGTGCAGGTTACTTCATTGCTCTGTGCTTGCCCGGCTAGCCAGACAGTAATGTCTCAGAGGCTGGGGCCATCACTCATTGCAGATATACCCTGAGTGCAGTACAGCTCTCCATTTAAATTTTTGGGGATTGCTTTAATGAAAGCAGTAATCTAAAAGCTGCAACTTCATCAACGCCAGCACTGCATCACTCTTAGATCTGCTTTCCACAAGCTGACCTCCCCAGCCAGCCCTTCGCCTGCCAGCATGAAGGTGCTTGCAGAGGTGGATGCCGCTGAAACAAGCAACTGCTCAGACGCCAACTCGGAGCATCCAGATTATTTTCCAGCATTTTAAGTGCTACTAGCTTTCTCAGCTACTTTTACAGCCTTGCACTTCTGGCGTGTTTTAAGTTCTCATTCTGCTGCCTTCCTCTACCTGCACTTTTGTATGCCTTTGTTTAAATTAAAAGAAAAAAATAAAATCCCACAGACATAGCCCCCCAAATCCCAAAAGAAAACAACCCCTTGATGAAAATAACACCTCCTCCATCTTCCCTGCCCCTTCAAATATCCACCGCGAGCCTAGAGGGGCACCCAGTCCACAGTACAGGATCCCCATCACATCACTAGTGCTGCCCAGGATGGGGCCGACCCTGGAGATTGCGCCCCAAGCAGCCTGCCGGCACAGCAGAGGCGGCACAGCATGCTCCAGCGTTTCCTCTTTACCGCTATTTTCCAGCTTCCAGAGATTTATTGCTTCTTCCACAGACAGCCAGACTTTTCCAGCTGGATCCTGCCTGCCCAAGGCTTGCTTTTTGCAGGGACGCCATTCCCGCTTGGCATGACAGGGGAAAGCCCCCATCAGATGCTGCTTAGGGGAAGGAAAAGGCAGCTTCCCAGCCCCCTGAGAGGTAACAGGGTGGTACCCCACATGATGGGGTATCACCGTCTGAGCATCACAATGATGGCAGGTGTGCAGCCCTGGTTTGCTGCCCCATCCACTGTGCACATAGTGGGGCTCCCTCCTGGACTGAGCCTCACCAACCGATATGCCGTTCACCCTAAAATTTCCCAGATCCAGCTGTGGGGCAAGGGAACAAGCCTGTCTTTCATGGCTTAGTCACTCCCCCCCTCCACAAGAAATTCCCATGATTTAGGGGTGCAAGAAATGTCCCTGTTCCCCCCCTTAATGCAGGGCATCCCGTATCCGAGCAGCCCCCACCTTTGCCTGCTGCTCCCCAGACACTCATGTATGCCAGGACATGCATCACCCCCCCGGTCCCTTCCGCTGCCCCCAGCCCTCTTCCTCCTGCTCCCTTCCCTCCGCCCCTCTCCAAAATAGGTTTCCTGGCGGGGGGGAGGAGGAGGAGGAAGAGGAAGACATCCTGGCTATAGGGGGGCTTGCCAGGCATGTCAAAGCGAAGCAGACATCCTGCGGCTCAAGCTGGCGGAGGAGGGAAACGGAGGTGCCAGCAGTTTCACAATGCTGTATTTTTAGCAGCGCCGCTTCCCGCAGCCACGGCTGGTCCTGCCACTGGGACGCTGCTTCCCAACCCGCCTGAGCCCCCGGGCCGGGAGAAGCTCCTGCCTTGCTGCAAAAACGCCGGTGGCGGAGCCCGCACTGCGATGCCTGTGAAATACCACAGTTACTTACAAGAAGCAGGATGGTGCCAAGAAAGCTTAATGGATTTTAGCTGGTTTATGATTCAGGTAGATGATTAGAGATTTTTAACAGGTTTTCATGCTGCACAGGCTTGCGGCTTCCCTTACACCGCCTGGAAGCTGAGCCCTTTGCAGGGGCGGCACCCGGACCCCACTCGGGGAGCCCAACCAGGGCTTCCCACAGCTCCTCTCCAGCACAACCTGCAAAGCAGCCGGGATGGAGTAAAACTGAATCCCCCTCCTTTTAGGCATGGGGAACTGGGGCACAGAAGGACCAAGGCTGAAGCATCTTGCCACGCAAGAAGCCCCTCGCATGGCCAGGAATTAATTGCTAATTTGGGGTTGAGTGCTTTGATCCCAGGTCATTTGTGGGTCTCTAGGTGGAGCAGCAGATATCATATTCTCCAATATGTGCAGTGTAAATAATGAAACATCATTTTGTCACCTCACCTAGCATAAGTAGGGAAAAAACCGAGGAGCTAGAGATTCATAACTTGATGGAAATTACCTTTGGAAGGGCAACACAAGCCTTTGTAAGATGTGTGCTAGGACCTTACAGGTTTTCACTACCACCTCGAGGACCGAGGCGAGCAGGAGAGGAGCACATGACCGTTGGTGGCAGGCGCACACGTACAGGCAGCGCCAAGCCTGCCTGCACCCTGCACCTTGCTTCCTGGAAAGCAGAAGCTGAATTTCTTTCCTACTGCAAATAGATGCGCCCTGTGGAAGTGCTGAAAGGGCTCGGGGTGCAGCAGTGGGCTGAGAGCTGAACAGCAGCCCATGAATCTGGGAACTTCGGTTTGATGCTGCGATGGTCTTCATGTTACAATGGTGGGACTTCACGCCAAAAATTCACTTCAAATTGTAAGGTGAGAAGCACTACAGGTCTCCCCCGTGCTGCTTGTCGGGGTGGGCTGTGGGATGCCCTGGAGCACCAACACGTCAGGATCCCTGCAAGACTTTTTGGGGGGGTGTAAGCAGGGGAAGTGACTTAAATCAGACAAATGCGGTTGCAGTTTGACAGCCATACAACATAAAAGCTTCTCTGCCGACCTCGGCACAGGCACTTGCAAACCGCAGCAACAGATAGGACTCTTCTTGCAAAGCACAGGCGAGGTCTTTCCGCTGCCTTCCACAGCGATCGCGCTTGGCGGCCACCAAAGGTCAGGCTGAAAGCTTGCAGGCAAGGCCTGCCCAGGAATTGCAGAAAGGGTGTTTGCGAGGAGCCTGGTGTTCTGCAGGCAGGAGGAAGAAGGCAGCCTGTGCTCTGCGCCCAGCAGCGCGGCCACCACCACCTTCTAGCAGCAGCTATTAATAGAGCCGCCGGCCAGGGCAAAATTCTCCGCTGGTGCCTATAGTTACCAGCCCCACAACACTGCAGGGCTTTTCAAAACAAGGTCCAGAGGAACACTCCTGAGGAGCAGCACACCAGAGGCCAAATAAAGCTTGATGGACGGGAGGAGAGCGGGAATCTGGCACCAAAATCCAGGAGTGGGGTCCTCCGACGGGGAACACTGAGCCCGCAGGCTGCTCCTTGCCTGCCACAGTCTGATCCCCACCGCGGACAGAAGTATCACTGTACATTTACATCTACCAGCAGGGTTTAATCACCCTCGGCAGAAAGGAAAACAACTTCAGATATTGCTTTAAAATTAATTTGGCCCCATACATAAGCATTTAACTACAACGGTAATACAACTGCTTTCCCTTTTCAATAATACAGTGAAAGGCACTTGCACAGTACAGGATCAAAGCGTTTCTCAAGGCATCGTATGTGGGTTAATGCTCTTGCAGGAGATAAGCATTACAGTGGTTGACACAAGAATAACCTCAGGAAAACAGAGCAATCCCCCCTCCAGCCACCAGCGACGCTCCCTCCGTGCAACTGCAGTGCAGCCCAATTAACTGAAATTGGGTACCCCCACGGGGCAGGGCACTGGTCTCTTCAAAAGACCTGCTTAAATAACCTTCGGCATGCAGAGACTTCAGAAGAGGTTTCGTAGGTGATGGTAGGATTGTGTTCACCTGACAGAGAGCCCAGAAACACATCCCAGAGAGTCATCAGCAGGAAAACTTGGGTCCAGGTACTGAGCCTACTAAGAAAACCTCTCCCTTGCCCTTCAAAGACAGGCATTAAATAGCTGCAGGGTCAAACACACATGGAAATACACTTGCCTGTACATCGTCCCAGGATACTGAACTGAAAGTCATTGGAGACCAATAAGCAAACCAAACCCTGCGCTCTGCAGCAGAGCAGCCTGCTAGCCGATATCCCTAACAGCATTTCAGCAGCGCTCAGTGCAAGCCTGCACCCGAAACAAAATGCAAGCTGCTTTGTGAGTCCAGGGAGTTATTTCAAACCTGTGCTGCTGAGCTGCGCGCTGCATGAACCACCAGCTCTTCCATTCTCCGTTTAAACCTGTGAATAGCAGTAGCCAGCCTCCCTCCTCATCGCATCAAGAGGGACACGAGGCATTCAGCAGAGTTGTCACCATGGGACCACCACCACAGAGAGCTGCCACCTCCCTCCACCGTCACCAAAGCCAAATATCTTTGTGCACACTTTGCAGACTCCAGGGGACAGCCAGTAAGATTTTCCAGCGTTGCACAAGAAAATACTCGACTCCTCCACCCCTTCTCTTCTGATCACCACTGTTGAGACAGACTTTCACTTCCACCTTCCCTCTGCTCTTGCCCTTCCTCCCCTTTGCACCCCAACTGCACCACATCCCCTCAAGACAAGCAAAAGAAAAGAGTTACGTGGTGCCTGGAAAATGGCATTAGGAGCAAGCTCTTCCTTTTAATTAGACACCTCTCTGGTAGGGCAGTCAGCGGTGCTCTAGATCTGGAAGGCTGCCACGGGCTGTATTAGCTAATAAGCTGGGTGATCCTTCTCCAAGCAAGCCAATTTCTCCTTGGTTATGTTTAATTACATTTTAAAATAGCTCTCTGGCTTCCTTTGGCCTCTCCAGGGACTCTTTGCAGCGGTGGTCAGTTCAGCCCCATGCGCTGAGCTCTGCTGTCAGATTCGGGTAATTCAGGAGAGCAGTCGAAGTCCGGTCGTCTACTTAGAGTGGGATGGAGAAGCAGCTCCACCCTGCCACATGCCCAGCCCCGCCCCGCCCCGGGCTGCAGGCTGAGCTGGGACTGCCCATCACACCAGCAAAACCACCCAGTAATGGGTACCAGCAATGCACCCTCTCACAGGGCAGGGAAGCAGAGCATCACCTCGCCACCGGCCACCCCAAGGTTTCAGGAAAAGTTTGCAGCACAGAAAAGCTTTTGTCTTACCAGCCCTGTGTTTTAGTAACTGGGTGAGATCCCTAGGTGCTGCCCGTGGCAACCTCCACTGCTTCAGTCAGTGGATGCCGCTGTGGAAGATGCAGGGACCCTTTCTTTCCCGGGATGGGCACCCATTTGTATGTGTGGTCCATGCGGTGGTCGCTGCTCCCTCCTCGAGAGCCACCCTGGACCGAGCAGGTAACCCTGGCAAGCCTGCCATCTTCTTTTCAAAAATGCATGCACAAAGGAAAAACAACACCAAAAATAAAATAAAAACGAAACATCTTGGGCAGAGAGGGCTGCCAAGGCGCCCCGGGTAGCTGGCAGCCAGGCCGCCTTTTCCTTTTGCTTTTCAACACAGCAGCTTTGTGAAACTCCCCCTGCACTGCCAGGGGAAGGAAGGGGGGGGGGGGGGCAAAGCCAGAGGGGTGTCAGTTTATTGACACTCTGGCAGGACAGCAGGACTACTTTAAAAAGTTATCAGTTTCTTTCTTATTTGTTAACACAGCTAAGGCTGAGAATTGCTTCCTTTCTTCCTCTCAGGCGCTGGAGCAAGTTCCATGCAGCATGATCCAGCATCTGCCAAACTTTGGGCTCTGCCTCCTGCTTGTTTTCATCAACAGCGCCCGACCTCAGCTGGGTGCAAGGCAAATGATAAGCAAATGAGCATGAGGAGCCCAGCAGCCCTTGCATGCTAACCAGCTGGCAGGACCACAGGGTCACGAGGGGCCCATCTTGCACCTCTCTGGGGTCAGAGCTGGGGTCCCGACACGGCCACCCTGCAGCAAGGGTGCTCAGCACCACGTCCAGCCTTTAAATGCCACCCTGTAAAAACGACCTTCATGCTACAGTGGCGACCAAGGCATCCCTCCCCAGCTGGGGATGTAAGGTTGGCTGCTAACCATGTTCACTTGGTGGTAAACCTAAAATTCCCCTCGACTACTGGTTTAAAAAACAACACAAAAGGGCTTGAAAACCGTAAGACCTGGTGCTCAACCACCCTTCAGCTGGTCAGCCTCGCAGAAAGCATCATTAATTCTAACGAAGCCCACGCTCCCCATCTGCACAGGAGGTGGTCTGAGGGGACTGGCCACAGGCAAGCCCAGCACTGGGAGGCATTTTGGGGAGCTGGTAGGTCCCAACTCACAGGCACCCCTCCTTGGGAGGAGCTGGAGCATCTCCCCCCAACGCTCACAGGGAGCAGGCGTCAGGCTCCCTCCAAGGTGTAGGGCAAGGCACCAGGAGTCCTAACAGGGAAATTAAACGGATCAGCTATTCCTCTTGGAACCAAAATGCCCATTTATAAAAGATAAGCTGTTTTGCAAACACATACTGGAGAGCAAGCTTGCTCAGGAGCGGTGGCTGTGCAGAGCCCCCTGCATCCTTCCTGCTGCCCAGGAGACCCTTCCTCTCTCACATCCACACCCGGCGGCTTCAGCGACAAGAATGGCAGGAAATCAGGACCAGAAGGGAAGAAAAAGTCCTGGGATAAGCGTGATAACTCGGAAGGAACAACACTTCAGAGAAAAGCCTACCCGCCTCCGTCCTGCCATTTTAAGGGTGGAGGAAGAGGTTAAAGAAAAAAACCCAGGACTGTCCCGCATTCATCTTGCAGCTGGCAACGCATCAGGTATCAATTAACACCACTGTCGTCAAAGCTCGTCATCTCTCCCTTGGTCAGTGTTATACTCAGAAACAAGGCGAAGAGGCCTGAAATCAGGCCGGATTTGACAGTGCTCGCTCCCATGCAGGAGTAAGCCCTACACCTCCCAGAGGTGGGGACCCCCCCCAAGAGCTTCACCGTGCACCCCCAGGGAGAAGGCGGCAGGCGAAGGCTCCAGCCGCACAGAGTAGCTCCAGGTGCCGAGGCAGGGTTTGCTCTGGAAGGCATTGCTCCCCTCCCCACCTCTCCAGCCCTCCTTGCTGTGTTTGCTGCTGCAAGCAAACATTAAGAAAAACCCCAAATTCCTCATCAACAGAGTGGGGTGTCAGAAAAGGGGAGCATCCTGACCACGCAGCCAGTGCTCAGCAAGCGGTGCCTTGCCTCCATGGGGTGGGCCTAGGCTTGCTTGCGAGAAAAATAGCATTTGGGGAAATGGAAAATAGCCTATTTAAAAAATAAAAAAAGCAGCCTGCTTGGGCACATTTTGTTGCTCCCGGGCGCAGGAGCAGGGAGAGAGCATTTCTTGCCACGCCAGCCCCTCGCTGCCGGAGGGTGTTTCTAACTGGGACAAACCTGGTTTGCAGGGAAACTGGGATACGCTGCTTTTTTGCTAAATTAGCCGCATGTCTGGATGGATTATTTCATGAGAAACTTTCTCAGGAAAGGCAACCTCTCCAGCCTGGGTAAAATCTGCATCCTAAAATAACTTCCCAGGCGGTGGAGGCAGCGGTCCCCAGCTCGGGCACGACCCAAAACGCAGGCATCGAGGCCGGCTCCCAACACGGTGCCAGGGCCATCGAGCCCCGTCCACTCCCTGCCAGCTCTCGGGGCGGCAAGAGCAAAACCAGCCCCCATCACCCATATTTTTTGAACACCCTCTCCTCTCCGGCTCCTCTGCGGCGGACGGCTGGACCAGCGCCTCTCCTCCCTCCGCCTGGCAGCATCCCTCCCTCCTTCCCTCCCTCCCTCCCTCCCCTCCTCGGCTGGCTGAGAAACGCCGCTTTCCCCAGCGCAGACCCAGAGCAACAGGGGGTTTGGGAGCGGCAGCCCTCGGGGAGGGACGCCGACCCGCTGTGGTCCCCCACCCCACCCCAGCTCTGCCCCCCGCGCGGGAGCAAGGCAACCCCCGCCCTTCCGCTCAGAAAGGATACGTATAAACATCTCTCTCTATATATATATATCGATATAAAAATATATAAAAATAGATATGCATGTGCAAATAAACATATATATGCATGCATAAAAAAAAAAGCTAAGGATAAGCAGACACCACCCCCCCCCCTAAAAAAAGCAACCCCTAAGGCATATCCCAGGCAGCAAGTCTTAATACTGGGCGGGGGGGGGGGGAAGGGGGGGGAAGAGGTTAAAACCAGGCGCAGGCAGACGAGCCATATTGGAACCCCGTTATTTAAAGCGCTGAGGAGGCTCAGCCCCCCCCTCCCCGTCCCGGAGCTCACCCAGAAGATGAAGTTGAAGACGAAGAGGAGGTATTTGATGCACTTGGTACAGCCTTCCACCCCCATGGCGGCGCGGGCGAGGCGGGCGGCGGCGGCGGCTCCCCTCAATCTCTGCGGCCGGGCTGGGGCTGGGGCGGCGGCGGCGGCGCGGGCGGAGATAACACGCCCCGCCCCCCGCCCCGAACGCCCCGCCCCCGGGCACGCCCCGCCCCGCCGCCTGCTCTGGGAGCGGGGGTCGGCACGCACCGCCCCTCACCCCGTCCCGAAACCTGGGGCCGTCTGCTTCTTTTTCCCTTTTCTTTTTTTTTTTCCCTTTTCCTTCCCCGCCTTTTTTACTTTTTCCTTTTTTCCCTTTTTCTTTTTTCTTTTCTCTTCTCCCCCTTTTGTCTTTTGTCTTTTTTCTTTTCTCCTTTTTTCTTTTTTCCTTTTTTCCTTCCTCTTCCTCCCCTTTTTTCCTTTTTTCTTTTTTCTTTTCTCTTGCCTTTTTTTTACCTTTTTTCTTTTTCTTTTTTTTGTGTTTTTTTTTTTTGTCTGTTTTCCCCTTTTTCTTCTCTTTTTCCCACCTACCGGGAGCGGCTCACAACAAAGAGTTTCCTACATGCAAGTGGCAGCCACGGGGAGGGGTGTTGGGGGGCTGTGGCACCACCATCTCCTAAACCTGACCACCGTCTCTTAAACCTCACCGCCGTCCCCTAAACCTCACCAGGCAGCCTGGGGTGAGGGGAGAAATCTCTGTGAATGGGTGCAGGGTGCGGCAGGATTTGTTTTTCTATATACAGAAGTTTTAGGGTGCATCCATGAGGGGACAACCCCCCCCCAAAAAAAAAAATAGATAAAAGGATTTTTACATTAAAACTTGCAGTTTGAAATTCAGAGAAGCATTTCCTCATCCATTTCCCCCTCCTATTTTATCCTAAGCTCTGATCCGCCAAACACTTTTGGCCTAAGCTTGTGGCTTTATTACTGCAAGCAATTGCATCAAGCTCAGTAGAACCACTCAGGATGTTTTCCCTCGGTTATTGGGTCGCATGAGCATCTGGGGGGCTTCAGGGCTGCCCACCAAAGAGATTTGGGTCACACGTGTTGACAGTTCAAGTAAGCCTCACATTATGGCTTAGAAATTTTAGTTAAATTTTAGTTAAAAATAATCAAGGCTGTGCAACAGAAGCACGATGAAATTTCCCAATCTTTTGGCCGAAACCCACTTTGGCCCACTTGCTCATCCCTAGAAATATAAATTGCTCTCACCCCACGTTATGCTTCTGGCAAGCTCATACGCTTCTTGTAGGGGCAGGACAGTCAGTCACATAATCAGAGCATAAGAGGACTTCTGGTAAAGGCAGCACCCAGCAGCTCCAGTGAAGGTCGGGACCTTACCATGCTAAATATGAACTCAGCGCCCGCCTGCAGCGCTGTACGTGGAAACCTGCCCTCTTTCTGCCTGGGCACTTTCCTCTAGTGAAAGCATTTCAGGGAGCAGCTTCTGAGCTGAACATTTTCACACTCGATGGAGTCTTCCCTGCCATGCATCCGGTAAGCGGCAATGTGCTGTTAGGGAAGCACACATTTCCTACACATATATGCTGAAAATGAGTCAACTTGTTCCAAAATCATCCCGTTGCCTGCGGGGATGAGTTGGTCCAGGGCTCCGTCATGTTCATCAAGCCCTTCTTTGCCCCTCAGTAACAGCACACGGCACTCTGGGGATGAATAGAAGTTGGCCCTGTTCCTCAATTACTTATGCTGAGTACGTCCCTGATTGCAGGCTTGCCATGGATGCATAAACCCTTTGTCGCTAAGCCACATTCACTCATCCAGCCTTACCAATGAAGCCAGAGGTTCACAAGGCTATTTATGCATGTAACTGCTATCCCAAATTATCAGTACGACCCATCTGGTTATGGCAATAGCTGTAATCTTGTGTGGCCCCTGCTCATCAATCCAAAGGATAACGGCAGGATCCTGAAGCTGCTCACTTGCTACATCATAGCATCCCACAACGTCTGTTATTCTGCACCTTCATCCTTTCCAGCTATAAATATTAAAACAAAAATACCCACCCCAACCAAATGGAGAGGTTGAAGATAGGAGGCTACATGAACCAAGGAGCCTCTCGTGCACTTAGGTGGCTGTTTGCAAGAAAACTCTCGGAGGCGCCACTTGGAGAACCTGTGCGAGGGAGAGGAAGGAACCAGCTGCAAAACGATAAGGCCTTCAGCAGCGGCAGCCCTGCCAGCTATGAAGGAAAACAACTCTCAAATCAACTTTTGTGCACTAGAGAGCGGGCAACCCCAGCTGCAATCACTGCCACAAAGTTGGCATTGAAACTACTTCTAGGGAGCTCGGGATTGCTTTTTTTTTGTGTCACTGTTGCTTTTCTTTTCTTGCTTTCTGCCTTTTTTTTCTCTTCTGTTGGGAAGTGAAAAAAAAAATGGAAAATGATAAATAAACCTTTTCAGTCCTGTTTCTGGGACCTTCCTTCACGCTGTGTTGGAGCCACGTACTGCCCCAGGCTCAGGTACAGATGTGGCTCTGGTAGGGGGAGCAGGGGCACAGCCCCACCATCTCCTGCATCGAGTAGCTCCCAGTTACAGTCTAAACTGGGTTCACCCATCTGGCCGTACCAACAAAGTCCTCTCCAAAACTTGGAAATGGAAAAGGATTTCAAGCTTCGTCCAAATATTTTTTTGTTTGGTTGGTTATTTTAAAGCAGCGCAGCTGGGTACATTTGAAAACTTTGACCTTAATGTACAGAAAGAAAAAAAAACACCACTGTGGCACAGTGTTAAGATAACATGTACTGTTTCCCAAGATCGCATGTGATTTCAGATGTTATGTGTTCATTTGTCTGTACTACTTGCTGTATAGTCCATAAAGTACCAGAACCGCGTTTCAAAGACTCTCAGCGGCTTTATCAGCTCTTTATAAAATGCTGCTGTATAAATAAGTAAAACTGATTTGCACAAATTCAGTTCATGTATCAGTGTCACAAGCTGGTATTGAGTGTAAGCGCTATGAATAGGGCTGATGACTTCCCTCTCTAGGAGGATAGGCTCCGTTCGAGTGCTCAGCAGTGCGCCATACTAATGCATAGTCGTTTACAGAGCAGCCAGCTGCAGGCAGGTCTGTGAAGAAGCTACCTACCTCCCAAGCCTTGCATCACTGAAAGAGAAAAGTAAACTCTAAAGAAGTGAAAAAAAAAGGCTCCAAAACCCCAAATAAAAAAATCCCCCTGCCCCCGAGTGGCCGTTTGAATTTGCTTTCGCAATTGGGTTTGCGGGCAGAGTGAAGCAGCAGAGAGCGGAGGCGCTTGCAGTGTTTTTCCTCTGTCTGCTGGGCTTGGGTTGTTGGTTTTTTTTCGTGAACCTGTTTATAAAAGTCAGTGTCATGCTTGTGGGTTTTGGCATAGCTGACATCTGTGGGTATGACTCACCAGGGCCCGTTAGAGCAGATGCGGCTTGAGCTGCCTCCCGGCCCCAGATTTAGCCGGCAGTCCCTTACCAGCAGGACTCAGTGAGCCCAGTGCCTGGGGACCTTGAGACTGCTTCTCACAGGGAGATGCCTGCCAGCCTTCCAGCAGCTCCACCTTAAAAAAAAACCCTTGTGTTTTATAAAAAGTGATGGAGAGGGATGAAGGGAGAGGACAGACCTGGGTCCTCCTCACCTTGTACGTGTGCCTGGAGAGCTGGCGACCAGGGTGTGAAATGACTAGCATCAAGGCAGGCTCTAAACACCTAACACCCAGGGTGTCCAGGAGATTTGGGAGAGCAGATGGGAGTCCCTCATCCGCCAGGGACCGTGGGATGGCCGCTGACATGGTACTCTGGCTGCATGTCTTGGGTTTGTGTGGCAATCCCCCTGCCCTCCTCACAGCCAGCACAAAAATGATGGACCAACCATGGGAATAAAATGCACGTCATTTTGCAGCGAGGTCCGAGTTAGCTTTTAACCACCGCATCTTATTTTCGGTGGAAAATATGACAGAAATAGCCTGGATTTCCAATTTACCTGTGGTGGTAAAAAAAAAAACTCCAACAGCAGCATCACCAAAAATCTTTAAATAGAACATTTTGGAGATGCATAAAAAGAAGCTCAGAAATTCATCCTGCGGGAGGCTAATAGTCCCGGAGCGCACAAGATTAACTTCCTAGGCAGCCAACACCCCGCAATACTGTTTTTCAAGGCAGGGACTGAGCAAGGGCAAGCTGCAGGGCATGGACTAGCCTATGGCAGTGGGAAGGTGGAGGTCCATCGCCTCGGGAGAGGCCCGCCTGCACCCCTGGGGAGCCAGACAATGCCTTCATTTTGAGTAGAAAAAATAATATTAAGAATCTCGTCCACGTATCTAAGGGGACATCTCCAGAATATTTTTTCTGTGGGTGCTGCTCATCCGAAAATCCCTGTGCCCAGCTCTGCAAATTCAGCCAAAGCACCGTGATAGCCCGGGGGGTCGCGTTTGCCTTGCAGCCTTTGGAGGAGGGGTGCGGCAAGCAGAGACCTGTAGCTGCACCTGAAGTTTCTGTTTTTAATAAACTCAACAAATGGTTCCCCTCTGCGCGGTCTGTCTCTCTGCCATCTTTAAATATTTATGTCAGTGTATCTATGGTGATGGGTCAGGTTATATAATGAGGAGGAGGAAGGGGGGGGCCGTGGGGAAGGACAGCATCAGCTCCCACCAGAACTATGGCAGAGGGAGAGCAAACACAAGCAGGTTTCCCCATCCAGTGCAGATGCTCCCTCTTCTCAGCTCAGGCTCTGCTGCTCCTGAGCCCAGAAAGTGAACGTTCATTTTTCTCAGGGCATCAGAGAGGGCCGAGCCGCAGCTGGGCTTAGCTGCGCTTTGCGAGATGCCATGTGAGAGAGCAAGAGCCCAGCCCATCGATGCAGAGAGCTTCTATTGTATAATCAATGTATAATTCATTAGTAGGTGAATAAAGACTGGAATTGCTTATTGCTGATGTAACGGGGCTAAAAAGAAAGCGAGCACGTCCATGAGCAAGCTGGTGCACACGGGAGTTAAAGAATAGCAGTTAGTGGTGCTGAGGGGAGAGAGGGGGGATTTTGTCTTGGGATAACATAAACAACCCAGCTAGCCGGCTGCCAGCGGCTCCAGGGAGAGCAATACAGGGATATGCATCTTCCTGGCAAAAATGCTGGGAAGGGCCTTTCCTTTTTGCTTGCTGGAGTCCAAGGGAATAGCACCTGGTAGACAGGAGGGTGTTAGTTGTGGGTGGGCACCCCTGGGCTCGGCTGAATGTATTTTTCCCAAGACATGCTGATTCCTCACAAGCTGTATCTCTTCCAGATAAAGAGATGGGGTTTTTTTTCCTCACAACCCTCCCGGCAGGGGCAGATATGCAGATTGCCTCCAGGCATTAATTTGTTTGACGGACCCCCAAAATGCTGGGTGACTAAAAATAGGACTGGATTTGTGCTGGGGGTGAGAGGGACGGCACGGTGAGGAGTGGAGCAGCCTCACTGGCAGGCCTGCAACTGGTCATGGGTTTGGCAGCTACGGCCAAAAGCTGCAAAACACGCACCATGTGTGTTTTTCCAAAACAGCCTCCGAGGCTGCTCTGGGGCTCCCCCTTCTCACTCCTGCGCTCTCCCCCGCCGTCCCACCCGGTGCTGCTTCTCCCAGCGGACAGGGTTGACGTGTGCTGCCGGTTGCTCAGCCTCCCAGAAGAGGAACTACACAGTTAAGAAAAATATCCCTTTTTACCCCAATATAATATTTTACTAAAAGAGAGAACTGCAACGACAATTCATGTGAAAGTTTCTGGGCCTGTGTTATCCGACCGTGTATTCAAAGCAGCTTCTGACCTTACCCGCCTTCAGCTGTGCTGGTGGAGATCTCCTGCGTGGAGCATCTACCACCTCTGGCTGCATTTCTAGAGGAGAATTATAGCCAGCTGCTTTTGCAAACCCATTGCTTCTGCACCTGGTTGAAAAAAATATGTCTATCAACTATTTCTTCAAAAAATATTTCCTATGTCTGCAGCTCAGAAACGCAGCTTTACCTTGGCAGGAGATGGCTTCCTTACCACCCCAGCGCTGCAAAGGTCCACCCAAATTTGCCAACTTAGAAGGCTTCAGAAGTACTTGCTCAGCAGTATCTCCTTTAGGAGCTTGCTGCAGGCATCAACCAGAGTTGCACAGTAAATGGGCTGTTGCATGAGGAAGTTATATTTTGACGGCAGTGGGAACTGGCAGACACACAGTCAATAGGGCAGGAAATAGCAAAACATTTTGGAGCCAAGCCAGCACACCACAAGGCTGAAAGATTCCCACTCTCCTCACCACTGAATCCCTCTAGAGAGTCAGTAAATTGCTTAACCTGTGCTTTTCACAAGTGCTCTGAGCTCCTCAGTTTTTTTTCTGGGTACTGAAAAATGTGATTTGCAGAAGCCCTGAGCATCCTCAGCTGCTGTGCAAAGCTGCGCCCTGCTCACCTGCAGTTCTGCATGAGAAGTACATTGAAAAAGTGGCATCTGCGGCCCTCAGAGCAGGCACTGGGAAAGCTCCCCTGACTCGTAGGCAAGTGTGGTCAGGCCACCCACAGGCATGCGGTGAGCCCCACGTAAAGCCTCAGGGGAAATTAATGCTCATGCTGGCAGAACAGGACCTGAGCGGTGCGTGGGCAACAAAGGATGGAGAGCAGCAGAAAAGGCTTCTTGCTGCTGACATGGGCTGATGCTCCCCAGCCCTGTAGGTAATCACCTGGCCTTAGGTTGCTCCATCTTCCCGTGTCCTCAGATAGAGCTGGGGGTTTGTCTAAAATAAAAGGAAAAGGGTAACGCATAAGCGTACCCACAGGGAGACCAAACTGCAATTGCCCACATGACCTTAGCAGAACTAATTGATAATTGCTGGAGCTTCAGTGACAATTAATTGGAGCCAATTCACAATTAAATATTTAACTTGGCACCTTTGCTCTCTTTTTCATTTTTTTTTCCTGTTGTCTGTGCCTACATAAATAGGGATTTCTTTACTGCCAGAGTTTGAGTGTTGACATGCTTATAACAGCCAGCTTCTGCTTGTGCAAGCCCCGGGAAGGCTCAGAGGGTCTGCAGGTGTTTCCTAGCCTGGCTGCTGGCTTTGCATCCCCACCGCTCAACTCCATGCTCTTATCCCGACAAAATCTCTCTCTTGCTCTTCTCAACACCGGGTAAATCTCAGCAGCACTTACAAATAGGTTCCTGGGGTTTTGCTCTGGTTGCACAAAAGCTGTAATTTGCCCATAGCGAGCAGCAAATTAGGGACTGGTAAGTGCAAGCACATTGACTGCAGGACAGGGAATTTTTGTTGGCTCAGGTATTAAAAAAAAAACCCACTTGACACCTGCCCGCCTTGCAGCTTCCATCCAGCCATCCCCGGGTGCTGCCATTTCTACGGCTGCAAACAAAATGGCAATGCTGCACTTTTCTGCAACAGGTTTCTAAAAACTGAGGGGTCAAAGGTATCTGCTTTCCTGCTCCTGAAAATGACAGTGGGATGCCATTGCAGGGCAGCAGGAGCCCCTCCTGCCACAAACAGCACAAGCTGTGGGCACTGCTCTGCCACCTGCTCGTTAAAGGTGCTGTTCCTTGCAGGGGAACTCCAGCAGTGGGTGCAATGGGAATAAAGATCAAGAGGTGGCCAGCACGTAGTTTGCTTTTTTTATTATAGTTTCTTGGAGTATTTTGTACCAAAAAAATTACCTAAACCCCATGGTTGGCTATCAGAGAACAAAAGGGAACTTCCAGCTCCCTGGGACAAGAAATTGCACGCTTCCAGTCTGCTGCTTATTGGGAAGAAGAAATGACGACTGTCCAGGCACATCCTTTGTGAGATGGTTTGGTGCAGGTCATGTTCTCATCCCTGCCGCAAGCAGCAGAAATCATTACAGAGGTGTGAAAACAGCAGCTACGCACATGCACACCTATATGACCGGTGCTGGAAACGTGCCTGCTTCTTCTGATGAAATTTCAGTGATCACAAGTGATTCAAGGAAATGAGAGCTAGGGGAGGGGGATATGATAGCCTTTCAGGTTTCTTTATCATATATGTGCTACTCCTGTCCATAATCATCCCTTTACAGTAAAAATTGACCCGGGAAGGAGGAGCACCTAAAGCTTTAGCAGTCCTGGTGGTGAAGCTTTAACAGAGATCTTTTCTACTAGTTGACGAGGCTTAAGCAGGTAGCTCACACCCATAACATAGACTCCACTGATTTGCTCGATCTCCAGTGTTTTTTAATATGGCAAAACATCATCAGTTGTCCAGCAAACACAGAGCGGTGGGCAAGACCTGACTACCTAGTGTTTAAAAAAGTGAAACTGTAGAGATCTATTTCATACAAATACTCCAGTCTTTATTGCTTGAACGTGTCCTTAAGCTTTTTTCCTGCCCCTGCTTGCAATAATCCTTGTGAGGTACCTGCCTGCTGCCCCAGCAGCTGGCTGAGTATAGGATGAGGCTTATGAGCAGCTCCTTTTCCTCCGAAGGACCAATGCCATCCTCTTCCTGGATGAGGGAGCACCAGCTGCCCAGGGAATATCTCTTCCCAGCACTGAAAGAATTACTGAGCGCTCTCCATGACGCAAACCCCTGAGCAATGCAGGCAGCCTCATGCACAGCAGAAAAAGAGAAGGAATGATAGCCTTTTGCAAGAAATTCGTCTTTATTGAAGCAACCATGAGTCACAGGAGCTGCCAGCTGGCCTGAGGAATAACAATAGCAGTGGCCTGGACAATAGCAGCTGGAGCTCACAAGGGAGATTGTCTCTCTCCAGAAAACGATATACTTATTAGTGCTTATATACATATAAGTGAATCTTTTCCCACTGCTAGAAAGTGGGTGTGTTGGCAAGTGCGTATCATCACTAAATTGCTGCTAGACCGAGGCATGTTGGTGGCTGCCAGGAGGTAGCTCGAGTGATACTCTGGAGCAATTTGAACTTGATTCTGTTTCCAGTAAAGTCAATGGTGAAGCTCCACTGGTTCCAAGGGAGTGGGATGAGGAGTGATAGCCCTCCCCTCGCCCCCAACACAATTCTTTCCAATGCAAGATATCTGCAGCCATGTTAAAATGCTAACCAGGTGCTGTAGGCTGTACTGCTGTTCTTGTATGTGTAGCAGCCCCTGCCTGAGGGCCAGGACCTGTCCTGAACATCAGCACGGGGTTTCCACATTTATCTCAATAAACAATTGCTACTTACTGTTTTTCATGGCTAAAAGCCACAACGAAGGCGAGGGGGGAAAGCTGTTGTTGGTTCAACAGACATTTCACATAGCCATATAAGTTTGCAGCAGGTTTTCCAGCAGGTGCTAAATCTATTGCAATGATGGGTTTCAGCTCAGAAGCGGCTCTGCCTCCTTGCAATGAGGGCAAAGCACACTAGGGAGCCATCATTTAAGCTAGACTGATTCAATTGATTGAAGCTTTTAAAATTTCTGTTTATTATTGATAAGGTGACGTAAAGAGGATGTGGAGTTGGACATTGTATTGTTTGACTTGGCTGGAGATCAGTCCTGTTCTCTTACAGATTTAAACTTCAGTCCTGCATGTACGTGTAATATCAAAGTCCTTTTGTATTGCACAGCAGTGCGGTGGGTTAGTGAAGCTAGATAAACACAGAGCTAAGGCTGGAAGTTGAACAAGCCCCTGTGAAATCAGTGTGGCATCAAGCTCTAGGAGGTTGACTAAATCCTAAGAATTAAAAAATAATGGTGTATTGCATTAGCAAGAAGGAATAACAGAGGGATATGTCTTTATGCTGGTCATTTGTTTCAAATCTCATGCACTGCTTTCTGATTTTTTTCCTAATCTCTACCAAAAGCTCTGTAAACCTGGCAATATTTGAAAACAGGGGAAAAACAGTCGATGGTCGTTGGATGCCTACATACTCGAGCACGATCAGAAACGTGCCCAAAGTCAATTATTATGAGTGTCCAGGCTAGGAGAGCACGTTTCCCATCAGCAATGACACACTTTGTGTCCATGTATTTGCTGATAGCACAAGATCAGTCCTGGGCTGTGATCCAAAGCCACCTTCCTAGAAATATTGCATCTTTGAGGGTTACAGGGAACTGCTCAGATGACAGCGCAAGAGAAGTTTGGTTTAATGCTGTGATTTTTGCTGGGCTTTTCTCTCCATTTTTGTCCTAAGGGGCTCTTTGTGTCCTGCTTGTGGAGCTACAGCCTGTACGTCCCCCGGCGAGGCGATCTGAATCTCCAAGCCCAGGTGCGTGTCTCAGTCCTTGTCCGTTTTCGGTGAAGGTGTGGGATGGCTTGTCCTCAGAGCATCATCTGCTCTGACCAGCTCGGAAATGCACGACAGCTAGTAGTGCAGGAAGGGGAAACGTGTGACACATCCTACCGCATGACCCCACTCAACGCCTTCCCAGGGGATTTTGTGGGTGACTTCAGACATCTTCCTGTGCCAAGAGCTGGCTCTACCTGGTAGGGATGCTCGGGCGGCGGGTTTCTACCTCTCTCGCAGGGTGTATTTGCCTTTCCGGTCCAGGTTGCTGCTGAAGTGGATGGAGAACCAGAGGAATGAAGTCAGGATCATCCCATAAACCTAAAAGGAAATAAATGAGATGGGCACACAATTAAATGCCGAACTGATTGTGATGCTCCATCTGTGCAAAAAAGCGATCATAAATGTTGCCTGTTAGTCCACTTGGCACTTCTGAGTTTACCTAACAGGTTGTCACATTTTTCTTAAGAGAGCTGTTTTCCGGTAAAATGGTGAACACCAATTCCAGCATGGGAGAGAAAAAAAAAAAACCCAACACGTGGTTAAAGCACCTGATTGGAATTAGCACAGTACAGCTCAAACCCAGTCCTAAAAATACCAAGAAATGAGATGAAACCAGGAAATTCAGATTTCAAATTCCTGCCACAAAACATTCCTCTATGCAAACAAACATATCTCTCATAATAATAGCCTTTTATAAAGATAACATAGGGAGAAAATAAACAAACCTCATGTATCGTTTGGAGTAAAAAACCCAAGAAAACAAAAAAACCCCTAACAAAACCCAAACCCCACCCCATGCACGTGCACGGTTGCGAATGCAGAGGACAGTATACTTACTCTGCATTGTGATATTCTGCCTGGTATATCACACATCAGGATTTACACAGGCAACGCGTCAAAGGTAAGGCTGCTGTGGGAAGGATAACAAGGGCTGTAACAACGTGCTCTTTCCTAAAAGTCTGCCTTAACATGCAAGCGCCTTTGCTTGCAGCTTGATCTGGGGACATGTGTGCATTGTTGGCCGAGGGACAGTGACATCAGAGCAGCTATAGCCCTCATTGCGCACTTCCTTTGCATCCTGCCATCACAATAGTGAACCGTGCAGTGAGATTTCCTCTAGCACACGCTTCAAAGACAGCCGCCTTATCTGGCTATAGCATCAAGCTGTGAAAAAAAGGTAGATATATAGATATATATATATATATAACAAAAACGCTCCTGCTTTTGTCTGAGTATAGCTGTAGTGAAATTCCTCCTATACCTGAGAAAAATTAGAAAGCCACATCAAATATTCACACATGACTTTACATTTATAGCTCCATGGCTATGCCTGATGGTTTTCCTAATTTACTACTAGCAGTATAAAATACAAAAGTGTTTGTTCCTCTGGGTTTTATTTAGATGGAGAAGAGTCTTCTAACCCATAATTGTGCCAAGGTGGACACAAGTAGTAAAACAATCTCCACATACACATTCAGTCAGGAAAGGTCGCCCCAGCTGGGGAGCGGCTTGGAGATATCACAGCAGACCAAGTCTCCCTTCATGGTGAAGAAACGAGTCTCCTGATGTGTACTCTTTTCTGGCATGCTTCACCACATGTGCAGGGCCCTTGTGTAGGGGTAGTTACAGTGATACACCTCTGCCAAGCAGTGGGTGGGCATATGAGCAGGCTTGTTTTAATTAGTGGCACTCTCCAGCTCTGAAGGGACTGTCCCCATGCAGCCACCGAGCCCCCTCACCGCTGAAGGACACACTCCTCTCACAGCATTTAATTTTTTCTTTTGTCCTCCCCCAAATAAGACTCACAAATTCAGTACAGACCCTCTGTACCCAAGCCATCCTCTGAAGATGATCCTACCCCTCCTCTGCAAGATCCTCCTTCAAAGCTGATGCCTGGGAGCCCAGGCAACATGCTCTGCTCCTCTCCTTTGCAGCCTGCTCCTTACAAGCCTGTGCTTCACCCACCCACTGCCCAAGATGCACCTTGCCGGGTTCATTACTGGTCATTAATAGGATGAGACCTTCCCTTTCTGCACAGCTTTCCAGCTCCACTGCTGGTCCTCAGTATCTTTCAAGACCTTCCAGCTCTGGCCGCACAAAGTGACTTCCCAGGCTGAGCTGGGAGGAAGCCAGCAAGCGCTGGGCAAGGAGAGGCAGCAAGTTTCCTAAAATACGGAGCTTTTATTGCATCTCCTTTTCCACAATTGCTGCCGGCTTCCTACCTGATCTGCAAGCCCTGCGCCAGGTGACATGGCCTCTCACTTGCAGGAGAAGACGTGCAGGCAAGCCTGGGTGGATGAAATGCAAATGCTGCTGCAGCCTGCTCCCGCTGCTCCCCACTCCCAGCTGCCATGCCTAGTTTGGGCACAAAAAATACACAGCGAGCCTATTCCTGCAGGAAAACCCCTCCATCTATCAGCCTGGCCAAGACAGGTCCTGGCCCTTTCCTAATTTCCATGGTGGAGTCCACCACCGCTTGTTTCTCTGCTGCTGGTCTCCAAAATAACCCAAAATCCTAGTTTCTGGGCGCTAATTTAGGATATGCTTTCCCCATTGGAGCCTGCCTCTAGGGGCCAAAATGCGAAGGAACAGACATAGCTACCGTGAAGCCAATGGTGATGCCCAGTAGCATGGAGACAAAGTCCATGTGCTTCTTCAGGAAGTCCTGGATCTCTCGCAGGCAGTCCTGGGAGGAGAGAAACATCCCTTGCAGCACAGCAGCAGCTCGGTGGGGGGCTTCATCCCCCCAGCAGCACTTGCCACAACCCCAGATAGAAAGGGAGGCAAGAAGGGGATGCAACATTGCACAGCTGGGCTGCTCTGTGGGCAGCTCTCCTTTTTTCTACTGCTTGCTGCAGTTTGGGAAGACAAACACCTGCGGTACATTTTCTGTTACTACAATATGCCTACGATTTTCTTGGTGTGATGCGTTTCGGACTGTGGGGGATGTGTGTGAGCACAGGTAAGTGGGGTCATGCACAAGCTTTCTTCTTTCCACCCACTGGAAAATGGAAAGAGGGAAATGAAAAAGTGGAAAAGCAGAGCACACCATAATGCTAAATACGTTCCCCAAAGATACTAATGAACAGCTCAGTTTTGCAAGGTGTCGCAAGCATTAATATACATTAGCCTTAAGCATGCCAGCAGCCCCACAGAAATCCAGGAGGTGTTAGCCAAGAGAGCCGTTTCAACAGTGCAAGAGCATGCCCTCGATTAAGTGATTTGCAGGGTGAGGTAAGAGTGCTCAAAGCCAGAGAGTGAATGTACTGCAGCTACCAAACTGTGGTTCCCCAGGTTGCAAAATTCATCCTCCCACCCACCTCCCCTGGCTCGCCACCAGAGGAAACGCAAACCATTAGCCCGGGGGGAACAGAGTCACCCCCACAGTGCCTGGTTTTGCTCTGCTCTGCCTTCCTGCTCTTTGAGCCAAGTTTGACCCTGCTTCGAGATGTGACGGGCTGCGCATCACGGCGTCCTGTTAGTGCTTGACATCTTCACCTAACAAGAATGTTTTCGTATAGCTGTAGCAACATGGTTTTGTTTTTCCTAGGGACAACATACATATTGATGCTAGCAGCTTTAGCTGCTTCAGCTGATTTGGCTACTCCTGTGGAAGAAAAATAATCATACAATAGATTTGCTCAGAGAGTATGAAGTCTACATTGCAGCTTCAGCACAGAGGCAGTCTAATACTGGTGGCTTCTCCATCAACTTCACTGAGATGCTGCAAAGAGGAGGAATGAAGTGTACTTGATGAAGCTACTGCTGGGCATCATCATCCTGCTTCATAAGTCTCTCATTTAAATACCTATTTAATGCCCTGGGAAAAAGGAATTAACAGCAAATTCCACATTTGCTGTTAGTGGGACACTTTTTAAGCCTCAGAAACTAGCGTCACATGGAAAAGTCCAACAGTTTCTTTGAGCTCAGACATATGCCCGTGATATGATATTAGTATGATATCTCATACTCTCTGCAGAGGTAGGAGATGAGAAGGAAGCTGGAGGGAAATGACAGGCTGCAAACACAAGCATTCCGAAGGCTTTCTAGAGCTGTGAAGGAAACCGCATCTGCACATCTGAGACCTGCTGATCCACTGGGGCTCCTCCAGTGGGTGAGACACCTCCTTATTGAGACAACAAAACCCCAACAAAACAAACCCCAATCCATAGCAACACCAAACCATGAAAAAGCCACAATTCTCATTAACACTTAAACACCAGTGAGGTTTTAACAGTTAGCGAGTAGCAGCACAACCCCACTGTGGGGTGGAAGAAACCTTTCCCTTACCTGTCCTGCATCGCGCACTTGGCCAGATGGGCACGTCTTGCGCTCGACGTTGGCCGTGTCCCCAAATGGAGAGCGCTTCCCGCAGCACAGGAACTGGAAGAGAGGGAGAGGTCTGCCAGCTGCCTGCTGGGCTCTCCCCTCGCCACCAACTGCTGCGGCAGGAGATGTCAGCGATGGGCCACCCTTCCTCCCTTGCTGCCCCAGGCAGGGCTATACAACCAGGGTTGCAAGGAGCGAAGCATGTAGGTATGCAATCAACAACTGTAGCAATGGAGGTTAAATTCAGAGGAGGTGGATGGATCTGGCCCCAAACTTTTCTGTGCTCCTCCAGGACTGCTGCCTGGGGCTGGGGCCAAGCCCTCCCTCCATGGTCACACCAGCTCTCACAGTGGCTGCTCTGGAAAACCCAGGGATGCACAGACTTATGTTTCCAGTGTTTGCTATGGGCTGGGGGGGGGTTCCCAGCAACACCCACTGGGGAGCTGGTTTCCTACAGCCAGGGTGAACTGGCCAGCTTGGAGCTCTAGCAGAAGGGGAAAAAAAAAAATAAAAGGAGTAGAAGGACTGTTTCTCCATCAATTAAAGTGGCTAAAATAAGCAACTGATGAAGCTGGGTATTGTGTCTGGTTCTCCTTGCCAAAGGGGACTCTGGGTGTGCTGCTCCACAGCCCTGCAGAACAAGCACCACCACGCCTGGTCATGGCTCTGAGGGCCACCACCATTGTTGCAATGAGAAACATTTGCCCTTTTCTGTGTTTTGAGAAGCACAGATGAAAACAGCTTTGGAAAGCTTTGAAGATCTCACACCAGAGTGATGCTCAGGTAGGTGGCCCTTTCCTCCTGTTGATAACCCAGGTTGGTCAAACCTGGGAAAGGAAGAATAGGAAGGGAGGAGCAGACTTCACAGCAGGCTGGAGGACTCACTTCCTGAGGGAAAACGGCATTGCAGCATCCACAAGGCGGAGCACAGGCATCAGTCCCAGCCTGCTGAAACTATTGGGAAGATACCCCAGGACAAGGTTTTCCGCTAAGGCTAAAAGACAACTTACTGCTTCGTGGATGGCAGTCAGCTCGTGCCTCCTGAAGCTGGAGGCGTTCCTCCTCACCTCCTCGTACACAAGATCGTACACATCCATCATGCTGTCTTCCACCTGTGATGAAAGCAGATGTGTACATGGAAAACACTGACTGCAGTCATCTCTGGAGGGAAATATGCTCCTCTCACATCCCCCCAGAAGGTCTCCCAGGTATAGCAAGACAAGTAGTGCAGCTATTAAATGACCACCATGTGGCACCAGCAGCTGGTGTATGACCCACCACGCACCGAGGGGCACCTACAGCATGGCGAGTCTCATGAGAGAGGCTGCGATGCTGCAGGTGTACCACCTTCTGCTATGCATGGACCCTTTGGCATCACGTCAGCGTCTTACCAGCTGATGGCTGGAGCTTTTGGCCAGTTTTGGATTTAGGGTCAGAGAAGAACTCTGGTGCCTGTGACCAGTGTGCTTCCAAGTCCCTCTGCCAGGCAGGGATGACACCGTCTCCCTGTTCTGATGGGTGACTGTGAGGACAGGCATACATGACTGTGAGATGCTAAAATAAAAAGGTGAGAGGACCTTAGATGGCTGGTGTTATCCCAGTGATGGAGGAGTTCCTCCAAATAGAGCCAAAAAAATAACAGAGTGATTCAGTGGTGAATCAGACGCTAAATATTTACCAAATGTGTGAGAACTTGCAGCTTGGCAGATCCCAGCCAACTCCCGTTTGGGTTTCAAAGGGAAAAAACATGACAATTGCCTTCAGCACCTGGAGTCAAAACCTTATTTCTTCCTTTCGTTTTCCTTCACTTCCTCACCAGCATTGATCCGAGAGGGCCTGCAGGCACCGTTTGGCTTTCAAGAGGGAAAATCGATCGGCAAGACAGACGGAGAGGGTGGCCGCGCAGGGAGGGACGGGTGGTCTGGGAGCAGAGCCATCTCTCAGTGAGGCTTTTCAGCTCAGTCTTAAGGGGCTGTGCTTGGAAATTACTCTAGGGGAAAAAAACCCCACGCCGTGTGCTTGGGGGTGAAACCAGGGTCATTTGAGGTGATTACAGCCATCACTGCAATATTGCTCTACCCCGCCTGGCTGTCCAAAATGCAAGCAACTAATGGAGGTTGATAACCAGGGAGGGGAGAGAGGGAGGTTGAGAAGATTACTTGTATCCAACTCAGCTCCGTGCCACCAGGAATAGAGTTTAAAGGCTCACATCGGAAGATTTTCCACAGCTATCAACATGGCATAGAAGTGGAGGGACTTGGGGGTTTCTCTGCGTTTATCTGCAGCAAAGCTGCTGTCCCCCCACAATGTTCCATCGCCTGTCATGGAGCAATCAGTAGGTGAGGCAGGAGCAACCCAGCTTTAATGAGAGAGGTCCGATGATGGACAGGGCACAGATATTCTGAGCCAAGGAAAAAATCCACTGTAGCAAGGTGCGCGATGCTGAGCTGCCCCACACAGGTGAGGAGGAAGGATGCTCATTTTGTCACCCCCATGTATCAGAGTGCATCGAGTGGGATGGGCACAGCAGTAAGACAAGATCTCTAGCAGATTTGTGCACCATCCTTCCCCTGAACAAACCTTAAACCCCAATAAAAAGGAAAACATCCAAGCTTTTCTAACTTCTTGTGGGCCATGAAATAGCTTTCCAGCAGCAGCAATTAAGTAAATGGATTAAATAAAAAAAGTGTCCATTTCCACTGAAGAATTGGATTAAGAATAATGAAAAAAGAATAATCTTTTGACCTCCTCTTGCGGTCTCATGTTGCTGAGGAAGGAAGGAAGAACAGAGCAACCGGCTTCTTAAACCAAGAGATTATTACCTTTTGAATATCCCAACCCCCGTCTAAGATGAAGGAATAAAAACTATTTTGTGTTGTGACAACATATATATGGATCTTGGTAAGGTAATGGTGCTGCATGTGCTATTTTTGCCTTTTCATATTTATCATTAGGCTCAGGATGCTGAGCTTCCCTCCAAAAGGCCTAAATTTTGATGATTTAAAAAAAAAATAAAAAAGGGGTTCAAGCAAGTTGCTAGGTTCAAGCTAGGGTTCAAGTGTTGAAAACAATCCAGAAGTTTAATGTTAAAGTTCTACTGAACACTGGGCCAGGAAATGCTGGGACAGGTAGTTTTAAGCCCTCTGCCTTGCCTGGGCACATTCCCTCAAACCTCACAAAAACTGGCAAAAATGCTCCTGTGATCTGGCTGCTTACTTTACAACTGCATTCAACTTAAACCAAGGTAACATGAGACTTTGTCCAGTGACATTTCATCTGCAAAGGCCATCACAGGCTCCCTAGCAGTAGAGCAGGCTCTGACCATGCCACCAGAACCAATTCACTATGCAGGAAAGTCAATGCTCAAGTGTTTTGTCCTGCTAATAAGCCTCAGGGCCCAACTGAGGCTGACATCCTCCTCAGCAGCTTCTCAGGTTGTCATGCTACACTAAGCAACCTGGGAGGAGGGCAGGTGAGCTGCCCAGATGTTGGCAGCTGCTGGCCGCTGCCCATAGCCTGTGGCAGCTGCCACACTGGCAAGCTCCTGCTGGCTGTGTGAAACCACGAGAGGATCGATTTGACCAGGAGAGGTCCTGCCTGAAGCAGTGGTGCACATTTGCACCTTCCTCATTGTTTTAGGTACCATGCAATGACATTAAACATTGAGACTAAGGCTGTTTGAAGGAAAAGAGTGGCTAGGAAAGAATTGAAGGAACAAGATTGTCATAACAAAACTATGGCAGAAAATTATTCCAACTGTTGGAAACAATAAGGGAAGAAACCACGAGCAGTCACCGTTTCACAGCCAGCTCCACTACAGTGATGGTGATGATGATAAGGGTAATCTCCAGGTACATAATGACTACTTGTCGTGGTTTAACCCCAGTCAGCAACTGAGCACCACACAGCTGCTCACCCAGTGGGATGGGGGAGAGAATCGGAAGAGCAGAAGTAAGAAAACTCATGGGTTGAGATAAGAACAGTTTAATACTTGAAATTAAAAAAAAATAAAATTGTAATGCAAAGTAAAACAATGGGGGAGAGAGAGAGGAACAAAACCCGGGGTGGGGGGAAAAACAAGTGATGCAACTGTTCACCACCTGCCGACCAATGCCCAGTCAATCCCTGAGCAGCAATTGCTGTCCCCCGGCCAACTCCCCCCAGCTTATATACTGAGCATGATGTCACATGGTATGGAATAGCCCTTTGGCCAGTTTGGGTCAGCTGTCCTGGCTGTGCCCCCTCCCAGCTTCTTGTGCACCTCCTCACTGGCAGAGTATGGGAAGCTGAAAAGTCCTTGGCTTAGTATAAACACCGCTTAGCAACAACAAAGACATCAGTGTGTTATCACATTATTCTCATGCTAAATCCAAAACACAGCACTATACCAGCTACTAGGAAGAAAATTAACTCTATCCCAGCCAAAACCAGGACACTACTAAAGACTTCAATTGCACCCTGTTTCTGAGCTTGCTTGTGAGCTGGCTTCTCAGTTATTTACTGATTTTTTTCATTTTGTCAAGCAGCCTCCAAGAACATGCACAAAGGATTAAGTGTAAAATGTTTTATAGCAATAATTTCCTTTTAAAATGTGTGTCTGGGCAAGCCTAAGAGTACAATTTGCTGATTATTCTCAGCATTTCTATCTAGCAATTATATCTCGCATTTATACCCAGGTATTATCTGAATACGCTACTCAGGTCCTGGTAAGGGAATATCAAACTACAAAACCATTTTGTAGAGTGAATTGACTGTAGTTCCTCCACTTCATCTTTCTGATTTTTTCTAGGATCATTTGATTTTGGAGAGGAAAATTGTCTTCATACAACGTGCCGGTCTGTTTTCAAAGGTTACTGCAGAGAGCTTTCTCATTTAAATATTTCAGAGGTAGGTATAAAGTACGAAATCTCAGTTTTTATCACTGGCTGTTTCCTCCTGTGCAGGAGATCGTGCCACAGAGCATACGAGAGGTCTGGTTTAACAAGGAGACATACAAGAGCAAAAAAGATTACACTAACGAACCACCATCTTAGCAACTTTTCTGTCTGGGATGTGGTTATGTTTATACTCAGAGCTGCAGCCGAGCTCTGAAGCACTGGTCACAAATGGCAGCATCTATCCAGCCCAAAATGGCATGCTAACTCATGCATGGCTAATGATGTAAAAAATAAAACCTGAAAGCATGAGACAAAGTCACCACGTGGTTTCACGACCTGTCTTTATTTGCAACATTATTTTATCCAGCAGATGCAAGTTCATCCCTGTATTTTCCTTTGATCTGGGACATAACACAGTGAAGAGCTAGACTGCAGCACTGCTTTGTGCCATCCTCAACAGATTCCCATCGCGCACTGCACTGATGGGCAATTTTCAGTCCATTGCCTCAAAATAATTTTCTTTTTCCATTTCTTACACCAGGTATTGGAGAAAAAAATATTAAAAATAATCAGAGTGCTTTCTCTCATGGTTAAGCAACAGGATGCCTTTCGAGTTTGAGTGGTTACGCTGACAGTGTTAGTAACATGCTTTAAGAAAACCACAACTGTGCCCCATCCCTTAACTCAGACAGTAGTTAGCATGTAATGGACCAATACAGCTGGAGAAAAGAAAGTCTGTCTGGGCTTCTTTTTGAAAGGTCCTACACTCCCCCACACATTAGCATCATTATGGTCAAGTGGATTTTCCTGTTCCTAGTGACATGCTGTGACCTACTGCTGGAGGAGTATTTCTGGATGAAGCTCTCCCTTGGAAGGAGACTGCCTGCAATGCTCATCAGTAAAAAACAACAACAGCTGAAGGTGAAGCATCAGCTGAGCTTTGGCTTAAGAAAAATCTCCAGGTTAAGTGATATGGAGGTCACACCTTACAGTCATTCTTTTCCTGGAAGATGCTGGGTGAAATGTTCCAGCTCTAAATTAGTCAAATAATTGCTGCCTCCCATTTCTGTCTGCATTCCTTAATGAAACATTCATTTAGGGATGATATTGATGGGTTGTTGGATACAACAAATGGAAAATCACCACTGAGACTGATGTGGCTGACTCCAGCTGACTCGATAGAGTAGCATTTTTCACTTAAAGTAAAAGGAAGAAGGAATTTTGAGCTTGTTTATCATCCTCTAAGTCCTTTATCCCCCAAGAAGCAGAATTTATGACTGCAGGAAGGCATTTACGCTAAGCCATTAGTGTTCTTGCCCTTGGTTATTAGAAACTAAAGCAAATTTCAGTCTTACCTCCTTCAAGAGGAAAATTGACATTTTTGACTTGGGTTATTTATCAAGGATAATTTTTACCTGTAACTGGATTTGGAACAGAAAGATCAGATGAGGAGGTCAGCCTTCAGTTCCTGATCCCTTTGCAAGCCAGAGGTGTCAATGAATCCTCCTCCTGCTGCCAGTGAATACCCATGCCTAGGCAACCTGAGCTAGTTGCTTCAATGTATGTCGGAAAACTAATGTAGACTCATACCAAGAAGAACAGTCTGAGACCTACTCAGTGAGCCATCTTTGCAACAGTTGTTGGCCAAAAATCTTTCTGAAGAGCTGGAGCTCAAGGAGAACATAGCGAAAGGAGATGTCACAATTGTCTCAAAGGCAAGCCCACCTCTCTCCTTCCTGCTTAACAGGAACGCTCTTGACATGGCAGAGGAGGAAGGCAAGCATGGCAAGCAGAAGGAGGATCCTCCTCTCCTGTGGCTCTTTGTGCCTTTGAGGAACCAAACCGAGCACACGCACCGCAGCCTCAGAAGAAACTGCAACCTCAGCACTTCATGTTCTTTCAGCGTCACCAAGAGGGTTGTACTCACTAGCGCCACTCAGAAATATCCCTTCAGCAGTGGCGACCGCAGACCTCTCACTTAGCTATAAACTGCAAGTTAGTCAGTTAAGATGTGAAACTGGAATAAAGTGGTTGACCCACTCGAAATCCTTCCTCCCTCCAGTAAGAAAAACACTTCTGCATTTCACTCTCTCTGTCTTCCCTTTCCTCCTCGGTGTGCAGAAATACACGTGTTCACAGCATGTCAGAAAGGAGCGGGGTGGGAGGGGTGGACAGATGCAACTGCTTGGGTTTGGATAAAGCAACAATGCAACTGCAGTGAAACAGGGAGAGAAAACTGCTCCGGGTGCTTTAGCCAGGTTGCAGAGCAACTCCCACCACGTGAATCGAGCACATGGTAAGATGGGCTCCCCCTGCCCCATGCTCGACCAGGCCTTCATTGCCATATCTAACACAGTCATTACAACTTGCTGCAGCTTTATATTTCCTTAATAGCATGTCAGCTCCCCACCTCTCCAGGCTTCCTGAAGCCAATTAATCCTAGCTGCAGAAATCCGGCCAGCACTGCAAACCAAAGCAGCCTTTGAGGCCCCTTGTGGAAAATCGCACAAGATAAGAAGGTGCTGCTCCCCCTCTGACTGCTAGTGGTCACTGGGGACCACTGATGCGAGAAGAGCCAGATGAGGCTTTTAGCTAAATGGTTTTCACCTTTTCTTTCCAGTATATATAAATACATATATATTATATATGCATACATACATGCACACATATATAATTTTTTTTTAATAACTCATGCACTTCCCCCCACTTTCTGGTATTGGAAGAGGACCAGGCAACCCCTGACCATCTTTTGATCCATCACTGAGTGAATACAGAGAACGAGAGAGAACAAAAACCATTGTGGAGCGAAAAATTCAGGAAAAGCAAAGCCTTACAAAGCTGTTTCTCTCTCATCCCAGCACTTCCATCAGGTCCTTGTGCAAAACATTTAGAACAGGAGAAAGTGCTGAGCTGTTACACTGCTCACCTTCTCCTCATTTCCCATCTCCATGCCCCAAAACAACAACAAAAGTCTAGCTGTATGGGCGTTATACAGCCCACTCAGCCAGTGGGCAGGGGGACATCACAGCCTCATGCTCAGCCAAGCCATAAACCCCCGAGGCCACCTCTGTGCTACTCAGATGCAGCCAGGAGCATCGCTTTGTGACTGTGGCAGAGCACCAGATGCTTTACAGGGAAGCACAGAAAACCCAAGCAAGCAGTTAATCAACACCAACAAGTTTTTTCCCCAAATCCTCCGGATCTGGGGCTGCATCCCTTGTGAGTAACACCAGCCTCAGTGTACCAAGATCCTCTTGGGGTTTTGGTGTTTTTGTTTGTTTGCCTTTTGTTTGGTTGTTCTTTTAAACAAACTTTAAGTATTTCAGTCCATTTTATGACAGAACTGCAAACCCAACATGCTGCCAAGGGCCCACACCAATCCTTTGTGCTCCCATTGTTCAGACACACAACCCAGCAATTTATGAACCTCCCAACATTGTGGTCAAATTATCTCAGTCATCCCCACTCTCTTGCCCATAGTACTTGAAACCACTGCCAGGCAAGACTGCTTCCCAACAGAAAGTATTGGAAAATGTTGAAAAGAGTTTTAGCTTAAAAAAACCGGTTGTATCAGCAATAGAGCTGGCCCCTGGGCCGTACTGCCACCTCTGAGCTGGTGGTGGCTGCCCTGCTATGGTGAGCATCCTACAGCCACGGGAAGGTTGGATGTGCCACGGTGCCAGCGACCATCCGAGTGGCCTCGGGTACCACAGCTGAAGTTGCTGGAGACGGGAGCTCCAGCTAACACTCTGCCACAGAAAGCGGCAGAAATGGGGCCATGTGGGTTCAGCGTCAGGGCAGTGATAAATTATAAAATCCATGAGTGCGAATGCCTGTGTGGCACATCAGACAAAGGACAGCAGAGTCTCGCTGGGGGGAGTGGGCCGTTACTGTGTGATGAGAACATAAAAGCTAGGAAAGAGTCATGATATTTAAAAACACTAAGGAAGGGGGAGGGGTTTTCCCCCTCTTTTGTTTTTTCCATAGACTTCAGAGACTGGGAAAAGCCCGGTGCTTACTTTAAAGTGATTGTGCCTGGCAGAATAACAGCAAGATTATTCAGTGTTTTGGCAGCCAAATCACTGCTTTTTGAAAATGCTCTTGAAAGACCCCCCGTGAGTGGCTACAATCCTGATCCAGCCCCACTGAATCAGAAAACAAAAGGAAACTAGCTGTATGCTTCGGGTCTGGTTTCAGAAAGCACTTGAACACACCTTCAGCTTGTGTTTAAGTCCCATTAAAATCTCCAGGACTTAAGCCTGCCTTTAAGCATTGCCTTCAGATGAGACGGACTGGACCCTGTAAGAATTTGCCCCAACTCACACCACTAGCGGGAGCGACAGAAACAAACACACCCTGGAAGAACCACAGACTTGGTTTGCCACTGGAAAGACCTCTACAATCCCACTTAAGAAATTACCTGCGAAGTGCTGGGTCAATCCTTGCATACCTGCAGAAACAAGCAAGGCACATGCACGTGCTGGTTTTGAGCACAAAAAGACAGGATTTGCCTCCTGGGGATCCAGGCAATGTTGCGTCTGGCATTGCAAAGGTGCTGGTTAGGAGGAAGAGCCGCAGACAGGAGAAGACCAGCACTGATCCCACATGCAGGGAAGGAAGCAGGGAAGCTGCTCTTTTCAAGCACAGGCCCGGCTGTAGCAATGCTCATTATTTAACAGCTGCAACTGTTAATCCCAGCTTTGCACCCCACGCCCTGTTAGAAAATCACCACCTCAAAAGATACCACCTTGCTCACTAACAACGCGTAAAAGACTCTGTTTCTCCTTCCCAGTATGAGGAGGGAAGAACAAACAGGTTCCTCTGAAGAAAGTTTCAAGCAGAGCAAGACTGCAGGAGAACCAGTGTGCACAGGTGGTTTGTGTTCCCCATTCCATAAAAAGCTAAATCCTCACGTTTATTCTCCAAGTACATGCCGTGCAACGCAGAGAGGCTAATGCTTTTCTACGCATGCAGAGCCAAAGCCTCTGGTAAAACCTCCTTTTGAAATCACCCAGCAACTTGAGATAGCATTTGAAAATTAAGAGATTGCCATATCATTGCAGCCAGTGCAAATCCAAGCGACCTCTTCATCCAAAGAACGTGGGAAATCGGGCTTTTATGCCAGAAGTATGGGCAACAACAGTTAGTTTCAAATTTTCCCCTGACTTGGGAAATCATAATTTAATTGGTTTTAAGCTAACGTTTACCTGCAAATGAATCTCTGTAATTAAAAAGCTCATTCTGTTGTAAAAGTCCTTTCACGTTGCAGGATTTTATTTTTGTCAATACATCCTGCCACGCTGACTGGCTTATGGGGCCGGCGTTGTAGGGCTGCTGGAAGGATCTTCTAAGCTGCTGCAGAGAAGGTGAACCGCAGCAGATGACATGACATTGAAACTCCTCTGGCCTCTTTCACAGCAAGACCCAGAACGAAACCCCAAACCTATTTTTGTGTTGGCTAGCAAGGGTACTAAAAGTCTTTTATACCGCAGCTGCAAGGCTACTCTGTCCTCCAGCCTCTGCAGGCAGGTTTTTAAAGCAGCAGCTAATGGGTTAGGAGAGAAGGAAAGCTGGGGAGGAGGAGGAGGAAGCAGCAGCCTTCCCCACCAGCTGTGCCAGATGTGGCATAAGTCTATCCTATGTCCTTCTCCGCATCCCAGGTCCCAGCTGCATTGGGCTGCGCTGGGAACGACTAAAAGACCTCACCTAAACAGGTAGGGGTTTGTGGTAAAGGAGTTGCCATAAAAATAACTTTGGAAAACAAGACTCAGCTCTTTGGCTTCAGGAATCAGGACTTCCTAACGTGGCTGAAAACCAGCCAAAACCTCATCATTTCCGTGGTTACCACAGCTGTTGCATCAAAGGTGCTCTTGTAGAGGTCATCCTCCCTGCCCTCTCTTGTACGTCGTTCTCTCATTCGCTTTGATTGCACCACCGGTGTTGATCCTCAGACAGGTTTGTGACACTTTCCTACCAAGATGACGTTTCCCTACCAAGACGACATTTCCCACCAAGACCACATTTTGGCCAGATGGCCCATAGGGAGGGCAACCAAGTGTGCTTGTCACCCTTGTGGAGACCCTTGTCTGCGCTAGGTTGGACATGGAAAAGGATCAACTCTCTCAAGTGATTCAGGCCGGACAGAAAAGCACACTTGAGTTTCACAGGGGCTTGGAGGCTGGGCTGGGATGTTTCTGGAGCTGTGGGCTTGCGAGCGTGATGGGACAGAGGTGAAGGAGGAATGTTGGGCCCAGCAGGTGAGGATGGGGCTCAGGAACAAGCCGAGCTAGAAAATACTGAAACATGAATGGCTCAGCACTACAGCTAGCAGGAGAAAAGGTCCTTCAACAACCTCCAGATTACAAATATTTTCATTTCAGATTTTCCTCCAAGCAGCTGACCTGCCTAGAGAACTTTTCACACCTCTGCAAGTGACAGCAGCACCTTTTCTGTTGGTGCTGTTGGCTAAGAGGCAAAGTGTTTCTTTGTAAACTGCAGGTAGACCCTAACGGAAAGAAAGGCTGCATTATACATGCTGGCAAGACAGGGAGAGGATCTGGGATGTTACTCTGACATATTTGTTCTTCCTCATTTTGTTCACCATTTCCTTTGCAGAACCTACCAAGCAAACGTACTTTGGGAATGAGTAGTTTATTAGTTCCTCATTAAAAGTACTTTAATGCAGACAGATGGTAGCAAAGCAGCCTGAGAAGACAGTACGGTGGAGGCCTGGACCTCACAAAACCCATTAATTGGTCACATGGATGGGTCAATAGAGCAGGAATAATTATGATGCTGAACAGAGGGATCAACCTTTTAGGGTAAAGCACAATGAACCTCAGATTCATGATTTTTGCATTTCTGGTATATGTTATTTTAAGAATAAAGACAGGTGACTGAGCCTATCTGGGATGCAAGTAACTTGAAATTAAAACACATGGCATCTATCTGAAAGAATTCGTTCAGGATCTACAGAAGGTCACAAAAGCAGAAAAGAATGGGAAATGAGAAGATTCATATTTTGTTTACAGTGCCCTTGTCTGAGAATATTGAATATTTACAAATAACTTCTTTTTCTCCTGTTCTGCATAGCTTCTCTGTAAGAAGTACTGTAAACAGGTCTCTAAAGGAGTCACAAAGGCAAAAAGGGCATCTTGCTTTCATCATGTTCAAACAATACTTCTATCTACTGCTTCTTGAAAATAACCATCAAAACAATTTTTCAGCTGAAAATTGGGCTTTTCCATTTTAGATGATTTTCTGTAAGAAGGGTCTGCTTTATGAAGGAAATTTAGATTTTTTTTTTTTTTTTTTTCATCAAGAGGAGTAAACCACTGAGAGCATCTGCTGTGGTTTGGTGCAGGAGGGACCTCCCATCTCCTGGCTTGCAGAGGGAGGGGAGAGCTCCGCTTTCAGCGCTGCCTGTGTTCGGCACCTCACCCGTGGGGAGAGCGAGGACGGGATCTACTGACGCCAGCTCCCAGCTGGCATTTCCAAATGGAACAGGCTGATTTTCTGTCTGGCTTTCCACTGGAAAGTCAACCTATTTTGCATGGGAAAAATACAGATTTTTGTTTTAGCCATGAACACGGGGGCAGTAGCCCCTCGGTGCTCTCAGAGGCACTGATTCAGGCACGTGTGATGGGCATATGCATCCATATTCAGTTTTACATCCCCAAATTCTCTTCCTTTCTTGGTAGCTGTGTACATCCCATCAGGCTTACAAGACACCCGTCAATTTGGCTGAATTTGATTTTCCCCCCCCTATTGCCACAATTAACTATTTCTGACAGTACCGACACAGTCGGCTGGGGGAGGACACCTGCTTTAATTTTGCTCTTTACTTTGAGAAAGTCAGACAAACAAATGGCTCTATAATGAGACTTCACGAGTCTTCCCCCTGCTGCATTTGGTTTTCTGTGCCACTGCACTACCTGTCTTTCTGTCCTGGAGGGGCAGTCGCATTTCTCTCATCTGCATTTCTCTCTCACATCTGCATTTTTCTCACTGGTGAGACAGGTTATCTTTCAAGTGAAACCGAATTTCCATATGTTTCGTAAGTGACACTCCGAATTAAATCTTTCCTCATTTATATTCCCTGTTTCTCTTTGCATTTTAGAAAGCAGAGAAACCCAAGATGATCTCTAATGGTATTTTAATTTTTCTGTTGCCAGAAACACTGCTGTTTTTCTTTACCCAGAAAGTAAACATTTTACAAAAACCCCTCATTTTGCCTAGTGGAAACTGTTTTGCTTAAAGAAACCCAACCAACTACTAAAGCTAATCATAACACATGGGTGCATTTATGGGCAGGGCACTCAAAGCAAAAAAACAGGACAATAATTTGAAGTAAAAACAGATGTAGTAATTAAGAGATATACAGAGAAAGTAATTCTCCTTTAAATATTTTCAGCAAAATATTTTTCTGAATGGCACATCCCTGTGTTAACCCAATATACAACTTTTTCTTGAAGCATTTTTACACCCTGCTCCATGTTTGTGGATTTAAAAGTATAACTAAATCGTCTATTTGGATAACGCAATTTCACAAGACCAACCAGACACACTTTCTGGTGCCATTTCTCCTTTACTAACACAGCTTTTGTTTCAATCCCTCATTACAAGCTTCTGCAGAAGAAGGAGGAAACTGTGCTCAAGGCCTCCCTTCTATGTTGATCATGAAAACAAAATTATTTCCATATTAAATTGTTAGTGTGAAAATAAGAAATTTTGATAGTTTTGCCTGAAACCAGGGAAAATATTTGCAGAGGCTGTGGAAAGACTCTTTTTCATAGATGTCTCAGGCAATGTCATTGATTGAATCTGCTTCAGCCAGATAAGTGTAGAGATAAAAGATGCTGCTGTGCCGTCAGCACTCACCCTAATGTTTCCAAAGCAGCTGGACAAATTCATGGAGGAAATATCCACTGAGAGCATTGAAGTGGACCAGCAGGTGCCACCAGCAGGCACCTGAGCCACAAGCTGTTGGCATCTGAAAAAGCACTGCTTTGAGCTCACTGGGTTTTTATGCTCCTACCTTGGCCAACAATGGGTGTGCCTGTCTGAGAGTGGGTACCTTTGATCTGATCCAGCGTAGCCATCTGCATATTTCAAAGAATTTTCAACTACTGTGGCGACTGGTTAGCTCTGGACAAACTTTCTAGAGAAGCAGGACCTTACCCCTCACCTTAACCTTGACTTTGCCCTTTAAACTTCTGCTTCCAAAAGGACTGGATTTTAGGTTTTGCACAGGACACCGAACTGTTATGGGACAGGGCTTCTTGTCCCCGAGAAGTGCAATTGCTGCAGTCCTAGCATGGATCGAGTCTCTGGGGTTTTGATGGAGTGCTCCTCCAGCACAGAACGAAATCCCTTCTCATGCTCTTTTCCTGACACACTGGTCCTCAATCCCCCACAACGTCTGTAACCCAAAAGAGATGAGCTGGCAGCATCAACGTGACCCTAATCCATCGGGATGATGTTTCACATCACCCATATCCTCATCACTGGCCAGAGCATTCCAAGTTGCGGCACGTGCCTGGGGCTGGGGGAGGAGCAAAATGGAGACGAGGACTGACCCGCTGCATGAAACATCTAGCAAAGTCCCGAACGCTTATCTGAATTACTGTTAGATAATTTGGATACTTGCCTAAAATATCTGTGTTCTGCTTTCAAAAAAAAGAAGTCATGATTTTTTTGCATGCCTAAGTCTCTTAAAATGTTTTTTATTTTCAGTGCGGGGATGCAGGAAGGGGAATTAAGACCAAGCAGCAACAAATTCCTCTGAATGAGAAGAGGAATAAATATACAAAAAGCAAATTAGGAAAGGGTTAAAAAAAAAGTCTAAACTTCTTTAGGCTGCTAAACACTAAGTTCAATTTCTGCTTTCCCCAGCAGTCTGCTGCCCCGGGGTAAGGGTACCCACTGCGATGCGCGGGGCTGTCCCTTAGCAACTCTGCATGCCTTGACTCGATTTCTCCAGCACTTTGTACCTCCAACACCATCTACCACACCACCAGCAAGCTCTGGGTTAACAATTCAAACCCCAACTTTCTGGCAAATTCAACCTCATACAATCTTCTCTTTCTGGTCCAGCGTGACAGCGAACCAAACCACCATTTTTCACACCAGTGTTTTTGCTGTACCACTGCTGCCGGTTAATAAACACACCTCCTGGGTGTTTCTCCTGCCATTGCCAGAGACAACCTGAACAGTCACAACCTGCCACCGCCTTTGAATAGAGGGTCCCAACTGATGTTAGCAGGAACTAGACCTGGCTGGAAATGACTTTTCAAAAGTCAAGCATCTCAATTAAAACAAAACAAAACAAAACAAAACAAACAAAACATCCCCTGCAAAAAAATCCCAAAGCTATTTAAAATGAGACTTGCATTTTGTGTTGCCTTCAGGACAAAGCATTTGCCCTGCATGAGTGTTTCCGTGGCTTCTCCCTTCAGACAACCCCATCAGAGAGGCAGCTGATGAAGGTGGCCCGCAAAGGACGGATGCGACAGAGCATGCATCTGACAGACCTCGGCATGGACAGCTTAATTACCACCAGATGTCCCTTTTATGGGAGAAATCATTGCTACAAAAAAATCTCCATCTGACAAGATGCTGGTGGTATTTCCTTGCAGCCAACGCTTACCTCCGTGCTGTGCGTGTATCTCCAGCAGGCAGCTGGGATTAATCCGCAGAAGGCCAGAGCAAAACAGAAAAATCCCTGAGGATAAAGAGGAAAAATACCATCAGTTACAGTATGGGGAGGAAAACAGCCATTTGAAAACACCGTTGGGACACATTTAATATGCTCATTTGAGTAAGTTTAGTTAAAGTTAGAGCTAAACAACCCCTTCTTTTAATATCCCTCATAATGCTGGTTATTTAAAAGAAATTAGATGGATAATAATGTGATTCTCTGTCAGGAGCCCTCTAATTACACTGTGGCCATTTGAAGGCGTTGACCAAAAAAGCATCCGGCTTCCTGCGGAGCAGTTAACCTATTCTGCCCAAATTCTCTTTGGGGAAAAAAAAAAAAGGAGAGAAAAACACTATATTTATAGTATGCTCCTCTTCTGCAGCAGGACCGTGCCCTGGACTAGCACCTCCTCACTCATGGGATTCAATCCCCCGTGTTTAAAACTCAGCTATCGGTTTCAAAGAGGGGAAAACCCACACGAATAGTCCATAAAGAAGCGAGTAACCGGGATGGAGAGCAGGCTGCTCTGGAAAAGGAGTTGAACTTTACCCTGTTAGCAAGGCGGCAGCTGCACGGCCAAGCCACCTTCTTTAAATCAGCACCATCCTAGTTAGATAAAAGGATGACAGAAATATAATCAAGGCCAGCAACTGACTCTGAAGTGTCTAAACAATAACGGCAACGATGCAGGAGGCGGCTTGACTTTTGTCTTCTTCCCTAGGCTTGCAGAGCTGGAAGTTAGATGCGTTGTCTCTTTATTTGAACAAATGTGATAAAAAAAACCCAACCCCGATGTAAACAGCGCTTGCCTGTTGTGACAGCTGGACCGAAGGATCTTGTTCACATTAAAAAGAATAATTAAAAAAAGGAAGAATAAAAGTGCCTGTAAAGTGTTTGAGGGCCAAATGGGCTCATCAAATATGAATCCACAGCTTGGTCTTGGAATGGCAAAAGATGATGAATAAGCACCAGTAGAAAATTATTGCCCTTACAAGTTTTTCTGTGAAACTGTCCCTCTTCCAACAGAAAGTCATGTAGCAGGGGAGAATTACCCAACTGACTGCAGCTTATTTTGGTTTCTAATTTTTTCTATGAGTGTTTTAATAGTATGATATAGCTGAAATCACTTAAAAAAGATTAAATCTTTCATGAAAGCTTACCAAATTCAAGCTTAAGGAGAGGAAGAAGAGCATTGCTGCTACCAATTCTGCTTCACCAAAAAACTTTTGCTTAAAAACTATGGTTTTTAAAAAAAAAGCCCCAAACTCCTCCATATGCAGCAAGAAAGGAAAATGTGTTACTTTAAATCCTGGAAATGAACATGCCAATAAACTGCCTTTTGCTGGTTCTTGTCCATCTACTGCCTGCTGTGTTTCTCTGCTCGTGGCAGGACGATGCCCTGCCCGGGGGCTTTGCTCCAGGAACAAGACTGCTGTTGGCATTTCCCCGCTATTCCGGGGCTGCCTTGTTTCAGGCTCTGCATCAGACGCTGGGGAAAACCCTGGTATGGCTTTTACGAAAACCCTTAAATTATGTATGTCTGATAGCTCCTTTTATTTTTTTGGCAGCTGCCTGGCCCTATACGTGGTGAGATCACTTGCTGCCTTGCCAGGAGCTGAAATGGGATAACGGGAGAAATGGGACCCTAAAGGAGAGGAAAGTCTGATCAAATGCTGATGTGAAAAGGGGGATACAAGTAGAGAAGATGGGGAAGAGCACTCAGGGCAAGATGTCATGGACCAAAGCATGGCAGGACCAAGCCCAAACCCAGCTGGGGTGGGCGGTCCAACCCTTCCAGGTACAGCACAAATTGGAGGGGGGAGGAGGTGAGGTTACACAGGCATTTCAGGTTGCTCCTCACTAGGACAAAATCAAGCTCAAAGACAAGAAAAAAAGAGAAAATTATGGCAGATGAAAAAACTAGCACTGATAGCAATGTGAAAGCTCTTCTGCACATCTTTCCGGTAAGGGTTTAATTGAGAGGACCCACCATGAACCTGGAGAGTGAGAACAACAGCGTGCCAGTAGCACCACTCAGATTTCTCCCCCCGTGCTCTTCTTTCCTTCCTCCACCAGCTCCAGCACTTATGACATCTCTCTGGGGCCAGAAACCCCAGAAGATTAAAATCCTCTTTCTTATCTTCTCTTCCTCAGCTCCACCCCACATCTCAGTCCTTCACCTCCAGGATCAGCTCTCCCTCTATTTCTGTCTAGCTGTCTAGCTTCTCTGGGAATACCGAGATGCAGCCCCTCGGGAAGCTCCCCCTTCATCCAGCCGGTGCAGAGCAATTACACGGCTCCGAGACCATCTTATAAATGAATTATAGACTGCTTTTTCCCTTCCCAGCCAAAAGGCTTTTGGAAGAGCAACTTTCTAATTACATTAGAAGACATTTGGAGGAAAAAAGAAAAAGGCAATGCGTAGTTCGCATACAAAATGTGGAAGGGTTGAGGCTGGTTCACCATCTCCTAGACCCTTGGAGCTCCTCGGAGCCAGCTGCAGGCTGCTGCCTGCTCCCTTTGCAGGAGGCAGCCACACCAGCCCCGCGGAGGGCTGTCACCGGCCAGACATCAATTACTCTTTTATGAATGACCTTGTTTCCATCCTTGCTGCAAGGAACAATTTGTCTTCAAGAGACTTGGCAGAATCCGCAGAAACAGCATCTTGTCTGTTGGCTAGTGTATCTTTTAATTCACCTTTCTGATGCTTCCCCTTTGGTTAAGGGGGTCCACTTCGGACGAGGGAGGGATCCTTTATCTCAGACTGTGTTTGGTAGCTCTGCCAAACCCCTGCACTACCAGGGAAGGAGCAGACCTGTGCCCTGCTCAGCTCCAGCTGTTTTTTGGTGCTGCTGTGGCCATTGCAAAGGGCCAGCTCCCTCCCAGACTTCACAGCCTAGGGGCAGGGGAAGGGGGGAGCTAATTTCAGATTGCTTCCATCAGGTTGCATCCCTCCCTCCCTGACCCAGTTCGTCAAAAAGCACATGATGTTTTTGCCTTTCCACATAGCAAACATGAGCCAGTGATCTCAGTCTGAAGGAGGAATCCGTCCTCGACTCCAACTGAGCACATCGGCTCTGCCCGCACCTGCTCCCCAGGGACCAGCGGCACACAGATGCCTCGCTCAGGAGTGCTGCACCACGAGGGAGAACACAGGAGACAGATTCATTGCGAAAGCAAGATGCTGAAGTGTGCTGCAGTGTTATTAAGGACCCTCTACACACTTGCCTACAATGATACACCTGGGAACAGTAAAGCAAACAGCCTGTGCTGTGTGCTGGCCCTACTGGCACATCACTCTTGGTGAAAAACTGGGTTATATTGGGCATTCACTAAGGCTTTTTTACCACAGAAATTGTTTGGAACTGGTGCTTGGAACAGCTGCTGCATCCTGAACACAAATTTTGCTATACACAAGTGTTTTTTAGGCTGGAAAGTTCAGGTGTAAGAATTTCAGCCAGCATATTCTGGTTGGCATGTTGCTCCCTGCTTTTTTTTCCTCCCCTCTCTCCATCTGACCAGGTAACAGCACACAGTGCCTTAAACCCCACTAGAGCCAGAGTCTTTCCTTTGTACAAGCAGTACTAGCAAAACTGCAGTTTTCCTTCCTTCTCCTCCCCTTCAACAGCGACATCGCCTTCAGGGGCCGTGAGAGCTGCAGGATGTTTACGTTCAGGACTGACTGCATGAGGGACCATGGATCACCAAAAAGCAGGGTTTGCCAGAACTATGACTGGAGGACAGTCAATAAACCTGTCACTACTCTCCCTGTTTAAGAGGAGCTTTGGGGATAATAGTCCAGGATTTTAGAACTTTTTTTTTTATCCTTAAGTTCTCAGTTACTCTCTAGAAACCAGCTTCCTACAACCGTCAGTGGATGCACAGTGGCGTCTATCAGGTCTGGTGATGCTGTTAATGCAGCTAATCTCAGGACAAGCTCCTGAGATTTGTGTGCTTTAACCAATTTGACCTGTTCTGGTTTCTAACCACTGTACACCCATTATCATTATTAGGACAGCACCAGTAAAGCCTGCAAAGACCGAGGCCCCTCCTCTGTATATACACAAACCTCCGGATAGCCAGGCAGGGTGAGCACTTATAATTTAAATAGAAAAAAAAAAAAAAAAGTCAGTAGGGAAACCGAGGCACAAGAAGGAGATGGGATCCACCCAACAGGTCAATGACCAGGGCAATGCTCCTCCAAGCCCATCTGCATCCTGGCTAGCATTTCCCCTGTGTAGCTGGTTTACCAAGTAGCATTGTGGTGATTAGCCGCATCGATGCAGACATCCCCCAAGCGTGGCTCGGTTTCCTATACAGCCATAGATGTCAGGCACCAATACTCTGGTGTCTTCCCTCTTTGATTAAAGAGTGAATTAAATGGTCTTCTAAACAAGACACATGCTTTGCAGGGAGGAAAAGTCCTTTAAAATCAATAGCGGGGGAAGGTGAAAAATCCTCTCTACTAACAAGCAGAAAAAAAGCTACAAGCAGGGGGCTGATCATTCCTGTGAGCTGCAGCCCAGCAGGCATCAGCAGGGCTGGACGTGACACCAACAAGAAGTTTCGGAGCCCCACAGGGCTGAACCCCCCTCCTGCCTGCGATTACATCTCACCGCAGGCATCAGGGGCTGGCTCTCCCTGCCTGCATTTCTCGCTTGCAGATCAGAGATTAAATATGAGCCTTGGGAGGGGCTAGGCACTGGTGGGAAAACAAGCAGCGGGCTGGCCCTTGCTGTAAGATACTGACAGTTAGAACAGGGGCAGAAATTTATAGGAATAAGCAAGGCTCCCCTGTGTGATTTGAGATGCTGACGAGCTGCTTGAACAAGGAGAAGCAGAGAATAAGGTTGCTGGTGACCAGCTCTTGCGTATTTCCCAGGGCCCCTCGTTAATTTCTGCAGGGCTGGGGACATGCCACCCCCCAGCAGTGGTTACGGTGGCTGGTCCCTTACCCGGTGCAATTGCCCGGCACCTCCCGGCGCCGAGTGCCGCGGCCCAGCGGGGAGCAGGGAGCGGGGAGCGGGGAGCTCGGAGCTCGGCGGGCCCGCGGCCCCCTCCAGCGGCGGAGGCGCAGCCGGGCCGGCCGCTCCCGGGGAAGCGCCGCGGTGGAGCGGCCCCTCGCTTGGGTGCGAGCTGCCCCCTCTCCCCTTGCACCCTGCCCTGCACCTTCACGCGCCCTGCGGGCCCCTCACGCTGCCAGAGACGGTGGAAACGGAGCTTAAAGGCAACCAAGGGGCATCCCGTTATCCCCCCGCTGAGAGCAGAGTGGGATGGATGCCTCACCTCCACAGCCGCGGGGAAAGCACCTCGCACCCTTCCTCCTCTTCCTACAGGAAATGATATCGTGTCTTCACTGCAATGGTATCATCAGAGATCCAAAATGTCCTCCCCCAGAGGACCCAAACTGTGAATGCTAAAGCAAAGTGAACAGGATGCCCTAGGAACCACAGAGAAAAGTAAATAGCTACTTTGGGGTTTCTGCCAGCCAGGGGTTTCTTTGGTGGCCAGAGCTTGGCTGTGTTACACCAAACGGGCTGGGCTGGGGGTGTCCACGAGGGGCTGGAGGAAGGGACCTGCTCGTCCTCACCCCCATGGCAAGGGAAAAGGAGAGCAGCATCAGGTGACTCTCGGAGGAGGACAGCAAAGCTGGAGTTCGCTGGATATGGTTTTCTTCAACTACCCCTTCAGGAAACAGCTGTGATTTTAACAACCTCTTTTACCTAGTGGCATGTCCCAAACCATACTGCACACGGAGTAAGGCAACCGAATAAACATTACAGAGAAGTTCAACTGTATTTTCAGGCAGCCCTGACAATCTCCCCTAGCCTGTACATGCCCATCTGTTCTTTTAGATGTGGTAATTGCAGGCACACACTAAAGTATACTTCAGCAAAAGAAAAGGGAATTATATGTACCCTGCTAGCAGTATTCATGGGAACTGTGTCACTCGGGTCCCTTTGAGCATCTCAGACAGAGAGAGGAAGACTGCATATTGAGAAGGTGAAAACATTAACTTCAGTAGCTGCTTTGCACTAAGTTTTAAAGGTGTCCGCTTCTCATTTCCACCATCAGTACCATTTTCCCCAATTACATATATTAGATAAAGCTCTTGAAAGCTAGTTTATGTATGACAGCAATGCAATTATTTTATATTAAGCACAGCTTCTTGCACAGCAACCTACCTGTTAACTCCTGCCCTTCACACAACATGGGCAAACATGCAGGGAGCAGCGCTTTTCCACTCATCCCTCCAGCCCCGAGGCTGGAAGTTGCTCCATTCAGACTAAGCCCTGTATGCAGGCTATGCTTTTAAATGGAGCTGAGCTCACAGTCAAGTTTACTAATGCTGGCATGGTCTGGGCCCAAACAGGCACTTCGCTGTGGATGATGGAAAGGAGAAAGGTGGCATTTCAGCTTTTGTGGTACGCCTCCACCTTCTCCTTGGAGGCTGAAACTGAGGGTCCAGCCCAAAGCCCCTGTGCCTGCTGCCATGCTTTGTATGCCCTGCACCACCACTGTGGTGGATGTTTGCAGTGAGGGAGGGAAGAAGGGAGGCTAACTTTGCTGTCACAAGTCAGAGGAACAACTCAAAAGCGCACTGCTAAGGTTTCCCCACACAAACCATGTGTTGACTTGCTGAGAAAAAAAAAATACGCTGGGAATCGTCATCACTGCAATTGCTTTGGCAGATAAGCACCTCCCTTTGACCCCGCTCTGAAAGCTGCATACACAGCACCTTGGCAAAAGAAACAAGGTGCAGAAGGATGCAGTCCTCAGCTGGAACAGCTCTGCAAGGTCATGCCTTTTACAAAAATGTCCCCTTGCAGCACAGGGTGGAACAACAGGACGTCCTTCCCCAGGCATGCATACTCCTGGGCACAAGGCAAAACAGCCCCCAGCACCACATTTTAAGGTTATCAGCCCAAGGTTACAAAGAGCCCCTCCCAGGCAGTCCCTCCCAATACGCACCATGGCGGTGAGGCACTGCGATTCCTGCACCGTGGCGGCAGAGCTCAGCAGGGCTGCAAGGATCAGGGTCATGCTGAGGCAGATCCCAAAGTAGAAAGCTGGAAGGAAGCCGGACATGGGAGCTGTGGTCAGACACCAAGACTTTAGGGCTAACGGAGGCCTGGTCTGCTGCTTTTGCCCAGAGAGGGGCCAAAAAGTGCATTTTGGGGAGCTGGTCCAAGAGGACCAGGTTGCAGAATAGAAATTGTTTTATAACTTATTAGTACCCCCCATCTGCGTATGCTTTGCTTGTCCGGCAGGGCTGTAAACCTCTGAGTGGTTCCCACAGCTCCAGCAGAGCAAAGCACCCTAAAAGGGTGTTGGTCCACCCGACAGACCACAAGCTGTCAATTATTTCAGCACTCCGATAAGGATCCCCCCAAATGGGGGGGTGCTGATGTGCAGCAGCTGTCCCATGGCCCTTATCAGGACTTCGTGTGCTGCTAATCTGGTGCAACACTTGCCCTCCAGTTTCCTCCTGGCTAAGGCAGGGTCACAGCCAGTACCCCAAGGCAGTGCTCAAGGACCACAGCACTGCGAAGGGCTTTGCAACCCTCACTCAGGACTAACCGTGCAAAGAGTTAACACTTGCAAGCAAAGCAAGTGGAAACGAGAGGGGTGGCTGGGAAGGGAGAGGCCTTCAAGGCTGCATTAAGTGCCAATCTATATAGCCCCTGGTGTGTATAGGAAAGGGGGGGGCTGTACCTTAGCTTTGGACTAACATAGTTTTCACACCTGCCTTGTTAAACTGAAATTGAGAGCCAGGATCTAGAGACTGTATGAGCATGTTTAAGCCCAGAGTATAGCTTGGGAGAAGCAGCAGATGCGAGTGCAGCAGAGTCGAGCGGAGTATTTTAGTATCTGGATTGTTTTCATCTCTTTGCTCTAGCCTTGTACCCAAGACTGAGTTTATATTTCTCCCTTGTGTAGGGAAAACCCCCCACATTTCCTCCAAAACCAGGTGTTTCCATGCATTTCTCCTCCCAGCCTCAATTTTCTATGCTCTGCTTCAACTCCTGTAACAATCCCTCTTCCCACATCCCCAGGGCCCTTCCAGCCCCACTGCACCTTTAGGTCCATCTTTGGCTGAGCCTCCTCTATGCTTTCATTGCAGCACAGGGGAAGGATGGAGAGACAGAGGACAGGAGCAAATGCAGCAGCACCTGAGCACCCTGTGCTCCCACAACACCCTTCAGTGCCAAGCATGCGGGTCTGATACAGAAAAAAGTGTCTGTGGGACTGCGTTAGCCCTAGTACATCCTCCAAAAGCCAGCCCCTGCCTCTTTCTGTGATGCCTCTGCATTTCCTTTGACTGCTCTGGAAGACTTTGCAGCTCCTGGCTTCACCAAAGGTCTTGCTGAGATGTGACCGTGACGTACCTGCGTGGTGGATGACCCTGTAGGAGTTGCTCTCCAGGGAGATGTCGCTGATGAGGGTGAAATGGAGCCCGTAGTGGGTGACTGTGCTTAGTGTGGCAATGGACAACCCCAGCAGCTGGAAAAGAAGGTTTTTAGGAAGGGATTGACAAAGCAGCAGCTCCTGCTGAGTGCACACAAAGCTTTGAGGTGTATCTGTATACTCCTGAGCCCCATGCAGGGGCAGACAGCCTGATCATCCAAAGAACACTGCATGTACCCCAAAATGCACATAAAAGGACAAACCCCGGACACTTAAACATACTAAAGCTCTTTTTCTCTCTTGCATAACGAGCGCACATGACACTGCACAGCCTGCAGTCTCTTGACCGGTGTCTGTGGATGAAATTCCCAACACGTGAAGAAAGCCCAGAGGATCGATGCTCTTGCAGCACACCTGTGCAGTCCCACCCTGGTCTGCAAAGTACGCACGTGCAGTTATGAGGGCTGCCAGCTTCAAGAGTGGTTTTGGGCTGGGATGATGTTCTCTGCTTTACCCTTTGCAATGCTAGTCCCATTGCCTGCTGTTGGCTATATTTCCTGTTGTAGAGTGCAAAGAACCGAGTCTTGTACTACTCTAAGTAATCTGTGCTGGTTTCTGTCTCCACAACGTGCTGCTGGGCCGTCTGTGCTTCTGTCCCATCTCTGAGAGCACTCGTATGCCTAAGGCACGGGGTGACTATGAGCACGTTACCCTCCATGTTGCCCAGAGCACGTCCAGGCGATGGAGAAGGAACATTTCTGATGGCACCTGGCTCTAGGGCAGGGCTCCCTGTAGCACGACTGGTGGCAGAGCTGGGACGGAGGCACCAACAGCAGGACAGTTAAAAACCCCTCCAACTCTAGTGTAAAGAACATGGAAAATACAAGATGTGAAGCCGCTCCTAGCTCCTAAGATAAGGTTTCATCATTTTGTGCCTTTACAATGTGGAAACACAAGGCAGCTATCCCTGTGTCAAATGTGACATAATCCCCACTGTATGACATTTTCTAATAGCTTTTGCTGGAGACTTACAGTTTTGGAGACTAAATACATCCAAACCATAGCATTTTCTCCTTATAAATAACCTAATTTGTGGCACCTACTGATCCTTCATGCTGTGCATTACTGCATATCTCGACCCATGCCCAGCAAAATGCTAAGTGCAACACCGGTTAGCTCAGATTTCTGAGAAACACCAGTCTAAAATCCTCCCAACAGCAATAACATGATTCTAGCCATCCATAGTGGCTGTGCCTTAACATCTCCTCTAAACATGTTTGGTACCAATCCTCCTTTGATTTCCTCCAAATGACATATTTTGTTATTTGGAAGAGACAACAACGTACAGCCACTACAGCCAACGGTCTTGAAATGTTGAAATTTGGGCAAACTATAAATTTCACGTGTGGCCCAAAATAAGGTATTACCTTTTAATTACACTCTTTCCAAGCCACCAACCCTCTTTGAACTAAATACAGATTATTATTATTATTATTTTTTAAGCTTGAAGGTTTTGATTAAGTGAAAAGGCAACAAGCACATACAACTCGAAAACATCCAGCAGAAGCGTTCCCCAGTTTCCACCGTTTCCCATCGGCTCTAACAGCAGATGTCAAGAAGCTCCCCTTGAATTTGCTTCAAAAGCTGATAAAAAGGATCCCTAGAACTGCTTTCACTTTGCGGTGCAGATCCACAGGTCTCTCACATATGCTTCCATCGAAGCCTTGCGGTTTCATATCCTCACTGATCCCACCTGCAGCCGACCACCCTCCCAGCAACAAGTGTGACTGCAGCAGGTCCATCCTCCCTCCTTTGCTCCAAGGAGACAGGAGCAAATACCTTTTTGCTGAAAGCCACCCATTCTGCCGGCAGTGACCTTTCCTTTCTCCTTCGAGGCAGCCGCTGGGTTGTGAAAGAGCTGCAGCGGCATGACAGCCCTGAGAAACCAGAAGTCTATCAGTGGAGGGGGGGGGATGCTGGCGGCCAGTGATAACCACCCAGGGTGCAACGATAACTCGGGCAGTTGGCTTTGCTTGCCCTCCGCCCACGAAAAACAGAACGTGGGAAAACCTGACCCTCACCGAGTGGGGATGGGAAAGGCAACGGTTCACCTCGATTCTGCAGAGATCCCCCCAAACCTGCCTGCTCACCATGACACAGAGGCTGGTCACCAGCAGCTGGCACTTGGTGGTCCTCATCCCGCACCTCAGTCCCATGGCTGCTTGTCCCCAGAGAGAGCTGGCAGTTGGTCCCTCCAGCTCTTGATAAAGCCTAGGTTTCCACCAAAGGGAGGCATGGCCACAGCGGGGCCTCTCGGGAAGTGTAGTCCCCACCACGTGCCGATGCACCTCCTCCTGCCCTATTATTAAATCCTGTTTAGAGCAGCCGCCTTCTGCCTGGGCTCTCAGTGGGCTGCCATCAGCTCCAACACACAGCCAGCTGGGAAAGAAGGAAAGGCATACAGAAAAACAGCCTTTCACGGAGTTCGGAGCGAATCTCCTTAAAAAATTTTTTGAAACTCTTAAATCAAGAGTCAGTATCAAAATACCCTGTTTTTCGCTTTCCCTGGGACGCAGTTTTGCTTAAGGAACATTGTCACTAACTATTTTTTTTTAAATCTGCATAAATAGTATCTTGGGAAAAAGTTTAGGAAAATGTTATTTAGAAAAAAATAACCTGTTGTTTAAAGAAGAATCAAAACACCCAAATAGATCTGCATAAGAGTCTTTCCTTCCCCATTTAAAAAATGTCACATGGCAATAAACTTTGGCTGAGACTCTATTAAAACTTCTGTTTGCAGACGAGGGAAAAAAATCCCTTTGGTAGTATTTTATTCAGGAAAATGGCTATATGTAAATATAACCCCCTGCTCAGGAGACCCTCACTGTCCATGGACATTTTGACTCTGTCCTTTCCCCTCTCCTAGCACTGAAGACCCCATGGACCCACGGCTACAGAAGACTCAGGTGACTTCTGGTCCTCAAAAGCAGCTGCCTGCTGGATGCGTATTTCCCGAAAGTAAATCGCAAAGAAGCCTCAAGAACCATCTGGCCAAAGGGAGACTGAATGACTGACTGCCTTAATCATCCTTGGTTTCGGAGTGAGACCGGTGGAAAAGAGGTGAAACAGAATAATGGAAAATAGTCACACTCCCCCCAGATGGCAAAGAAAGGGGGGGGAAAGGTAAAACCATCCCACATCAGTAGCTGTAGCTACAGGAAAATGACAAAGAAGAAGGAGGAGGGGAGTGAAAAAAGGAAGGAAGATGCATTTTGTAGAGCAAAGAGAAGCAAGAGAAAGTGAGTTGCACAAAACCATGTGCACAGGAAAAAGCATGTCATGACTTTCTGACTACATCACCAGCTTTCTTGGAAGCTTTCTTGCAAAACATCGTGGTTGCAACCTCCTGAGACACCAATGAAGGCTGCCACAGCTGTTTCCGAAAACAGGTGTCCCCCATGGCTTGTGGGTGCCTGCCCTGGTGGGGCTGCCCGTTGCCCAGCAGGAGACACTGATGTACCCATGGGCACACAGAGACCTTCCTACTCCAGCCACCAGCTAGAAACCACCTGAGAAAGACCAACAGATAGGCAGCAGGGAAGGAGAGCAGTGGGGAGAGGACTACAGAGAGAGGGCAACAGCCTGGGGAGGCAGCTGATGCCCAGCCACACATGTCTAGGAGCAGGAACCAGACACCACCTGCAGCAGCGCAGACCCCCCCGGGGACAGGAGTACAGCTGCAAGGTGACCATGTCCACTCCCCACCATGGGCCAGGTGGGGAAAGTGCCTTATAAAACACTGTGGTGGAGTTAGGACTGCATCCAAATGCAGAGCTGTTAGCACCCGTCATTTCTTCTGGCGCTACGGGACAGACGGTTGTGTTGTCACGTGCATTTTCAAGGGGAATGACCACCAAAGAGGCACAGATATAAAGGCAGCAGGGCTGGTCCACAGGTGGAGTTACAGGTTAAATCTGGAAGGGTTGCAGGAAGGTATGAAGCACAGCTCTGTGTGTAAAACCAGCCTAGAAGCCCGACCAAAAGCAATGGTGAGATTAGAAGCGAGGGCGCAGCCGTGGTGCACACCGTGAGCACACCTGGAGCCTGTTTCACAGCAAGGGACATGAGAAAAACCATGCAGCCCATCTTCATTTTCCCCTAGACCCCAGTTTCCTTCCCCAACTCTAAATGCACGCTACCGGAGACCTGTGCAAAGCCAGATCTCACACTAGAGGTCCCCACAGTCCAGCAGAAACCCTTCCCGAAGGCCTGCATGATTCAAGTGGGCTTTCTGAAGGGAATAGATGGGCAGTTCCCTTCCCAGTTCCCCAAAGGTCTCCTCTGTCCGTGCAGGAGCCTCACACCTCACTGCAGGACCACCTGAGAGGTCACAAAATCATCATCTACACCCCTTGGAAGTGCTCCTAGTCTCTCTACAAAAGATGCTCTACCTCCTTTTGTCTCCAGCCATAAAAACAGGCAACTTCACTGCCTCACCAAGCTCTCAAAGCAGGTCTGTAACTTTAAACACCTGGGTTTAAACAGATGTTTCCTCTGGTTTGGTTGCGAATGCCTATTCCTGGGTAGTTTGCCCATGTCCTCTGATGATTCAGGTGCTTCTCCCAACTCCAGCGCTTGGTGCTCTGCCTTCATGCCTGCTCCCTCGATTACCTGCTGTATTTGGGGGTGGAGGCATTTTCTGCTGTTTCTCTTTCCTCCATCTTACACTTCATCCCATATAGGTATGGCTTGAAGGATTTCTCTCTGAGGCAGAACATATGTGAATTTCTAACATCAAAAAATAATAAACGGCAAAAGAAGTTACTCCCTCCCCCAAAAGAAAGTCAATAGTAGGAGCATTAGACGACCTGGGGCATTAAGAGGTTGGGCTCTGATTGAGGGAGGCACATTTGGCACATGCAAGGGCACTACCGAAGTGAGCGCAGAGGGAGCATGCGTGCTCATCTTAACTGTGGCCATCAAAAGGGGATCTTTACAACACTTCACTTTCTCCAGGATTAAATTTCCTCTGGGTGCCGTGCCATTGGCATACACCTGCCTTGGCAGCTCTCTGCCCAGGGAGCCCTGGAGAGAAGCAGGTTGTCCCCCCAGCCCCATCCCAGCGGGAAGAGAGGCAGGGCTGGAGGCACGCGGGGGAACCGTCCCCACAGCCGGCATGCGGGCTGAGCAGCGTGGCTTTTCCAGCAGGACTAGGCCTCCTGCCTGCCCTGCCGAGTTTTATCAGTTGGTCCCCTTTGTAAGAGCACAACTTATCACTCCCAAACGCAGTGCAAAAACCACAGGTGACCACAGCTCCCACCTGCAGCTTCCTCCCTTATCTCTGGTTATCAGCTGGAGCACGGAAAGAGGGTAGCGAGGCTGAAAATACCCCAGGGAGCCCAGGTGCCCTCTTCCTCTAGCCTTGTGGCAGCTTGCAGCCTTCTGTTAGGCTGTGAAAATACATACTGGAATCCCCAGCTGCATGGCTGTCGGTGGCACGTGCCACCTCATCCAGAAGGAAAGGATTGATTTAAAAAAGGGAACAAAGCCAGATAATATTTTTTGCAGAGCTAAAAACCTCCAACCCTCTTCTGAGCTGGAGGGAAATGCTGCCCACACTGTCAGATGGACATCCTAAAAGAGCTGCGGGATTTGATGCATTAATGGGGTGAACTTGGGAGACTGAACATAAAAGAAGAGGCTGAATTCATGCTAGTGCTTTCTTGCTGTCCACTTTTCTGGCTCTTGCTCCGTCGATGCAGCCACCGATGATGCAACAGCAGCACCCCAGCCCCAGCGGCTTGAACTCCAGCCAAGACAGCATGTAGGAGAAACCTCCCCCTCGGCTTTGGGGCACTGCTACTCGTGCTCCCATGAAAGGATGGGCTGGAGGCAGGGGAGAGGAGGTTGCCCCAGAAGGCAAAACTACACCTGTCGTGCAGGCAGGACACATCTGTGCCAGGTCCCTGCCGCCTCTTGGGAGCCTCCTCCTTTGCCAGCCCACACCACCGTTAGGGAAAATACATCTCCTCCATGGTAGAAAATAGCTCCAAATGTGGCAGATTTACAAGTGTCACTGGCTCAGCCCATTCAGTCCCTCAGCTACTGCCCATAACACGGCTATATTCACCCTAGAGCTCGCTCGTAAATAAAACATGCCCATATCAAACTGCACCGAAGCCGTATGAATGACGGGAAGCCAGGGAGACCTCACAGCCTGTGTCTGCCTTCCTGGGCGCATCACAAGGATGCATTGTAAAGGCTGCTTAGCATTCATATAGCACATACGCACAATCAAAGCTAAAAATCAACTTTTAAACCCGGGGCTGTCTCTTTTCAAGAAGGGAAGGAGAGGAGAAAAGGGGGAGGTGCTGGGCTTTGCCAAGCTTCAGATGCTCCATACAGCTCTGCTGTGAAGGGAAATAAGGCTGGCTGGAGGCTGCCTTGGAAGAAACAAACCGGAGAGAAATCATAAAATCTCCAAAGGACTTCTTTATTATTTCCAAATTGTGTCTCAGAAATCCTCCAGTGATTCCCAGGCATTTTGAAATTAATTGTAGGTGAGCAAAAAAAATGTCAGAAGAGTTATTAAAAATGTACATCAAGCCCAAGAAAGATTACATTCGAGAAGAGCATAAGCTGAAGACAGGGAGTTCCCTTCAAAGAATAAACTCGAATAAACTTCTTTCCCCCCAAAAGTGAAACAACTATACTCATAGCTCTAAAGCACACCCCCGACTTAAACTAAGTTCTTTTTTCTTTTCCATGTGGTATCTAATTGCAAACCGTAACTGCCCAGGAGCCAGCTGTGCTGGTGATAGACCTAAAGACACAACTCTAGCCCTGCTCTCAGCAAAACCAGTGCAAGCAGAGCCCAGCCTGGCAAGCAGAGATTCACCTGCTTGCCAGGGAGAATGGGGCTGCTTGACTGCCCCTCACCATTTATTTCTGGCATTTGCTCTCTCGAGCCTTATCACAATGGGATCTCTATTGCTTTCCACTGAGGTCCAGAAAGTTTTGGCAAAAAACCCCAGAAGCTCATGTCAGCTGGCTGTAACGCATGGGTCACAGCGGGACTGACCCAGCACTTCATCTGCCACGTTCCCACCGACACACGTGCCAACTCAGGTGGCAATGTTTTGCCCTCACCTTTGGCAGACGCAAGAAATAACATGTAGTGTCAGGGCTCGGAGGCCCTTCACTGCAGAGTTACCCTCTCTCCGAGCAGAGTTCGCCCACCTTGCATCACGCTGGCTGTAGCCACACAGGGCTGCGAGGTGTCCTCACCAACCATGCGTTTATCACTTTTGCCTTACCTGTGCCAGGAAAGGAGAATTTCTTCTCCCCACCCTCTGGGGACGGGTAGCATATTGCTGGATGCTCTCTCTCCCCAGATTACAATCAGGAAGTTGATTGTGAACACAGTGTTTAATGATGTCTTGTTCTACTGGATCTTACATAGTCATTAACTTTATAAAGAGATTTCAAATAAGATTACATTTCTCAGAGTACGAGATGTACCTACCTTCCTTCAGACTATCTGGAAACCAGCTGTATTATTAAGAAAGCGTAAGCAGTTGCTTTGTGCTGTACTCAGGCCCACACCCGACAGCCACATCTGGCTGGAAACACGCGTCGCGATCAGCAGCCCTGAAGCCAATTCGGACAAGCCAAGTTTGTCCCTGAGCCGAGCATGGAATCACTGGGGCTGGAGGCTGCACGCTCTCCCTTGAGACTGGATTTACTGGTGTTTGAACTGTGCGTTATTAATAAAAAAAAATCCCTGTAGTTATTTTTGTATGATAAAAATCCACTTATCACTCTTGAGCGTGGCTCTTCGATACAGAAGGTTTTCTCTTGAAAAGTTTCAAAGACAACAGCTTCCTCTTTCCTGTGAGAAAGGCTTGCATCAGAAATTAAAGACAGGGTAATAAAAGACCATTGATATTACTCCATTGCAGTGATGCCCTTTCTGCCTAAGCCACTACTGCTAGTGAGCGCAAGGTAAACCCTGCGCCAGCCAAGCCAGCTTTGCAGATGCTGAAGACAAGTGCCAGCATTACATAGCTTGAGCTGAGCAAGTGATCCTGTGACCGCTCGTGCACACAAGCACGTTCATACGTGCAAGCAGCTCCCCTGCGCTTCCCAGGAACCCACCAGGCAAAATGCGCCCACCTGCGCCACACGCCACGAGCTGCTCCTCTTCAGGCCAAACCCTTCAGAGGAGCCGTGCGGCTGCTCACAGTTTTTCCCCCAGGTCTATGGCGTGGCCAAGAACGTCTCAAAAGCCACTGAATTTGGGTGCTAAGCCTGATGCATGCTTGAGTGGGATTACCAGAAATGCGAAGCACTCGCAGGCTCCTTCCTGTCACTTCCAGGAATTTCGCCTGGCTGCCTGCGACGCTGCAGTGGGGCTCGCTCCTTCAACCCGCCGCCTTTGCAACCGATCCCCAGGAAAAGTATTTCCCATCCAACATGGTGGAGCCTTGCTACTCCCTAAATACCCCATGCAGGTAGAAAAAAGCCCCCTCCATGTCACATCTAGAAATCACGGATGGCTCTTTGGATGACTATCCGTCATCCGCCGATGAATGGCGGGGCCCTGCCGCCGCTGCCCCCCGCTGCCCCCCGCGGCCGCCGGCGGCCCACCTCCCCCGAGCTGCTGCACTGCAAGCGCCGCCTGGCCTTCGCCGCCCTGCCGGGCACCGGAGCGGCGGCGGCGGCCGCCGTGGCCCGTCGTAACGAGTGGGAGCGCAACCGCGTGCGGCTGGTCACGGATGGCTATTTTTGGCCTAGATACACCCTAGGAGCAGCACCAGAGTGGTTCAGGGTAGCCAGGGGCATACAGATCCTTACTTTGATACCCAAATCGTGCTGCAGAGCATCGCTGTTGCTGCCAGAGACACCGGCTTTGAGCATCTTCCTGAGAAGGGGTTATGTTCCCTGCCAAAAAATGAAGCCCCATAACTGGACTGCCTCAAACCTCCCTGCCTGCACACCTCTGGTTGGAGACTCTGCAGAAGGCAATTAGCACTTCTTTTACTCTAATTAACAGCTGCTGCAAACCCTCAAGTGGATGAGCGCCCTCCACCTCCTCTGGGTGGTCACACCGAGGGGCTGCACGAGCACCAGCTTGGTGGCTGGCACAGGGGACAAGGCAGAAAGGGCCTGAGCCGACCCCACCAAAGCCAGTGAAAGGGTCTGTTGGAGATGTTTTAGCATCACACTGTCTTGGTTTGGTTTTGTTTTTTGTTTTTTTTTAAAGGCTGGGCAGGAGCAAAGCCCCGAGGACAGCATATCTTGCAAGCTGTGCTGAAGCTGAGAGCAGACTGCAGCCCCTGGGCAGTGGGTGCACGTAGCACACCCTCCATCCACCCTGTTTGTTTAGCAAAACACCGTGCAAGTTATTTCTCACCACAAGCTCCCAGGGTACCAAGAAGCAACTCCATTGTCCTCCCCGTTAAATTCAGCTATCCGATAGCACCTTACCCTGCTGCTCTTCCCCCCAGAGCTGGAAGCAAGGCTTGCTTGACAGCCAGCCAAGCGGGATTGCTTGCCACGGCAAAGGGAAGCCCGGGCGCAACGCCCGAGCCACAAAAACTTTGCATTTTTCTTCTCCCTTCCATGCCTTTATCCTTGAAACTCTCATTTAAGCCTGAAAAGTCGGCCTACAGAGAACGGCCTTTGTAAGATGACTCACGCAACTGCTATAAATTTTTATTATTATTATTTTTGGTACATGTAACAAAGCAGAGTGCCGGTGTATCCCTTCGCTTTGCAAACCAAATGCCAACCGGCAGCAGGTGCCCGCACCGCTCCTACCCAGGTGTTTGACGGCAGGGTCGCTTCCACTCACCGCTCCGCGGGGAAAGCCCCGCGGGGGCAGCCGCCGCTCCTCGCCTGCCGCCGCCTTCCCCGACACTGTCATCCACGAGGTGCCCGGTTTTTTGGGGAAAATGGCACATTTGAAGGGAGAGGACCCGGGGCTGGCACCGCACCGGGAGCAGGGGGAGCCCTGGCTGCTTGTGCGTGCCCGCGCCGGTGTGCGGGGGTGTGTGTGGGGGTGTGGAAGGAGGCGGGGCGAGAGGGGAGCCCCTCCCCCGAATAATAATAAAAATTAAAATAAAATATTAAAAATATAAAAACAGAAGCGGTGATTAAAGGAAAAAGTTGCAAAATGAGGGAAGGGAGCGCACCTCCCTTCCCGCGGGCGGGCCGGCCGCCGAGGGGCAGGGGAAGGGGAACGGGGGGTTTGCAAGGGCTGGCGGCGCCACGCGCCGGGCGCGCGCGGGGGCGGGGGCGCGCGCGGGGGGGTGGGGGGGGCGGCGGCGGGCGCGCGTGGCGCGGCGTGCGCGGCGCGTGCGGCCGGCGGGGGCTCGCGAGCGGCGGCGCGTTGATAAGGGCCGTCCGGCGGCGGCGCCCGCCGCAGAGGCGCGGAGCGGCGGCGGGAAAGGAGGGGGGGTGGGAGTAAACACCCCCGCGCTGCCCACCCCCTCTTTCCTTTTTTTTCCCCTTTAAATCTGGGGGGTGTGTGTGTTATTTTTTTTATTTTTATTTTTTTTTTTTAATTTTGAAATATTTTTGCGCGCTTTCCGCCAGCCGCCGCCGTGGCCGCCCGGCGATGAACGGCGGGGCCCTGCCGCCGCTGCCCCCCGCCGCCCCCCGCGGCCGCCGGCGGCCCGCCTCCCCCGAGCTGCTGCGCTGCAAGCGCCGCCTGGCCTTCGCCGCCCTGCCGGGCACCGGAGCGGCGGCGGCGGCCGCCGTGGCCCGTCGTAACGAGCGGGAGCGCAACCGCGTGCGGCTGGTCAACCTGGGCTTCGCCGCCCTCCGCCAGCACGTCCCCCACGGCGCCGCCAGCAAGAAGATGAGCAAGGTGGAGACCCTCCGCTCCGCCGTCGAGTACATCCGCGCCTTGCAGCGGCTCCTCGACGAGCACGACGCCGCCGCCGCCTCCCCCGACGGCCGCGGGCGGGCGGCCGTCGGGGAGGGAGGCGGTGGCGGCTACTCCTCCGCTTCGCCCTCCTTCGCCTCCTCTGTGCCCGGCTCGCCTTGCTCCTCCGAGGAGAGCGGCTACGACGCGGCCCTCAGCCCCGAGGAGCGGGAGCTGCTGGACTTCACCAGCTGGCTCGGGAGCTACTGACCCGGCGGGAGGTGAGGGGGGAGCCGGAGGGGGGGGGGGGGGGGGCGCCGCTTCCCCCATCCCGGGGCGCTCGGGGGAGCGGGGCACGTACCCATCGGGGCTCTCTCCAAATCTCTCCGCAGCCGCGCTCAGCCTGCAGTACCTCAGCGCCCTCGCTCTCCGCAGCAGCCAGCATCCCCTCAAAATACTCGCCCCCCACCCCGGCGGGACCCCGCTGGCTGCTTTCCTCGCCGGGTTCACCCGTCGTCTTCGGGCTGTGGAAAGTGCAATGGTGTAAATGACTGGCGGGGCTCCGCTACCTGCTCCGGGGCAGCGGCTCCTCCTGCCCTCCAGGAGCTGCCGACGGAGAGGAGGCCCGAGCGACCCCGCACCTCCCCACGGCTGCTTTCTGGTATTGCTTTGGAGGGGTAGAAAAAAAGAAATTAAAACCACTTGATGCTTCCGTGTTTCTGGAGTGGGAGGGAATTTTTTATCATGTCAGATTCTATTTTATATGTAACTTGAACTGCCTATGGGAACACTGGTGTATGAAGACTTATTTTTGTACAAGAAACTTTAGAGAAAAGGGGTGAGGAGATGGGTCTCTTTTTAGCAAGTCCTATTCCCTTGTTCTTGAACACTGCCAGCTAGAATGTTTTGGGAACATACACAGTTTAGATAAAAAGGTGGGGTTTTTTTCTCTCCAAACGCTTTAGTAAAAGACTGTAAAGTTATCCTGTGTCTTAATGTGGTGCCCGAGTTTGCCTGGTGTGAAGGTCCACTTACCTGAAAACTGAAGTTTTTTTTAAAAAAAAAAATGTATTGAAGGCATTTTTGTATGCACTTGCTAGGATTTCTTAAGTTGTACATATGCAGTTTTTAAGAGAGTATCATATTTTATGTAAATTGACTTTATAAATAAAAATCTATTTATAAATGGCTTCAGGGCTGTAAGATGCATGTATTTGCCAGAAATGCCCAAGGTAACTTCTGCCTGAGGGTGGGAGAGGGGAGTAATGAGTGATAGAGCAGGGAGACAGTTTTCCTGGACCAGGTTCCATGTGCAGAAGGGAATAAGGAGCAGCACAGCATAACCTCCAGGCTTGCTTTTTTTCCCCATTCAAGTTTTATGAACTCAGCACTTGGTACAAGTACTGCAGAGATTATGTATGGGGACATGCAGATGTGCATAGGAGACAGGGCAGGTTTAGTGCTGATAACTCCTTTCCAGGGCATGCAGAAGGTGTTGCAGGCTGTGTTGCACTTGCCTACAGTGATGGGAGAGTCATGGGAAGGTAAGGAGAGAGCAGGTGTCTGAAGTTGTTTGTCCTGGCAGCTACTCTCAGGAGTTAGGTTGGGGTGCCTTTATTTAGGGGAGCTGCATCTCTGAGAAGTGTTGTCATTTAAAACCCACACATAATCAACAGTGTCCCACTGACCTACTCTAACTTCAGCTGCATGTACATATATTTTATCTAAAGGCAATAAGCAAACATGAATTGCTCCTTAGAAACTGTTGTCAGAGACTGCTAAGATCTGTCTTTTGGGCTCATGCTGAAGAGCTGCTTCAGTGCAGGTGAGCCAGAGGTAAGACAGATTGCTGTGAAACAAAACACAGTGATGATGGCATGAAAAACTACAGCAGAGGCTGTTGCTTCCCTTAAATAGCTCTAGTGAATGTTACTAGTCGAATGGAGCAAAATGGGCTGGCCTATAGAAGATGCTGAGTGAACACAAAGCAGAAAGGGTTATTAAGATTGACCTACTTTGCAGGGACTGTGTGTATAATCTCTCTGCTGTGTTAGTACTGGGAAGGTAGAAGTTTTCAGGAGTATGATCACTCAGCAGTCCCAAATTCAGTAATTGCAGTGGGTGTTCTGTAACCCGGATCTGTGAGAGTCATTCCACATACATGATTCCATTTGAAGAGGAAAAAAAAAAAACAATGCATGGGAAAACGCAGGCTCTAACAGCAAGTAGCATTTAGGAGCCTGCAAGCAAGAGCAATGGTTATTGTGCTTCAAGTTCATTCCCCAAAGTTGCTCTAATAAACATGCCCTTTGAAAGGCCCTGGGAACTGAAGTGCTTAATGAATTGTTTGCAAAGGTTTTGCCCTGTATGGCTCTTCAGCAGCCCCACAGGTAGAAGCGAGAGCTGTGAGCTGACCTAGGTGTTAAGTGATCTGCTACACTTGGCAGTGGCAGATAGGGCTGGTGGGGTGGGGGTGTAACATGGTACCTTTCCCCGGTGGGGGTTTAGGGGCTTCATCCTCACAGATGACCTCCAAAAATTCAGTCAGGTATAAACCCATGCAGATTCCCACATACTTATTCTCAGCCTAAAACAACAGCATGCCATCTTTTCCAAGCAATTTAGGAAAACCAGGACTGCTGTGTTTATCTGCACAAGTATCCCATTATGGCAGAATGCATTTGTTTAGAGAGTTTTACCGTTGTTTGGCAGGGTGTTTGTTTTCCTTCCTTAGGAGCGCTGATCATTTTTGTATTTCCAAAAGCAATATTTAGCTCTCAGTCAAGCAACTCCTGGCATCATTACTGGGTTCATGAGATCACCCAAGATAGTGTTGCAGAACATTAAAGCAGCACCAGCTGTAACTGTATTGGCAAGAAATTAGCTGTGAACAGTTTTCACTTAAGCAACATTAATATTAGGAAAAAGAGCTTAGTCAGCATCACAAGTTACCTTAATGCTGTCAGCCAGTGTTTCAGTAGAAACTAAACGGGGAAATCAGGAATGTACAATTTACTTTGAAAAAAACCAAGGTGGTCATGAATCTTCCAAGCACTTGAGGGGAAAGAGGGTGCAGGGAGAAGGATGTATGCCTGTTTTAGAAATGCAAGATGGACAGAGGGACTTCTTTCCCCAACCATGGTGACCACAAGTCACTAGCAGATTCTCAGATCAAGCTGCTAAAGAGGCTACACCAGAGAGAAGGGTACTGAATCATTCTGTCCTTTTAAGAAAGCATTAGGGAGGATGCAAGGTAGGTTCTTTGGCAGTTGCAGAGACAGCAGGTACCTTCAGCCAGCCCGGCTCACTCCTGTTCAACTGCAGCCACCTGAAGACTGCTTGGACCAAGTTGAGAAGATTCCTGACTGTAAAAGCTCACACCTAGAGCTCTCTGCTCCATTTATGCAAAATAGTGCCAGAGCAAAGACTTGGAGATGAAAGCCCTCTGACCATGAGAGTCACCTATAAGCAGCAAGAGTAACACTGGATCTGCCTTCTCAGCCAGGTGCTTCCCCTGCCTGGAGAAGCCACCTCCACGTGACAGTGGGACTTTCAGTGTCCGGGTTAGCTGCCATCAACCAAGGGCTGCTGTGGGGGCTTCCGGGAAGCCTGGGTGCCTGCCTAAACTGCTGTCCGAAACGCTTGTGGCAGGGATGGGGAATGTCTCTGACAAGCACACTGTTTCTCTTTAGATGTATAACTAGAAATTCAGTGCCTAAAATGGAAACTCCAGCTCCCCAGGAAGACACAAACCCAGCCCTAAGTACAGGGCTGCAGGAGAGTCAGATTCAGGCAGAAGAAATACGCTGAGGAATTCTGAGAATTAAGGAAAAAAAAAAAGCTGCAGCAAGCCAAGGGCGCCAGGAGGCACAGGCTTGTCAATGTGCAGCTACAAAACACACTTCGGTAAACCTCTCATATCTACGTCCACCGACGGGTTCCCATTTTCCTGTGTAGCATTTCACAGGTCACAGACATGTCTAATGAAGCAGAAACAAGTTGCAGGATAGTGTCAGGATTAGCTGCCCCTCTCCCTGGGCTGAAAGAACCCTTCAATTTTCAACCACGTTCCCTTCCTTTGGCATTTTGAGTTGCTTAGGCTGAAGCTTTTCTTATTACCCAAAGCACATAAAGCCCAACACATGGTAAAAATAGTCCCTTGCAATGAACCATGTGTTCTTGCACTGCAGTGTTTAAATGATGCTGTCACCCCTCATGGGCAACCTCAGGTTCAGCTCCATGGCTACACTCCTTCCAAATTTTTTCACGTTATTAAAAAAATAATTTTGTAGGAAAGGGCTATGCATCCTACTTGAAGGCTTGCACATCATGAGAAGCACTAGGAAGAAGGCACAAGGATACCCTGCAGCATCTCCACGGCAGGATGGCATTGCTGGTCCTTCTTGCAGGGCAAGTGGCTGCAGCAGAGCCCCAGCACCGCAGGGGTCTCCAGGAGATCGCTGCCTCAGAGCACATTAAGAGATTAGAGTCCAATGGAAGAGGGCTTGCTTCTGCTCCTACCACCACATGTATCACCAGCAAATACCAGCTTTACCACAGATCCTCCTGCAGAGGACGGCCAACGGTTGGTTTCAATTTGTAACAACTCACTTTTACATTAACACCTTGTAAAGATCTTGTTACAGACCAAGCACAGCAGGCAGCGAGGCGAGCTTCTGCATATCAGCTTGCTCTGCCTCCCCTCACATCTGTGGGGAGCAGCTGCGAGGAAAATACTTGTCTTGCCAGCCTTTGGTCTGCGTACCAAGGCTTTTTGCCTGCCACAGTTTGTGGCCAGACGGCTGTGTGCTAAGAGTAGTCCCGAGGTCATTTCACTTTTTTCATGCAGGTCACAGAATAGCCGGCTAACAGTAACAATTTTCAGTCATTTCTTATCTGGATTGGATGTGGGCCAGGAGCCTGGGAGCGTGCATAGTTAAGAGAGAAGGGCAGCCCCTTGCACAGTCAACAGCAGGCAGAGCTGGCCTGGCTTTGCCCAGTTTGGGCATCAGCCAACAAGGGTTCAGTTTTCTTCCCAGAAACAACCATCAACGAAGCATTAGCCAAAGGTATACCTGGGAGTAATGGGACTAACAATATTAAAGCAGCACCAACTGTAATCACAGGTTGCACCCTTTAGAGGCTATCGGGCAGTATAACAAATGACTTAAAATCTTGGGGACACCACGAATCCCCGGCTCCTTTTGAACTCTGTGCACGCCCCACCACACATGAACAGAGGAGCTCTGCCAGGTGCTTTCAGAGCATCCCTTGGGACCTCACCACAGGTCTTCCCAAGTCAGTCCCTGGGGCTAGCTTTTTGGAGAAGTGAGTGGATACTCCTGTAGCTGAGTCTGAGGACATGGAGGGGTTTTACACTTACCAGTGCTCAGTCTTTTTATTATATCCAAGTAATTTCTTCCATCCATTATTTTCCCATAATAAAGATCTAATGAGGAAGAGGCTAAAGCTAGTACAAGAATAGGAGAAGTGGCATAGCTAAGGCACTTCCCAGTAAGAGGGGCTGCTTTGCACCTCTGCTGTCACCATCATCAAGAGGGGAAAAATGAAGGGGAACATCAGCATCCCTAGCTTAGGGAAAGTGTGGCAAAAACATCAGAGACTGGGATTTCTACTGTATTTTAATGGAGATTCTCCCCTGTTCTTGAGAGCCTGCAATCAGAGATCATTGTTCAGATCAGGATGAATAAATCCTCATTTTCTGCAGAGTGCTGCTTGCCCCCTCACTCCTGTTGTCACCTCTCTTTTGTCCCAAGGCACAACAAGGTGGCAAAAGAATAAGTGAAGTGACCCACAGAAGTCCTAGCATGGCTGTGCTACATACAGGTGAGGCAGGAGAGAGATCCTCAGAGAAACCCCAGCCAACTGGTAGGCTCCAACACCAGCATCCACACACAATGAGCAGGAAAAACCCAAGACAAGACAGACATTTAATATCTGCCCAAGCTACCAGTGTTGTTTTACAATAGAGGAGAAATAAACAGTCATGTAGAAGAACATGGAAATGAAAAGGAGAAACAAGTGCAAGAAAGTGGTCAGCAGTGGAAGGCATAGTGCATTAAATCAGAGCAAGAAACAGAGAAATGACTTCAAGAATTAGGCTGTGACACACACACCCCCGCCCCCGACTCTATAAATGCTTCTGTTTATGGGTAGATGTTAGTAAGATCAGAGGTATAAACAGCAGAAAAGGAGAAACTTCTGGTAAGACAATTGTTTGGCTGCAGGGACCAGGGCAGCACTTCAAGCTTTGACCTACAAACATCCACCTTGCTGCTGGAGAAGCCTCAGTTCTCTCCCCTCTTGATCTCCTTTCATCTCCTGGCCTCAGCCCCACCACTTAAAGCCTGCAGTACAATAGTTATCCAGTCACCAGACCCAGTAAATTGTGCTTTCTTTTTAAGTAAGTTGTTTGTTTTTGTTTTTTTTTAAAGGTGAAGAAAAAACAACAGAGAGAGGCATGATAGCCCCAAGGGGAATTTTCTGTTAAAGTCACTGCCAAAAGAATGACCAATTTGTAAGTGAAATGTTGACACTCTTATAACACAGCAAATATCTTTCCCTTGAGTGAAGTACTTCAAGATTTTTTTTTTTAAAAGATGAATTTTGTCAGGATATTAAATACTAGGGGGAAGTGTTTGCAATACTGTAACACATTTTCTCTTTCTCTCTGTTTCCCACTTTCACACACTCAATTCCTTCAAGGCTCCACAAAGGACCCACAGTCCCTTTCACAGAACCATACACAGAAAGAGCTGGTAAAACCCACTGGGTTAATAAAAATCTAGTTTAGAAGTATTAGTAAATACCATCATCCTCTTACCAGCACAGTACCTGCAAAGCCCTCCTCAGAGGCTGCTGGCTCCCACATCCCTGGCACCAGCTTGCTTTCAGCATGGGCTTGCTTATATTGAAGGGAAGCCAACTGGTGTCAGTGGAAGCGGCTGCTCCCCTTGGTGAAGAACCTGAGCGCGATTCCCTGCTGAGGGGGCTCTGCACCGGCCAGCCGGCTGCCATCACTGCTTCTCCTTCCCCGGGAGACACCTGGCACCAGCACAAACTGGGCAATGGAGAGGGTGAAACGTGCTTTAAGCAGCTTGAAGTTTGCAGTGCACACCGTATTTGGGTCTGATTTGAATGGAGGCAAGGATGGGGACCAGGTCTGGGTGCGCCCTGGCACGGCTCTGCACCATGTCCTTGCCTGATTCCCCCAAAACCCCTCTCCAGCAGCCCAGATGACTGTCGGGCAGGCTGCATCCCCGCGTGCTGCACGGACCTGGGACGCTGCTGAGACAGTTCATACCCTTTGGTCTCTGGTCTTGCTAGAGGACAGCCAGTAAAGAGGAGTGAGAGCAGAAAGGCTTTTGAAGTGGGGAGACCACAAAGCTCACTTAGGATGCATACACCACCAAAAAAACCCCAACCACCAGACAGTAATAACTTCAAACCAGTACTGACTGGAGTTGAAAACAGCGATTTACTGGCAGAAAAACTAGCGCCTAAGCCAAGTTCAGACGTGGTGTAAGCTGAATTTGACTCTGTTTACAATGCTGAAGAGAGCTAATGGTTGCCGGCGGGCAAGTCTTGCCATTAAAGAGGCGCACACACTTGTTAAAGGGACCTCTGAGCACTCTTTCAGGCCCAGCAAAAATCATAACCAACCCCCTCTGTGCAGCAAACCCCACTGGAGAAAGCAAGGGCAATGTCCATGTCTTGCACATCCCGTGGCTGCTTGGGCCTGAGCTACATGGACAGGACCCTTGGTGGGATCTGGGGTATAGGACAGGGGCTGCACTTGGTGTGTGTGTGGCAGAAATCACCCAGAGCTGGACAAGGAGCAGAGGACGAGGGCTTCTCGGGCTGCTGGGGACACAGGCTAGGGCTGGGGGTGAGGCAGGCTGCCTGCAAGTTGTTTTCTGCTGCATTTGGGGGGACAGGATTGGGGACCATTCTTTGCGAGTGAACCAAACAGCCACCTGCATTGTGCTGCCGCCTTCCCATCCCAACCTCTCACTGCCATCAGCCTTGACCCAATGAAGTAGCATCATCACTGTGTCGGTGCACCATTGCATCACTGCGTCCTTGTACAGGACATGATAACCAGGTCTTCCGGCTGCTCTCTTCAGCCACTGCGGAAGGCACTCGGTACAGAGACAGCAAGGAGCAGCTTACGCGTTGCTGAAGGAGTTCAGCATAGGCTACTTCATCCCGCTAGAAAGTCACACTGCATGGCTGGATTAGCCCTGGCTCCGGAGCGAGCTTCTGCATAGCCGTCGCGATAGTGGGTCGTGATGCACACCTGCTTGAACACAAGCAATCTAAACAGCTGTATAGCTCTTTCCTAGCAAATTGTTATAAGCCAGAAGAGTTAAGATAAGTGCAAAGCAAATTTCTTGTGTTAATTTATTTGTGCCCATTTAGATTTGTTTTGTTCTATTTTAATAAGAGAAGTGAGTTGAGACTTCTGTTGGAGAGTTAAAATAATTCACTTCAAGCATTGCTTGTTAGCGTGCAACAAAGCAAGTAATGAACTTCTGACTTGAATAAGTCAGAATAAATAAGTTCTGACTGAGCATTATGGAAGCTATTAGTTTGCCAGAGCTGATTAAGTTATTTATTGAAAATAAACTAAGTGGGGGATTAGTCGCTGCTTTCTTTCCCCTCATAATTTATTGTCTGAATGAAGATTTTTTCCCATGTAGCTTTTTTATTTTAGTAAAAAGAATATACAGTGAATAAGAAGCATTTTGTAAGTGCAGCATTTGGGTTACAAAATTATTCATTTTGGGAGTCGTTTGGATGGAATGACTTTTGATTCCAAAACGTTAAGCATTTTATTGAAATCTCCAAAGTTCTGCATGGTCAAAATGTACAACAGACCATTTGCTGAAGCAAAGAATCCGCTTTGGGTCAGTTTATTTTAAAATTTCAGTTCTCTGGAAATTTTGAAGCACCTCTGAATTATAGCATCAAAGTACAGCAATGATATCTGAGCTACCAGAAAAATCCTGGGCTCTGCCTCTTTCTTAACAAAGTGCTAGCAAGTCCATGTTGGAAAAAGTCAGGCGGCCAGCCGAAAACCAGCAGGTTGGAAGAAATAACATGTATGGTGGGGTTTTGGTTTTGTTTGCTCACCTCGTGTCTTGACTTGAGGCAGTAGGACTTTGGACCTCCTTCCTTACTGAGGGGCTAAAAACGTCAAGGAGATTCAAGCCAGGAGTGAGCCTGGGCAAGTGAGGGGGAATGCCCCAGGCTGCAGTCACCCCCGCAGCAAGAAACTGCCCCCAGCAAACCCTGTAAGAGCAGCTGGGGGCATCTGTAGAGGTGTGGATGCGTGGGACAGCTTATCCCCAAACTACTCCAGCCGTGGGAGTAGCCTTGATGCTCCAGCTTTATGCTCCTAAAGCATCTCAGAGGGCAGGGGCCCTTATGGCATAACAGCCCCAAGCATTCTGCCCAGGATTCAGCCCTGCCATAGGATTTGCAGTGCACAGCTTGCACCGGGGCCCAAAAAACCCATGCTTAAACACAGATGTCATGGCTCATGTGTATGGAGGGGGTCTCCTCATAGGCTCCCCGGGCCCATTTTTCTCCACTGCTGCGTCTTCCCCTCCCCACCTCTACTTAAAATTAACTTTGCATCATATATCACCCCACTTTCTTTAACAGTGCTTTCACTACAGGAAAAAAAGCTGGAAGCAGGAGGGGAGAAGGAAGGGGGAGTGAAGGAAAGAAAGAAAATGGAAAAAAGGGAAGAAAGTGAGAGGCTGGGGGGGGGAGGAAGGGCTTCAAAGATCTGGGAGGGGGGGACGGGGCGGGCTGGCCCCCGGCCGCCCTGCATTATGCCCGGCTCTATCCATCTAAATAAAGGGACCGTCCTGACTCGTGTCCCAGCTGGGAGAGGTTTTGTTGCCTTTCGGGTTTTGGTGTCGTCCCCTCCCCCTGTTTGCTCCTCCTCCTCTCTTCTCCTCCCCCCCCGTCCCCGTCCCCCCCCCCGCCCCCGCTTTCATCCAGGCTGCATCAAAGTGCCCCCGTCTCCGCGGGCCCTTCCGCTCCCTCCCCGGACGCACAATGTTCCCTTTTGTGGCCGCCACCCAGGCGACCTTTTCTACCTCCTTATCCCCATTTATCCCCGCACTCCCGGGTAAATAAACCCCGGGGCGAAGGGAGGATGGAAGCTGGGAGGGAGAGTGCTGGCACTGGGGCAGATGCGCCCTTTTGCACCCCCACTTGCCCCGGTGAGGCAGGGGTGGCACCGGGGGCACGAGCACGGGGACGTTATTAGGGGGTGGCGCGTCCCCGGGGGTGGATCAACCTGCCCAGCGTCCTGCAGCGAGCCAGGGGGTGCAGAGGGCTTTTGCAGATTTGGTCCCGGAAGAGAGCATGTCCTCTTTTCTACCTTATATAAATGCCTCTAGCAGCCGGCCCTGGGAGAAGGGGCAGAGTCAGGTTCGGGTTGGGGTGGCCAAGGGCACTCTGGCATGGGCATGCGGGCCTTCGAGAAGCAAATATCCAGCCAAAGCCTGCACCAGGGATGTTTGCTGGGGGAGAAACAAAAACATTTGCTGGTCTTGGCACAGCAAGAGCGTACCCACAACTCATCCTGTTGTGCCTGCGGGCTGCTCGCTTCCCTCCTGGCTTTTCTCCCCCCCCCCATTTGTTTCCCTTCAGTTCCTGCTGGTTTATCAATCTTTATTAGTCTCTGCTCGTTTTGGAGGAGCTCAGTCACCTGCTGGGGCTGTGGCCCTGCATGGAGGCTTCACCTTTGCTGGCTGCAAGGGATGGCAGTGCATCGGGGTTCCTTCAGCAAGCACCACAAACAGTCCCACCACTCCTCTTTTTCCATTCTCAGGTCACCTGAGAAACACACCCTGTCCTGCCAGCCCCTTGCTTCCCTGCAGGCAGGCAGGCAGGCAGTGATGCGGTGCAGGGCACCTCACCTTCTCACTTACCAGGCAGGGATGAGTCTGCCCATAGGAAGCCGAACCCACCGTTGAGAGTGATGGCGCAGCATTAGATGTGGTGAAGAAGGTGGTCTTGTTTGTAAGTGCTTTCCACAGGGTTATTTTTCTCCTAGAACAGGGTTTAAGCATCCACTGACCTGGGCTGTCCTGGCATATAATGTTTAAAGCCAGTGAAGGTATTTAGAAGTGGTGCCCTGGGCCTGGTGTAGCTCCGCTAGAGGAGTGAGAGGCACATATGTCTGATCAGCCAGAGGCAGGGCCACACTCACCACTGCTGAGGCTGCATGCCTAGGGCTAAAGCTCTGCATTAAATGGAGTCAGCCTTTTTCTCCAGGGTACTTAACAGGCTTCAAGATCTCCAAGAGATGGATAACACCTGTGCCCTGAAGTTTTTACGGTGGGTATTTTCTTTTAGGAAACCATGAGCAGCTCTCTGCTTTGAACCCCGTATTTCCCAGCCCCCCCAGCCCGGCATGTGTCCCTGAGCAATCACAAATGCACAGAGGCGCAATACAGTGCTCCAGCTATGAAATCTCAGTAAAAGCCCTTATTCTGCATGTTTGATGCTCTCAGGCCTTGACATTCAAGTGGCTGTGCCTCTGCTGAGCTCTGCTCCAGCTGTGCATGCTGGCTGCCCTGGAAAGGCAGGGCTGGGGTGGGTGCATGAACAGCTCCTGTCCCCCGGGGCAGTCGGGGACATAAGAGGGGCTTGGGTGGCTCACCCCGGGTGAGCGTCTAGCTCGTGTTTCTTCGCCGTCTTTATTTGTAAAGGGAGAGCTCAGATCCACATGGTGCCCCAGGTTGTCCAAAACGGAGGAGAATTCTCCACCCCAAAGTCCTTGTCTCCATGTGTTTCAGATCCTATTATGGCTGCCCAAGGTGATACAGTCAGATCCTAAATTAGCCTCTTATAATCTAAATTGAATTTAGACCCAGAAAATCCCCTGCTTTCAGATGTTTCTAGTTACACAATAACCCTGGCTCTCCTTCTCAGAGGAGTGAAATGGCAGGATTTTGAAATTCCTTGTTGGTTCATGTTTGCATATAAATGCTGATTTTATCTTTTCTGTACACAAAGTAAACACAAAGCTGTTTTACAATAATGTTGCCGTTGAAACATGCACCCAGGATGGCAAAACAACCCTGACTTAGAGATGTTTCCAGGCTCAAGGACCATGCCTGCCTTCACACAAAGAAGCCGCCCGCTCTGAGATGCCCAGCCCACCCTCATCCCTGTTGATGCAGTTCAACAGGCAGATTTCATAAGACAGGAGTAAGATCCAGAAGTAAAAGTGAGGCAGCGATGGTAAAAGATGTCGATTCACCCAGGCTGCCCGAGCTGGTGAGCAAGCCTGAGTGCAGGTTCCCGATGGAGCTGAATTTTTCCATAGACCCCTGTGAGCCGTGGACCAGGCTGGAAGTGCCCAGATCCACTGCAACTGGGCAATGATGGCACTCACTTTAACAGGGACTTATATCTCTTATCTTTTTTTAATGCCGGTCTACACAGGGAATGTAATTCAGATTAAAATAGGGGCTTGAAGTAAGGCAGCTATTGATGATTAACTCTCTGGGAGAAAACTCTTATGCTAAAACATCCTCATTGTGAAAGGACTAAATGCAGTCCTGGACAGGAGCAAAGAGAAAGGAAGAAGTGCTGCTGAGCAAAGAGAAAGGAAGAAGTGCTGCTGGGAGGAGATAACTGACATTGAGTAAGTTAATTCAACATAATTCCTGAATTACAGGGGATCAGAGATGGCTATACTTAAAAAACGACCATGTCCACCAGCCTGACAGCCTTAGTTATGGAAGGAATATCATAAAATCAAAGAAAACCACATTTTCTGACGATTTCTTCTCTGTCAGTGGATGTTGCAGAAACTCTGTTTGAAAGTCAACAGCCTCTGGTGAAAGAGGCACTCTTGGGTGCAACTGGAAAGGATAAAAATCCAGCCCAAATATCTCCCTTCAGCCATCTAGGAGTGTGGTGTCTAAGTTAGTCATTTGACTAGTCATCTACTTTAATAGCCCATAAAGACAGAGGCATTTTCTGAGAGCAATTCATTCTGCTTGCTGTAGGATGACTATTTGACATGGGATCAACCGCCCCTGGGTGATGCTCATCCCTCCTGACGGCTGTAGGTGGGTCTGTGGTGAGAGCATCAGTCGTAGCCAGCTTTAGGTGGTCACGGGTAGATGAGTTGCCTCCTGCCCTATATAGCTGAGTGCTCATGGAGGCTGAAGCACTTCCCCCCATCCAAGAAGTCATATCTGAAATAACACGTATTCAGCCCAAAGTTCACTGAAGTCCAGGTTGCTGTAGCTTTCAGTAGCTTTTGCATCATGTCTGTAGTAACGCATCTGAGGCAGTACCAGAAATGGACCCCGCTTTATTGCTGGTGGTCACCATACCTGATCTATAACATGGATCAGACTGAAAAAGGCCACAACGTCATCCACTGGCCATCAAGCCTTCATCTTTAAATGGCGCTAAATGCATCCAGCAAAAGCTGGGTAACATGTTTTTCATGTCCTAGCAGTCATATGGGATTCAGATGCTACTGCCTTTGACATTGCAAGAGCAAAACCTGAAAATGTCACACAGCTATCTCATGTGAAACAATTAAAAAAGTGAACTTGCAGGATATTTCTGTTAGAAACCACACTTTCCTCGTTGCTTGGACAAGAGGCTTAGGAGAAGGACTGCACACATTCTTGAGGCACTAACTCCTGTAGTCAAGGCCAGGGACATCAGGAGGTGGGATGAAGAAGACAACTGAGAAATGTCAGATCATTTAGCAACATGAGTTGTCCTGCAGTCCATGTCAGAAGCAATTGCAGTGGGACAAGCAAATCATCCCAAGCCTTCTGGCACAGCTGCCTGAGCATGGCTCATACCTCTGCAGTGAAAATCATGGCTTGCTTCCATAACACAGCAGGTTACATTGCAGTGTGTTAAGACCTGCTGCAAAACCTTGCTATCATTTGCAGCCAGGTAGTTAATGCCGATGCAAATTTCATTACTACAGGTAGAGCCTCAGCCTGCCTAGAAATATGAGCATCAGCTAGCACCAGAACGGAAGAAAAAGTATATTAAATTGTCAGGAATGATAGAAAATTCACATGCTGGTATCCTGTCTCTAAATGGAGTCACTCGCCTACACAAGCGCCTCATCTGACTTCACTTGGATGGTTTTTACTGCCTTCATTGTTCCTATAAAAAACTCAGATAGATTTCAGTCCATAAAGAAGACGGAAACTCTATTAATTGACTTACGGCTGTGAGACAAGCCCACTCCTACCTTGCCCTGAGCCCTCCTCCTTGCCAGAATCCCAAATCCTGATCCCTCACCCGTAAGCCATGGGGAATTTCAAAGGGCTGAGAGACCTTCTCCTCTCTGCCTCTGCATCTATCCTTTGCATTGCAGGAGGGCATGTATATACCACACAGTGAGCGAAGGGACAGATACACTTCTCTGCCTTTAAAGAAGCCCTATCATATGTGTTTTCTGTAGGCGAGCAGATGTGGCAGCTGTATGTCTCCCAGCCCACGCTGGCTGGGTGTCACTGCTCCCGTCCTGGTACCCTCTCCCTGTCCCCGCAGCCCCCCCAGTGCTCCTGCCTTACCTCCAGCCTCTCTGGGCAGTGATTAATGGTGCCCATCAATCAGGCACCGCTGTGATGAATGCGGCAGGCAGTTTGTGATTAACCTTGGGGAACCTTGTCGTCATCCCCCCGCCCCGCTCCCCCCCCCCCCCCCGGCCGTCCATCCCCCTCCGGAGCCCCCCGCTGAGATTATCGGGTGAAATGAGGCGGCATGCATATGTATGGGGCCCTGGAGAACAGGTCTCCTGGTCTTTTCATATTGAAATGGAGAGGTCTCAGTTGCTCCTTTGAAGTTTGTTCTGCAGGGGTAAAAAAAAAACCCAAACCCCAGTGTTTTCCTTCAATAATACAGGAGGGAACCAGGATTGGGACAGTCAGTGACAACGGCGGTGCCGAAAGGAGTTGGCTCACCTGCCTTGTGCAGGACATGAGATTTATTTGGAGAAGAGAAAGTGTAAAACCGTGGGGCAATTATCATAGGGGACAGAGTTTCACTTGACCTCTCCCTGTTTTCCCTCTTGTCTGGGTAGTATCAGATGACCCTGGCTCTGCTAGTGCTGTACCAACACAGGATGAAATATACTCCTTGCTTTCAAGAAATGATGGCAATGATTTCTCAGTTTATTACAATGCCATTTAATGGCTTCAGCTGGGATTGTTCATCCCTGCCACGGAAGAAGGGTTGAAAGGGAAGGTGCTCCCATTTCTGCCTATGCCAAGTGCTTATATTCAGGGTTGCTCGGCTGAACCCAGACTGATGTCCTTGCAAACATCAGCGTGGCTTGCCCCAATGCGGCATGGTGCACCTCACGTGCTGTCGGGACAGATGTAGCGTGTCTATATGAAAACAAGCCTCCTGTGATTTTTTTCAGGTTCCTGGTTAAAATGGAGCCGCTGTCCTGAGCTCGGCCCTGACTTAGCAGTATGCATGGGGCTCCCAGGCGGTGCGGCTTGGCATGCTGTGGCAGGCTGAGGAGGAAAAGCCAATGAGACCGTTTGAACTACACCTGCACTTAACACCCAGCGTTTCGCTGCTGTGCTCTGTGTTAACACAGGGTATTTTCTACTTGAAGGTGTTCAAGGCCAAAGTTTACACCTCTGGGTGAGAGGGTTTGCTCGCCTGCCTGTCTACATGGTGGCAGCTCATTGCTGGGGTTTGAATTTCTCGGGCAGGCAAGGCTGCCAGTTCGGGGTGAGCATCCGAGGGGTCACGCACCGGCTGTGGCAGCAGGGGAGTGTGTGAAACAGCCAGCACCTTCAGTAGAGACCAACCCAGGGCTTGTAAATCCAGGAGGGAAGCTCTGGTGGGAGAGATCATGCTCTGGCAGGTGGGATGCACTTCTCCTTTCCCTCCTCCAACAGTCCTTAGCGCTCCCTCATTTGCTTATAATCACCAAGAGGCTTTGTTGGTAAGAAAGCAAGCTGCACGTGCTCCCATTGGAGGCCCATGGGGCCCTTTTTGGTCTTGTCCCTTGCTGATAAGTATGCAAAGTAACAAACGAACTGCAATTAATAGCCAAATCCCTTTCAAGAAACAGCCTCATGCTCGAGCATTTCTGAACAGGGTTTTGCCAAATATTTGTCTGTTATTTGAATGGACATTATGAACATTTTGAACTGTGTTGTTCATATATATATATATGTATACATGCAGACCTGCATGCATGCAAATGTTTATGCATCCAGTCAGTGTTTTCATGCTGAGGAGGAGGAAGGCTCACTTTGCTCATGGATTTTGGGGGAGCCACTTGGGTTAGCATCAGTTCAGGGGACGGCCTCCAGCATTAGCCTGTTTCATCTTCTTCTCCAGCCACCCCATCCCTCCTCACCCCAGATCTCGGGTGCTTCAAGGGTGCCATGGGGCTGCCCCTTGCAGGTGAGCACTGGGGGGGAGTGGGCTGACTTGCCACCCAAGGAGCCCGCCAAAGAGGCTGGAAAAGCAAGGCCAAGCTTCACAATGGCACTCGGGGAGGTGGGGCGAGGTGGGGAGGGTGCATGGCTATTAAGATCTCCCTTCAAATGTTATTAAATAATATTTTGCTGCTGCAGCACGACAGGTGTGGAGGCGCAGGCAGGTAAACACAGCCCGGAGCAGGGCAGCCTGCCAAGTCTGTTTCCTTACATAAATCTCTCCACTTCAAGGTATGCAATTAATCCTGGCTCCAGCCTCCATTCACCACAGACCTTCTTTGTACACATGATGTATTAATCACCAGAAGGACTTTTGCACCTCTGCTATCATCCTGCTTTGCAGGCTGCTGCAAAGAACTTCTAGGACCAGCAGAGACCCAAGGACTTGGTGGCAGAGGTGGGTTGGGGATGGCATCTCACACCAGACAGCCGGAGGACGAGCATGCGCGAGTGTGTGGGTATATGCACATGTGGGTGTGCGTACCTCTGCCGTGCTATGGTGTACTGCAGCCCATCTGATGTGGATTTTGCCAGCAGATCCCCTGTTCCACTTTCCCTGGAGACAACGGATGTTAATAAGTAACAGCTCCCCACCCTGGGTTTTACAGGGGTGATTACAAGAAGTTCTCATTAAAAAAACAGGAGGACAGCAGATCCCCATCAGGAAGCCTGAGCCTGCAAGCGCCTGCATGTACGTCTGCATCCCTGGTGTACCCAGGCGGCCGGGTGAGCCACAGCCCTATCTCCTGCATCTCAACGGAGGGAGAGGGCATGGCTGGCAGACCGGTGGAGCCTGCCCGCACCACACTGGTCCCCAGCACCACCGTCCCGGCCTTGTTTTGGCAAGCCCAAACCCTTCGTGCTGCCCAGGGTGAGCTCTGCTGGGAAATGGCTCTGGGGCCACTGCAGTGTCCAGCTTAGACTGAGAGCCCAACGCAGCCAGGTAGCTCAGGTGTCAAGAGCTCTCTATTTTCCCTTATATTCCCCATTTTGCCCTCCACAATGCATGCTGTGTATGTTTTACATCCCTTTTTGAACAGGTAGCAAGAAGACCCTGGGAATTACAGGCTCACCCGGACCCTGGCGCCAGCTCTGATGGCCCCTCTGGTCCATATTTCCCCAATAAGCCCTGCAACAGAGCAGGGCATTTCTTGGAGGTACAAAGCATTAGGGCGATGGCAGAATGAGGCCAAGCAGGAGACACCCGAGCGCCGGCCTTGCTCATCTGTTTGTCCCTCCACCCTTTCAGCCGTGGATGCTGCCCGGGCTCCTGGCATGGCCGTCCCTCCGCTCTCCTCCCCTTTGTTATCTCCTTCCCAATTGCCTTAGGAAGGAGCCCAGGGCCTTGAATTTACCTGGCTTGCTGTCGGCAGGTACGGCCCTATAAACCTTCACTGCGATGGCAATGACTGCGGCTCGGATTGGGTCAGCAGGGAGGGATTTGGGGGAAAGGAGAGGGAGAGGGGAGCAGATGGCCGGCATGGTTTAGCGTGTACCCGGAGCGCTCCTATCTCCAAGGCCTCGTAAAGATTACAGACGCGCTTCTTCAAAGCAGCAGAGATTGGAGCGTGGGGCAGGCAAACGCCCACCCTGCTCCTGCCGGGGCCGCACGAGCCCGCAGGGATGCCTTTCTGCCTCATCTGCTTGCAAGGGGTCAAGGGCTGAGCCTTCAGCCACCCCGATAAGTGGGGTGGGAGGGAGTCGTGAGGAAGGCTGGAGCTCCTTGTGTGCTTCTAGCTGTCTCAGCTTGGCGTTCTGTGCAGCCAGCGCAATGTGCCTGTCCAGGAATACATTTGCACGGGGCACCTGGGTGGCAGGTCTCCTGCTCTGAAGACTTTACCCAAATGCTGCCCAGAGCCCCTCAGAAATCTGGCTGTGACCTCAGGGTGAGGGGTGAGGACTCGACACCTAATGCTTGTGGCTCCCCAGCTATACCTGAAGTGTTTTTGGACGTTGCCAGCCAGTGCCTGGTTTATGCTGGGGAGGCTCTGCAGCCCACAGGTAACCCTTCCACTCCTGAACCTGCAGTGCCCCTCTGCAGCGCTATGTTCCTTAGGGGAACCACGTACGGCGTACAAATGCGTGTCCCTTGCTCCAGGGGGCTGCCAGCTTCTCACTTCAAGCCATGCATTATTTTATGAGCCTCTTTCTAAGCCTGCTCACCCAAAAGTTTTCCACTTCTTCTTTTCCTTTGGCTCTAATGCTTGTCCCTGGATGTACTCAGCCTCTATTCCCGGCAAGGTAAAGATAGCTACCGGGCTTCTCCAGCTGCTATTTTGCTTGCCATAGCCTTTCTCTCACCATAGCCTTTCTCTCAGGTGAGAGGCAGTCTGCAAGATGCTGATTCGAAGTCATTCGGTAGGAGCTTGAGGGAAAAAAAGACTTTCCTATTTGCACAGTGAAGACTTGCCTGCCCCAGCCACGGAAGACAAGGCACGGTGCGAAGGCAGAGCACCAGCAAAACAGCCACTCACCCCAAGATAAAGCTGCTGAAGACCAACATTAATTAAAAGGGGAGAACTTTTTTTGTTTCGGCATGTTTATTAATTATTATGATGACTATTCGCAATTTATATTGCAGTAATGCGTACAGGTCTAAATTAGCAGTGTGGAGTCACTGTGCTGTCCAGTGAGCAAGCACCCAGGTGGGCAGAGCCCCTGCCCTGAAGAAGTTACCCACAAAAACACTGCGAGCTCAACGCAGCTTTTCAGCCCAGATCCTGACAAACCACCCGCAAACTGTTCTTTGTACCTCTGGATGCACCCGAACTGCCCTGTTTTAAGCAGTGGGGGACAGAGGTGTGTCCATGGATCTTGTCCTGAGGACCACGCTGGACCACTTCTGCCATGGGGCCACCAGTGGGGACCCAGGGTGGGGGACACCTACAGAGCTCACTGAGCAGCTGGGAACTACCTCCAGAAAGGACACTGAGTCACCATGTCACCTATTTTTGCCAGAGTCATTAGTAGCACAAAGGACTTGTATCCTCAATGCAATGTTTTCTCCCCTCAGGCTATTTTTCACTGGGTTGTGATGCAGAGGCCACAGAGAGGGAGAAGCAGGAAAAAACAAAAAAAGAAAAAGGAAAAACCGAAGAGGCATGACCTTCTAGGCCCTGCAAACATTGCAAAATTTGGGAGCCATTTCTCTCCCACCAAGGGAGCCTTTTCTCTTTCCAAACAGGGCCGAGACAGGAGCAGAAAGCGGGAGTGGATGCGAGGGCATCACGGTCCTCTGCAGCTCCCTGTCACCGCTGGTTTCCATGCAGGACAGGGTGACAGGGAGCACCTTGGAGGTGAGAGAGTGGCGATGTGGCTCCCTTGCAGGGCAGGAGGCAGCCGGGGGATGAGCGAGTGAAGCCCCACAGCCTGTGGCTTGTAGCCCTGGGCAATGGCAATGGGTGACGGCTCCTGCTGCCTCTGGGGGTTGAAATAGCAATCCCAGAGCTTGGGAGATGGCAGAGGCCAGAGCTCCTGCTACTTTCTAATTTCCTAGGCATCACTAATTAAATTGGGAGTGTTTCCTCCAGCTGCTGTCCATCACTGCTGCAAAGGAAGGCAAGCCCTTGCCTGGCACCCTTGAGCAGTGATGGAGAATTGCTGTTGAATTCCAAAGCTCCTGCATTTTGGATCGCCTATTCCCCTGCCTCCCAGCTTCCCAATGAGTTGCTGCTATTTAAAATCAGGCGATGGCCTTTGTGGCATGCCCAGGACAGTGGAGGAACCTGGAGGGTGCTTGCCACTCTCAGCACTGGGGCTATGCAGGCACCTGCAAGTCCTGCTGCCGCTCCCCTCCTTGGGGGGCTGCCTGGATGCTCCTCACTTTCCCCCTTCTCTCCCAGGGCCAGCCCTCCTGCCCCAGGACCTCTCTGTCCCACAGGGTCCTGCCACCCCTTTCAGCTGAATCTTCAAATCAGAGCCGAGAGGAAAATGTTATCAGGCTGTACCTTGAGTCCCTCCAGAATAAATAGCTGGCAAGCCTTGGGAAACTGTCTAGTGAGGCCATCTTGAAAAAAAGCCTGAAAATGGGAATTTTCCTGATTTTTGGTGATTTTTATTTCATTTAAGTCTGGGAAGGAGAATACAGCTGTCCCTGTGCCCTGGCTTTTGGACAACGTCCTTGCAATTGGGGCACTGCTGGGGAAGGAAGGGACATGGATGCTGTGTTAGCTGGAATCTGCGGAGGATGGGGCCAGGAAAGAGCCCGCAGGCCCCTAGGCACAGGGCTGCCGAGTGGCTCTGTGCTCATTCATCGTGCATCTCTGCATCCTCAGGTCCCCTGGTGGGACAGAGCTGATCCCAGCAAGGGGGCACCCACCGAGTCCTGGGCAATAGCTAGGGACCTCAGGAGAAAGGGGAGTAAGAGTATGCATGCCCTCTCTCTCCTTTGCCTCCCTTTGTCATGCTAATGAAGAATTAGTTTTTTCTTTTGAAGTCTTCCTCCTCCAGCCCCAAATAAGCTGCCTCCTCACCTTGTCCCCCCTCTCCCACCACCTGAGCTTTTCAAGCCTGGCTTCTTGACCCATGCCCAGCTCTGCACCACAGGCCGGGAGCTGGAAGATCCCTCCTGCTGCCTCCCTTGCGCTATCAGGTTCAACCTGTTCAATTAGTGGTGCCCCAGGCGCTGCAGGTTCCAGCTTTCTCTTTCTGCTTCATTTAATTTGAACACACACACCCCTCTCCCTCCCTCCTCCTCCCTGCTCACTTCGAGGCCCCAGGCTCTGCGCTGTGAAAGGGGCAAGGCAGGGCATCACTTACACACCTGGAATATGCTGCAACAAGCCCAGCAGCCTTTTACAAGGAAGTCTTGGGCCCAGACGTTGAGTTAGAAAGTCCTTTGCAGAGCCGCCTTTCTTGGGTAAAAAAATGTGCAGCTAAAACCCATCCACCAATTTCCATTGCTCCTTGGGGGATTGGTTTTCTGCCCTGCTTTCTTCTTTTTTGGGGGGTTTAACATTCCCCTGTGCACACGTGGAGAGCCAGCCAGTCGTGCATGTACACAAACAACATACGCGCCGAGGGAAGGATTAGCTGAAACTGCTCACTAGCTTTTTTTCTGGTTTCAAAAGGAAGCCGCTATTGAAACACTTCAGTTGCTTGCCTGGTTGTGGAGAGCCTTATAATGGGCACCTCTCTTACCCCATCCTGACACTGGCATGGAGATGCCTGAAGAAGATGCAGGACGGCTGCTCAAAAGCATAGGTCCGACTTGCCCAACTGTCCAACCCCAGAATTAAAGCCTCCGCCTGTGGGGTGCAGCCTGGAGGAGCCCTATGTTCCTGCCAAGGCTGGAGGGAGCTCCCTGAAAAACCTTGCAACATCGACAGCTTCTCCTCCCAGAAACACCTACCCCTGAGACCTATGCAAATATGCAAACAGATGGATGCACACTATATATATGTAATGCACCTTCCCTGGCATCGCCGGGCAGAGAAGCAGACCCCATGTCGTAGGCAGGGTCCCTGTCCCCGTTGCATTGTCACACAAGGCTACAGAGGAGGCTGAGTCTTGCCGTTTCCCTCTGTGTGTGCACGTGGGCAGCACTATCAGGGCTGGCATGGCTGCTTCTCTCCCCTGCTGTGACCAGCCAAGGAGGTGGGAGCTGCGACATGGCAGCTGCCTGCCTTGTTGGTCTCTCTTCCAGGTGTTATAGCTACTTTCCTCAATGAGGACCAACATCTTGGTCTGAAAATGAACCTATCTGCTCAGCAAGAAATATTTCTGCATTGCAACCGGCCTGTTTCCAAAACCCAGCTCTCTGCAAAAAGAGGGTGAGGACTGCAAGAGTAAGGCTAAATAAACGATGGGCAGGCACCGCTGGCTCCGGCGTGAGGAGGGATGCTGTGACCGTGCACAGTGTGTTGGAGCAGCGCTGCTCTTGCCGGGGGAAATCTGGTGGTGGTGGGTGGAAGCACCACATGCTTTGCATGAGCAACGTGACCTGACAAGCAGCGTGCTGCTGCCAGGGGCTTCGCTCTGCCGCGGGGATGTTCGGAGGCACTAGGCTGAAGGGGGTGACTTTGAGCATCTGAGCCATGCAGTAATCCCCCACAAAGGCATAGCCCACCATGCTCCGGGACAAGTAAGAAATGAAACTTAGAGCTAAAAATAAAAAAAAAAATCTGACCCATGAAATTGCACATTCAGGTGCTGCCCGGTGTTGGCAGGAAGGAACTGCGGCTCTGGGGAGCTGCTGGTGGCTCGAGAGCCATTTCCCTGCCTGCAAGCCCAGCTGAGAGCCTTGGCCAACCAGAGGAGCCACTTGCAGCTCACTGGGCAGTTCTTTGCTGGCTGCCTTAGCTGCTGGCTGCCCAATGGCTTGCAGGGTGTTTGCCCTCGCTGCCTGGCTGGTTGGAATATTTCTGCTGTGATAAACCTGTTGGAGATGTTGACCCCAGTTCAGCAGGGTAAATGGAACAAAGTGCTACCAAAATCAACACAGCTAGACCTATTTTGCTGGCAGAAATGCTGGCTGCTGGGCTAGGACCAATGGCAGCAGCAGCAGAGACAACGACATGACCATAACAAAGTGACAGAAAGTCATTGGGCCTGTCATTTTGAGATGAAGATTTAAACATCGCTCTTGCTAAAGACGCAGCTGGAAATATTATACCAGGCTGTGTAAATCTCTTCTCCACTGCCACTATGCCCAGCTGTCCTGCTCAAGTGGTGACTATACATTGCAAAGCATAAAAACTTGCATGTCTCATTTTGTGCTGGGCGGTTTCTCCACATGGTTTCTTAACGCCTCGGGAGTTTATTCTGCAATGTGCCATTTTTTCCTACTGATCAACTTAAACAGTTGTTTGTTTGTTTATTTTACAGGCAGAGAAATATTTGGCTGAGCTATACTGCTGCAACACTTTATCCAGAGCAACCTTCATTGTTTACCAAAACTCAGTGACTGGGTGGAACAAGAGTTCAGCCCGGCGACTGCTGCTTGGGAGCCCGAAGGAGGAGCTGAGTGGACGCAGATGCCATTCAAGGTTGCCTTCTCCCTGTGAGTGGGTGTTAGTGAGCACGGGCTGCTGCTGAGCAGAGCCATCCCCAGCACGTGGGGTGAAATTTTGGTGAGGGTGAAGTTGGTGGGAATTTTTACGACAGATTTCAGTGCTGCCAACTTCTTTCCTTTTTAAAGAAAAATGAGTGATTGTTGCCTTTTGTGTCAATCTTTTGCAACCTTCAAACGCTGCCTCAAACCTGTTTTCGCCGCTTTCTGTTTTGAAATGGTGAGAAGATGGCCATAAAGCTCTCTACAATCTGTCTGCCTCACCTGGGTGACTCACTCCAAAATGCCACAGGCCTGCGGCGGTGGCTCCGTGGTCCCTGAGGGTGACTCGGACTGAGGACCAGGTGGGGGCGGACGGGAGCGAGGAGTGCGCCCAAAGCCTCACCCCATCTGCCCAGCGCCTGGTGGGAGCGATGGGTAGAAACGTGCACCCAAGTGAGCGGATTTGAAAGGCAATAAATGCTTTTAATGCAGGAACTTGGGTGATTTTCTTTTGGTAAGTCCCTGATTTTGCTATACATACCTCTCAGGAAGATGATACAGCCAGCTATCTAATTTTTCATGCATTTTACCATTAAAAAGGCATGCTTTTAAGAGGGTTTGAAGAAAAGAGGCCGTGCTTATTCCATTGATCCTGTACTATCTCTTTATAAACATTGCTGAAAGATTTCTATGGCCAAGATGGGTAACAAAGGCAAGTGAAAGGCTCTGCAGAGCCACAGCTGGGATTTTTCATGCTCCAGGAAGAGACAAGCATCCCGCATCTCCCCGAAGGCTTTAGTTGGAGCTGCCCCTCTTGTTCTCACGTCCTTCCCCTCTCTTTCACCTGGGACAACCCGTGCTGGTGCTCCCCAAGCTGGAGGAGGAGGGGGAGAGGAGGAGGATGCTGGTGCAGGGCGGGGCTGGAGGAAGAGGAGAGGAGGAAGGGCAGGAGGGACAAGGAGGGGGCAGGCAGCCTGAGCGCACAGCCAGTGAGAGGAGAAGGGTGGAAGGGGTCTGGCGAGTTAGGCGGGGGTCTGCAGCGAAGCGGAGGGGATGGGGAGCAGCCCCTTTCACATGAAAGCGGCTTTTCAGATGGAAATGGTGGGGTCAGCAGCAGCCCTTGGACAATGGCCCCCTTTGCTCTGCTCCCTGCCAGCCACAAAGAAATGGGGGGATGCTGCCAGAGGAGCCCCTCTCTGCTCTCCCCCAGCCTGGGGCAGAGCGAGGGGCTGAGCCCTGGCGGGGCTCCCCGCCGCTTCGCAGGCTGCAGCCGGACTTGTCACCCAGGGCCCGCGGGGCACGAAAACTGGCTGGAAGAATGCTAACAAGATGGGGGGAGGGAAACCGGAGGGGAAAAAAAGAGGGAGAGAGAGAAAAGCCAAAAGATTTCAACACAAATAATCTTCAAGGAGTGTTCTGTAAACAAAACGGAGGGCATTGTGCCAGGAGCACCTGCCTCTCCACATTGACATTAATTGTTTGGGGAAGGAGAAGAAAAAAAAATTCCTCTTGCCGCGTGTGCGGCCGTGTGCCCGTGCCCCAAGCAGCTGGGGAGGCACGGGGCTGCATCGTGGTGGGTGCTGCACGCCCACAGAGGCAGGAGGGGATGCGATGCTGGGTGTGGGGCATGCAAGCAAGTCCGTGGGTGCTGCGGCAAAGCCAGCCCTCGCACCCAAACCCATTGGGTGCCAGCCCCACATCTGCTCTGCCTTCCCCCCACCGCTTCATTGCTGGGTGATGCATGAGGATCTGCATGCTTTCTAAAGCTCTTGGTGGTTTAAACCTCTTAGCGTCTTGTATCACTCTTGGTTCCCGCTATTGTTTTCTCTGCATGTACCGTGTGTAATCCCTTGCCGGGTGCTGCCAGGCTCCTGACCTCGCGGCTCTCCTGCATTGCCGAGTTCCTCAGGCGCAAGTTTTGTCCTGTTCTGGGGGTGGGTATAAAGGAGCTGGAAGGCTCCTGCACCCACACAAGCAGTGGAGAAGGATTAGACCGTGCATGAACAAGTCCCTAATCATCCGGTTTGGCAATCTCTGGGCGAGCCACCTCACCCCTCCCGGCGGGGAGTTACTCTCTGGGTCTCAAGTGCGTGGCACCTCTGGTAAGGAGCACCAGTGCTTGCAGGGGCTCAGGGGCGGATGATGCTGTGGCACCTCTAGTGCTATTTCCCTCCCCACTTTCCAGCCCAAAACCTGTGCCAGCCTTGGCTGAAGAGCTCTCCGCCTCTCATGAGAGTGGACCTAAAGCATTGACACACCAGTGCACGCATTTTAGGTTGAGACCCTAAGGGCACCAGATATGCACAGCATCTCCAAGCAACAATAATGCTGCTTCTTCCCTTTTAGCCTTGAAGGACATCAAGGCACACAGGGTTATGTGACGGCAGCAAGGATGTGGGTGGCTGGACACGATGCAAATGCAGATGGGGCACAGGGCTGAATCCTTGTCCGGTGCTTGGAGTGTAACCGAGGCTGCCAGAGCTGCCTCCGGGGCATCTCTTGTCTCCCTGCTTACACAAATAACACTTGCCTGAGGCACCCAGCAGGCCCAAGCAAAGCTATCCAGAAATCATCCGCTGGTGCTGATGGATTTGTTAGCTGGTGTAAACGGTATACTGGTTTCATCTGAACACCGTGGGGCTGATTACAACTTGCTAAAGAGCTTTTCTGGCTATTACATTCAAAGATCTTACAGATGCAGCTAGTACCAGCGAAGAGCTGGCGGCTAATGCTTGTTTGCTGCTCTACCTTGGAGCTGGACTGTGTGACAGAATTTTGCAGGCATTACTCAATTGCCATGAAACAGCACATCAAAACAGCTGCATTTGCACATCTTATGCACGCAGAAGAGGCTGGGTAGCCTGTATCACTGGACGTGGCTAACCGTCCAAAAAGTCTGGTTTGGCAACTCAAGCTGAAAAATGACCAGCCAAGGCCCTATGGTGTGGAGCAGTTCTTGTAGTCCTTCCTCAGAGGAGGGAAATCTGCAGCAAAATTGTATTTGTGGTGGCATCACTCACCTTAAAGTACGGTTACGTGGGTGCAGCAGAGTGCAGGGAACAACATAGTGCTTTATTGGTATTACATTAGTCCAAGGTTTCGGCATTGATCAGGTCTCCGAAGCTGGAGGAGAGCTGCTGGAAGAAAGTCAAATGTCTCCTGTCCCTTGCTTCAAAACTAGGTTTTGTTATTTTACGTCCAAGCTTTTAGTTTTCTATCTCCAACTTTCTCCTTTTGATAGTTACCCATCCTTACTTAGGACACTCACTTTCTTGGCCTGCTCATCAGTCTGCCTTAACTTTTTTCTCTCCTGCCTAATGTCCTCCTCTGCACAGCCTAAATGCGCCTCTCCCCACCCCATCACTCCTCTTTCAGGGATGGCTGTCCTACCCCATGCCCTGGCGTTAGATGCTCCCCAATGAATTGCATGTCCCCAAGCAGTCAGAGACCACGCTCGGGGCCCCCAGCTGACAGCAGGGACCCATGCAGAGATTCAAGCCCCCACAAAAGCTGGGGAAACCTTCATATTTGGGGGGGGAAGGCCGCCTGCAGCCGATGCCTCCTTCCCCCCATCCCGCCGACTCCCAGTTTAACCATTAACAGGCTGGCTGGCCCCACCGAGACAATGGTCTGTTTGTTTAGCACCAAGGGAGCTCGTATCGGGGGCCTGGCAGATTTATCAAAGTGGAGTGATTAGCTCTATTAGAGAAGGGATTTGTGTAAACAAAAAGACAGGTGCAAAGAGACGATTCCAGCTGGCAAAAGCTTCACAGAGCTTGAAGCATTTCAGTGGCAATAAAACTTCTTCCAGGAAACAAGAGTCAGACCAGAGAGAGCGTGTGTGTTTTTAACTTATTCGGCTGGCCCTCCCGACCACTCGTCCTCCCTGGTCCAGGCGAGGGGGACGTGGCCTTTGGTGTCCCCACGTCCCTCACTGCTTCCCTGAGTTTGCACGTGTCTCCAGGCTTTGTAGGTCTGGGCAGGAGGAGGATGAGTTGCAACGCTGCTGCGTGGTAGTGTAAGGTCTCCCTTGGGGACATGCCACTTGTCACTCCTGAGCCAGATGATGGACTCCACTTTGTAGTGGGAAGGCTAAACCCCGTCCCGCTGTCCCAGCAGTCTTCCTTCCTTCATCTGGGGAGGTATTCCCAATTCTCACCCCAGCTGTTTCCTGCTGGAGTGATGCTGGACCACTATGGTCCCATCAATCGTCAGCAAAGATGTTTGGCATTTGCTTCACCTGTGCAATGTGACTTGTTACAAGCCTGGTGCCAATCTCTGCAAGAAGGGATGAAGGTTGAACCCCAAAAATGCACGGACCTTGACCTATCTTGAGAGCTTTCTTTGGAAACAGAAGTGGAAAGCCCTACTGACAGCATGAATACCATAGGCTACTCGTTCAAAATACCTACTTCCACTGCATTTACTAATTTACTGTAATAACTGCTCTGAAATTATTATTCAGTTTAGATTACACTGAGACCACAATAAGCATGCTTTTTATCCCCATTGCCAAAGTGGATAAAGTTTACTCATAAGAAACACTTCAAAGCAGAGCAGGCAGCTCTTCCAGGCCAGCTCTTTGGAGCATTGCTGAGCAGGAGCTGAAGTTTGATTGTGAAAGGTTGTGTGAGTGAAGCAAATCAAAGAAACAGGAGAAACTTCACCATGGGCTGAGTTTCTGCTTCTCTGATTTGAGATCTCGGCAAACCTGACCCAGGAATGATTCAGAGAAGTGAAATTTGTCACCCCCAGCTGCAGTTCATTGTCACGGCAGAGGACCACTAACATGAGTCTGTCATTTTTTTCTTCTGCAATAATCTTTTCTGCAATAACAGATACGTTTTCTGCTTCCCATGCTACCTGTGTCCTTAAAGGATCTCTTCAAAGGAGCTATACTGATGCTGTAACATTTTACTGAGTGTGACATGGGTGAAAATATTTCTTCAGACATATTATACTGGCTAAGTATGTATTAGCAATGCTGACTGAGGGCTGGGTTTGCTAGCTGATTCAGGCCCATATGGCAGCTGAGCACCTACTGAGCTTTTCAGAAGCCTACTAGATTATAATCTACATTTTTAGGTACTGACTTGTCTGTGTCTTTAGGCACCCAAGTCAATTCTTCATCCCTTAAACCTCTTTTGAATGCTCCAAAGGCTTCTAAAGCTTTGTTGTGTGTGCGTGCATACATATAAAGTTTCCTACATGACTCAGTTTTAGAATTTTAAGAAGTCCTTTAAAACAATCTCCCTCCAATTAACCCCAAACCCAGGCAATTTCCCATTGCACACATGTCCTGCTGGGCTAAGGGAGAGGCAGGTGCATCCATGTGCAGGCAGGCTGGAGGGTGGCAGCGCTGCCCACCTGGGCGCAACTCCAGACCCACTCCTTCACTGCACAGAGTTGTGGTGCTTAAGGAAAGGCCCCAGCAGCTTGGTTACGCTGGTGCAATTCGGTGGATGAAACCTTGTCTACAAAGGGGTGAGACAGCTGTATTATAAATGTGCTCAAGCCCTCCTAATGGGAGAGTTTCAGAAAGATCCCTGTACTTGCTCTGGTGCCCAGTGAAAAATCCAGCCTTAGGGGTGGCTCCTGAGACCTCTTTTGCCCACAGGTCACCGGTGCACCAAAAGTCTGCAAGAAAGGTGCCACACTACACCACTGATCTGCTACACGACCTTTGGGACCTCATTCCACCTTCCCCTGCCTTGGCTTTTTTTTCATACCAACAGGGATGATAGGGTTGATCTCTGCTTGCAAAGTGGCTGGAGATGTTTGGGAAAGCGTGCTCTATAAAGAGACTTCATGAGCTATTGCTCTGCTCGCAGCTGGCCACACTCATAGCTGCATTCTTCGGCTGGTTGGAGGTAGTGTTTATCACCAAAGGCAGCTATAAAATAAAACCCTGGGGCTATGTTTTCAAAAACAGGTGCCTCAAATGCGGTCACAAAATATGCACATCCCAAAAGAGAGCTGTGCAGCAAGCACTGGGCCCTGTGCACACACACTACTCTCATTGCTTGAGCAGTACATGTTTTGACTGCCCAGTCTGGTGCCTCTTAAAGTTACCACTTCAGAGTCCAGCTTCTCTCTGAAACATACAGTTTTGCTGAATGTTACTTTAGTAAGAGATCCAATGGCGCTCTCGCTGCTTCTGTGTCTCTGTTGCACTTGCTGTATGGATGACTCGCATGTTTGGGTCCCTGGATGAGAATGATCATCATTTGTCCTGCTGCATTTCCCCCCCCTAATGGTGACCTGCTAACATCTTGCTCCATGCTATTTCTCTGCTTATGGGATATGTGGGGCTAATAGTGGCACTGATGCTAAAACCAACTCTCTAAGCCTAAACAGGTTCCAGCATGTGATTTCCCTCTACCAGGTCTGCAGTGGTGCTTTTTGCACCTTCCTTCATGCTAATACTGTTTCACCACCCCAGAGTGTGCATGCCCTCTCTTCTCCCTTCCCACCTTGCTGGTTTGTGACCATTTGCTGTTGTTATCTCAGCTGAAAACCGAATGGAGAGTAAAGATGTGTGTGTGGGAAATCAGAGAGGTTCAGGCAGTGAGAGCAGAGCTGGTGTCAAACCAAAGCATGACCTAAGAAGAACCGTGGTGCTCATGCTTTCCACCCAGCAAACAAGCCTCTCTCCTGCTTATAGTGAAAATCTTTCTTGTAGAAGTGTTTCTGTTTTACTGGTATCACATAATTTGCATCGACAACGAGGAAGGTCAGTTCCACTTTGTTGTGGTGTTGTATAGCTGTTCAACAGAAAGCTCAGAGACTCTGCTCTTGCAGCAGTCTTCAAGGAACAGAGCATATTTCACCCCATTAATGTGAAAGCATCAGTTCTCTTCTGCATTCAAATGGCAAAATAGATCCATCAGCATGACAGAACTATCTGAGGGATCTTCATTTATGCCTCTTCCCCAAGGGTTAAATAATGGAGATCGGCAAGAACAGAAAGAAAACCGGGCTCATGAAAATTCATGCAATTATTTCTTGGCAAGTCATTGCTACCATTTTGCTTTGGGGTCAGGAAGATGTAGAAAAGCTGTTGGCTGGGCAGAGACCCTGTGAACCTGGGCTGCCGGCTGCCTTGCACACCCCACCAAGGAGCCTGAGCATAACACATCGTGGTGAAGAAATGGCATGAATGGCAAACCTGTGATTTCCCATGGTCTGCACTCCTGGGCTACGCTTTGCCAAGGGGGTCTTTTGTTGTACCATCAGTCAAAACCTTAGTTTGCACAAAGGCAGGAAGTGAAAAGGAGGAGAAAGCAAATGAGGTGTTCTCTCTACGGCTTCTCAACAGAAAGGCTCGAGTCTACTCTGCCACGTAATCAAATCCATGCAAATGCTGGGCGTCAGCTGTGTCTAATGGTGGCTGTTTCATAGAAGGACAAGGTGCTGTTTGCTGAAACGTGCAATAGCACCTGTACGTTATAACCTCTGGGTGACCTGCTGGCAACCTCAAGAATTGCAATGCATGTGCAAAAGGTGCATTTTGCATTGCCTGGATGTCACAGATCACAACGCTTTGATGAAAGGACAGTGGGAATCCTGGGTGGGGTCCTGGAGGTGAGTCAGAGCTGACATTGCTCTGGGTGGACCTGGGCTAGCTGAGAAGATGCCAGTGGCCCTGTGCAGCCTGTGCTTGATACCCAGTAATGTAACATACAGGTTGGTTATGTCTTATTCTGAGTGCAACTCACGCTGCTACCTCCATCTCCCTGTTCCCGCAAGGGATAAATTTTTGGCAGCCTGTGGGTGCAAGTGAGCTGTTAGCCTACACTCACACAGGGTGAGAGATGGGACTCGGGACCACACCAATCTCTCACCACAGTCAGAGGGCTCCCAGCCTGGGACGCCCCTCGGTCTAGGGCAGCCCTGCTGCAATGCGTTACTCGTTTCATCTTGCCCGTGTCAGGCAAGATGATTTATACTGTTTCTAGGAATGGAGCAGTGCAAATCTGCAGATGCCTTATTTCTGGGTGCCCTATTTGTATTTTAGTCTTCCTTAGGCAAGGGCAAACAACAAAGTGGAGACTGAGCCTGATGCAGCCTTTCTCCTTGAAAGTCATCCCGGTGCTTCCCAGCAGCACGGAAAGGCAGCGAGGCTCCCAGAGCTCTGCACACCTCTTGTCAGGAATATATACTTGTGTGGAGAGGTACAAGTGCTTCCTATTTAGTAAGTGCTCTTAAGAGCTGACTAGAGCTTGCAGACACCCGCAGAAATCCCTGGGAGGACAGAGAGGGAGCTGCCACCCGAACCCCTGCTACTTGGGATTAATTCGTGCTTCATGTCATGTTTCCCTCACGGAGTGGCAGTGGCCCCGGGGATTCATCCTGTGCTTGCTAACCCGCCGGCTGGCCCCAGCCCCACTCCTCCTGCAGGCAGAGCTGCTGCCTGGCAGAAGGACCTGCCCCTGGTTTCTCCATAGCCCCAGTCCTGGGTTTCCATCAGAAAGGATCAGCTGTGATGTATGGGCTGTGGGTGGGTAACACAGCAAATTAATACCTTTCTCTTCACTGCCTCGGAGGGGTGAGTGTTTCCTAGCATCCTAATGGTGCCATCAGGATTTGCTATAAGAAAACAAATATAACAATACCAACAGCAACAAAAACCAGTGCATGCCTAAGGGAGAACTGACTACACTGTTCACGTGCCATTGCAGGCTGTGAGAGCCCTTCAAGGACACCCCTAGACCTCAGCCACCCCTGGGGACATTTGTGGTCCTCCTTCTGGGAGGACAGCCTGGGTCCCAAAGGGCACCAGCACTGCAGCTTTGTGATAGAGAAGTGTTGGGCTGCTCTGAAACCCTCCTGCCAGGCACTTGCCACCTTTAGGGGCCATGCGAAGACCTGCTCAAGCCATGATGATTAGGAAGAAAGACTTTAACAAGAAGATTTGAGTATGTGGGAAGACACAGAAGTTATGAAGGTAAGAAAGGGTTCTCTCACTATCTTTTATGTGCTGGCTTATGAGTCTGGGTTGGTTTGTTCAGATGGTTTGTAAGGGGTGAGCATCAATGATTGCAATGGCCTCTTCTGGTCTTGATAAAACCCTAACTTTAGATCATGAATCTCTAGCCTTTCCTTTCCTTTCCTTTCCTTTCCTTTCCTTTCCTTTCCTTTCCTTTCCTTTCCTTTCCTTTCCTTTCCTTTCCTTTCCTTTCCTTTCCTTTCCTTTCCTTTCCTTTCCTTTCCTTTCCTTTCCTTTCCTTTCCTTTCCTTTCCTTTCCTTTCCTTTCCTTTCCTTTCCTTTCCTTTCCTTTCCTTTCCTTTCCTTTCCTTTCCTTTCCTTTCCTTTCCTTTCCTTTCCTTTCCTTTCCTTTCCTTTCCTTTCCTTTCCTTTCCTTTCCTTTCCTTTCCTTTCCTTTCCCTTGTCTTACTTATTAGGGATATTCAAGCAGCTTTGCTTTACTCCTGCATATCAGCAGCCAACCTACAGAGAAAGGTATGTGACAGAAGAGGAGCATTGCAACCTGAAGAACCAAGCTGTGATGGATGGGTAATACTCCTTATGCCAGAGTGCAGCATTGAGCCTGCCAGTGCAGCAGAGCACAGCTTCTGTGTAGAGAGGGCATGTTCCTGAGTTCCTCTTCTATGCCACAAAATCACAATTATACTCATCGCTTGGTGCAGATGTTGGACTGGAGAGCCAAAGCTAACACGTGGAGGCAGCAGCTTCGGGCCTGAAGGCCACCAGGGAAGTGGATGGCAGGGTCCTGCTGCGCATCTCCAGTGATGGAGACATTGGCAACACAGCTCTGGTCTTGTGGGTGTAAAGGTGTCTGAGTGAAGTGGTGGTCCTTACCGAGGCAGCGGCCAGCCTCTCCTTGCTGCAGCATGAGTGCTTGACCAGCTCCCTCATCCTCAGCAACCCAGAAACCCATGTGGGCCCTTCCACCTCTGTCCCTCCATGAGTGGCTGCGAGCCCTTCTCATATATACCTGCCGTTGGCTTACCGGCCTGTTTTGTTTTGTTTTGTTTTGTTTTGTTTTGTTTTGTTTTATTTTATTTTATTTTATTTTATTCCAGGCAGCTCCCCTATGGTTTGGCAGCATCTGCAGTGAACCCTGGCCCATCCTGGGGTGGGCGGGTCCTGTCTGGTGAGGGCTTTGCTGGGGACCAGCTCCATGCTGCCGGTGGAGCATTCCTAATCCACCCTTTCCATAGCGGCGTGCATGCCTTTTGTTACCTGCCAGAGAAGCGGAGGAACAGGATTGCTCAATTAACATATATATGTACCTTGGCAGGGCACCAGCCCGAATCGCTGGCTCCACCCTGCCTTCCCTTCCCCTTAGCCATATCGCTTCCCCCCTCCTTCTTTGACATACCATTCCTCCTCTCTATCTAGGCTAATCTTCATCAGTCATTGCCCTGATGCTCTCCTGCTCTGACACGCTCCGAGTTTCAGTACAATTCCTGCGGCAGGTCGTGTCACGTCCTCTCACGCCGGCTGCTTTACATGGATCCCCGCCGAGGCACTGCACAGCCTTGAGCAAGACTTCTTCTGCTTGCAGTAATTTAGGGTGTCTGTCTTTATTGCTGGCTGTTCAGCTCCCCGGGAGGAGGAGCCAGGGCTTTCGGTTTGCTTTGGAGAGCTGGCTAAAACGTGGCGCAGGGCAGAAACCAGCTAGCGTGTTCCAGCTTGAGCTCCTGCCTGTGTGATTTAGACACTGAAGGATGCAGATTTGTTATTTCTGGAATGCCAGAGAGTTTCACTTGGGGTGGGTTTTTGTTTGTTTTCTAGAAGGGCTCAACTGATACCCTGTTTATGGCCAGCACACCATGCTCTTTTGAGCAAAAGGGGTCTGCTTATTCAGTGCTCTCTGCCACATGTACATCACTTCCCTCACCAGCTCTATGCAGAGGCAGTGATTGGGGCTCTAGCAAGGGAAGGAGCCAGTCTGTGCCATTTGTTCCTCCCTGCACTTCCTATCCTGTCCTGCCCTGTGCTCCCCTGCCCACCTCAATCGGTCCTCCATCCCTCCAGGCCACACCAACCCTTTTTCCCATCCTTCACTTGCGCTGTTTCAGTACATCCTTCGCCATTTGCTTCATATCTTTGCAGGGTTGTGCTTTGTCATGTTAGATGACACCTTGCCTTGTCACCTTGCAACTCAGTTGTGCATATGGCACATAAAGAGGTGCCACTCTTTTTCTGGTAAGGGGTCTGTGAAGATCTCCCCCTTGTCCACTTGAGTCATGTCCTGCTGGTGGAGGTGAGTTTTGCAGAGCACCGAACACTGCGCTGCACTGAGAGATCGGTGATGGGGAAAATCTTGGTAGTTTTGATTGTGCGGGTGAAGGAGAAGAAGTACCTGAGCCAGTATGAGGAGAAGGCTCCCAGGTCTGGAGGACACAGAGGTGAAACATCTCCCAGTATGGGCCACGGGAGCAAATGAGGAGGCTCACTGAAACTGAGCAGGAGCGTCTGAGTCCATGATTGCCCTGGCTGCTCGGTTAACATGCAAAAGAGATCGTGCTGCCTTTGTGTTTACATCTGGTATCACTTCCCCAGGCAAGTCGCGGGGCTGGGCATTGCCCGGTGTCATGGGCTGTAATCTGCGGTCCTTGTGCATTGTTACATAGCGGTTACGTGAGCTGATATTGCAGGGTGCTTTGAATACTAACAACATGTTTGCACGTTATCTTTTGCCCTAAGTAATTGCAATGGACCTGACAGACAAGACGTGGTGAGAAAAGGCTGCCCTGGAGAGAGGACACGCTGCATGGGGAAGGGTGCAGCCATGGAGATGGGGACCTGTCCTTACCCTTCGGTAAGTTCCCAAAAGAAGTTTGGAGCCAATCTGAGAAATTTAATCAAACCAAGTTATAAATATACCATATTATAGCTGTCCCACTTTAAATCCCCAGGTGTTTCTTTCTTGGTCATGTTACCACTGCTGGTTAGCAAATAAACTCCTGTAGACACCAGAAATCCTCTTTCATGAAGGACTTTGAGTTTCCCAAATCTGTGCCCTCTCTGACCTGGAGCTGTTCTCCCTGTGATCCTTTTAGCTCAGCTGAAACCTTCCACATTTATGCTCTTTAGGGTTATATCTCACCAACAACATGTAAAACTTCAAACCCAAACTGCAGAAGGTGGAGCAGATCCCAAGCCCTGGGGCCCCTGGCTGTCTCACCTGCTCCATCAGAGGAGGGAAGGAGCAGAGCAAGGAGGGAGAGGACACCTGATGGGCAGTCATTTTGTGCCTCCCCCCCCCCATTTCCACCCTGGCAACCAGAAGTTACTATTATTTTAATTAACAATAAATAAGGAAGAATGAAGTTCTGAATCCAGGCATATAAAAATGCTTGGCCAAAAAGCAGAAAACAGAGAGAAATTAGTTCGAGGAACTAATTTCCTTTCATGGTGACAGTTTTATCCCCTCCTGAAAAGAGACAGGCAAGAGCAAAACATGCTTAGTGCAACCACTAAACCACTAAAAAGGCCAACAAAAATTGGTTGCTTAACAGTTGGTCTTCAAATAAAGGTGGAACAGAGCCATGCTTGCTGCAGGCCCGTTCTCCTATCTTTGCTCATGATGACTAAGGTGTTTATCACGCACTAACCCCAGAGCAAGTTATTGCTCTGCATGAGCAATGATGACCCTAAGTCTGGCGATAGTCTGCGGTGGTCTTTTTAGACCTGCAGTCTTAAAGCCACCCTGATGTTGGTGCTCAGCCTAGGGTCGCCAGACCAGCCCTGAAGACCTTTTGGGACCTGCAATCCCGATGACAAGGGACCCGTTGAATCCTGCTCCCCTTGTGCCTGCTTGAGTTTTGGCCAAGCCTGGGCAAGGAGCAGCCTGGCTCTGCCCCCCGGCCCCTCTGCTCCCCCTCCCTGTGCGACTGGCCACTGCCTGGCCCCTGAGACGATGGGGAGGAGGAGGAGGAGGGCATTAGACAAATATCCCCAACTTCTTAAGATTCCTGCTCAATGAGCACATTTGCTCCGTACTGCAGTTTTGCCCCCGTATCAGTAATCTTATCAGGCTGAGCCTGCCTCTGCCACCTGCAAGCAGAGATATCAGAGGGGGGAGCCATAAACCAGTTTGTTTTAAGTTCCTAGGCGCTAAAGTCAAGAACGAGTTTCAAAGTGAACTTATCGTTTTATTTTTGTCATAAAAAAAAAAAGAAAAGGGATAAAACACGACCGGCTTGCTTTATGATTCACTGATTGCAGATGTTTCCTGTCGGGTGCCCAGGGTGCTTGGCTTTCTGTTTGCCACTACCAAAAGGCGAAGGTGCTTGGCACCGTTTTGGGCACGTGTCATGCAACTGTTGAGCCACTGAGCCCCTGCACACCGCCTCCCCAGGAGGTGCCAAGTGCTTCACCTCTCTACGTGCCTGCATGTGCGCAAAAGGACTTTTGTATCTGTACTCAGGCTAAAACCAAGTTTCCAAAAGGAGTCATAGGGACTAGCAGAAGAAAACAAGGTGTGGTAACATATAACTGCCCACTGCCACTTCAAGTGGGTTTTTAAATATTTCCTGGCCAACTGCTCAGACGTCTTACTCATACCAGGTCTGGGCCAGATCCTGACCAGCAAATGGGCAGAGGATTACACTTGACCTCACCTGTGGGCTCACCAAGTCCTGCAGCCTGGGAGCCCGGACACTGTCCAGGGGTTCAGTGGTGGCCCACTCCTGACTGCATTTGTCTTTTAGCCTGGCACAGGCTTTATCACATCCAGGCACAAACTAATATCCTGGCACTACCTTCATTGTTAAAGAACAGAACAAAACATAAATCCCTTATTTCTACAAATATATTACAAATATGTGGGACCTCGAGTATTTGAAAGTAATCTTGACCAATTCTGTCATACCTTAAACAGAAATCCAAGAGAAGACACATGCTGGACACAGCACTGGTGACATGAAAAGTGTGATTTATTTCTCTTTCGGCTGTTTATCTTGTGGATATCAACAGCATCACATCCAGGTACTGCCTACCTCCCTCATTAAGCATACCATGCCTGTGTCGAAGGAGTGTAGATATGTGGTATATGGAAACAACGCATGTTTCCAGGCATATGTTTGGCTGAGCAGCAAAGCTCAGCATCCCCCAGCAAAGCAACACAGCACATGTATACGCCCGGTGCGTTGCCATCAAGGGCAGTGCAGTCTGCATGAGCACAAAAACTCATGTGCCTTAAGCTCTTTAGCAGGGTCTGCCTGAGGATGAGCAGTGGCAGGGGCATGCAAAGCCGGACAATGAAACAAGGAGGGGATTTTTGGTATCCAGCCCTAACCGCCGGCCTGTGCCTCTGCCCGGGCAGGCACACCGGTGCCGAGCTGCCGGGCTGCAGGTAGGCTGGAGCACTTGCAACCCCATGGCTCCGCGTGTGCACGCAGAAGTTGCCTACATGGGTCAGGATGAGAGATGCCAGCCTGATTTTGGAGGTAGGGAGGGAGCCTCTTCATCAGGGATTGCTGTGAGCTGCCTTCATACACAGGCTCAGGTCTGGGAGCAAACCCTTCAAACGAACACACTGCTGAACACATCACTGAGTTGCCCTCTCAACTGAGAGCCAAGACCTGCATCCAAACGCTGGCTTGCTGCTGTATTTGAAGGGGGGGGGGGGGGGAACCCCTGAAACAGAAAAATGTGAGGCTCTAAGGGTTATTTTTCCCCCTCTTTCTCCCCTGCTGAGCCATGAGGACGTGGGGTAGCTGGAGGCGTAGCTTGCTCAGGATCTGTCAGCTCCCCAGCCCTACCCTGTGCTTTAAACAGGACAAACAGGTTATGACATTAAAGTTTCAAAACCTGGGGGGGTTCCTTGCACGGGAGAGGTTAACGCAGGGGCACTCCAGGCCCCTGGAGAAGGGGAGGGGATGCTTTCAGGTTTGAAATGCAGACGCAACTTTTCCAAAATTGGAGCTGGCTAAGAAGAAAACCAAACCCGCTCTCCCCACCCACCTCTCTCCTTTGGTAGCTCTGTGAAGCACTGTACCATGGCAGGCAGAGGCTTGAAAACGCATTGCCTCAGGCAAGGCTGTATCTCACCCTGATCCAGCAGCCCTGGCTGGGGCAGCCACCTCCAGCCTGGGGGCAGGCTTCATGCACTTGGGGAACACTTGAGCATCCAGCTGCCAACCAGCTGTGGGGGGGGAACTGCGCTCCCCTCCCTGAGTACCATCTGAAACAGCCCAAATGTACCCAAAGATGGATAGCCTTAAACCCAGAGTCTGCAGAGATGCTGCCGCTCAGGTCTCTGTGCCATTCCCACCACCACAGTGGAAGTGATGCTGGAAGCTAACGGGCACAAGCAGGTCTTGGTTTTATTACTCCAACTGTGTGTTGGCATGGAGGGCTGTGGGCAACTCGCGGGGCTGCGAGATGAGGGTTTTTGATGGGATTGAGGGGAAAGCGCGTGCCCTGGGAAGCAGGGAGGAAAGGTCTTGCCCCTGGGCATAAAATCTCTTCCCCCCTGTGCCCTGAGGACCTTGCAGAACCAGCAGTTTATGGAGGGTGAGAGGAAGGAAAACTGCTTTTTGGCTGCCCCATGGCCTGGGGAGCCCCTCAGCTTCTGCCCTTGCCTCCTCGCTGCAGGTCTACAGCACAGGGAGGGCACCCCCAAATTTAGGCTGCCTCCATGGCCCCAGGGCAGCACCTGCCACCATAGTACAGAGCTGCCCTGGCAGGGCCAGCAAGCAGGAGCTGGGTGCCAAAGCACCTCTCCACAGGGTGCATTGCTGCACCCGCTCCGGCAACCCCAGAGCAATCTGCAAAAGAAGCACGTTCTCGCTAAAAGATGAGAAAAGCCTTCGAGAACTTGGAGAAGTTGCTTGTGAGATATTAACTGAATCACAGATTGGGCAACATACCTAATATTTGCTGCAATGGGAAGGACCTCTTTGGGGTCCAAAACACCCTCTAAGAGATGCCCCGGGAATAGCAGTGTTCAAACAGCTAGCTGGTGTTAGCACATGGCCAGTGGCTTGGGAACTGCCTGTGCTGCCTGCAAGCGAGGGAGAGGGGAAAAAGCAGCTTTTTGGGACAAGAGTAACCACTAAGCATGTGCATTTTGCAGGCTGCAAGAAGTGCTTGTTATACTCCAGCAGCACCCGCGCCGGACTTTGTTTCCTTAAAACTGCTCGGAGCCTTCCTGTGGGATTTAATATACAATTTTACAAGAGAACATGATGTTTTCACTGGTTTACAGTGCAAAGGTGCATGGCATTAGGAAAGTAAGTGGTGTGCGTGGTCCCAGGGCTGTTTGGTGCTCAGGGCATGGGGTGTAGAGTGGGAAACCCCCAGGGACTCCTAACAGGAGGCTAGCCATGGACCTGGGCTCCCTCCCAGCTGTGACACAACTCCAGGAGGTCCCCTCCTATGCTCGGTGGCAAAACAGCATTTCTTAGCCAAGAGATGGTGTGGCGGGGACGGAAGTGCTGTGCGTGGGTGTCCCTTGGCTTGGTTCAGCCATCCCTGGGCGCGGGATGCTGTGCATGCACCTCTGAGCATCCCGAGCAGCCCCAGCTGCTCTCAGACCGTGGCGGTGGAAAGGACAAGCAGAGAGAAAGCTGCCACCCTGCTCAAGCTCCCCCCGCTACCCGTGCCCCCCTGGCTGGCGCGTCCCCAGGCCCCAGGAGGGTGACACCCTGACATTTCCCCTTCTTCTGTCTCCAAGTGTCACTTCTCAGCACAGCCAAGGAGCTGCCAAGCTCCCTGTCCCCTGTGGTGCTTAGGAGGGCGCCCACCACGGCTGCTGCGCCCGGCAGGAGGGAGTGAGAGAAACAGGGGCAGAGCAGGGAGGGGGGATGGAGATGACAGAGGTTGGGAACCCCCCCATCTGCAAGTTTTCACTCCCAGCCATTATGGGAACTTCCTCATGGATCTATATATTTATTTTTTTTTAAATAATTTCTTCTAGCTTCTGAAGCCCTCCAGTGCCAAGCTGTCATTTTGCTCTTTTAATCGTATTTTGTGCCTGTGCTGGTCTCTAGGCAAATCTGCAAGCTGCTTCCAAGCCCTCTTAACACTTAACCATTTACAGCCGGAAAGACATGCTGAGATGTTTTTCTCCTTTCTGGAGGACAGATCCTTCCCTGCTTTTGCCTCCCTTTCAGAGGCTGCTGGAGCTGGTGCTACAGTTGCAGTTTAGTTGCAGCAAGATCCCTGTGAAGGAGTGGGGAGAGCATTTGGAGAAGAAAAGAAAGGCAGTCCTCAAGGACACCTCCTTGTGACTCCTGGTTTAGCTCAGATCTAGGGCCAAGGGAAGTAAAAACTAAATATTCTCAAATCTTTGCTGTTCTTGGCAGGTCTCTGAAGGGGGACAAAGGCGTGAAATGGTGGTGTGGAAGAGAAAGCTAAAATGGATTCAGTAACATGCATTTTCTGTTTGTCAGGTAGCAGGTACCAGAAGCCCCAAGAAGAGGTACCCAGCTCCTGGCATCCCTGTGCTCCTTCAGCTGGGTTTGCTCTGGTGCAAGCTGTACCTTACAAGCAGAAATTCCTGAAGCCCAAAGATGTGCCGGATCACCTGGAAGCATGAGCCCTTCCCAACAAGCCTAGGGGCAAGGAAGCAGGATACTATTTTAACCCAGAAGATGCTTTTACACATTTTACACATTGCTTGAGCAATCTCCAGAAGTGGCACTCAGCTGCCCTGGCACATTTGCAAGTGCCAGGGACATCCCACCAAAGAGACATTTCAAGCAGAGACGATACGACCGGTGTGTGTGGGGCAGGAAACTATCTTCTGTGCTTTTTGCTGTTTGCATTGAGTCATATAAAGACCAATGTGAGCACATACCACCTGCCATAGGGTGATATGGAGGCTGTCCCTCAGAGCAAGGGCAGAGTAGTGCTGGAAAGAAGCTCAGACCGTGGAAAATGAGATGGATAGCTGCTTTGGGGTACCCAAGTCTCATTTTTAAATGATGGAAGAACTGCCTCTTTCCAGATGGAAAGCAGGTAAAGAAGTGGCCCTGCTTCCCTAGGCTTTTTGTGCAAGTAAGCAGCTGGCAGGGCAGCAGAGGAGCCCTCCACTTTGTATATCCACAGGGACCCTTGTTGCTGGGTGGAAGGGGGGGAGCTCATCTGGAGCTGGTGGGAAGCAGAGCTTCCCACACCAGCAATGCCCACGCTAACCCATTTATATGCTGCAGAAAGAGGGCTCCCAGGGACTTCAAGGGAGCTTCTCCAGTGCCTGGAAGAGATTTGGTGGGATTTGTACCTTCCCCACCTTCCCCCTACTCTCACCCTCCCCTTCTTTCAGCTACAGCTCTCCTCTGCAGAGAGGCCTCCGCAAAGGACCACCTCTGAAATGAGATGTCTTGCTGCGTTTGCCTGTCAAAGTCACATCCGCTGGCTGTAGCAGCAGTGACATTTAATGCTCCCCAGCCTTGCTAAGAGAACACCTTTGGGTTTCAACCCATCGCATGGATAAGCCAGTGGGCTTATGTTACCATAAGCAGGGGCAGATGGTGAGGACGAGCGTGTTGCTTGGGTATAAACAGCACCAGGAAGTAATGAGGAAGATGGTGTACCAGTGCTGCAGGAGACCTGCTACAGGCAATTGCCTGTAAAAAACGCCTGTGAGATCCAGGATGAGTTTGCAGGGTTGGTAGTTAGATTAAAAACGTCTTCCCTCACAGGAGAGGAATTTGCCCTGTGGCAGATCCCAGCCTCTTGCTCTGCAAGATGCACATGCGTCTGGCTATGTAAAATGTAGCTGGGCTGCATCCTTGCTTTGAGCAGCAGCAGGGCTGGGACACACGCCTGGGCCCCCAAACCACCACGTGCTCCCCCGCCATGCAGCATCGCTCCCCCACCGTGCAGCATCGCTACAGCCTCTGCTGCCTTCCCACTTCTTTTAGCTGTGCCCCACACACTTCTCTGTGGACCTGAAAACTTTGCCTGCCCCCTGACTCTAAAGTGAACAGGTCCTGTTTACTCTTCATTATAATAATTAATGCTATTGCTTTTATTACTGGGCTACCTAGAATCTGCCTTCGAGGGATGCATTAGAGGAGATGATGGCTAAACACCTGGGATAGGACAGGCTCTGCCCTGCAGACTTGGCAGCCAGGGGAGTACATCTTTCTTGACTTGGAAATGTGCAGGTCACACTTCTAATTGACTGCAGGTGCCAATTTGGTAAAACACAGTTGTTGAACACAGCTTTATGAACATGTTCCTCCTTTCGGATTCTGTTTCCCACTTCCCTGAACGAGTCACAGATAAGAAGACCTTGCCAATGCTTGCCTGAGACTTTCCAAACCCGTTTATTTTGGTCTCATTCTGGTCATCCAAAGAAAGCACTGCTGGGATGGAGATACTCTATGTGCAAACACATATAGCAAGAGCAGAGCGAGGGCAATGCCTATCTTTGGACCCCAGCCTTTTCTACAGCAAACCAAAGCTGCTACATCCAGTAAAAGTATTTTTAGCGAGCCCTGAGTTGTGCCAGGCCTTTCTTTGCCCTGTTATTGGAGCCCTGTGGCAGCACCTGAGCTCTTTGCTCTCCCGTAGAGAGGGTGAAGGAAAGGAGCGCGTGCTGGGGGCAGGGAGAGCGGGGGGTGACAGTGTGGCAGGGACTCCCGGCCGTCTCTCCCGGAGGAGCTGCATGTTCATCAGCTGGAGCCGACACTATGGGGTGACCATTTGTCTTCTCTCCTGGGCATGTGACAAGGGAGCTGCATGCTTCCCAGCAGGCCCTCTGCTCGGCAGAAAAGACCGTGACACTGTCGCATTCACGGCGAACTCAATGTAGTTTTCCCTTTCTTGCTTCCCCTCTTTGCCTCCCACTGGACCTCCCTGTAAGTTGCGTCTCACGCAACAGGTCGCGCTTCCCCCAGTAGCTCCAACAGAAGAAATGCAAAGGGATGCGGAGAAACAGCCTGTGCCTGCCACAGCCCGGCAAGCCTGTCTGTCTGCCAAAAATGGCAGTGGGGTTTCCTACAATCCTTCAAGCACTAAGACTGAGACTGGGAAGTGCTGCTACTGGCGAGGAACAGAGGTGTGTCGTGCCATAGCAGGACCTGAGAAATGCATCGGTGAGTGAGAAGGGCTCAAATCCTTCAGCGGTGACAACAGCATGGGACAGACTGGGCGCATGGTTAGAACTGACTGCTGGGATTGAAATCCAAACGCTTAAGACAGCCTTGAAAACTTTGAAGTACCTTTTAAAAAAACCCAAAATTTTGAAGCCAACAGTAGCCCTGGTGCCTCTACCAGCATCCTGGCAGAAAACATGCCCTCTTGGGCGGGTGCATGTTTACAAAGCACCGGCCAGTCCTGCTGTGTTAGCAGAGGGAGCTGCTGTGGCCACGTAGCCCCAAAGAGAGCAGAAACCAGGAATATCCATGTACCAGGCAAAGGCTGCTTTTTCTTGGAGTTCAGAGGGTAGAATAGTGGGTTGTGAAGGGCCGGGAGCATCAAGAGAGGAGATGTAGCACTGGGCATGGCTCATGGCCATCACTGAAGTGTCCTTTGGGGATGTGCCCAGGTCAGCACTGCTCTCCTGAGGCTGACCAAGGGTAAGGTGGCTGGCCTCATCGGGGCAGCGCTAACCAGTGTCAAAACATCAGGGACAGCCTTACTTGGGGGGGGGGGAGGGGTGGGGGGCTTTGCTGTGACAGCCAACGGGAAGGGACTAAGGGGTGTCTGAGATGTAGACATGGGTGCCCACCTCCTGGCACCGAACTCCTGAACTGTTGACTGTCATGGCTCGGTCCCTTGAAGCCACCCCCCCCTCCAAGGGAGGGGAGGGAGCCAGGCTGCCACGATGGGTGCCAAAAACCCCATCTTCCCTTTCAGGGATAATGGAGGAGTCACCAGGCATCCAGGGGAGGGACTGCTGTAAATCATCACCCTACTATTTTCTTGAACAACTTGTCACCTGTATACCACCCATCTTTCTGCAGGTCCCCATTGATCAGAAACAACGGGAGCCCAGCAATGGCATGGGGTGCCCGGGGAGGGGGAAGAGCAGAGAGAGAAGAACTGGCTGAATTTTGTAGGAATTTTGGTTAAACTGAATTCAGTTCAAAACTCCTCAGAGACTTTAAGGCAGATCATCACAAACAGGAGATCACCGTCAACCTCAGGAGACTGCCATAGGATTACCAATACTTTGTATTATATTTTAGAATTCTGTCACTCTTGAAGTGAGAAACTCCTTCCTTGGGTTATTTTGCCTGCGAAAATCATTCTGCAAGTGCGACCTGTGCCCTAGGGCGTTTGCAGCATGTAAATTCAAAGGAAAAAAAGCACTGTCTTTGTACCTTGCAGTAAACCATGAAATGCTTTGGGTGTAGGCTGGTGTGGGCCTGGAGAGGGGCTTTGCAGCTGTACCCTTACACTGACAGCAAGAATAGCTGCAGCCTCCAAACAGGGAGACCCAGATGTCACCCGGGCCTGTCCCTAACTCTGCATGGTGTACTGCTCTTTTAGCAGAGAGGCTCCTCATTTGTTTGTCATTAGCAAGGCTGGGTGCACGGGGGCAGCATCGCTGCCTCTCAGGAGTGAGTCTGCCTCTGTTCTCCCTCCTCCCTAGACGGACCTGCAGCTTCCTAAAGCGCGGGGAACCGGCAGGAGGGATGTGGGGGGGGAGGATGCCTGGGCCGCCGGCGGACCCGCAGCGCCGCCCGGTGCGCTGCGGCCGTACTGCGGCCGCTCCGCTCCGCTCCGCTCCGCCCCGCCCGGCCCGGCCCGGCCCGGGCCCGGGGGCACCCTGCCTGGCGGGTCCCCGCTGAGCAAGGGAAGCCTCCGGGACCGCACGTCCCGTAACTCCGGTCCCCCCCCTTCGCCTTCCCCAGAGTCAAACAGCCTTTGTGGCAGCAGACCAGCAGGATCCTCTCTGCCATGGGGATGCTGAGGCACACGGGGCACAGCTCACCAGCCGTGAGGGATGGGACTGAGATGTCACAACACTCAGTGCCACGTGGAGGCCACAAGATGATGACGGCTCCCCTTTGTGCCCCAGCATTTCCCTCCTGCCCGTGCCCCGTCTGTCACAAATGCCCCCCTGCCTTTGTCCAGCTCCACCTGGGCAAAGCGTGTGAGGTCCAGATGTTGGCGGTGGAGCCCCAAAGCAGAGCACAGACTGCTCACACGGCAACCTTGGCCTCACAACAGGCTGGGGGTACCTGCCAAAGGAAGCAGCTCATAGGAGCAGGAGGATTTTAGCAAAGGTCTCCCTGCTGCTGGGATGGCACCTTCCAACCCCTGCTTGTTCCCCTGCACCTCGCAGCCCCTCATGCTGCACCCTGCTAGAAAGTCGATCGTTCATCACGGCCAACTCCTTCCTGATAGTCTCAGACATGCAGAGATTGTCCCTGTCTTGCAAGGGTCATCCATTTAATCTGTTTTCCATCTTAAAACACACTACACAGAAAACTACAGATCTCTGAGTATTCGCTGCACCACCAGTTCATTCTCTGTCTGCAAAGCTTACCAGCCACCATAATTTTCTCTCAGACCACTGGTTAAGGTATCAAACGGTGTTGGTCACAGAGGATGCCATCCTCTTTTTTACCAAGTGTGCTTTGCTTTGGGCTAGTTCTCCACAGTTTTTATACTGCACAACTAACTCTTCTTTGCATTTTACCTCATCTCCCTAAACAGAAAAGCTTTCAGCCTGTCATCTGGGGTACCTTAAATTAAGACTACATTATTTGAAAGGGCTTTGCCATAGGACTGCCCCAGACCAGCCTGGATGCACTGCTCCCCACAAGGTGATGGTACAATGAAGACCTGCACTTGCACCAGGGCAGCGACCCTGTCTTTTTCCCATAAAGAAATCACGTCTTCCTATTTTCCTGTGCCTCCCAATTGCAGCTGCCTCCGGTGTCACTGCAAAGTGCGACCAAAAATCTATACTTCTTCAATACCCTGTGCATCGCCCAGGAAAGGGCTAATAGGAGAGGCAGACCACTTGAGAGGCCAATCAATAGACCCGCCTGATTTTGATGGTAGGTGTCTCACAGAGCGAGGCGCTGTCTAAACTCTCAATTACCCTTCCCTCGCCTCTCCCCGCCTCCTGACAACTGCAATGGTTAAGCCCTCTTCAGCATCTGTAAGTAGACCGCTGCCTAATAAAAGGCTGCAAAATGCCAGCACATCCCTGAGCCACTTCAAGAGGTCACTCTTTAATGCTGAAAAGAGATGCTGTGGAGGGAAACTGCCCCATGCCTCCAGTTATAAGGAAAATAGGGAAAACAGGGAAGAAAGGAAAAAGCAGTTTTTAAAAAATACATTAAGAGGAATAGGGGGTTTCAGACATTTTACAAACAGTTTCAGGTGAAGCCTGTGACCCCAGCTTTTCTGAAAATGAGGCCCGGATCAGTCACTTCAATACAGGTGTCTGAACTGAAGCCTTTTTCGGTGGCCTGGGTTTTGACTGTGCAGAAAGGGAGTGGAGACGCTGCAAGCTCTGCCCTGTCGTGGGGCACGCTTGCCTTTGAAACCATTCCCTGTCCCCTGCCGTGACATATCCCAGGGCTGCAGGTGGGGCTGATGGGGAGGGATCGGCAGGCGCCCATCAGCAGAGATTATCGACAGTCACCCTGAAGTGAAGCAGAATCCAAACAAAAGGGTAAAAACAAGGGAGAAAGAGGGCGAACTAACGTGCTGTCATGAGCAGACGAGGGACAGGAGGCTTCTGCAGGCTGGGGCTGTGCGTCCAGCTGGAGTCAGCACACTTGGCTTCCTGGAAATTCGGCAAGGGAATGAGATTTCAGGCTCCCTCGTGCCTATCTCCACCCATTAAACAAATGAGTGTTTACTGAAAGGAAGGGAGCTGTTCCAAGCCCCACTTGTTTCAGGAAACCACTTCTTCCTTACGGACATCTCCTGGTAGAAGCAGCTGGCAGTGGAGAGAAGGAGACAAACAGACCTGAGAGCTGCTGAGGTTTTGCAATCCTCCTTTGATGAGTCCCCCTCCCCAGGCAGAGCTTGCCTGGCGTGAGGACCCACGGGAGCAGCTCCGGTTTTCTGCCTCCCGGTTCAATCCCTGGCTGACCACCAGCAACCCGCGCTGGGGCAGAGGGAAGGCTTCGGAGGAAGGGTAAGGAGAGACTTGCAACATCAGGCACATTTATGACCAATTCCTTTTGCGGCTGATGAATCACGGTGGAGAAGGGAGCTGAGAGGATGGTTTGGATTTCTCTCCTTCCTGGATCAGAGTTCTTTGAGATCTAACAGAGTTTTGATATCACTGACCAAAAGGCAGGGTGGAGATGGCTATAGGACTTTAAATCTGCTTTGCATACTGTCCTGGTTTCGGCTGGGATAGAGTTAATTTCCTTCCTAGTAGCTGGCACAGTGCTGTGTTTTGGATTTAGTGTGAGAATAATGTTGATAACACACCGATGTTTTAGTTGTTGCTAAGTAGTACTTACGCCAGTCAAGGACTTTTCAGCTTCCCGTGCTCTACTGACTGAGAAGGCTGGAGGTGCACAAGAAGCTGGGAGGGGGCACAGCCAGGACAGCTGACCCAAACTGGCCAAAGGGACATTCCATACCATGTGACGTCATGCTCAGTACATAAACTGGGGGAAAGCTGGCCGGGGGGGCCACTGCTCGAGGACTGGCTGGGTATCGGTGGGCGGGTGGTGAGCAATTGCACTGTGCATCACTTGCTTTGTATATTCTTCTTATTATTATTACTATTATTATTAGGATTTTATTTTATTTCCATTATTAAACTGTTTTTATCTCAACCGACGAGTTTTCTCACTTTTACTCTTCCAATTCTCTCCCCCATCCCACCAGGCAGGGGGAGTGAGCGAGCAGCTCTGTGGTGCTCAGTTGCCGACTGAGGTTAAACCATGACACATACAAAGTAGGCAAAGGAGGTTTCTAGACCAGCTTTAGCTCCTGTTTTAAGGCCAGTTGGCCCTCAGAAGGAGATTTCAGGTTCAGGACCATCTCCCAGACATCTCCAGGCCACCAATTCTCAAGAAAACACAAGAATGGAGGTTTTTTCAGCCATGCACGTGGGGAAGCGGACAGAAAGAAAACACTTCTAGTGTCCTGCACAGCTGTGGACACTGGGAGAAGGGGATCTGCTTTTCAGGTCTTGCTAGCAAGACTAGAAGCCCAGAGACTGACCCACCTGTGGTCAATCCTACCACCTACAGCGAGATGGGAGAAACTGAGAGATTATGAGGGCTGGTGAGGCACTGGTGGGAAACACAACCTGTTTTGCTTACTGCGTGTTGGAGGCCTGATGGGGCAACCATTATGGGAGACAGGGAAGGGAGCAGTGCATGGTGTCATAATTACAGAAGAGCCTTAGAAAGGATGTGAATATGACTTTTCATGCTCCTATTGAACAGAAATGCAGCATCTTCCTGTTCTAGGACCTCCAAAGCACCTTGCAGAGGTGGACAAATATCAGCCATCTTCTGGAGAGGCTCTGGAAGGAGAGGGGGAGCCTTCTCTGGAGATAGCATCAGCCACATGAGCCACTGTTTCTCCTGGTCTGCCTGTGCCAGCAATGGCTGGAGGATGTGGGGGGAGGCTCCTGGGCCATGACTCAGCATGGGGCCCAGCCTGGAGCACTGAGTTACTCTGTGCCACCACCAGTGGAGATGACAGGCCACCACGCACGTCACAAGCAGCAGCCGGTTGCCCTTCCCCATGCTCGCTTGGCCCCACCATCTCTCCGTCCCCACGGCTCATGGCTGCCCCACAGGCATCGGGGACCCAATGACACCGAGCAAGGAGCCCTGCGGTTGATCCGGTAGCATGTAGCTCCCACTGGTCTCCTTTTGGGCCTTAGTCACCTCTACGGCCCCAAAAAGGACCAGGGGGACTCCTCATGCCCAGGAAGAGCTTAAAAGTTAGACTTGAATTGAGGTTAGCCTCTATTCCTCAGATGGTCTGTGACACACTGGATGACCAGACGGTCATGGTGCCCTTCGGAGGGACCTTGGCAGGCTGGAGAAGTGGTCAGATGGGAACCTCAACAAGTGACAATGCAAAGTCCTGCCCCTGCAGGGGAATAATAATCACACACCAGCACATACTGGGGGCCAACTTGCTGGAAAGCAGCCCTGCATGGAAGGCCCTAGGGGTCCTGGTGGACATAGCTGGACCCAGCCCCATGCAGCTGCTCTGCCTGAGCAGAAGGCTGGACCAGGTGATCTCAAGATCCCTTCCAACCTCAACCACTCTGCCATTCTAGGATCATCAAAGGAGAGAATAGAAAAGAAAAAAAAAATAGTAGCTCTTGAAAAAGATCCTCTTGAAAAACCCACCTGAAATACCTCCAAAATGAAAAAAAAACTCAAACAAAAAAAAAGAAAGAAAAAAAAAGTCTCCCTCCCTCCAGCTGTTAACTGGTCAATGCACTCTTCAGTCTGCTGGGAAAATTTTTATATAAGGACCACTTTGTGCTCTTGTCAATAATATGGCACCTCGCCGCCTTCTTCGAATTGTCATGACACATCAGAGTTGCTACTGGATCATCTTGGGGACATGGACTTCCCTGACAGAGGAGTTCAAAACACATTCTCACCTGGCCAGCCCCAAACATGCTGTAAGAGAGGCTTGCACAGAAGGCCTTTCAAATAGATCTGGACCAGGGGGAGGTGTTAATTTGGGAAAAGAAGAAGCTAGGAAAGATGCTCTAAGGATAACCAGTCTCACCCTGGCACCCAAAACACCGTTCTCGCTCTGTGCCTAAGCTGCACTGCTTTGACCATGCTTTGGTGGCTGCCTGCTGCTCTCTAGGAGAGAGAATAGTGCCAAAAGAGGAGGTCTTGTGCACAGCTGGTGCACAGCCATACGCCACTGCCAGATCCCCAAGTTGTGCTGGAAGAGAAGAGCATGCTCTTTCTCCGGAGCTTTATTCTCAAGGAGCAAAATGGTGAGCAGCATTGAATTTCAGCCTCAGGTCTCCACTGCCTAGCAGCTGCAATTGCCATGGGGACATCCCAGGAGTGGAAACAGGTACCCCAAGTCGGGGGGGACCATGAGATGGAGACGGAGACCAGGTTTTCTGCCCATCTGAGGTCTGGCGTGATCTGCATTGCCCCTGTCGTGGATGATGTCTCTGAGACCATGGGCTGTCACGTGAGGAAGGTCTGGCACTGGGAGGGGGGATGATGAGGGTGGGATGGTGACCCAAAACAGGCAGCGGGGCCACACCAGCTCTGCACCATTTGCTCATTTAAGGTACCTGAAGGTGTTGGCTTCCCCCAGCAGGGACACAGTCAAAAGAGCACTTGCTCTGATCAAACAGGGGCTTAATGGAGACCTTCTCCAGGCACTGCTGGGGCTGAAAAGCAGCCCTGCGTCACGGGGCACAGGGAACAACAGGCAGCTGTCTCTGCACCCGCCCTGCGCTGCTTATCGGCAGGGCAGTGGGAGCATCTCCATTTAGGGATGTGTTTGCTTTGCCTGACTGCGGCAGTGTGATAGGGGCCGCGGCAAGACATGGGGGCCCCGCCGCCCCCGCCGCCAGTGTCAGTGCTACGGACGCCCGTGAACACAGGCAGACCCTCACTCCTGTCCCAAACCTCCACTGGTTCAGCCCACGGCCGTGTGCCCACCTTCTCCGTGCTTTCAAATGTGTCTGCAGTGCTTAAATTTGTCCAGTCCACCCTACCCTAACCTCCATCACAGGGGGTGGGAAAGCCCCCTTACCACCTCCTAACCCCTCCATCTCTTTGAAAAGGAGAGAGAAATGCTTGGATTTTTGCTCAGTCATTTGAAAAACCCCAGTGCCAGGGTGAGAAGATGGTCCTGCATGCGGTGCTGGGATTGCATCCCAGCCTCGGCCCCCTCAGCTCCCCCCCCCAACTTCCCCTCGCCCCATCCTCAGCAATTTCTCGACCAATTTCAGGAATAAACGGCTGGCTAATGGGAGGGCACTGGAAGGGCTGATCTGGCTCAGCATGTGCCGTAATGACAGATTATCAGGCATATTGATCCCGCTCCCATTTCTGAGTGCTGGTGAGAAGGCTGCAGCATCCCGCAGCTCCCAGAAACCAAGCACCATGGCAGCCTCCGGGAGCCTGTGTGCCCCGGGGCCACCTTGGGGCATCCTCTGGGGCATGGAAGGCTTGCTCGTGATGACCCAAGCTTGGAGCTGGATGCCTGCTTTGTGTTGTTTCTGCATATTGGATGCCCTTTTGAAGCACTGAAATGAGGGGTCTGATGGGGTATTACTTACTTGCAGTGCTGTCCCTTGCCTGCCAGGTGGTTTCTGAACTGATGGAGAGCTTTGATTAGTGCATGTTCTCCCCCAGTGCTGCCACACTTGCATCTCTCAGGGATCAAAAAGTTCCTTGAGCTTTCTTTAAGGTTCCTTTGTGGAGATGCTACTCAGCATCCCTACAAAATAAAATCTATTTTAGTGTACAGAAAACTACTGTAAGATGCAGTACATGAGGACCCGGAGGGATAAGTCGAGTGCAGTTGTGCTGAAGCCAATGGGGTAAGTCTTTTTACACCCAAAGTAGTAGATTTCCCAGTATGCTAAAGCTAATGCTGAAGAAAAATTTGGAAAAGATGACAATCCAGTGAAAGATCCTTGCTTTTTTATCATGGGAGCCTTTGTTCATCCCAGTCATGCTAAATGACTGACTTGGGAAGTGGAGATTTGGTTACAGTCCTGAAGAGCCCTGGATCTGTAACAGCCGAACAAACCATAGGAAAGTGTTAAACTAACCTTCTGCCATCCCATTATCAAAAAGAAAAGAATAAAAAAGGAGATAATCCTTGTTTAAATATCACAAGCAGCAGCTGAGTCAGTGGGAGCTTTAGACTGGAAATGTCAGGGAGGAATTTAGATTTTCAGAGCAGTTGCTGCTCTGCAATTATCATAAGTCACTTACAAGGACCCCTTGTCTCTCGTTGCCCTCAACCACGCATCTGCAGGGAGGGGGAGCAGAGACAAAACACATGGCCCTACTGGGGACAGATAAGGGAAACGAACACCATCCCACTAAAGGCACAAGGCAAATCCCTTCAGGCTATGGCCAGGCTTCTGCCACTGTGCGGGTCAGACGTAGGTGGGGCGGAAGGGGACAGGGAGCTGGGGGAAGGCAAACCCACGGGAAAAGCAGGGAAGCAATATGAGAAAGAGGAGATGATTGCTGGAGAAAACCACATGCTGACTCCCCCCAGAAAGGCATTTATTTGCTTCTGGCGATGTTTTGGGCATGGGAATGAGAAGGGAGACAGAACAATGAAGATCTGGGGGGTTTTTAACCTGTTCTTCTGTGGTGCTTTTCCTCTTGTACCAGCATGCCTCGTTGCCATCTAGCACGTCCCTGATGTAAATTAAATAAGTGAAAGTACTATTAACTCTCCTGAGGCAGGCACTGCCTGCACCAACAGGGGAAGGGCAAAGGATGAGCACTCGAAACACATAATTTCCATTACATTAAGTGATGCAGAGACACGCATTTTCCCAGCTGGTACACATGGGAAGGCTAAAGACTTCCTCTGCAGGGATGGTGTTTTCTTACCTGTCTTTTCTCACTAAAAAAGTGAGGTTTCCAATACCATCCTTGGCCGGGTGCAAGGTAGAAGGACCTCAGCCATGCTGTCCTGGCAGGAATTGGTAGGGGTCTACCCTGCGTTCCTGGCTGGGGACAGTAGGTACCCTTGCTCCGGCTTTGTGCTTTGTGAGATGGGTCATCACAGCCATATCTCCTCCTGCACAGCACGTGGGCTGTGCCATCCCCGTTAGTCTTACGCTGTCCTCTCTCTGTGTCTGATGGACACAATCTTCAAGTGAGGTACCTGTTCTGGTTAGGACACTTCAAGCGAAGAGGAACATGGCTTTCCTGATGCCCATTGGGCTTGCTCACCATCACTATTAAAAATGTATGTCCTACTGCTTACTTGAACTTTTCTTCTTTGCCTAACTTTCAGCTACTAATCTTTTTGTTCTCTTCTCCACTAGATTAAAGGATCTGTATATGTAGAGGACAGTCCTATCATTGGGAGGATAGGAAATGTAATCTCGTAGACCCTGCTTTTCCATCGCGTCATCCTAGTAGCTTAATGGCAGAATTACTGAAGTCAGGCATATTGTACCAGTATAGATCTCAGACTCTTTTCTTTCTTTACTTTCCATGACTGTGGATCAATAAAACATTGTTGATACACCTTAAAGATCCAGAAGAGAAGCACAGGGCTTTGATGAGTCATCCTCTTAAGCCTGCTGGGTAGCTTGCCATGGGTGATACATTTACATTCACCCTCTAAAAAAGAGAGGAAAATATTTCTCATGCTTTTTCCCATGTATTTACTTGAAGACTACCTGTTAGGAATAACAGATCAGATCCTGAGCAGATGTGAATCAATAGGAAAGCATTGACTTCACTGTGAAATGTTGGTGACAATTTCCAATTCAGAACTGATTGTGTCTCCATAATAGATCTCATCCATTCGATGCTGAATGCAAAACACCTTTCTGCCTATAAACAGAACGATGAATAAACATTTGTATGAAGTCAATATCATGACATTTTCATAGGGCTGAGACCCTTTGTCTGACTCCTAATGCTAAAATCACATCAGACCTTTTGTTTGACAGGCAGATGGTTTTTATCCTCCAGTGCCTGAGGAGAGAGGGAACAGAGTGGACAAGAAGTCGGCGATTTTCTGTTCACACGGAAGTAGCTCTGAGCTGCATTTCGCTGGTCTACCTTGCTGACCTGGAGCTGCTGTTACAGAAGATGAGAAAGGGGGTAAGAGGAGGGGGAAGGAGATGTATCTATGTCAAAGGAGTGACATGTTCATGAAAAAGGAGAGTGTTGGGCAAACACTGACAAAGCACTGACAGAAAATCCTTGGCTTCTTCTAACATCATTTGCTTCCACGGCTAGAGCAGTGATGGATGGGTGACCGGGAAACTGAGGGAAAGCAACACTCAGGGGAATGGTCCAGGAGCAGATGTGGGATCCAGACCCGTCCAAGCCACACTGTTCAGCCTTGTAGTGCAGGTCCTAACAGTCACAGGGGACTGGTGGCAATGGGTCAAAGTCCTTTCTGGTCCCACACCATCAGCTTTGGCCGTGCTAAGACCACACCAATACACAGTGACGTGTTTCCAGTCCTTCTGAAAGAGTGATGGGAACTTGCTTTGGATCCTTCAACATGGCTTGCCTTTCTTCATTCTGATGCCGCCATGAGTTAGATAAATTACTTGTTGCTCGATGGCGTGGGTGGATGAGCAAGAGGGTTAAACACATCAGGCCAGACACCATGGTCACTAGCAGTGAAGAGACTAAGTGCCCCAAAGCCCACTTTCAAAAATGACTTAATACAGTAGGATGGGGACTTAATGAACTTGGCAATAAAATGGGGACATGCCCTTAACTTTGTCTTTTCATCTAGAGAAAGAGTTGGAGGATCCAGGTCACTGCAAACCTCTTAGTGCTGGGACTTCCAAGGGTCTGGAGAAAAAATAAGCAGTAGCATGAGTCCCTTTTCCACATGTATTCAGCAATGCAAAGGCCTGATGGGCAATCAGACTACAGGCGAGAGGACTGAAAGGCAGCAAAAGCCAAATATTTCCATTGATTTCTGCATCTATTGCCCACTATTAACTGGTTCTTCGCAGCTGAAGGTTACAGCAATTACCAGCCTCAAGGCAGAAAACAGGAAACAAAGGCAGTGAGTTAAACGACTTGCCCACGGCCATGTGTGAGCAGTCAGAAAGGCAGCCCCATGTTTTCTGTGCTGGTTGTCAGCAATAGGATTAGTGCCAGACATTTGATTTTTCTTGTCATAATGTTTCTGATGTTTTCAGGCAGTTGTTTACCTGTGCAACCTTTCCCCCCCCCCCCCCCAGAAAAGGAAATTCACTGTCAAACTTAACATTCAAAAATTTTGTGCCAGATCTCCATATGATAATTTTGGTTTCTGGAGGGTTTTTCCGCCTCTCTGGAAGCTCCTAGATGCCTCTTTAATCTGTCCTCCCTTCTCAAAAGGGCTGCATTTAATTATTTTTTTTTTTTTAAGAAAGCTGACCCCAGGATCTGGGGGTAAAATATTGGATATCACAGACATAAATTAAAATCACAAGGACTGGTAGTGCAGGAGGACACCTGTTGCAATACACATAGGCTACCTTTCCACACAAAGGTGACATTCCCTGATGACCTTGTTAAAGAAGTTGTCTACAAGTTGAAATACAGTGGGCCAGAGGTGTCAGCAATTAGTTTTACAACCCCACAAGATGGCATGCTCCAAGAGATGGTGCATTTTATTCTGCCACCTGCTCCTGACTGTCTGCTTGCTGCCCACATTTCCAAAGAGAAAATTGCTCCTAAGTGCTTCCCCATTGATCCGAGACAAGATGGTTGTTTTGGATTGTGCCGTGGCAGGTGAATCATCAATACAATATTTCTGAATTTTCACTCACCTGTTCCACATCCATTTCCTGAAAGAGAGAAGGATTGCTGCTGCGTTTGTTTCCGAAAACTCAGGGCTAAATTTTCAGTTCCTGGGGAGAGGCTGATTTCTTTCTCCATCCAAGCAGCCTCCCTTCCCTCTGAAAACCCTTTCCCCAAACCATTCACTATTTTGCTGGAAATCAGGTTATTTTCCTCTGAAAAGTTGATTGCTGTAAAAACTTCCCAGAATTGCATTTTCATTGTTGACCAACGAGAGGAGATTTGATGAGTTTTGAGGCAAAATTTGAGCAGCATGAGTACAAAATTTTGAATCTGAATGTGGAGATGAAAACAGACTTGTGAGACCAGCTGGCCCCATACTTCAAAATGGGGGGCAGGAGGTCATTTTTTGTGGGTAATAGGAATATTCTCAGATTTAGTTAAAACCTAACCTGGCCTTCTGAAATGTGAAATCTCGGACACAGAGGTTTGCATTTAGCTGCTGAGGGTATTCGCCTTGACCCTTAAGTCATTGGTTTGCATCTGTGGAGCAGATGTACGCTGTACACTACACTGTGAAAATGTACTGACACATAACAAGGCAAAAAGGCACTAGAGGAGGTTGCACAGCTCTGCTCCATTGTCTCTAGGAAAGTGTATCTTCTGCCACTTTTTTTTAAACATAATTGGCTTTTTTGATTTTGCCTTGGGATTTACCCACTGGCTGGAAGAACAACCCCTGCACTGGGGCTCTTCATGTCCCAGTGGTCTCCTCTGCAGTGGGGGGAATGGATGCCCAGGACCCCACATCTGGCCTGTCCACTGGACCAGGTCTGAAGCTGCTAAACCTCATCTGATCTGGCAGAGCGTTTCTCCCAGGGTGGCAGGAAGCATCTCGCTGCCCTTACTGAAGAGCTAGCACATCTTTGCTGCTTGCAGCCCCCCTTCCCCTGGGCTCATCAGTTGTGAGAGAGCATGAGCACGAAAGTCAGTGTTTTCTAGATAATAGCAGGCTGCAGAGTTAAGAGGGAGATGAGGATTTTAATTATCTTTTTTTTTTCGCTCCTGCCGCTGCCCCAGTCCTAGGGAGGCTGCAATGACATGGAAGCCTGAGGTGTCATTATGGATTATTAAACTCTTTGTGGCACTCAGGGCTGTTGAATGGAGCTACAAACAGAGAAAAGAAAAAATATCTCTTGATGGAGCTGGCTAACCCCCCCTGTAATTGCTTCATGTGGCAGACTGTAATTATTCAGGCTGTGGAGAGGAAGAGGGAGAGCGGGTGGGTGGGAGAAAGAGCAACAAGGGGACCTGGGCACCCCACATGGCCATCAGGGTTGCCTTGGTTGTGATGGGAGATGGCAGCTCACCCTCATATCAGCATACCGTCCCTTTCTTTGGCCTTTGGTGGAACACTCTCACAGCGCAGACCCTGGAAAACCAGCATGGAGATCTCTCCAACTCCCATGATGAGGGATGGTAATTTGGCAGATGGGGTTTTCCTCTTGGTCCCCATACCCGAGGTGCTCAGGAATGGTGATAATTGCAAACAATGCTTGAGGATGCACAAAATGACTGCATGGATCCAGCCAAAGAAGATAATATCTTGCTCTTCTCTCTGCACTGCCAATCCTGCATGCAGTGGCAGGTGAAATGAGCCTCCCGAGGACCAGCAGCGCTCTGCACCTTAATGCCATTTCTGGATCCTTTTTGGGTCTGCTTTACCCTTGAGGGAGGCACAGTCAGACCTGTCCAGTTTATGGGCTTTTCTGTCTGGGGACTAGTGCAGTGAAGCATTGTCCAACAGTGTTTGCTGTTTCTGCTTTATGTCAGATTAATCTTTTAAAACACACAGCTGGATACACATGGCACCCGCACACATTCAAGGACGGTTGTGTGGTTGGAGTGTGAGAAACAAAGCAGTGATGGAGACCCATCCATCTGTTGTATTTCCTTCATAAAGCTTCCTAAAGGCTCCTCTTCCTCATTAGCAATTCTGGTAGTTAGTCAAACATGACAAAAGCTGAGACAAACCTGGCTTGGTTTAACCAAACAGGCTCACACCCCCCAGAAGTCATGTCTGATCGCAGCAGAACTTAAACATGGGTCCAAACAGGTGGTTTATAGAGATGTAGGCACATGAAGAGATGGAAATGTCCAAGCTGTGGGTGGTCTCCAAAAAGGTGGGACTTTGCCTGGGAAGGACACAGGTGGAAAATGTGTTAAGGAGCTTTGCACTGGACTGGCTGGGAAAAAGCAATGCCTGTCCTCTTGCAGCTATGCTGATAACACTGCTCTGAAGGACATCCACCCACCGCCCACCTTCCAGCCCAAAAGGAGAACCTGCTGCCATGTGGTTTCTCCCATCCTACCTCTTCTGTCAGCTCCTCCAGGACAGGAGAACCAACCTGATTTTTCCACTCTTATCAGAGGGAGAAAGTCTTACCATCACTCGTGGCAATCTGGAATTTTTGCCCTTGGTTGCATGGAAAGCAGGACTTCACTTTGGCTACACGGAGCCTCCATGCTGGAGAGCATTTCTGTACAATGCAAGACTCTCATCACCAGACAGGGATGGGGGGTGACAGATTAGCAGGGCTTAAAGAATAAAAGAGTAGTATGCCTAATTTGTCATCCATATAAAGAAGAGGGATTAAAAATCAAGGGCTTTGGGATGAGATAACTAAGTAGAAGAACTGATGAGCTTAAATAAAGTACTGGATTTCACAAGAGAAACAATACATAATGAGACGAAAGGAAAACAGAAAATATATTCAAAGGAATTCCATCTATTCATACAACAGTCTTGAAAACTTGTCTGATGTTATCGGCGCTTTTTAAAGCCACTGTTTGTCAGAAGAGCCTTCATATGTGATCTCTGAATATGTTACAGCCTGCAGGAAGCCTAAGTGACTCTTTTTGTTCCCATATTTATTATAGTACTTTACCAATTTTCACAATTCTTTACATGAACTGACATTTTAAGGCTATCCTTTCAGCAAATTGATTACAAATTTGGATAACTGGAACTTGCTTTGATGGCTGATTTTAGGTTTATCATCCCTGGCAAATGCTGTTCTAAAGAGACTTTTAAACTAAGTCAGTTAGCAAAAATAAAAGGTCTAGCAAAATGGTTTCTCTTTCTGATTTTAAGGTAAGAAAACAGTATGAAGGAAAAGAGATTAAATTCATTAAATAATCTGAAATTTGTCTTTGTCCTAAAATTGAACTGAAAACCTCAAACAAAAAAACCACTGAAATTCCATATCCTACATGCTGGTTTAAAGGTAGTGCAATCCAGAAGAGTTAATTCAGAATTAAAAGTTTCTTTGCTAAAAATATTCAAATGCAATTCTTGTAACTCTTCTCCTACCCAAGTCCCTTTTTCCTTCCCAAATGAAATCCCAGTGAAGCTGACCCAATCTTGGCAAGGCCTTTCATTGACAACGCTTATATTGTAACAGCGTATCACACTAGCAAAATATCTGAATAGTTTTAATTAAACATTTCTTGAGTACTTAGCCTAACTATGGTTTTCTGCCCTTAACACCTTTGCAGCTTCATCCTAGACTATCTGACACCACCATTGCATGAAATGGCCTCGTGCGGCTGTAAAGCTGCATAGGACAACTTCTTCAGCAAAGCAAACAGGCAATGGCTGCAAGAGGCATCTTCTTTGCTTTCTTTATAAGTTTACTTTACTGGCATTAATGGAGTTACAGAATCCCCAGTGAGGGCTCTTCACTCTTGTATAACATGAAAGATACATAAGTTTTATTTTAGTGGCCTCTTTTGGAGTTGGTTCTTCTTCCTGCCAGTCTTCATAGATTATCTTCAGATGACCAATATGGTCTTAGTTTGCTTTTAAATCATATTTCTGTATGAGATATACTTCCTACATACTAGGAAGCACTAACAGCAGAGTGGATTCAGTCTTCCTAAGGCAAGACACTTGCAATCTAGGACAAACCTCCTGCTTGTTTGAAGGAGCTGTTTCTGACAGTCTACTGACTTACTGCTTGTGTTTAATCCTCCCTGTACCAGAAAGGGTACTGAAGATAAACTGAAAAACCCACAAAAATCCAAGAATTTTTCCCCTTGGTTTCTGGAGAGGACCAGATCTCTTGCAGGGTAAAAATCAGGATGAATTGCTGTGATTGACTCCTGCGGCATCGTCTGGGGTGGGCATCCCTCTTCACACTCTGTGGCTGTGATTGGGGTAAGACAGAAAAGTTCCAGCATGGGAATGGGCGTCATACTGCTTGAAAGTCCTGTCTATGAGATCCCTGAGAAAAGTCTTGCTTCAAAAAAGTCAGGACAGAACGTGGAAACATGAGACAGCATGGATGGCAATCTGCATGAGATCCTAATCTTAAGTTTCATGGAAAGATTAACTTCAGCAGGAGCTGGGCTGTTTTCAATTAATGCTGTCCCACAGTCATCCCCAAAACCCTTTGTTCCCTTAGCTAGGAGGCAATCAATTTCTGAGCAGGTGGGCGAGCCTGGCTGTCGAAGACAGCTGTCACTCTTTAGGTGGCAGCGGTCTCTCAGTGGCAGCGTGAAACAATGCCAATGATCTTCTGTTCTATGCACCTGCTGGAAAAAACGGGCTCAAAAGGGTTGTGAAAAGGTGCAGCCTGCAGCGAGCGCAGCTGGGATGCCTGGCTAAGGTGGCAATGTGGGAGTGAGTGCTGGTATCTCGGAGCAGTGTTCCCCACACTGCAAGCTTGTCCAGCTACCATGGTCCACCTCAGTCAGTGGCACAAAAAAAATCACCCATAGGATTGTGTTAATTCGTATCGCCCAGTAAGGGGGTCCCCAAGGCCACCCCAGCAGCCAGGAAGTTACTGGGCCTGCAATGCTGCTCCTTGCCCAGCTGCTGGGCAGTGGGGATGACTTGGGACCTGCCCCTAAAATGTTTTCTGAGAAGATCCTGCAATACCAGGCAGCATTCCCCTCCATCAGGTTGGTGGGTTTTTGTCTTGTGTTTTGAGCATGCAGGGTTTAGCAGAGGGCAAACAGAAGGTTAGGAGACTCAGAGGGGATTAGGGATGAAATTAAAGCAAAAGCAAGGGCTGCACTCGGTGTGCGAGGTGGTACCACACAGGAGGACGCAGAGGCTGGGGAGAGAGGAGCCCTGATGGCTGCTTAACTCCTTCCTCTGGTTTCGACCGTACTGAACAGCAGGGTGTCCTCAGCACCTGCAATAAGAGAAGCTGCTCCACCTGAATTAACATTTTTTTTGGCTCACTACTGGACCAAATCTTCAGCTGCTGTCAACTGCTCACTTCAGCTTCAACTTCTACCAACCTCTAGCCAGCTGGGGCTTCCCAAGCTGCCTTGGTGGGGCTGGCAGTGTTGATCATGCTGTCTGTTCTCTGGTGTTTGTAGGAGACGGCAAACATCCAGAGCTTTGCAGCCTCGAGGAGGTCAACAGGATGTTGGTCCTCCAGGGCTTTTGGCACTGCAAAAATCATCAGCATGCTGGCATGAACTCAGCTGTCCCACTATGGGAAGGACAAGCCACCAACGCTAACCAGGTATCTTCAGCAGATATCTTCTAAAGCAATGCCATGGTTGGCAAGGTTGTGGGTGAGCTCTCCGGCAGTCAGCCAGTGAAATGCCACTGGCTTTCCCACCGCAGGGGTTTGTGCCAGCTGGTGGCCTGTCCCCAGTGCGGTGGTGGCTCACACGAAGCAGGACTGTGTGTTCCCACAGTGCTTGTTTGGCATGGGAGAGCTGCTGCAAATCCCCCAGGAGGAAAAGGCCATTTTGCTCATGGCAAAGCAGAGTCCTGGGACGGGTCCTGAGCTGCCACCCACTGTCACAGCCCCAGAGGTCCTTGGGCATTTGGTCTCTTAGGAATTACTGCAAGAGGAGCAAAGCCCTTGGAAAGGCAGGATTGAGAGGGTTTTTTTCCAGATTATTTTCTTTAAAGCCTTTTTCATCTCTGAGGACTCAAGGGGCACGATTCTGTAGTCCTGCTTACGTGGCCAAACCAAGACATGAGGTGGTGGGAGAGCACTGAAACGCACAGCGTTTGCAGGGGCCAGGTGTCGGGAGGTATGTACACGAGAACAGCATCCAGTCCCACGGCTGCCTTGGGGGAATCAGTGTTATTTTCCTATTCATTTACTGCCTCAATGACAAGGCAAACATGGGGAAAAAAGAGCTAGAGAGGGCTGAATCTCTTCCTGCCCTTGATTTTGTCCTTTCATAGATCAAAATCCTTTCATGCAACTCCCAAACTGGGAAAGCAAATGTGTCGGACTGAAACACAGCATGAGAGTGAACTCCATCAAGAAGAAGGGGGGGGGGAAACAGAGTAGAAATCTTTTGGGCGCAGGCAAACAGGTGGGGGAGCGTCTGGTCTGCGAAGGCAGGGTGTCTGCAATCTTTGTAGCGATTAGATTTAATGGGACAGAAACGTTTCTCTCCTTTACGTCCCCTCCTCCTCTCAGCCCGAGGGGGAGAAAGGAGGGAGGTGGTGATAGGGAGGTGGCGGCGGGGAGAGAAGATTTGAAAGAGTCTTTGACGTCAGCCCTGCCCTATAAAAAGCTGGCAAGGAGCTGGAAAGCGGAGATCAGAGCTCGTGGAAGAGCAAAGATGCCAACCCCGAACATCTCCACCTCTGCAGCCAAAGGCTTCCGCAGGGCGGTGTCGGAGCTGGACTCCAAGCAAGCCGAGGCCATCATGGTAAGACAACCCTACCCCACTTCTTTCCCTCCCCCTCCAAAAACTGCAGCCTCTCCCATGGCTATAGCAGAGGCAGGCAGGGATAGATGGACCAACACTGCCTTTGTGGGAGTTCCCCCACATGGGCACCTCTGGGCTCCAGGCTGGCAGAGGGAAATTACCCGAACAGTTCTCTCTACATACTGGTACGTGTGAAATGCAAACATTTAGGGGGATGAAAGCTTGAACTAATGCAACACCCTCCCCCCAGCCAAAAGCAAGGTAAATAACCCATAGACCTAAGACAGAAATAACAAGGAATTCCCAGCGAGAAAGGCAATTCGAAAATCTTAATGCTCTCCTGATTTCAAGGCAATAAACCGCAGAGATTTCACCTGTTCCAGCATAATGAAAAAGCGTGGCTGTTATTTCAGACAACATACGAGGCACAGGCAATTAATCAGTTTGTTCGCTGCTGCTGCATCCGCAGTTTTGCTTTCTCCCAGCACATCCTTCCCCTGTTTCTGTTCCCAGCCCTCCCTTGATGTGGTCTCAGCCCTGGGTTTAGCCCGGGGAATGCTTCTGCACACACCAGATCTGTATGTGTCAGGAAAGGGAGAGGAAAACTTCCTGCTGAGCTGTCAAGTGCCTTTAGAAAGCCAGGTCTGGCCAGCCCATTGGACTGGCTGAAGGGACAGGGACATTTCACCTCCTAACCCAAATGCCAGGGTAGGCAGGAGGAGCCCGGAGACTCCTGTCACGGGACAGTCCTGTGTGTCAGAGATGTGGCCAGGCTGTGGACAAACTTGGAGGAGCCAGAGCAGCCAGTGGCAGCGGGTGCACCAGGAGGGGACACCCTCGGGATGCTTGGCAGGAGGAAACCTGGGAATCGAGCTGGGGTAGGGAGCAGATGTGTTTGGCAGACATCTGCAGGGTGACTCCAGCCGGTCAGTTATAGAGCTCCCAATTTCCCTCCCCTATGCCCACTGCCTTTTTCACCCACTCTCCTCATAACCCTGTGCGATGCTCTGATTCAGTAGAATCAGCCACCACATAGGCAGCGAGAGGTGTTTTGGAGAGTGGAGTATGCCGGAAAGGAAGGGAAACATTTAGGAAACAAGGAGGGAAGCTTACTTTCTCTAATAAATGGAAATCAGGGAAGGCTTCCTTCTTACACAACCACTTTCATTCTGGCAAAATAATGAACATTTAAGTGATTCTTGAAAACCCGCTATTTTCCAGGCTGCTCATCAAATCAGTACTTGAGACACTCGTTGCTGTCTGGAGAAGGGACGAGTGTTTGGTTATTACACACTCTGGGGTGCTGCTTCATGTTCGATGGGAAACAGGCCACTGAACGAAGGGGCCAGAGGAATTAGGATTCACCAGGTGTGCTGGCAGGAGCATGGCAGCCTGCTTGTGGTGAGCAGCTCCTCCAGCCTGGGGCGGACATAAAACCTCAGCCCATCTTTGCGTCCCTTCTTTGAATGGAGATTCTCAGAAAAATAAAAAAAAAAAAAAACTTAGCCCTGTTAGGATCACTCTGAAAGCAGGCTGCATGAAAGGCTTTGCCCTTTGCTCTCACCTAGCATAGGAGCTCTCCACAATCCCATTACTTATTTTGCTGGCTTGTACCAGGCAAGAGGCATGACTCTGCATTCATGTGTGACGTCATGTGTCCCCGGCCCTCATGGTGTCGGTGTGACCATGGGCGATTGGCCACCCAGCCCCTGCCCACCACTGTACCAGCTCCGGCAGGTCTGAGGTGTTCCCTTGCCATTAACCACCAGAGACCAGCACCCCGTTGCAGGGGAAACTGCGCAAACTGGCGGGAAAAAAAGACCTTTGCAATCCCAGAACTTATCTACACCGGCAGGTATTTTACATGTCAACTGGGCCAGCCAAACATCAAACTCACACTGTGGAAAAATCTTTTGTTATGTATTTAGTTTTTCTGCTGCTAATAGTTTTTACAAGACACCCTGGGACTGTAGCTGGAGCATGGTTTGGTTACAGAGCACACAAGCAGAGCCAGGCAGGAGACAGCAGTTGGAGGCAAACCAGCAGGAAGGAGCACCCAGGGAAGCAGGGGTGGGACGTAACTGTCTCCAAGCTGCAGGGAGGGAAATAGTCTTTACAATCCTTCCTGCTTGCTGCAAATAATGAGCCAGGAAAAAAAAAGTCAAAGTACTTTAACTCAGAGCACAGTATTTTTAATGACACTGCTTAGGCAGGGCACTCTGACCTGCAGCAAATTCAAAGAAGGAAAAATGAACTAACCCTTCATAAGAGGTGAATGACCATATCAGACTCAGGCCCTAGTTAGGCAAATTAATGCTTTGCAAAATCAAATCAAACTTCTCACTGTAGCTAGATATGCACCCAAAGAGCTAGTCTGCAAAGCAATTTGGAAATATCATGTAACAGTGCCTTCCGAAGAAAGGAAGGCATTTATCATGAGAGATCAGTTTGGTTAGTTTATATGCCAGATTCCTGATTTCCAGCAAAAGGAGGTAATACCCCAATGAGCGTAAATGTGAGGGGCTGAGGAGAGGATGATGAGATGGGAAGCATGCAGCCAGGCAGCCTCTATCCAGCAGAGGAGGCAGCAGGCAGACAAACCCCTCCCAGCACTCTTCTCCAAAGGAAAATTCAGCCTTTTTCTTTTCTTTTTTTTTAAATTTACCCACCCAAAACATGCCATCATGGAGCTAAGCAGCTTCCAGGACCCTCGACAGGGACCAAAACCCCCCACTCCTGCCTGCCAGGGGCCACCCAGTCCCAGTGCATGGGTCTGACTGGTCATGGCTGTCTCTCCCAGTGCGGCTTTCCAGCCACACAGGTCTTCTCACTATTTAAACTCCTTCCAGTTGGATTTTAACTTGATTTACAGCCTAAACATGGGGGTCTAATTTCCCTCCTCTCCCCCGCTCCACCCCAGAAGTAAAATCCTGCTGCACCTCTGCACCTCGGGGCACAGTGTGATAAAACATCCTTAGCTAAACCACTGCCTGGCTTGGGACCACTGCAGAGTCCACTTACTGTGGCTAGCACAAGGCTGTTTGCCCTCCTTATTGCAGGCACTTTAAAGTAAACACCATCTTAACTTTAAACATGGTAGCGATATCAAACACACACTTAAAGCTGAGCACATGCTCACAAGCTTTTAAAAGTTATGCCTCAGGATACTTATTAGATGTCTTCTCTCTTTGGGCATGAATACCGTTGATTTAGACAAGCAGCAATATGTGCTTATTTGTTAGAAGTTTTTTTTCTGTGCCACAAGGAATAAAGGGGTTGAGGATCAGCAAATATCATTTCAGAGGGGTATCTTTATTAAAAAAGGACTGGATAGAAGTGTGTGGGCTGGCGCCTAGATGTGCTGCATTTTTCAGGCTGCATTTAAAATGTCAGCTTTACACCGCTAAAGCATCCAAGAGGATTTTCACAGGAAACGTTAATTACTGATGGTGGGCTTTGAAAATCAGAGAGAAAATGGGCTTAGTAGTTGAGCAGGCTGTCTTTTTAAAAGGAAAACATTCTCCAAATATTCACAAGGTAGGGAAGACGCTGCTTGGTTAGCATTGGTTAGCATCTATCTCTTTTCCAGATATTTTCAGTGTAATCAGAAAGAAAACTGCAGCCAGTCCCGCTCTATATGCAGGTGCTGGATGGCTTTATGTGCTGCTCCTTCTTCAGCGCTGCCCCAGGTTTCTCTTAGCAAGTTCTGAGGGTTTTTCATCTGGTTTGGGTATTGAACACAGAAAATTGGAACCAGCTGAGCTGCTTCTAAATGGAAAACTGATTGTAAAAAGACCAAGAACAAATAAGTTAGTATATGAGCTATTTGTATAACAAAAGAAACAGCAGTGATGGAAATAGTTTGTAGCTCACTATAAATATAAATAAGTGACCTAACATGACCCCAGGCACAGAGTTGCAGCATTTTAGGTGCAATCCCAAGTAAAAGAAATCTGCAGGAGTTTGTTGGGACAAAACAAATCTATAGATCAGTGGGAGGAATTTATTTTCTGGGGTATATGGATGCAGTTCTGATTACACTTCAGTGGGCAAGCATCCACTTAATGTCAGAAGAAAATGTCACATTGGATCCTGGGAGCAGTTTAGCTAAGCTGCCCTGCTAATACACCTGCAAACAGTTGATGTTTCCTGGCCAGGCCACAGCTGTGGGCTTCAGCTGTCCCTCATAGCATATCTTTTCTCAGATGACTTCACATTTATCTAATGCCTCTCCACTTGAGTTCATCAGACACCTCAAAACTGCATAAGATCATTTCCAGTTTTTATTTTTTGAAGGATATTGAAAACTGTTGCTGGGGAAGGTGAGGGGAGAAGCCCACTCTCTAGTCATGGTACAAGGATATTTTACACAGATTTTTCCTAAAGCTCCACATTTCCAAAAGTTCATTTCTAAAGCCTCAGTCCTCATCACCTTCCTTTACAAAGCCAGGCAAGTCAGTCCAACCTTCCCCTTCTTCCTCTGCTGAGACACATCAGTCACACCTCATCCAGCTACTGGGGATGTCTCTGATCTCCCCTACAGCTCTGTCAGAAGTGTTATTTATTTCTGTTCTGCCTTCAGTCTCCACGGTTCATTGGTAGACGTCAAAGCCTCATTGAAGATGCCAGGAAGGAAAGAGAGGCTGCAGCTGCAGCCACTGATGCTGCAGAGTCTACAGAGACCATTGTCTTCGAGGAGAAGGATGGCAGAGCCATGCTGAACCTCTTCTTCATGCTCAAGGGAGCCAAGACTTCACCACTGTCCCGTGCACTTAAGGTGTTTGAGGTGAGTACCTAACCTGTTGTATGGGACTCAAGGAACACACTACAGGTTTCATGGCTGTTCTGTGAGAAATATCACTTGAGTCTACTAAAGAAGACTCAGGCAAGGTCTGCCTACTGCAAATTATCAGTTAATTGTCTGATGTCCCCACAGTCATGCTTTGCTCATGCCCCAGTGTGCCCTCACTTTCTATCACTAAGAATGAGCCATACCTCTGTCTGACAGTGCTGTTAAGCTCTGGGGTTAACTTTGCTTAATTAGTGGATCCAACCACATAGTTTCCCACCTACAATCCACACCCTTGTGTCTTGTAGCATACTCTGACAGCCCCCTCCACTGCTGAGCACTTCAACTTCATGCGCAGGGGTCCGATCCCACATTTGAAGCAAACCGTGTGTTCTGCATGGCTACAGACCAAACCCACCTTACTTGTGGGTCTAGACTTTGGCAGTCTCTGAATGGCATTGTCACATTGGTCCTTGGTCAAAGAGTTACAGGAACAACTTCACCCTGGGTGTAAAACTGGTACATTGATTTCAGAATTACCTCCCTACTTTAGAGATGAATTTGATTTACATGTTAAAGGTTCTGTTGGTTTGCCCCAGAGATGCGCCCTGTATATGGCTTTAATGCCAAGGAAAACTGGTAACTAATTGAGCATTTTCCCCCTAGCCAGCAATATAATTTTGCATTACCTAGGATCTCAATACCATGTATGGAAAGTCTGAGATAAGTGCTGCTTATTTAAACAGTAATCAAAACACGACAACTTGCATTTATGTAGTACATTTTCATCCAGAAGGATTCAAAAGTGTTTTGCAAACTGAGGTTCTGAGATATGTTTTATCTACAGTAGTTTAATTTCATTGACTTCAACAGTGAGAGGAGAGGACAATTTGTTCCTATTAATCAGTCACATGGGTTGAAAGGGGCCTCTGGAGGTCTCTAGTCCAACCTCCTGCTCAGAGCAGGTCCAGTCACAGCAGGTTGCTCGGTGCTGTGCTTGTTGCATTTTGAATATCACCAAGGTAGAGATCGCACAGTCTCCTTGGACCCCTTGAGCAGTGTTTGACTGCCTTCATGGTAAAAAGCTTTTCTTTTTCTTTTTAATGTCCTTGCTTCCAGCTTGTGCCCGTTGCATCTTGTTCTCCCACTGTGTACTTTTCAAATGAGTCTGGCTCTGTCTTCTTTACACCCTCCCACCAGGTACTAGTAGACAGTGAACCAATCTCCCCTGCCCTTTCATTTATTAAGGCTGAACATATCCAATTCCCTCAGTCTTCTTCATGTAACATTGTGCTCCAGCCCCCTGAACATCTTATCAGCTATACCTGCTACAGCACATCAATGTCTGTCTTCTACGGGACATGGTACTCCAGATGTGGTCTCCCTCATCCCAGATAGAGAGGAGGAATCACTTCCCTTGACCTGTTGTCTACAGTCTTGCTACTACAATTCAGTATGTGGTTGGCCTTTCTCATCACAAGGGCATGCTGCTAGCTCATATATTAATACACATGATAATTATATAACACCTTCTTCCCCATGAAATGCAACCACTTCTGGGGTAAAAACAGATTACCAGCAATGCTGTACAGCAAAACCACTACCTAACAGCTGTAAACATACAAAAAGTGTGTTTGGGATATAAGTATTTTCCTGAAATTGCAGGGCATTCTAGCTATTCATTGCCTATGCCGTACTATCTCTGATGATCTTATGAAAAGTGTTTAAGATCTTCAGCAATTACAAAACATCTTGCATCTCCTCTAACAGGACTGTTGCAAGAAAAGCTGTTTTCTGGGCAACATATGGTTCTTGTCTCAAGACTGAAAGAATCTCTAAGACAAGCTTGTCAGACAAAAGCCTTGGTGTTGCCATGGTTGGGGTCTCCTTCCTAGAAGTACACAGCTGCCAGATAAGGCATGAAAAATCCATCGATGTAACATTTCAAATGCAACAGACTGCTTAGCGGGTATGAAACATAGAGGTGTAGGCTCTTGTACTTGGTAGATTTTATGATACACTGCATTTAAAGTCTATAATTTAAACAATTTTTAAAAAATGAAGCAAGAAGCAGGGGCAGCTTATGTTCAAATATTATTTGTTTCTTCCTGGAGCAATTTACTTGCTGCATCAAGAGCTGTCCTAGTAAAAAACCTCTTTGAGCTTGTCACAGAGAGAGCTTTAAATATAATAAAAGACAAGCATGTCAAGCCACAAGAGAGGAAGATTCATTTCCCAGATCCCTCTGGCAATGCAGGTACAAGATATGAAAGCAGACGGGCATAATGACATTTGCCTCATCATGAACCAGGCTGCAGGGAAGCTGGTTTCACTCTTCTGTATGTGTTACATGCAGCCAAAGCATAGGTAATGCAATCACGGCTGTCAGATTAATGCAAAGGTATTGATTGTTGAGGGGACAATGTAATAGTGAAGTTGGTAGGTACATTAAAAAACACGTTCCTAAATTTAATTTACCTGTGGCATCGCATCTGTTCCTTCTCATCTTTCTGCCTCTGATTAACAAAAGAAATCATGTCCCTTCCTCTTCCAAAGATCTTGCAGAGACTTTGGAAAGGTTGGGTCATTGCCCAGGGACTTGGGCTTGTACTGCCAGTTTTCACTGAGCTAAAGAAAATATCCACAAATCTACCAGGGCCCTTCGGAAGACTACAGACTCCATTTTGCCTCCTTCTTATTCTTTAGGGGAGGTCAGTTCTGATAATGAGCCCAGATGATACCGGTTCTGATATCGAGCCCCAAATTAACGCTACTGCAGATTGGTTACGGCTCAGCCCCGCCGGTTCAGCACCATGGCCAGCGCCGAGCCGCCCGCCCACGCCCGGGCGGCGCCCGCCCCTTCTACGTCATCGGCAGCCCCTTCCCCCCCACCTTTGCCTGAGGTGGGAGATTAAAGGAAAGGGGGTCATAGGAGGTGGCATTTTGCCACATCAGTTTCCCCTCTTGATACCATCTTCTTTGCCACTGTGGAAGTCTTCTGTTGATAGTTATTGACCAGCCCCACTGGTGGTCTGTCCAGGAGGAAAATGGATAAGTGTGTTTATCCCAGTAGGGGAAAAAAGTAAAGAAGAAAAAGGCAAGGGGGAGTCCCTCCCAAATGTATCCATATGGACATCTTTGGGAAGTACCAGCAGGTGTTTCAAGTGTTGTTTAATGTTTTTGTTCTCCTTTTCCATGTCCCAAAAGACATTTGAAGCTAAAATTCACCACCTGGAGACCAGGCTTAGCCGAAAGCCCCGTGAAGGGACTGCCGAACTGGAGTACTTTGTGCGCTGTGAAGTCCACAGCTCTGACCTCAATACTTTCATTAGCTCCATCAAGAGGGTAGCAGAAGACGTGAGGACCACTAAGGAAGACAAATGTAAGGAACTTACAAACTGTTTCACTTTTGTGGAGAGGCTGAGCTGTAGAGACAGGGTGGAGACTTTGTTATTCCCAGAAAAGGGCAAGGGCTGCTGACTTTGAGCAAAACAGAAAAGACTGCCTCTGGGACACCTGAATCCTGATAGCCGCTTCCCTCCTTGTCCATTTCTCAACAGACTCCAGAGTCCATAGCCCATTCTTCTGGTGCCAGATTGAAAAAATAGAAATAGGAGATGAAATTTCATGCTTTGTTCACACCTCTCCTACAGAGTTCTCCATCCCTACTCCAGTGTTTTATATTATAAATGTAAAGTAGTTTCCTACCTATGTGTCAGGAACACTGTACAGATCCAGCACTAAACTACAAGACACTCCCCATGCCATCCTGTTCTGAAGACAGGGTGATTCTTATTGTAAAATATCCCTAGAGATCTGCAGTGATCGCTCTACAACCAGTTGGACCTCTGGATTTGTTTTTAATGTGAAGTCTAGAATCTTTAAGTAAAATCCAGTTTTCATCATCTTGTTTACTTTTGTCACAAAATACTCTGCTGAGAGATGGGCAAGGAAATAATGAGATGCAGATCGTGGCATTAGACCTGACTCTAGGACAAGAGCATTCAGAGTGTGGGACTACTGCCCGGAAGGCACAGCTGTATCATGTGCTGTTTGTTGTGTGTGTCTGCATCTGGTAGACCAGGTCAGATGTATCTTATTCAATCTCACAACCCCTTCTCAGCAGGGGGTGCTCCACCTTCACTTCCACAGCCAGTTTTTCTCTTTCTCTGCCCACAGTTCACTGGTTTCCCAGAAAAATCTGTGAATTGGACAAGTGCCACCATTTGGTCACCAAGTTTGACCCTGACTTGGATCTGGATCATCCGGTGAGTTAGTCTGTGTGGGCACATCTTCACATTGGAGTCTTGAGCCTTCCCTCAGAAGCAGGGAGCTGGAGAACACCTATTAGTGCAGATGATCAGGGAACTGTAGTGCAATCACCACCATCAGAGAAGTTTCTCCAGCCAGTGATGAACTTTGTTGGGTGAGAAATTTTAGTAACTGATTAAAAATCCTGTCTGTGTTCCTATTTGTCATCACAGGGCTACTCTGACCAAGTATATCGCCAGAGAAGGAAATCGATAGCAGAAATTGCTTTTCACTATAAGCAGTAAGTCTCTTTCCTAACATTTGATAATGCCCTGTCAATGCAACCTGTTGGGAAGTCATTGTGCTACCTGCATGAAACTTCTCTTCTTTTATATTTTGTCTCCCCATTCAGCCTTGCCAGCTCTTTTTGTGTCCCTCTTCTCTCTATGTATTCCAGTTTCTTCTTAATTAAAAAATGTCTGTGGTCATTAATTTATACATTCATAAAGCCAGAACAAACCTCCTGCATAACAAAAACCACGTAAAATTCCATCAGACCTCAAATTTCACTTTGAAATGTAGCATCTCTTTTAGAATGACATCTAGTTTCAACTTCAGTGTTTCAAGTACTGAAAAAACTACCATGTGCCCAGAAAACTTGTTCCAATGGTTCATTATCCTGGCTGTGACAAAATTTGAGTTTTATTTCTAAACTGAACTTCGGTAGCTTTAGCTTTCACCCAATGGATCATACATGCCTTTCATCTGCTAGATTGAATTCTGCTATCAGATCTTTTTTGCTATGAGGGTATTTATAAACTAAATGGTTCACCTCCTAACTCTCTCTGATAAATTAAATAGATTCCAGTAATGGTCTCATCATTGTCTTATATAGATTTAAGACTATCCTTGTACTCCTACTTAATACTCCCGTTCTGATGTGTGCAGTGATAGCACTCAGCCTCTTCACTACAACATCAAACAGAGCTCTAATATTCAGTTGGGTTTGTAAAATATTCCCTAGAACCTATTCAGTAACACTCTCTTCCACCATAGCATCTCCCTCTCCGAGCAGGACTTTAAATGTAGATTTCTGTAGCGAGCTGTGCTGAAAGCAGGTTATGGAAATTATATGGGTCACCTTCTTGAGCTACCCCTGCAACTGGTGTGATCCCAGCATGGTTTTCTGCTCTGTTAGGTTTCATGTTCTTTGCAGATTTGAAGCCCAGAATATAGATATTGATGTTTTTATCATGTACTAATACTAAATGCACAGAAAAGCCACTGGGCCAGCAAGAGAGTCTTGAGGGACACAGGAAGAAATACTGTCCTAAGATGACACACCCATTTAAGATTGAGGTGCTGGAGCGTGTCCAAAGAAGGGCAACGAAGCTGTTGAAGGGTCTATAGCACAAGTATTATGAGGAACAGCTGAGGGAACTGGGGTTGTTTAGCCTGGAGAAAAGGAGGCTCAGGGGAGACCTTATTGCTTTCTACAACTACCTGAAGGAGGTTGTAGCAAGGTGGGTGTTGGTCTCTTGTCCCAAGTAACAAGTGATAGGACAAGAGGAAATGGCCTCAAGTTGCGGCAGGGGAGGTTTAGATTGGATATTAGGAAAAATTTCTTCACTGAAAGGGTTGTCAAGCATTGGGACAGGCTGCCCAGGGAGGTGGTTGAGTCACCATCCCTGGAGGTATTTAAAAGATGTGTAGATGTGGTGCTTAGGGACATGGTGTAGTGGTGGACTTGGCAGTGTTAGGTTAACAGTTGGACTTGATAATCTTAAAGGTCTTTTCCAACCTAGACGATTCTATGATTCTATGATAAGATGTCCTCTCTTACATCTCATCTGCAGGTTAACATTTATGAGCCACTGTGTAGCATCCTTTCAGGCTTTTAATGGAAAAGGAACTAATCTTTATCATTGTAATACGTGAAAATCTCATTTGTTCAAATACAGAACAGAAGGATTTAGGAAATACAGTTGCTAATTATGATGCAGAAAAGGCAAAAGTGTCAGTCTTCTTTAGTTCCCACTTATATCAATGTTAAGATTTTCTTTTCTTGCTGTCCTTAATCTTACTGACAATATATTTTTCTGCAGTTCAAATGCATTTAGTTTTCCTTATTAGCTGCTTTTATTTCCCAACCACTGACTCATTCTTGGAGCCATCAGTCCCCTGAAGTTCAGACACATGAAATTCATTTATTTTCACACAAAGTTTCAATTTTTTGCAGTGAAAACCATTTTTTTTCTGGAAAATATTATGCCTGCTAAGCTTTTGCTCATCCCTTATTCATTTATAACCTCTGGCTAGACTAACGCTTTCCTCTGTGTCTATGTATTTGTTGCATCTGTATAAATGACCCAGTACTAAGGCTTTGTCTTTCCTGTCACCCCCTTGTTTGGTTTAAAGAAGATTGATCAACACTATGCAGAGCACAGAGCTTCTCCAAAGTGCTTCCTTCTCAAAGGGAAGAGAAGCGTGGCTTGTGCTCTGCTGCTGTCAGTAACGGTGCGTTTGCCTTACAGCGGGGACCCAATCCCTCATGTGGAGTACACAGCGGAGGAGATTGCTACCTGGTGAGCACTGATTTAATCTGTGACCTTTATTGGCTTCACCATTAGAAGTTGGGAACCAAAACCTAAACAATTAGGGTGTGGCCTCAAAAAATGTATGAGGAGTGCAAGCATCCTACTTAATGATCTGTTATAAAACCCAGTAACTCATTGCATGGCGTTTTATGGTAGGGACTGCATTTGGGAAAGCAAGCTACCTCCAAAACAGTGATGCTCTGTCTCCTCCTCTCTTGGGGTTGCACTGAGAGCACTTTCACACTGCAGCCCCCAGGAGTTCCTCCAAAGGAGTCTCCCCAGAAAGCGAGGTAGATTATTTGGAATATTGGATAATTGCAGCCTCCCAATAAAGGGCAGTTATCATAGCTGCAGAAAGAAGTATCAGACCCGTGGTGAATATCTGCATGGTACCTCACTGGCCTCACTTAGGAAAACGCTTCCTTTAAACATGATTATTTCCAGGAGTGTCACTGCAGGAGTGTCTCTGAAAACAAGTCCAGCTCATATGAGCTGAGTACACAGGTTCCTAAGCAAGGTCATCTCCTGGTTATATTGACTGTCTTCATAGTGCAACTTCAGGAGCTAACCTACAGGGAATATTTTAATTCCAGTTAATACCTTTTATACAATCTTCTGACCTTCAAGGTCAGAAATAGGTCTGTGCAGATACAGCTGCTGACTTTGCAGGCTCATTTGAATATATGTCTGTATGTTTACATACCCCTATCAATGTGCACAGACATAGACTTAGTGGTGGAGAAAGGCAAAAGGACAAGAAACCTAGAGGCGTGAGTCCTTGATAGTGTATAACCAGAGGACAGGAGAGGACTAGACACATCAAGCCACTGAAAGTATGCCACCTCTCGTCCTGAAGGAAGGAGGTGTACAGCACCCTGAAGAGCCTGTACCCCACCCACGCCTGCAAGGAGTATCTTGAAGCTTTCAATCTACTGGAGAAATTCTGCGGCTACAATGAAAACAACATCCCTCAGCTGGAGGAGGTCTCCCGCTTCCTGAAAGGTGGGTATGAGCCTGGGGGACCCAGGCCCAGGGTCTGCCAGGGCTCCAGCATGGTGGAGTTTCCAGCTACAGCCAGGAAACCCAAACCCAAAAGAGGAGTGTGTGAGCTGAGATTTGGGAGGAGAGCTGGTGGAGGCTTGTGCATTGTCCACAGAGGACAGGGGTAGACCCCAAGTGGTGGGGACTGCAGCTAAACACAGTGGGCTGCAACTGAAGGTCAAGCCCATAGTCAAATGATCCCACTGAGCACCCAAAGAGCAGATGTTGCTCCCTAGTAGGAGCAAAAAGATTAGGCTCTTTAGTTTCCAGCTCTGATGCTTTTGCTGTCTGTGCTGGGAACACGGGACACCAGCACAGCCCATGGGCCACGCACCCCCGCAGAGATGGTATGCACTGTTTCAGAGAGGACCGGCTTCCAGCTCCGGCCGGTGGCCGGCTTGCTGTCGGCGCGGGACTTCCTCGCCAGCCTGGCCTTCCGCGTCTTCCAGTGCACGCAGTACATCCGCCATGCGTCCTCGCCCATGCACTCCCCCGAGCCGTGAGTATTGCCTGACCCTGATGGACTCCCCTGCCTGGACATCCCACCTGGTCAGCAATTAACCTTTCTCCCTAATGGACAAGCTCTGTCCACTGCTGACCGTGTTTTCCTCCTTTCTCCCTGGGCATCGGCAGGGATTGCTGTCACGAGCTGCTGGGGCATGTCCCAATGCTGGCTGACAAGACATTTGCCCAGTTCTCTCAGGTAAGGTAGTTGTCTGCTTCCTTGCCCCCAAGAGGGCAGAGCATGAGGTGGGAACCCAAACCGACCCCAGTCTCACCACCTAAACCCTTATTGTTCTAGGATTTATTTATATTAAACATGATGTTCAGGAGCCCTAGTGATGGACCGGGAACCCTAATACAGAGTAAAAATATCAGACTCTGCAGCAAAGTGTTTTTAGTCAGAGCCCCAGCAGATGCATTGCAGCGCAGGGCAACAATATCTGTTGTCTCAAGGCAATAAAACAGAGCAATCCATGCATGAGGCCCTCAGACCAAATCTGTCCTGACGTTCACCCCTTCCCTTCTCTTCCCAGGACATTGGGCTGGCATCTCTGGGAGCAACTGATGAAGAAATTGAGAAACTTGCAACGGTAAGTTTTCCTCTTTGCTGGATGGGGGCCCCGACCCCTCCGCACTTTTGAGGTGTCGGGGGGACTGGTCCAGCCTGGTCTCCCCAGATTTGCAGGCTTAGAGCCCCTACCCGAGCTGCCCCAGCCCTGCTCTTTCATGATGACTGTGCAGAGTGGAGATCAGTTAAACAGCAGAGTTCGCTCGCACATTAACCCAATCTTCTTGGGCACCAGAGTATCATCAAGCGTATTTCTAATGACAGCACTGCTGGGACTCTTTGGGATGAGATTAAATGACATCCGCTTCCTTTGGCTCTCCCTTGGCAAGGTGACCCATCCTTCTCCAAAGGCACCGAACAGCAGCACTGCGCAACAGCTCGGTGTGCAGGGGACCAGCCCAGGGACACAGTTTCCATCTATCCTGGCATGGCAGCAGCTTAGTTTAGCACGTTGCTCTGGCAGCGATGGATGCAGGGTAGGAAGAGGGGACAAAGTGCCAGGCGCCCGTTCATTTAAACAACCCCAGACCCCGGCTGTGATGCAATGGCTCAGAAGTGACAGGGAGATGAAGATGAGGAGCTGTGTCCCCTATGCATTTTTCTTTCTCCTTTCACAGCTTTACTGGTTTACGGTGGAGTTTGGGCTCTGCAGACAGAACGGGATAGTCAAAGCCTACGGAGCTGGGCTCCTGTCTTCCTATGGGGAGCTCATAGTAAGTCCCAGCATAACTTGCCTCTCTGCTCTAGACCCTATACAGCAAAAAACCTTCTTCCTCTGCACAGCTCCAATGACTTTGCCCGATCTGTTCTCCACCTCTGCCTATCACATATGTGCTCTCTGATCCCCTTAATTTCATGCGGCATTTTTCTGCTGTGTCCATAGCACTCCTTGTCAGATGAACCAGAGGTGCGGGACTTTGACCCCGATGCTGCTGCTGTTCAGCCCTACCAGGACCAGAACTACCAGCCCGTATATTTTGTGTCTGAGAGCTTCAGCGATGCCAAAAATAAACTGAGGTAGGACTGGGCAGTGAGGGAGACCCAAACAGAAGGAAATGAAGCTATAATATATTGAAACAGGGCTTGACACCATGGCTGCTTTCAGTTCAAGGTCTCAGAAGTACTCTGGAAACTGTTTTCAGGTCTTTCAAAGTAAAGTGATTCTCCAGTTCCTACAGGGTCCAACTTCAGTTCCTTGGATTCACCCAAGAGCCCCCCAAAAATATGCTGGACTCAAGGGCGTGGGTGTGGAGGAGTGGGATGGAGTGGGAGGCATTCTCGGAGACAAGACTGTGGGAACAAGAGAAGGGACAAATCTAGCTCGTCTGTCTAGTTCTCATAGGAAGGAATTACAGACTATCTCCAGTTCCCAGGGGAGGCCAAGCAACATAACAGAGGTGGTCCAGAAATTGGAGACCCAAACCACCCACCAGGACCCGCTCTGCTTCCTTGCTGCAGAAGGGCCAAGTGATACAGGTCAGGTACCGGCTGTCCCTCACGGGAGCATCTCACCAGCATGTGTCTTTCTGAAACACAGGCTTCTGCGTCATGCAGAAGTTTGCTCTGTGGGTGCAAGTTTTAGGAGAGGGGTGAAGAGCCGCCTAAAATGGTGGCATTCTCTGAATTTAGGATGCAGAAAGATATTTGTCTTTCTGAGCAGCTGCTGGGCAACTTACCCATTTATCATTCAACCAGCAAGAAAACCCCAGGCCTCATTAGTAGCTCATACACAAACAAAAAAGATTTGGTTGACGGGGATAGATTTATCAATAGAAAAAAAGGAATTTTTGCTTCCTAGGCTGGTTAACATCGATTAGCAGACCCCAGACAGCATCCCACCAGTGTAATTGGGTTTCCCCATCCCACGGGACTGCAAACAGGATGGAGAGGGGCAGCTCTACCCACGGACATCTGTTCAGAAGAGCATTTTCTTGGCCATACCCAGAATTGTCCACAGGAGGAAAGCTCAGTCCTTTAACATTTGACTGACAGAGGAGAACTTTGCCAATACTATGTTATCTTAGCTTAAGAAAGGGATAGGATGAGATGAAGTATTACACAACGTACATGACCTCACAGTTCCTGCAAGTGGGGTATTTCATATAAATAGCATGGTGAGGACTGCTATATTTCAGCTTCTGCTTTTATTACCCTCACTTGTACCGTTCATACAACCTGGAGTCTAGCTGCTCAAAAGCAAGCACCTAGGGAGGCTGTCCTCTCTCACACACTAGGCTGCTTTAAAAAACAACCCAACTGTTGCCTAATGAGTCATTTCCTTGCATTTAAAAATGAAAAATACACCACGTACATGGTCAAGATCAGGCTAGAGGGTTTTGTCAGTGACAAGTACTGTAAATTATCCTCTTTAAAGAGCTCAGAGACCACACAGATGTTACTCTATGAGGTGAAAACATTAAAACATCTATATTTTTTGCATTACTGGCAGCTGCAACCATGGACTTGATTATCAGTGTTATCCCTCAAGAAAAGCCTCTTTTCCCAGAAAGAAAGCTTTCCACCAGTTTTCTAGGGTGGACACCCCACCCCCAATGCCCTTCCAGGCACCCATGTCATACTTGTATGCTTCAAAAAGGTGTCAAGTGAACACATCCATGTTGGAGGGTGAGTTTCTAACCATCAGCAGCTGTGCTATGAGTCATCACTGTGGCTGATAGCATTAATAAGCGAGGTGAGCTAGCAGCACTGAGATAAGCTGTGTTGTTTAGGAGGTAGACAATGTGAGTATGCAGAAAACTCCTCTGTTTGCACTTGTTTTTGTTTCCCTGCAAGCGCTAGCCTGCGGCTTTGGCCATATTGCCACTTGGCCCTGTGTGGAGCTGGTGGTGTTTTCCCCAAACCCCGGCAATTCAGGACTAGGCTTCCCCGCGGCATGCAGTACCAGCCGGAGGAGCATCTGAGAAAGGGATGTGCTTCCCCAAGCCCTGCGCCAGAGCAAGCCCACGGTAGCCACAAGAGGGTACCCTAAGCTAAGCAATTCAGGAGCGAAAGGGTAATGCTTCGGTGGAGGTGAGGAGCATGCCTGTTGCTAGTGCTGTTTGTCCCCTCATCTTCCCAGGCCTTTCCAGCATGAGATTGTAGCCACGAGTACCTAAATATAGATTCCCAGCTCCATATTTACACAGCCAATAAAGAAAAAAAACCCTACCCTTGTCAAATGTACAAATCTTAGTGTTGGAGGTGAATGTGAGCAACTCTGGGGAAACCTTACCCTTGATTTGTTTTCACTTGACTGAATACTTATCTGTTAGAAAGGTAGCAACAAGGTCTTGCTCTTGAGAGGTGTCAGGCTTATCACTGAGATCTAGACTCCAGTTGGCATTGGGTACAATAGTGCAATGTAGCTCAGCCATGTGGCTCCGGTGATGGTATTCCCATCCCCTCACCCAGGCCTGAGTCACTGCCTGTCGAATTTATCCTTAATATGGCCTGCAGCTAGTTCCCCCCTCCCCAAGCAAAGATTAGTCAATAAACAAATGTCAGAAAGGATTTAGGAATAGAATACTATAATACCACAGGCTTTCCCTGCAATTAGCTTCTAAATCTCCTTGGCATTTTTTAAAAATTAAAAAAGAAATTGAAGTAGAGGATGCCTGGTGATGACCACGGAGGTGACCAGTTCAGTGCACCCTCCTGTTTGATGCAAGCCCATGTGGTCAGCCCATGGAAACCCACAGTCAAACTCATGGTCTTCCTTGTTGAACAGGAGGGATCTCAACTACTGCTATAGCCCCGTGGAGCTGGAAAGGTGAGAAACCAGAGCTTTTGTGCTAACCTAGAATCTCTGCCTAAAGGAGGCATTAACCTGTTGTGATCTGGGTGAATGGTGATGGGTAGCAGGCAGACTCAGGACTCATCTCTTGTATCAAGCCCTTTGCACCCTTTCTTTGCAGGAGCTACGCGGCACACATCAAGCGGCCCTTCTCGGTGAAATATGAGCCCTACACCCACAGCATCGAGCTCCTGGACAGCCCTCAGACGATCTGTCACTCCCTGGAGAGTGTAAGGGATGAGCTTCACTCGCTGATTAACGCACTCAATGTTATCAGTTAATACAAGAACTGGGCTCTTTCCTTCCCCTCTTCCCTTGCAGCCCCAAAGCCGCCCGCTCTGCCCTCACCTAATTCCCAGCTGATAACTCCTACCTGTCTTCTCCAAACATTTGCACTGCTGCCTGTCACCATGTGACCCTAACAGCTTTCCACTTTTGTATGTAGGGCCAGCTTGGAGGAGGGCAGAGGGGTGGACCTAAGGCCTGCTGGTGTTTTGGGTAGCTTTTCTATTGACTGCTGGAAGAGGCTTAGCACAGACCAAAAGCATGGCCAAGCTACAAAGTTGAAGTCAAGAGCTGTGTGCTAGGCTCCTGGATGCAAGGAAGAGGGGAAAAGCTTCTTTATTTAAAAAAAAAAAAGAGAGAGAGAGAAAAATCTATTTTTTGCAGTTTGAGAGAATAAATTAATCTGCTTTTTTAGCCCGAAAGCAACTCCTGTAGCAACTTCATGAGGGACCTTCAGTCCCTACCATCTCCTGCCTCTTACAGCCTCGTACATTTGGGAAATGCAGAGCTGCTCTAGAAGCTTTTCTGCCTGAACCAACCCTGTGAGGTTTGAAATTTCAGCTCCCAGCCTCCCCTCAGCTTCTTGCACAGGGGAATGCTTAGGCATGAACCCATGAGCTACACCACCCCACCAGGCTGCAAATAAGCATTGTAGCTCCCCTGAACCTCTAAATTGACCGAAGCCAGGAGTTGCCTGTGTGGCATAGAGCAGCCCTGATCTACCTGCATCCTCTCCAGTGCAAGCACCACAGAGCAGGCCCTGGCCACCCCAGGTGAGAGAGTAGGCACCCCCTTCAAGCCCTCTTTTAAAAGCTCCCACAGCAGGGGGTGCTCAAGAGCCCAGCTGCCGTCCTTCACAGCAGATAGCAGTCACTGCTATTGATGTTCCTGCGTGCTGGTGGCCCTGGGCAGCCTTAGCAGCCTCTTGGTGTCCTGAGTTTATTGGTTATTGCAGACTGAGTGGGGCCACTGGTGTCCTGAGTTTGCCAGTCCTTGGGAGGATTTCGCACACTTTCACTTTTCCAGTCTATTACACAGGTACAGCATTGTCTTATTCTTAGATATCTCAATATCACTGTCACCTGATGTAGCTCAGGTGTGTGACTAATGCTATTGCTGGCCATTTCTGAGAAAGGTAACATATGGTTAGGATGCTCAAACCCAGTTTCGTCCAGCTTTCACTGTAGATATTAATGGCTTGATCTGACCCAAAGCTCTCAGTTTTCCTCCCCCTGCTTTTGCCCTTCTTATCTTCTTGCAGGCTGTCTCATAACTTAGCGGTTTGCTCAGAAGTTTGGCCCAAGGTTATGCAGCTGTACAGTATCAGAGCTGGGCTGGGGATGCGTGGAGGCAGCTAAACAGCTGTGGGGAACAGTGAAGGGGAAAATTACACATAGTTGTTTGCATGGTCAGTTATAACATTTCTGTAAAGACTTTTACCATCCTTATCTACTATATATGATTTTTATAATTTCCTCTTTAAAGAAATGCAAGGCTTAGCAGTCAAGTTTTGGGTATTAGGTGCAAGTATCCTCCAATACTTATATATAACATCACCCTCCAGTGTTACTTCTACTGTGGCTCAGTCATAATAGTTTACAATCCATTACCCTTTATCCCATTTCAGACCTTCACATACATATGCTTAACCCCCAGTTCTTTCAAATTTTAACTACTTAGCTACTGACAGCACTTAGTCTCCCACCTGCTTCAATCCCTCCTTTCTGTTTCCTTTCTTATTTGACACCCCACCCCCCACCCCCCCCAAATTCCTCCTAAATCACTTAAAAGGCCATTACTGAAATCAGCAGTTCAACACTAGGGCTAGCTGCTTCTCCTCAAGTTGTTCCTCCTCAGAGGATTGTCCGGTAAATGAATAAAACTACTGAGTTCATTCAGTTATTGTAATTTTAGAGCACTTTTTCCAAAGCTTCAGCTATGATTTACCAATCTGGGTGGATCCAGACCTTGAGCTGTAACTCTCAAGGCTCCCTTAAGAGCTGTAACAATTTTTAATTTGGGGTCTTAAGTTATTACTATTAGATTAAATAGCTGGAGCAAGCTATGAAAGACTAAGGCAGGTTAGGTCATAGGCTAGCTATCTAGCCATGAAAATCTTATTGGTGACTCCAGTAAAACAGGCTAAAATAAAGAAAATAAAGCCCCAAACAGGCAAGATGTAACAATGAAGCCTGTATAGTTAATGCACAGCTTATGGCCTTGTTAGCAATAGCAATGCCATGTTACTGGCCTGCAGGTTGCTGTTCCTCCCCTCCTTTGGTAGCCTCCAGCTCCTGGGTTACTGCCCGCAAGTGCAGCAAGGATGCTGCAAACCCTGCAGTGACGCCAGGCTCCTGATCAGGACCGAGCAGGGAGTCTCCGTGGAGGCATTTGCTTTCTGGTCTGGCCTTGAAACCCGTAAAGGTCTGAAGGTGGTTGCCTTTAGTTCTCCAAAGCACTTCACAGTCATTATCTACCTTGTTAAATGTCTAAAATTAATGCAATTTATAAAAAGACCAAAGCTATTAATATGAACTGAAAAGCCAAGTTAAAAATCCTTGCAACTGCAGGAGCCCTCAACTCCTCTGCCTTGCCTTGGAGTTTGCATTGCTGCTCCGTGGCTCTGTCAGCTGTTGCTTGTTCCAGGAGCTGTAGTAAAATCTGTTGCCGTACGAAAATAGAAAATAAGCAAAACTCGAAGCATAAACCAGCCCCGTTAGTATGCAAGCATATAAACAGATCTACTGCAGCCACACGAGAGGTAAACACCATGCGGGCTGCACCCCCTTGCTTCCAAGAGATGACTTTGTGCTGGGGTGTGCTGTGAGTGTGGGGGCTTAGGCCAAACAGGCGCCTGAGGTTCCTCTTTGGGGCATTTTCTGTGTCTGTGTTCTTGATAAATTAATGACAGATTCCAGAATTATTTGGCCCCTTAGGGAGACATCTGAGAAACATGAACTCGTTTGCATTTACCATTGCCCTAATCTATTTAATATCTTAGAGTACTTATCCTATTAGTAACGTAATAGGTCCCCTTCCATTTTGTCTCTAAGGCTTGTTCCTTTTAATCTGATTTCAGATACGTTACTTGGCCCATTATTTCATAAGCCATATATGAATTGGATTCTTCCTTTCTCATTTTACCTATTTTTCTCATGTTGCAGCTTCTACCCGAGCCTTGTTTTCTTCTTTATCCTGCAGTAATATTTTAGGGTCTTGGACATGGGACCACCAAGGAACGGGCTATCCAAACAAAATATGGTAGGGTTGTAAACCAGTTCCTAATCTGTTACTGTTTCTTAAAGCTACTAATATCAAGGTTAACTTTTCAGCCCATCATTTTGGATATTGTCCTACAATTTTCTTTAGTCTATTTTTAATAGTCTGACTCATTTCTTTCTACTGTTCTGGAGGATTGCGGGTGGTAGGGTATATGCAGTCCTTGCTTAATCCCCAGGTTAATCATTAAGGCTCGAGTCACTTCACTTACAAAGACCCCTCCTCCATCTCATCCTACCTCAGCTGATGTTCCATATCTATGGACAATTTCCTTTAACAGCACTTTTACAGTTCTAGCAGTTGTATTCCTTTTAGGTGGAAGAGCCTCAACCCATCCTGGAAAGATATTCATGGTGACAAAAAAATACCGATACCCTTCTTGAGTGTGTGACAGTTTATCTGGATGATCCCTTTGCAGTATTTGCCAAGGTCCTTGGTTTAGCCAGTACAGTAGAGTTGGCAGCTTTCTTTTACTAGTTTACTTTTGCATCATTGCACACCTTATGCAGTTTTTATTTGTCCTCTATATCTTGCTTCATTTGGGGCTAAATACAAATTCTTTGCACTCTTTTTAGAGTACCTTGTACTCCTTTATGTAACTTATTATGACAGTCTAAGATGACTTGCTCTCATTCAGCCAGCCACAGTATCCATCCCATCTTCTCTTTTACCTGATTCCTGGGTGGGGCTGCAGTAAACAAACTCTTGAGTCAATCTACTTGCTCACTAAATTGTTTCTCAGTATTGCTTTCAGTCTTCCCATGTACTTTAACATCCTTTATGTATATTTTTTTCCCACTCTCCCTCTAAGCTTGTAAAATAAACCTCCTGTTTTCTTCATGGTTCTCTTATTATGTGCTTGCCATCACCTTTCTCCCTATTATGCATCCAGTATTTTATTCTATTATCAGCATAGTGGCTATCTGTAGAGAGAAATTGTGCAGAGGGGTTTATGTCTTTTACTGACAGTCTGTAAGCTCCTTGGCATGATCCTTTCTCTAGTTACCCTATTATTTGTTCTCTCATTCCACTAATAGCAGTATCTTGGATTATTTTTCCTCCTTGTTTAAATTTTGCACTCCCATGAGTGCACAATACCTTTGGTTTATTACCAGTTTCTTTAAAAAGATATCCACATTAATAACCATTTCTCTTCTTTGTGCTTAAGAGCAGAGCATGAGTAGACTGGGGTACGACTGGACTATTGAGGGTGAAAGCCTCAAAGACCATCACAGCCCAGACTGCCTCTAACCAGGCTTTCTCATGGCCAGGGAAATTTTGGTCCAGCCCCTGGGGAGGGGAGGACTCATATGCTGCTGGTATCCATTTTCCTTCACTATTTTTCTGTAACAGTACTGCTCCTACAGAATCAGCTCATGTTGAAATTCTTACTGCGAATAACTTTCCTTTGACTGGGAATTTTGGTGCAGGAGCTTTTCAAGCAGCTTCTTTCACATTAGATAAAGCATCGTCTTGCTCTTTGCTCCAGCTCCCTTCCTGATTCTTTTTCTGTCATTTCCATAATGCTCTGCTGGTACTAGCAAAGATGGATACACTGCCATAAGATACTAGCACAGTTATAGATATGCTGCTGTAGAAATTAAATCCTCCCAGCACTCTTCAGAGTTGGGACTGATTAGTGGGAGTCTTTATTTCACAGAAAGTTTAACCTTTCTAGCAACTATCTGTCTTCTTGTTTCACCAGTTCCAATTCCCAAGCAGTTAACCTGGGGTTGCATTAATTGTGCCGTATTCAAATTGACTTTAAATCCCATTTGGTCTATTAATTTTAAAACTCAGCTACTTCTTTCTTGTACCTCTTCTTCTGTAGCTGCGGTCCCCCGAATATCATTCACATAAGACAATTTCTTTTCTTTGTCCCCCGGATACCATCATTCAAATACTTTCCTAATGCAAGCGTGTGCAGCAGGGCAGGTGCTCAGCCCTGTGGGATGCAAGTAAAAGTATATTGTTTGTCTCTTAATGTGAAAGCAACTCTGTAAATTGCTTCTTCCCCTGCGTTTTGCCATATGGGAGTTTGCTGTGAATTGTGGGGGTGCATTTGTGCTGTTAGCTCTCCTAATTCATCTGTTGTCCAAGGAGCCTGACTTAGCTTCGGGGCTGCCAGGGGCAATGGAGATACCTGTGCTCCATTGGGAGTGGGTGGTTGGTACATGGTATCATGTCCTGCTGACATTTGAGCAGCTCCCCATCAGTTCATTAAAGACTCTCCATCTTCCTCAAGCTTAGGGACTGATGGTAATGCTGCCAATTGCATCCTTGTCTTACCATTCTGCTGGGCAATTTGATTAAATGCCCATGATGGCTTGATTAAACACTCATCAAGGAGGTGCCCAGCGTGCAATGAATAAAAGCTGATGGAGCACACACTCTAATCAACTTACTGCTTAATTCCCATTTAATTCAAAATTTGAAGCAGTTTCTCTAAGTTCTCCACTCCACTCTACTGTTGTGTTTTCTTTCAGTGGCTTCATATCTGCAGTTACCTGCCTTGGGGTCACTTTTTTCCATCGTAACAGCTACAGCGGTTTGATCTGCCATACCTGTCTGCCCTAGGACGGCACTTGTAGTCTTTGTGGGATATGCTGCTATTCTCAACTTCTCTTTCTTTTCCCATTTGCCCATATCATCCTTGAAATCATCTTCCTCTGATGGCTCCCGATCCAGTTCTCTCCACTACTTCCTGCAGCTACAGCAGTTATTTTTAATTTTTGCATCCCAATCTGCTTTTGCAAGTGTCTAATTTTAGCTTTGCATTTACTATGATCAGGTCCCTTTTGAGCTCTCCCTTGCTCCAGGGTAAATCACTGCACTATGTATGTTAATCCCTGTCCTTACTTCTGCAGTTTTTCTTTCTCTTTTTCTAAATTCATCAGATTCTTTAATTGCCATTGCACCTCCTTATTGCCTTTTTAGGCCACTAGATGGTATTCCTTTTCTAAAGACAAACTTATTTCAAGTCACTTGATAAACTCTTTTAAAACACAATTTTCCCGTTGAAGCAGCTGATATTCTGGTGTTGCCTTGGCTCAGTTGGCACGGATTATTGCTGCTTCCCATGCCAGTCCCACTAATAAAGGCGGCGTATCCTCAAGTCTCCCTTCATCTGCTCTCCTGTATCAGGGAACATTTGGTCTCTATCACCCATCGGCTTCCTCTGTGGGCTGGAGAGGCGCCCACAGCCCCTGCTGTAATCTCTGATATTGCTGGGATTTCCTGTAGCTCTCCAGTATTCCTGTTTTTAGGCTTTTTCCTGAGTTTTTTTAGATTTTTTTTTCCCCATGCTTTCAATTTCGTCTTAAGGTATCCTTTAAGTATTGTGCACAAGGCTGGTCAGATTTGTAGAGTTGCCTTGAATGAGATCACTCAGAGGAAAAGACTTTGAGGATCTACCCAGTCACACCCTCCACCAAAAGATGTTATAAATTCTCTTTTCCTGACAGTGGAGCAGATTTGTAGGATTATGTGGCTGCTTAGAGCTAAGCATGAGCTCATGTCTTTTGGGTGGGTCATGGGAACCTTCATGCCATTTCCCCAGACCTCACCAAACATGGCTGCAAGCTCTATAAAAAGTGACTGGAGAAAGCCAAGGTGATGGGCCAGCCCAGGTTAAACCCTCCTGTAGAAGGAGCATGGGCTGGTGAGGGAGGGAGAAAGGAGAAAAGCCTTCCTCTGAGCCAGGCCCCATCGTACCCTCTGGTATCTGCGTGTCCCAGTGCCTCGCTGAGCGGTCTCTCGCCGTTGTCGCTGCTGTTGCTGTGGGTGGATCTGTCTGTCTGTCTCTCTGTGTAAAGACATACAAAACAGAATTATTTTTCATTTTGGAATCGTGCTGCTGCTGACATGATATTAAGAATAAAAAAAAAATATATTTCTGGTCTAGCATCCTGAGTTTGGCTCTTGCATCCTTCTGCTGTCCAGATTCAAGTCGGTTGTCTTGCCTGCAGGCAGTACGCAAAATCCAACCTGGGGCTTGTTACAGCAGGAGATCCACAACTGGTGCTCATGCAAAATGTTAACTCGAAGGTGGAAAATGGTCCCTTGTTTGCAGACAAGCTGATCTAAGCCTTTCTTTGCCAGGATATTACCAATTGCACAATTACGCATGGAACAGTAGTTGGGAGGTCTCTTTTAAATAGTAACACACCAGGGGGGCTTGCCTTCGCTACATGCTTTCTCTCCTAGCATTTCTCACTGTTTCTGTTCAGTTCCAGTAATGCTGGCCATGTAGGAATGCCGGCATATGCATTGTGTCTGGTAACGTAGTCTGGTTTGCATGTAACCAGGCTATGCAACCCTAATCCTAAATGTGTTGAACACCCTTCTAAGACTAATTAGGGGTGGATCCTGCTTGCTTAAGCATAGGGACTATTTTAGATGACCTAAGGCTTCTGCTGCATCCATGTGGGAGTGGTGGATGGGATACAGGATGCCCAGGAACTGGAATGCACCCCCAGAGACCAGAAGAGGTGCCCAAGGCCACATGAGTGTTTCCTACTCTAGAGTTATCCTTATGTTTAAGGAAACTAATTCCAGTCACTGCTGCAAGCTTGGCTTTTATGTGAAAGCCAGACTCTTCCTCTGGTTAAATCCCTTCCAGAATCATGGACAGAGGTGGATTAATGTATTGCCGGCACAGGTCTGGACCATGCATCCAGGCATCCCAGCACTGTCTGAGAGGGAGTTTCCTAATTTAGGACTTGTAAGGATACCCTGTATCTTCATAGTGCTCGTTAAAGTGTTACAGCTGTAATGAATTCATCTTCATTACACGCTTGGGAGGTAGAAGAGTACTCTTGTCCCTGTAAAAGGCTGACAGATAAAACAAGGCAGAGAATCAGAGAGACTCAGACCAGGCGCAGAGCCTGAAAAGTAATTACATGCCTAAACAGCTTTGGGAAGAAGCGTCTAAGTGGCAGATCTGGGGCTTGAACCTCTGTCAGCCCCCTCAGGACTGAATCTTTCTTCTTGTGCTGTGATGGTACGGATCAGAAGAACTCAATTATTTACAAATCCTATAGCCGCAGGTATGTGCGCACACATGCACTGCACCCCCGGAGATGGGAATTGATTTGGATAAGGCTGCGGCTGACCTGAGCTGTCATTTGTACTGCTAATCCAGCTCAAATCAGGCTTGTTTCTTTCCCCAGGGATCAGAAAAGGTACTGCACTTTCCACTGCAAAGAATGTTTTCAGTTTTCCTACACTTGTTCATTACAATGTTTGGGAAAACTCTAGATTTTCTAGGGGAAAGATGATCTTTTGACGTTTTTCTGGCATGGCTGAAAGCAGAAACTATCTGAAATGTCTTGAAAACAGATCAGGAGATTTTTTTTTTTTTAACTGAATAGAGAGGTTTGCAAAGATTAGGTAAGGGATTTAAAAACCCATGTGACTGCACCTCAGAGGTGCTAACATAGCTTTGCAGCACTCTCATTGCGCAGCTGGTACGGTTGGCGGTGGCAGGTCAATAAAACGAGTGTTTGGAGATTAGATATTTTTCAGACTTGTTAGTGCTGTGCTTCAAATGAGCGAGGGTTTCTTCACGTCTCTGTTAATGAATTCACTTTGACCATCTTGTATGCGGTGTGTATCACTCAGGAGCAACTGGAGCACATTCACATGTTGACTTCTGTACTGCAAGCCTCTCAAAACCACGTACATCCCAGCAGGGATGGGACCCACCCAGACTCCTTGCGCATCCCCTGAATCCTCTCCCTAGAACTATGCAGGGTTTGGGTCCCAATCTAAATTCCCAGTACACAGACCTGAACTCCAAAATACTCTGTCTAGCTCCAGCCAGCCACTATCATGTGTTTCTGCATGCGATGTTCAAAGGTTTAGCCTGGGATGAAGCAACTGGTTTTCAAACTCATCTGAAACACAGGTTTGAATTAGACCTGAACCACAGTGATGCAAGACCAGACAGGCCCGGCGGTGAGCTCCAGCGCCTGATGGGGTCATGGCCCATCTTCACTGATTTTCCTGGAGGGATAATGATGCAAAATCCGTTTTTTCACTCCTAACATTAGTTCTACTCAGTCTCTTTGTGATTATTTTCTTTGGGCACAGCAGGGTGAATTGATCTACAAAATATTTGCAGGGATGGTAGAGGATTAAGTATTTCGCACAGATAGTTCAGTGCAACAGTTGTCACCCAGGACGGTGGAGAGAAAAACAGGGTGGGGTAAGGGAGTTGTTCATTTTCCTTTCACTAAGGTCCGCCTTAAATAACTCTCCCACCTCCCTCGGAGACTGAGACAAGATAATAAGGACAAAAATGTCAGAGCAAAGCATGGGGCCCCTCTATTTACAGCAAAGGCCAAATCGCTAACCAACAGATTGGAGCTTGCTTTCTAAACAACGATAAGCGGCAACTTTGAATTAACAGCCTTGGTTCCTCTGCTGCTGTAAATCAGCCTGACCCTGACTGCCCGCAGCACCCCAGTGCCTCCCCCCGGCCAGGGGCTCTCTGGCAGGAGGAGGGGGCTGCAGTGGTGGGCTCACCCCTCCCAGCCCCCGGAGATCCCTGTGCCTGGCTCCAAACACCCTCCCACCTCCCCTTCCCCAGGCCCCTAACACTAACAAGCCTTATCAGTAGGATTTACACCTCCTTGTCTAGGAACCCGTAGGCAAACCTGTGGACTGGTTACCGGTGTGCATCCAAATCCTTAAAGTAGCTTTAAGTGCTCACAATGATCCACTTATCCAGCGATAATTAATGATATCAGACCTGGGAGTCCCCATGCCCTGGCAGGGGAGATCAAAGCACTCTACAGCGGGGTCTGGCTGACCATGAGCAGGGAGGGGGTCAGCCCTTCTGCAAGTCCTTGGCACCTACTGGCCCTGGTGGAGCATCCCGGGAGCGAGGAATAACCAGTGTAGCTGGTGATAACACCAGGGAGATGGATGCCTGGGAGCATCTGCTGCTTGGAAGAGCAATGGTGGGTTGGGTTTTATTCGCTGCCGGATGCCATGTTAGGAAAGGTCTTTTGGCACAGAGCTGTGCTGGTTGGCAAAACACCAACTCCCACGCGGGTGACGCTGTGGGAGTGAGGGGGAAGGAGGAAGAAATCACAGCTCCTGTCTTGAGTCCCAACCCAGCTGGAGGCATCCAAAATGCTAAAGCTCGGAGCACCCTGTGAAGGCAAAAAAGCGAGCGGCACCTCCAGATGGCAAGCCACATCTCATGGAGAAAAGCGGGGCCTCAAGGCAGCAGCATAAGAACAACGTTAACCAAAATCTCCAAGAGCACCCTAATAGCAAAACAAGGGCTTTTAAAGTAAAGTTTATTCTAGAAAATGGAGTCTCAAAGCTTCATATTTAAACTCAGCAAAAAGTGTGGTCCGGGAATGAGTATGCTGTTCCTCAATGTCCTCTTACAGTATCACTTGCAGCCCCCAATTTTATCATCAGGGAAACTGTGGCAGATGTCCACAACACACCCACAGCTGCAAAGATGAGCAGTGACAGAAAATACGGAAGTGTGTGACATGATCATTTATTTTCAATCCGTGAGACCACTTTACAGTAGGGGACAAATCCAGTCTGAGCCAGCAGAAACCATTCCTTCACTTCTTTTGCATTTCGCTCTTTACCCCCTTGCTGCCTCGGCTGGTTATAGCACCCATCACTTTCTGCTATGTCTGCTGCTCTCTGGTGGCCTGCCCATGCTTTCCAGCATCATGGCCAAGGACCAGGTTTTCTTCTTCACTATTTTACCAAAGGCTTCACCAGGTCATCCATGCCTTTGCTTTCCAAGTGGTGCCTGTGATGCCACCTGCTGTGGAAGCCATGGTGGTGGCACCATGAGACTACTGCCTACAGTTGTGGACACTGGAGAAAACTCCCTGATGGACTCAATGGCCCCTCTCATGATTGTTTCCTAAGGATCAGTTCAAGATCCTCTTTGGTTGTTCTCATGGACTTGCATGACATGAAGAAGGACAGATGTGGTATCAGTGCTGAAAATGTGTATTTTTGGATTGGTGCTGATCAGGCTACTTTTCCAGTGCTTCTCCACTCTGTGAAAGTTATTTGTTACTTTTGCTGTTCATTACTTGTCCTCTAGCAGGGTGTCATCACCTCTTCTAATGTTTCTCTATCTACGCCAAGGATTACTTTTGGGCCATTAATAGCCACAGATTTAATCTTCTCCTCATTGATAAACAAACTAATTTGTTCTGCTGTGTCTGCTAATAGCTGTGTCTAGGAACTATTAGCAGCTCTTAGGTGCTATTTTCTCCTCTACGTTCTCAAAAAATATGTGGCCAGTAATATTTTAATGGGGTTAAAAGGAGCATACCTGTTTTTTCCATCTATATTTATAACCTTGCATATGCTCTTCCCAAGGTGGATGGGAAAGATTTTGGGAGCTTTACTCTAGAGATCATTAAATTTGGTCTATTTTTCTTGGGTACAAGCTGTACTTTGTAGAGGTTTGAGCCTGCAGAGGCCAGGGGGGCTTAAGCGAGGTGCAGCCAAACCAATTTGCAGGTGCCATGGGCCCAGGAGAGATGGGCTGGCCAAAGGTCAGCATTTCCCTGCCGAGAGGCACACTGTGCTCAGGAGGGGTGGCCAGAGGGTTTAGGTCACAGGAAGCAGTTCTCAGAGCCACAGCACACCTGAGAAACTCCCTCATTCTCTAATGAAAGTTACTGGCTCTTTGGAGTGGCTCCCTGGAGCATCTTCTACCAGTGAGCTCCATCTCCAGAGGTGCAGATGTACTTACAACCCTCTTCACCATTAGCAGCTAACCCAAAGGTGACGGAAACCGAAGGGTAGACCCAGTTGGTTACACTGGGCTTTGGGTTACACCCTCTGTTTTATGGATCAACCCTTTGTGCTCTAAGCAGCAAGATAATGTCCCTGGCCTGGAAGAGCCTGGAAAGTTGTGAAATCCACAGTCTGGCAGGAGCGTCTCCCTTGGGCCCAGCGGCCAGCAGGGCAATGGGGACGGCTCACATGCCCTGCACCCAGGCGGCCACCCGGATTAGTTTATAAAGCAGCTGAGATTACTTGTATCCCAGTGAGTGGCCCCCTTCTCTGCTTGCACAATGCCCCTTTTGAAGCAAGGGCATCTCTCATTGTGTGGCTCCAGATAAACTGCAGAGCCTCACCCTTTGCTATAGCAGCCCTCCCCCCCCCCCCCCCCCCCCCCCCCCCCCCCCCCGAGCCCACGGCAGCTGCCCCACCTGCCACGTATCTCTACAGGCATCGCAGGATTTGGTTGCAAGCATTCCCATGATTAAGCACCCTCCTCGGTGCCAGGTTCACCTCCCCGCCCTTCGTCTCGCGCCACTGCTGCTGGTGGGGTGGTCACATGCTGCTGCTCCACGGGTGCTTGGACATGCCAATGGGAGCACACTTGCTGGAAACCACACAGAGACAAGGAGCACTGAGGATGCACAAGGAGCACCAGCTTCCCCGCTCCGTGCCATGCCGCCGGGTGCTGCTGCACCCCGCACAGAGAGCAGAGCAAAGCCTGGGGGGGACAACTGCTGGGCCCCGGGGTGTCCCCATTTCCCCGTGCTGAGCAAAAAGCTACACTTCTGTAGCTCAAACGGCTCATGTGCTTAAATGCATTGCCCCAACTACACATCCCCAGCTACCAGTGGCCATACTGGGGCACCTCCCAGGGGCTGACCACCCCCAAAAGCTGCAGACCCCTCCAGGTGCCTCAGGGCTGTGTTTCGGCAGGCTGCTGGTATAGCACAGGGGTGCATTGGCAGGCGGTGCCTCCTCTGGGGCTATTTGTTTCACAAGCCACCAAATTCGCCCTCCAGGGAAAAGGAGGCATGTGGACACTGCTGTGTTGCTCTCTGCTCCGCTTTTGGGGCAACACATGCCCAGGGATGGGCAGAGCAGCTCTGGCAGTGGCTGCCAAGCATGAGAGCAGCGGTGGAGACACGGGTGGCGTTTCGGGGTCCTTGGGTGCTCTCCAAGAACTTGCTTGCCTCTAGACCTAACCTTTGCTGTCATTAAAACTTGCACAAACTTGTAACTGTTAACTAGTTCCCCCGTAGCGGGCTTGTTATTTTTTCAGGACAGGGTTCGAAAATGCTAGACATCTACAGTAGTAAAGATTTTATTGTGCTGGCAACGGACTGTAAAACTTGATTACATGACACCGGGGATTGCCTAAACCTCGTTCCCACTGATGCAACTGCTCGGGGTCGGGGGGATGTGAGTGAGGGAGGTGGCTTTGAGTCACGTCCAGAGGTGGTTTGGCACGAAGCACAGGAACCAGGAGCAGCCCACTCCTACCCAGCTGCTCCCACCCTTCAGCCAAGTAAGCCCAACATGGAGCTGAGGATCTGGGGAGGTCATGGGAGGCACACGTAGCTGAAACGATGGATGAGCATTTGGCCCATCGCTGCCTAATCACATGAAAATCATGGGGAAGCCCAACCTGGAAGGAGTGAGCTGAGATTTTTCTGTAGAAAAAGCGTCTCCATCAAGAAACGGTCTCCCCTGTTGGCCCCCTCTCTCAGTGCTCTCTCCCATGCTGACATGGGAGTTTTCCCTCTAAGGCAAAACTTTCCGCAGTTTATATCCATTCTATATCCATTTATATCACTGCTAGCACTTTTCATATTCCAAAGGACCATTTATGGTAAGAAAATACAGTTTCCAATAAATAATCAAAGTGATCATATTTTGGAAGGGGAAAAAAAATCATAGTAGGAAACTTTTGCAAAAAAAATTGGCCTGTGCTGAACTTTGAGCCAATGTGATATCTTTTTTCCTTCCAATAAATCTTCTGGCTTATTTCTGCACCCAAACTACAGTGAGCCAAGAGAGATTCCTGAACACTCGGGTACAGTCAGCCCTTTCCCTGCTGGGGCATGCTGCAGAAATGCCACGAGCTTTTCGAAGCTACCTCCAGGATTTGGTTAGCCAACAGTAAGAGAAGTAACAGATGAATAACATGGCACCTCCAACACAAAATAAAATAGCTTTTTTTGCTACATCAGTGGGGTAAGCCCCGGGGAAGGGGGAAACCCAGCAGGGAAGCTACCCAGAAAGGAGAAGATAGTGGACGGAGAACCCTCCTTACAAAGTCCCACTGTCAATAAAACATAAGTTCAGGTGAGCTCAGGTAATGTTCAAAAGTGTAAGAAGGAAAACCCTAAATGGCAAATCTCAGCATGTGATTAACCTGGGGAACACCCTGCTCTGGAGTCTTTCCAAGGTGACCACTGGACTGAGGTCCATTGGACCTCATGCAGTGTGGGGACTGCAGGAAAATGACTGCTAAGGGGATCTGTAGGGTAATTCTGCAAGTCATCCCCTTCGTGTTAGGTGCTGGGTGGGGGCTCCCTGCTTGGGAGGAAGCGTGAGTGGCACAAGGCTTCTGCTCCTGGCTTTGACAACCTACTTCAAATGGGGTAAAATGCCAGGTTTTATCCTGTGTAGCTGCTAATTCCCCATCTTCTCCCTGTAGAAAGAAGGTCTGAGTAAGTGAATTCCCTGTACTCCTATCTTGCTGAAACCTGAGGCCCTCTTCATGGGTATACCACTAGGTCATTCAAGTACATCCAATATCTTTTTTGAGGGGAAGGGAGACAGAGATAGTGTTACACATTGTGCAGAGATGCTATTAACTGTAGTTGAGAATCACAACTTGGATTTATTAGCAGGAGGCCGAAAGACCTACATGGCAGGGGATGTAACTGATAACCTTGTCTCGCATCCGTTTGAGCAAATGAGTCCCCTCCCTGTATGCTCATTAGAGGTTCAGCACTTCTCATGAGCCTTTTTGCAATCACAGTCATTTGGCAAACATATGATACTCCACACATAAAGCCATAACAGGGGCATATGGGACTTCCTACCTCCTAGATGCTGATGGATGGAATTGCTTTAGCTACTCAAGAAATCAAAAGTCTGGTTTGAGTCTCAAGGCATTCTGCTGATTTTGGTGAACTTCCTTCTGATTTATACTGTGTATGGAGAATCAGGCTTATTCTAAGTTAAACAAGCAGCAGAGTTCAAACAGATGAAAATGTCTCCTTTTCAGTGGTGCTGAGCACTTGTAGTCTCAAAATTTAGAGCAATGGGAAGTTTGAAGATCATCTCATCCCCAGCATTTAAAAAGGGCCTTTTCAGGCAGGAAAAAAAAAAAGTATAAGCAGAAAAAGGTGCAAGCATACTATTGGTGGCAGAAAAGTTGAGCATGGAGGTATCCATGCTATTTTTGAGCATCAAAAAAATGGGGTAATGTTGTGAGAGAGAGAAAGAGCTAGATCTGTTGCCAAAATCAGACCCATGAAAGCCAGTGGACTACCCCTGGCCTATCATCTCCAATTAAAAGCAGACTTACCAGCCAGAATGGAGATAATCAGCTATCTCCTGGTTTTCACTGGGATTTACCAGAAATGTTTCTTGGTGTCGAAGACACAATTTTGGGCAGAGCCTCAGAGAGAAGAGCTGAGGTGCTCAGAGCTCTCACCTGCAAATGGCAGAGACTGTCTCTGGTCTGCTTAATCACAAACAGGAATTTGAAGGGGCACCTGGCAGATGAAGGAGGGGACCTGCCTTTCAGCGGGCAAAGGGGGAAAGGCTTATTTTTTCACATACAAAATTTCACATGCTCTAACTCTGGCCCTGCACTGAGCTAAAACGACCACCCAAGGTCTCCTGCAAAATGCAGATGTTATTCCTCCCCCAGCCCAAGCCGTGGATGCGTGTCTCTCACTGTGCACCGCATGGCCAGCGAGCGGGACCACAGATAGCCTCAGCGCAATAATGTGTTTTCCTTCCTCTAACACCTGACAGTAGCATGGTCTCACTGACAACTTGGTCCCATTGCTGCATACTTTCCAAGGTGATATTAATCAAACAGATTAACATGTTTGCCTTTAATTTTACATTTTAGAAACAGCTGTTGAGCCACCTCAATGCCAGCAGTGCCTATTGCCAGCATTAGTGTCATTAGTAATCATTGCAGCTGTAATAGCATCATTATCTCCTGCTAAAAGGGTCACTGATGGCTCAGGACAGAGCTTCAGGGAAGCAAAAACAGGTCAGATGAAATGAGATGGAAACTGCAAACTGTTGCTTCTATCTTAAGTTGCATAAAGACCCGTTGATGCTACGTAGAGAGAAATTAATGTGCACAAGCAGCAAAAATTTTGGCTAGAGTGTCATCGGGGAGGTGGGGCTTGTGGTAGCTCTTGTGTCACTTGGGCTAATGTAAAGCATATAAATATGGGAAAGAGACAATGGGGATATTACTACCAACCAAACAGTCTTCATCTCTCAGAGAAAACTTCTCTCCATCTCTTGCTGCCACTTCTTTGGGTAAGTGTGATTGCTGCCCTTTTAGCTTCTACCTGTTTTGCAGAGCTGTTTTCTTAAGTTGATGTAACTGATGGTGACAAGTGCTGGTTCGCTAGTCCAAGAAAATGAGGTCTCCCCAGGTCTTTGAACACATTGTGCTGGTTTTGGGCCATCATCATAAAGAACAGCCCCTTCTGACTTGGAAGAGAGGGTTTTTCCTCTGAAGGTGTCTGCTGATCTCAGCTCTCCTGGGCATGTATTCTACAGGGCTCAGTGGGATGGCTCTTCCAGTCTAGTTTGGCCTTTTGGGGGAAGACAGCAGGGAGGCCAGGACTGATGTGAGCATGTGGATGGAGATGGACTTCTGGTTATAATAATTAGTCATTTACTGTGACTTGTAAAGCCTGACTCAGAAAGCTCTCCTTCCCTCTCAAGCTAGGGCATCTTTAGAAGGTCCATCTGCTACTTCGGTCTCATTTTCATGCCAAAGGAGCTGAAGAACATAAGATGCTTGATGACAACCTATTTCTCCCCCCTAGACCTCCTCTTGCCTCTTAACCCTAGGCCTCACCGTGCTCACCATGGCTCTCTGGATCCAATCGCTGCCTCTCCTGGCCCTTCTCGCTCTTTCTGGCCCTGGGACCAGCCACGCAGCTGCCAACCAGCACCTCTGCGGCTCCCACTTGGTGGAGGCTCTCTACCTGGTGTGTGGAGAGCGGGGTTTCTTCTACTCCCCCAAAGCCCGACGGGACGTTGAGCAGCCTCTAGGTAAGTCAGGTTGACCTTGAACGCAGTCGTATGCTATATGATGCAAAAGCCAACAACCGCCTATCTTTGACGGTGACACCAGGAATGTCCTTGATGGGGAATGCCAGGAATACCTTTAACATACCAACAGCATCACATTGCCAGTGAAAAGCTCTTCAGGTTAAAAAGGCAGATGGGAGGGCAGGCAGGGAAAGAGGATTTATGAGGCAAAAGGAATTGTGGCTGAAAGCTCAAACTTGTCTATTTCTTTGTATGGCCATTACACCAGCCTGGGAGTGTTCATAGAAAATAAAGGTGGAAGGAACCCAGGAAGCCTCCTTCTGCCCCAAGACAGGATCAGTTGTCCCCATCCTATTTCTGACCCATGCTTGTCTAGTACGTGCATAAAAACCTCCAGTGAGGAAGCTTCTTCTGCCTTCTGAAACTGCCCGTTCCCATGCTTAACTGACCTTCTTCTTGAGTGTTTGTTCCCAATATCTAACCTGAACATCCCTTGCTGTAAATTATTTCTTGTCTTCTCCATAGTGGACATGGAGAAGAGTCTAATCCTTTCTTCTTTATGGCTGCTTTTCAAAATATTGGAAGACTGTTCCCATGTCTAGCTTTAACCTGCTCTTAGATAAATCCCCTCTACACGCCCCCCCAACCTTCTTAGGTCATATTTTCTAGATCTCTGTCCATGCAAATTGTTCTGCATTTGGTCCACATCCTTACTGACTGGTGATGCCTGGAGAAGTGCACAGGACCCCAGCTGAGGCCTTGCCAGTGCCAAGTAGAGTGAGCAAACTGGAAGAATGATATTGCATGTTTTTCACACCGTGTTCCTGCCTACACAGGTGGTTTGCCTTTTTCAAAGCAGCGCTGTACTGTTGATTGATAGTGATCACTGTCTCCCTTGGATGCCTTGGCCCTCCCTCAGGTGGATCAGCAGTCCTTGAAGGACCGCTACCACAGTCAAACCCTTGTCCTGGATGCGCAACGCAGTCTTCCTGCCTACCTTTAGCATCTTTCCCATTTCCTACTGAACAGCATCCCATCTTTTCAGTGTTTCTATAGTTTCAAAGGTAATTTTTAGCACTAATCTTGCCCTTCAAGAGGCTTGCACCCCCCACAGCTTTATATCGTCTCTTATTTCATGGTGGTGAAATGCTGGTGGAGCTGCTTTGGTTCCCCTCCTTAGGACTCCTGGACTACTGACAAGTGCAAGGGCCGGGAGGCAGGAGGAGATGACAGCCCTGCCCGCACACCCTTGGTGCTGGGTCACTGCCCCTGGTCCAGCACATTGTGTCTGCATGACAGTGCAGGTGGGATGAGGCAGTTCAGAGAGCTGCTCTTCAACATGATGTTTGTATCTAGGCAGAGCCGGGACCTGTAATTCTCCAGCTGTAATGCAAGGATGATGTCTCTCCTGGAGATGGGTACCTGCAGTTCCTCTCAGCTTTAGCTCCTCTGTGAATCCAGCAAGTACACTCTCTCTTCTGTCTTCCAAGCTACTAACGGAGACTTTGAATAGATGCAGAAGAGACCCCTGCCAAATCCAGTCATCTCATTTCAAGATGGACCATTACTTAACCTCCCCTGACTATGATACGCCTCTCCTACCAGTTCTCTTCCCATCACACACTGGTTTCATGTGTATCCAATTCCTTCTCCTGCATATGCAACCATCTCGTGAAATAGTCTTAGAGGTCTTTGGAAGGTGAAGCAAGGTAATGTCATAGCAGAGGTTTGCCACGATTTGCTTTGAATGGCCAGCTGAGCTGTTAGTTGCTCCCTTCTCTGATGATTTGTTTCTGAAGACCACCACGAATGGGTTGGAACTTTTGTTAGCCAATTCCCTAAATATGGTATTGAGAATTTCATCAGGGCCAACCAGTTTGGAAGTATCTGAGGACTTTCTACCTCTTGTTCCAGGATTTTTGCCTGGGCCACTACCTCTTTGTCACACAAGCTGGTTGTGTTTACAGTCTACTCACAGCTGGCTTGAAGGATGAAGACAAGTAAATCACAAAACATTGACTAGCTATTTCCTCTTCTACTTAATGTTGGACTAAACCTTTCCTAAATTTTCCTCCTAGCACACTAGCATAATGATTTCTTGTTACTCTTGTGCCTCGTTCATTGCATCACGCTTTGGGGGCTTGGGGATTTTGCATCTTGTGCTGTACTTTCATATTGCCCTAGAAACCTCATCTCATTCTCACTTTCCAGGCATTTTCTTTTTGTTGTTAGGGCCTCTTTTCTTCCTACAGGAAAAATCTCTGTTTTATTTGCCATTTTCTATATTTTCATTGGACAACTAAAACCTGAACAGTTCTGTCCACAAGTTTTCAAGTTCCCACCAGCAAATGAGACATTCTGTTGTTTTGTCTGTGTCCAAATACACCAATTCATCATTCCTTCTAAAAACTCATCCCCCAGCTGTGAACAGGGACACACATGAACGCTTTTGCCATCAGCTCGAGGCTACATCCAGGCAGCCAACAGCGGCAGGCTGTTCAGGACCAGCTGGGAAGTGCATCCAGCCCCAGGACTGGACCATCCATGCAATCCCACGGACATTCCAGTTGTTTGCTCAGGCTCCCAGAAGAGTGGGTAACTGCCCGAGGGGGTTGCAGTCCCAAGCAACTCATCTCTCTGGAGCAGACCAGCCCATTTTATCCTCTTATTTACTAGCTGCTCACCCCAGGGAGGGTGCAGGGTTTCTCTTCTCCACATGCCTGCCTCAATAAAGCCCCTGTATCTCCTTGTCCCTCACACTGCTGATATCCACTCAGCTTGGCTCCTTCTAAGCACCACAGGATTATTTTGGGAGAGGAAACACAGAGCCTGAAGGTGCTACAAGCAGCATCAACCTGGGGAAACCTTTGCAACTTTCTCCCCATTTTCCATCCAACTCTGGTTTAAAAATCTGGTGCCTGCAAATGGGGTTTCTGTGGGGCTTAACAGCTAGGGCTGATGCTGTGTGATGTCCCACGGCTTATCTTTTTCTTTCCTGGCAGTGAGCGGTCCCTTGCATGGTGAGGTAGGGGAGCTGCCCTTCCAACAGGAGGAGTTTGAGAAAGTGAAGCGAGGGATCGTTGAGCAATGCTGCCACAACACATGCTCCCTCTACCAACTGGAAAACTACTGCAACTAATGGCAAGGCCAGCGGCAGGGATCTCACAGGCCGCAGGCAGAAACACGCACTTACGCTACTGCACCTTCAAAGCAATTGAATAAACATTGTGGATCTACTCGAAGGACTGTGCTGGTTCATGCGTCCATGTCTTGGGGAGGGGGCACTGATGTTTACTTTAGGGTGTCATCATCTGTGCTCGGGTAAGGCAGTTTTAAAAGGTCCTGGAGCCACCCATCATGTCACACTATCCTTCAGCTGTCCAGATGAACTCCCTGGGAGGGAGAGAGGAGGATTACTCAGCGCCGGAGCAGGTAGGCAGAGCACCCAGTACCCCTGGTGCCCGGGGGGTGGGGAGGAGAAGGCAGAGAGGTTTGAATGAGATTTCTCTTTCTAGGGAAACATTACAGGGGAATATCTGTGCCAATGTCATGCTGATCAACTTCCTGCAGTTCACAGCCCAAATATAGCAAGGCAGCTGGGAGACCGAACTTCCTCAGCTGCGTAATGGAAACAGTTCAGATTAAGCAAAGAATTAAGTCACCTATTAATTGTACCCAGAAAAATCATGGATGACCGCCATGACCAATTTAGAAAGTGTGTCCAGTTCCCCCTTCTGCTTGTGGGAGGCCCAGGCAGCGTCCCTGCTGTGGGACGTGCTTGTCGTTCACAAGTATTTGACAAGTCATGTGCAGAAAGCAGATTTCATCCAAAAGGAGTTTTGAGTGTATTGGCCAAGAGCTGGGCATTTCAAGGTTGCTGCAAACCTCTTTCAAGCACCTGGCCCCAAAATTGCTGCTTTCTGGGAGGAAAAGCTGCAACGGCAATGCCAGCTAGCTGGGGTGGCAGAGAGTGTGGGGAAGGGTCATGTCCCCTCTGCCAAGGGATTCCCATGCCAGTGTAGTGGAAGCCATGCAGGAGGTCCCCGTGGGATGGGCACAGCCTGGCAGAGTTGGCTGCAGTGGCCAGGGCTGCATTTTGCTGGTGGCAGATTTTGAAAGCTGGTCTGAGAGGAGGCTGTGGTTTTAACAGCCTCTTTTCCCAAACCAGATCCAACTGACTCCATCAGAGCGGCGCAGATGGAAGCTGCCATCTCATCTCTGCCAGGATGTGTTGCTCTCGCTCCTATCATGAGCACAAAATTGACAAAACCACTGCAAACTGAAGGGCTGGAAGAGCAGCTGGAGGAGCTGCTGAGAAGAAGACACAGCCATAACATAGGAAGTCAGAAAGCACCAGCGATTCCCCGTGGTGACCCTCCATATGGGCTCCCTTGATGCATCCAAGAGCCCATGACAGAGGCCGCCTCCTGCAGCTGCCACAGCAGTGCTGCTCTGCCGGTGATGCTCCACCCGAGCACCCTTCCATCCCTCTCCATCGCCCCTTCCTCTGGGCCCCACTGACTATTCCCAGCAGCAGAGCTTGCAACTGTGACAGGCAGCCTTGGGCCAAAATGTTGTGGTTATGAAAGCATGGCAAGACGTTTCCTGTTTCTGAGCTACTTGGCTCCCACCAAACCTCATATGGCTCCGGTGGTTTCTAAAGGGGACTCCCTAGAAACAATTCTCCTACCTGTCCTGGTGCCCCATGAGATCAGGACTGGTGTTACTGCAGTAAAAATAGCAGAGCTATTGCTCATGGTAAGGCCACCATCATATTCAGGCATGCAACGGAGTTCCAGCAACCCCATACACCCATCTGCCCCAAGAAGATGCCACCCTGATGCCAGAGGCAGAGCGTTGGGTCTGCTTGCACGGTGTGGAGGGAAAGCACATCCAAGAGAAGTGCTCCCCTCCACAGCTGAAAACCCAAGACTTGTTTGGAGTTGCCCGGACTTGTCCTACATCACTGAGATCCTGCACTCAGAGTCAGGGGTCCATGGAAAGCAAGTGAGCAGAGAGGCTCTTCGGTGACAAGACCGAGATTTTCTACTGCAAATCTGAGACTTCCATCTGTACCTACCTCACAAAATTGTACAGGTCTGCTGATGGGAAATGTTGGAAATTGTTGGAAAATTGTTGGAAATCTCTTCCAATACTGGAAGAGAAAGAGGTGGTGTAGGAGGAGCCTTGAGTGCCTGACTGCCAGACTAGTACTAGCACTTCTCCGAGTGCTGCATAGTGGTGATGGAAACAGCTGTGAGAGGAGGGATATAACCAAGTCTGTGGAGATACCTCTGGCTTCTCTAGGAATGGGGCACACGTGTCATGCCGAGGACAGGCACAGACTGGAGGGGTCTAGAGCCCTCACTTGTAATATCAGAGCTGCATCTTGCATTACAGAGATGGCCTACAAGTGTTAAGTACAAAAGGGACCAGCAGTCACTTGCAGCAAGGTCAAGCTCCCGCAACAGAGCATGGTGGTTCCTGCTTCCACTGCAGAGCTTTTTATCTGCTGGCACTCCTGCCCTGGCAGTGATGCTCGGGCGAGGACAGCTCTTCGGAGATGCCTGGCTCATTTCCTGCCCTCTTCCATTGTTTGGTTTGCTCGTTTGTTTGTTTGCTTTTTCTGAATGCTCTCAATTAGGACTGATTGGGAAACTGCAAATGCCACGTTTTTTGCTGGAAAATGTTGATTCATCAAAATCAGCACTTCCCGCAGGACCGGACTGGTTTTAGCAAGGCAGGATTCAAAGGGATGAAGGGACACAGGAGGTTCAGGTGCCCGTTCTGCAGGCATCAGGGCAGGGATTTCATCCTCTGCGCCCGATTGCCCAAAACCACATGCTAACCGCCAGGCTCTGGGCTACCGCGGGGTGGACTCATCTCCTTCTGCTGAAAAATTTCAGGAGGTTTCAGCAAATGCAGAGTGGGAATTGTTTTGAAATCTTAAGATGGGGCAGGACCATCCTTTCCTACCCAGCTCAAGACGCAGTCTGCTATTTTCTCGGCAGGTTTGGATGTTAGATTGGATGGGGGTCTGGACACACTAGGGGCCCAGCTGGTGATTACCCAGGGCTGGAGCAGAAGAGAGAAGGATGAGTAGCAGAAAGGGGCTGTGATGGACATTCCCCACCATTCCCCCGCCTTTGTGCCTCCTGGGAAAAGGAGTCAGCAGGTCCCTTGGTGGAGAAGGGAAGAGGAGGGAGTGGTAACCACCTAGGGTCAGGGAGGGAAGGATGGCCCCACGTCTGCTTTGGGGACCCAGGCAGTCTGAGCTCTCTGCAGAGCACATGCAGCTGCCATTGCTCCCTTCCTCACCAAAGCAAGAGCTGTCCTGGAGGCGTACGGCATACGGTAAGCTACACTGCTCTCTGGGAGGTGCAGGAGAAAATACTGCATCAGTTTAAAAGCTGTAGAAAACCTAAAAAAAAAAGTCCTTATGAATACACTTTGCTTTCCAGAACTGAAAATAACACAAAGGGCCAGCTCTTCACTTTTTAAAAGCTGCAGCAAGGTGAAGGCCAAAGGAGAACAAAGGTACGTTTTCCTCTTTTTTCTGGGTCTCCAGGGAAGGAAACCTGAAGGCAACCCTACACACTTTCCACACTGGAGCACACAGCTCCTTGGCTTGCAAACGTGATGCTGCCGGCTTGCTGACCCTGCCTGCAGCAGGGCGGACAGCTTTAGACCCCTACCCCACCCAAACCTGAGGATGTGCAACAGCCCAGCATGTCCCTAACTGTGGGCCAGGATGGGATTTCTTTATAAAGCCCCCCTCAAACCCCTGTGCCCTCGCCCAGGCCATTCCCTGTTCTCAGATGTGCTTGGGAGATGCCAGATCTTATGAATTCCTGCAGAAGTGACTCAGGGACAGGGAATGCTGTATCCATTGACCTCCCTCCCCGCTCTTCCTCCTGCAGGGCTTTGCATTGTGATCTTTGGGAGAAAATGCATCCAGCCCCCTTTATTCTGACTCAGCAGTTGCTTTGAAGTGATTTTTGTGGTAGCGGTGGGGCATCATGCCCGGCTAAAATATCTTGGCTCTGCTACTCTCGCAACAAACTTCCAAAGGTCTCATGCTAGCGGTGGAGGGCAATTTGAAGAGAATGCAAATAAAGGCTTCGGTTCATTCATGCTGCTTGAATAGAGAATTGAAAGCTGAGCCACAGAGGAGATTGCAATACAAATTCTTTGGGCTGCTGAGTTGTTAACACTGCCTAGAAAAGAAAGGACCAAAGTTGCCCCTGTTTCCCGCGCACATGAACCCTTACTCAAAAGGGCTCTGCTCCGGTTTTGAGGAAAGGGGAGCAATGCGCACAGAAACGGGAATGGCAGGGAGCCGCTGCGGGGCACTGACTGGCGGGGTCCCTGGTGGCCGGGTGACAGACCATGTCCTCCAGGTTGCTGGATGGGCTTGCTGCTCCGGCTTATCTGGAGAGGAAGGCAAGACTGCCACTTTCCCGGAGCTAATCGGACTGTATTATTTCCTTTTCGGGAAGCCACAGATAGAAGAATGCTGTCTATTACCCTGGGAACTCACAGATTCACTTTATATAAGAAATAGCCAGACTGTACCCTGGGATTTATTTTTTTTTAACCATCTTATCAGCTTTTTAGGAAATTTTAAACCTGCTTACAACCTCTCTCCTTATCTGCATCGTGTTTCCTTAATAACTGACTTGCAGCAATGACCTGAGTTGGAAAGCATGCACTGAGCATATTCAGTGTTAACACCCCAAATTCCCTCTGATTTAGACCTACCTCTCCAAAGACACCTATTTTGGACAAAAAATAGCCCTTCTTCCTTCTCCTTTCACCCTGGGCAGGAAGAAAGCTTTAGGTCAGGCTATAAATTAGTCTGGAAAGTCATTGCCAGCACATTGTCTCTAGGTGAATTATTCCTCTGTGCAGCGGGGAGGAAGGAGGCTGTTTTTTTTCCGAGCCCAATGCCAGGCTGGCTCTCGCATCCCCTTGGTCCTGTTGGGCAGAGCAGGCAGGAGCAGATCCGGGACAATAACAGGAAGCGAAGCAAGCCTGTAGGAGTGCACAAGGAAATGATCCGAGCCTTAATCCTTTCCCTCCATCCCCAGCCGGCTTCAGGACTGGCAGCAGGAGGTGGATGAAGCATTTGGGCTCCTCTGAGCTCCTTTCTGTTACTGAAAGAGCCGGCCAAAATACGGCATTTTTTTTTTTCTGCCTGGTAAATGCCAGGATTTCCAGGATGTGCGTGGCTGCTCACACTGAAATTTCCCACAAAATGTTTTCAGATTTTGGAAGAAAATGGATAACGGAAATAAATTTGGCTTTTGATTTCTAGGCTGTTGTTTTTTGGGCTTTGTAATACTGGATTTTGGGGGTGGGATTTCTGTTTTACAGAACTGCCAACTTCCGAAATGTAACTTTTTGTCGGAAAATAATGCAGCTTCCTCTTTTCTAATCAGAAAACGGAAATCAAATATAAATGACACCACCCACCCTACATTGACGATAAACCATTCTGTGGAAGTTTCAATGGAAAAAATTTCTACCCTTTTTTCCACTTATCAGAAACCTCCTCCACTTTGGAGGCTCAGACCCAGCAGGGTCCTGGCTCTGCAGATGTGCCTGCAAGCGGATCTTGCACACCCAAGTTTCCAGCTTTTCCTACCTGGTATGGGAACGTTTGGGGGGATTTTTAAAACTTATCCCCAATAAATCCTGTCTTGGCCCCTGGGCCCCTGGGCTTTCCACCACCATTTCAGTGGTGAGAGAGAAATCACCGTGAAACAGCTCAAGACCTCACCCACACCTAGTAAAAACACACCCAGGATGCAAACCACAGCGTGCTGCTCTCCCACCTCTGAATTTGCTTTTTCAGTCACTTTTAAATGTCTGCAAGCTAAACCTGGCCACATTTTTCCAGATACTGACACCTTGTCCTGAAATAATGAATTCCAACCCCAAATGAGGAAAAAAACTGACCCCAAAAAATTCTGATGAAATGTAGACAGGTTATTTTTCAGACCTAGTCCCAGTGCAGGTATTGCAAGGCAGGTGTCCAAAGTGCCTCCCTGGGCACCCATGCGCATTTTGGTGAGCCAAAATATGGGTGCTTCTTGGCAGTGAGGAAGCAGTGGTGGGAAGGGGACGAGGTCGCCCTCCGCTTCATGCAGCTGGGGTGGGGAGGGGGCATCTGGCTCAGCCTGACTTAGGCCAAGAAGGTGGGAGGACCACCAAAGGCTGAAGCCCCTCTCAGAAAGTGCTCCTCCAGCAGCTCCTTTGCTCCTGCAAGATCGCTGACTTCACCCCAGGGACACCGAGCGGCACCGAGCACTAACGTCATGCCCGTTTTTCCTTTATGGTTTTGACTACAGAGCCCTGATGTCATTCTCAGGATGCTTTCCCTTAATCTTCACCCTGCGGAGCTGTTGCTTTGACTGCCCCATTTTGCTGTGCATCGCATTGAAGAACATAGGACTGGGAGCAACTTTCAAGCCATTCGCCTTGGCCCTTGCTAACCTCTCATCATTGTGCCATCATCTCCAAAAAGGCTTTTTACATCCCGATTTCTTCCTTTAGCCTGTGTGCAGCTTTAGTTTCTGGAACCTTTCCTGAGGAATTCATCCTCTCCTGTTGGGCTTCACAGTCCTCACAACCTGGAAAAGATCCTGAGGTTTCACATATCTGTTCAGAGCAAAGCAATTATCCGTGGCTCTGTCACAGAAATAGGGCACCACAAAAATGCTGGGAATCTGTTAAAGCCAGATTCCTGCGACGGCTTTCCCTTCTCCTGCAGTCCCAGCTGCTGCCAGGGGATGGAGTGCAGGGCAGCCCACAGCTGGATCCACCAGCCCTGCCTGCAGCTGCCTGGCAGCAACGTCTAGGGCAGGGCAAGGTGGCATGGGCACCAGGGACCCCCAAAATAGGGCAGAAAGATTAATAAATACAGACCACACAAGGTGTTGGAGGAAAACTCGCTGGAGACATGATGCTGGAGTAAGACTGCACCAAGGCCATGGGACCAACAGAGCTGGGGCAGCAAGAAGATGGCTGGAGCACTGCGAGCAAACTGCCCATCGACCCACAGGCTGCTCCCAACAGTGATGCCAGCCCTCACCAGCACGGCCAGTGACCTGGAGTGATGACGAGTTGGGTTGCTGCTGCTGCTGCTCTTGCTCTGGTCTTTGTTTAAAGGTGGTATTTCTCCAAGGAGGGTTTGGGTTGTGTTTCTGAACCTCCAGGCTCTTGAAGCTGGGACCACCAGCCCGACTTCCATACCCTGGAGCACCCTCACCACTGGTTCACTTGCTACCCTGCAGCGCACATCTCTGCTGTATGCTCTGGGGAAACTTTACCTGCCCAGTATTTCCTCGGATGCAGCACATACCTATGGAGTGTTTTGGGTCAGATGGGCATGTGTTTTTGAGCCAGAAATCCCCTTTTGAGCAGACCTAGGTTTAGGTCCGCAATAACCTCCTGCCCCAAAGAGCCTGTGCTGTGCAACAAAACCCTAGGCTCTTCTGGCTTGCCCTGGCACTGAAGGACTACCAGAGCATAGATATATTCCTGAGTATAAATATTGATGTTTCAAACAAAGCTGGGACATCTCCCTACCCAGCATTACCACTGGGCTGGTGCTCAAATCCTCACTCCCGCCTGCTCACAGGGCATTTCATGGCATCATGGTCCTCCTCCTCAGCCGTGACACAACTTTGATCAGCTATTCTGCTGTTGGGGATAGCCATTACCCGAGCCGGCATCTCTTCCCGGTGGGGGTGAGGCCCTAACGAGGGGTTATGAAATGATGTTGTAGCCAGCAGAGGGAGTGCTCAGAGCTTCAGCGGTGCACTGGGATGGCTTGGGAAGTGCCGGGAAAATGTATTAAATCCTGGCCAGAGTGATAGGGCGCTGAAACAGAGGTTCACCCTGGCTCAGCCACCAGCCTGGTGATGCTGAGCTGTGAGAGGATGGGGAAATGGATCTGCCACGAACCCCCCTGGAGATCTTGGGTATGAGGTGAGCCAGAGATGAGGATCCCCAGGGAGGGACATGCTCGAGCCTCTTAGACTTGGGTCACTTTGTAGTGCCTGCTCCAAGCCGTCACATGAAATTCCCCTGTTAATTCAGTTCTAGGTTTGGGCTCTTACAATTGCTTTCCAACTCAAGTCATTGCTGCAGCTCAGTTATTAAGGAATCATTCTATAGCATTTTATTTCCAGAGCAATTTGTACCTCCATCCCAGCACCAGGTTAGTCCTTGTGCCTGATGCTGGCGCCGGAGCCAGGAGGGACTCAGTGGGCTGGAAGCTGCAGGAAGCTCGGGCATTTTAGGCAGAGCTTCATTTGAATTTAGGCCAAACAGAACAACACACAGCTAATTTGTATTACTTTAGTGAATTAAATACTTAACATCTGGCAGTATCTATAACAGACTCTTATCTTAGGAAAAGGGTCTAAATTATTCTCCATGAAATGCCTCAGTGGTGGGGGGGACCGCTCCACTCACATACAATAATAGAAATATAATTAGTTACCCAAATGCACATCTGCAAAGACACGTGCCTGGTCCCCTCCTAACTGTGTGGATCCCACAGGTTTTTAAAGGAAGGCTCTTCAAGCACCAATGGGCAACTTTGCAACTTGTCTCTACGCAGATCAGTAACTAGAGACAGTAATGTAACTAAGTCAGGTGTCTCTGGGATTGAGTTAGGACAAGCCCGCAAGGGGATCCTGATGTGGATGAGATAAATATGTCATTAAATCACTTGCAGAGTGAGGTTATGTAGGGAAAGCGGGAGCGCTGAGTGTTAGGAAGATGTTGTGTATGGTGAGCACAACCACAGGCTGATTAACACCCCTTGTGAGCCTGATAAAAGACAATGGGCCACATTTTCACCACTAAATACATCAGGGATGAAAGGAAGCTGGGGAAAGAAGCAGAAAAGAGCAGCAGGAATGACCTAACCTGTCTGAAACCTGCCTTTCTACCTGAGAGCAAGGAAGCTTGCTGTACTTATACGAAAAAAGGTTGAGAGAGACTTGGTCGCAACTGAGAGGGTGGGTGTGAGAAGAGTCCTCATGGTGAACAGTGGCCAAACGCCTTACGAGATTTAATGTCTGGAAGGTGAAGTTAAGCCCATCTGGACTGGAGTGGTGTTTGGTGGGCAAAAGGCAACTACTCAGTGGGACAGTTCAGCTGTTGACACAAAAGATGTGCATCGCTTGAATCAATGGAAGATGAAGCTCATTCAATGGGAACTGGTTGCTCACCCCAACGTCAGGTGCTTGCTCTGGGAGCAGCTGGGTACAATTCTCTGGCCATGGCATGTAGAAAATCCCCCTTTCTCCACTCAGAACCTGTGTTTGAGGCTTCCCACATGCCTGATGATCTCACTGCTGCCTCAGACCCATTTCCCCTCTTTCTGCTTCGTCCCCTGAGAAGAAGGTGGGCATGGCAGTGTGTATTTACACCCTACAAAGAGGGGGTGCAGGAGCCATTGGGGAGTGATGCTATTGCTGTGAGGGGCTCCTCTGCAAGGCAAAGCAATACACGGATGAGGGCAGAGCCATGGGCAGTGAAGATCTCTGCTGGAAAACAACCCCATTTTGCAGCCCGTACCCCCTCACAGCCGAGACGTGGCAGTGAACCCTGCCACCAGCCCAGGCAGCCTGCTGATGTTACTGTTCCCTTCCCAAAGCCAGGATCAAATGAGGAGAATAAATCAACGGGAAGGAGAAGAGACGTCCTTGTTCGATCCTCCCTGCACTTGCTCTCCAATTAATATTCCTCCCGGGTCAGGAGAAATCTCATGCAGCTCTTGCAGCAGAAGACACCAACTATGTCGTGTGCTGTTAGCTGGTCCTAGCTTTTAGGTGGCAATGCCTTGACCCAAGACAGCCTGGTATTTCCAGTTTATAGCTACTCAAAATAAAATCTGGGAGGAGAGCCAGCATTTGCTTGTGATGTGGGTGACTCCTTCAAATCCTGAGCCTGTCTCGCTCACAGCAAACCAGGACTGGCAGACCTTCAGAAAGGTGGGGTGGCAAAAGCTGCGATGGATTCAGTGAAGGAATAGGGGAAAAAAACCAGTGCAAAATGGCTCAAGCAGTAATTTGTTTGGAATTTTGTTATGGTTAGCTCCAAATCAGCAAGCACAACCAAGCTGTCAGCAAATCCATTTTAGATATGAGCAGCCCTTTAAAATTTGCATCAGTCTTAGTCTATAATATTCTCCACACCTGCTAATACAAATTCCCTTTTTGACAACACCCGACGCCTGGTGCAGAAGCAAGAGAAAGCTTCATCCCACAGGGCAGTGGGAGCTCTGGGGTGATGTCTTTCCCCTTGGCTACCACACCGTGCCTCTGTAACAAAACCCGCACTGCAAACCATTTTATCTGACTATTTCTGATCGCCAAAGCGCATATCCTCCAGACAGCGCAGCAGAGATGTGGGCACCAGCACACACGCCCTGCTTGGGCACTCGCCGGAGCACAGCGAGGTTCAACACACTGGCGAAGGTCCTGCAGAAAACCTCTTGTGGCAGCAGCAGCGCCGGGGCTGCAGGTCCCCCGACTTCATCACAGAGCTGTCCTTCCCCACTCTGTCCGGGATTCCGACTTGCACACTTTGCTTTCCCTCCCCAACAAAGTCGCAAACCGCAGCAGGACGGCTGCAAAGCCCGGGAACAGCCCCTGGGAGGAAGCCCCGGGGGAAAGTGGTTGTCTGTCAGAGAGCCCCAGAGCAGCTCATATGATAAAAAAAAAGGCTGTGGTTGGGAGGCTGGCTCCCCACAGCCTGCGCCATGGCAAAGCCAGAGGAGAAGCAGGTGGGGAAGTAGCCACTGTTTGGGTAAACATGTGGCAGAGATGCCTTCCCAGCCAGGCGCCGAACACCGAAGCTGGCTGGAGCGCAGCCAAGTTAAACCGAGCAAAGTGCTCACAGCCCACAGCCCGTTGTGTCTGGTCTGAGTGGCTCTTGCAGCCTCGTGTGGGTATCCAGCACCTCCTACCCCACAGCTGTGGGAGTCCCCGTACCCAGAGCAGCCAGGTTTGGGATGCAGGGATGCTGCTGCTTGCAAGGGAGCTCCATCTTCCCTCTGTGCTTAAGAGCTCCCAATGCTCTCGTCTCTAGCAGATGGTCTCTTAAAAGCATCACAGGATCAGTCCTGGTGCTAGAAAGTGGTGGGCAGAGAGGGGTAGGTCGCAGGGGCTGGCACGTTTGGTAACCAGAGGCCACGTGCCGGTGGCAGGGAGAAGAGCAGCCCAGAAGGTGGGAACCACCACCAAAACCCTCCAAGCACAGTGGAAACTACTTCCTCTGCCCCAGCCTTCTGCTGCGGCCTCATGCAAATCATGCAGCCTGCTTGCAAACTAGCTCCATTCCCTGGCTCTCACCTTCCCATGAATTACCCATCGGCCAGAGCAGACCCTCCAAAGCAATTACTGAAGCTCAAGGGCTGGTTTCCCATTTTATTGTGGTGACCTGGGGCTGTTTTCACTCCCAGGACCAGAGCCTGGCTCTGGCCGTTGCTATCCTGGCAGAATCATGCCCAGAAAAGCATGCTTAATTTAAAAGCCAGGTGCCAACATCCCAAGCCAGTTGTTTAGACTGAATTAAAGGTTTTTGGAAAAAAATCAGTCTGACTTAAATTCCACCCCCCTTCCCCAAGAGATTGCTCCCTATCTGGTTGCCTCCGAAGGTGGGAGCAAAGGCTTCGCAGTGAGTCATCTTTTACTTTGTATACCCCGACAGTGCTATTACTGCTTTTATGTTGGTCTCCGGGAACGGCGAGGGTGGTGGTGGGTGGGAGAAAGCAGCCGTGAAACAGGCATCAGCCACTGGAGGGGTTTTGTGCCCCAATTGCATTGCTGCATGTGGGGGGACCAGTGAGGCATCCCCAGAAATATTGCCCTCCCCAAGATGGTTCTGGCTTGGGGCAGGACCTGCCACCCTACACGAGTCGGGTCTTGACAAGGGATTGGGACGGGAGCTTTTGAAACACCCCAGTGGCTCGGGCAAATATGAGATGATGCTTATGTAAGTTAATTAGGGAGTGAGGGCAGTACTCAGCCTGCCCAAATGAGCCTGAAGCCCCTGGGCTGACTCACTGGAAAGAGCGAGGTTCACCCAGAAAGAGATACCGAAGCAGCCTGTAAGAAACAGCAGCTGCAGGCACTCATCACCTCCGATGATGGGAGCCCTGGAGTGGGACCCAGCAGGTCCGGCCTGAAATAATTCTCCAGCTCCGACACTAAGGTTTGTTGGAGGGAAAGCAACTTTACTCTAAAAGTCCCTTTTAGGGGATGCCTGCTATCCGTTGCTAGATTTTTCTCTCTCCTTATATCACACACAGAGACAAAGGAATTCATTCTATCTCTGGAAAACATATTTTTCTTTTTCTCCCTTTGGATTAGGTTAGTGGAGAAGAGGTTGTTTCAGTCTGGCACCTCTTGTGGTTACTGTGCTTGTTTTGACTAAAAACCACCCTTGTGATCTGTACATATTTGAAATGGTTGCCTTTAATGCAAAAAAATCTAAACAAAAATCTACGCAACTTACTTCCAGGCAAAAAAAAAATCTTCTTCTGCATGAAGATCTACCTGGTGGACTGAGATGGCTCAGCAAGAAACCCACCTGGAAAAAAAAAGGGAGGAGTGGCAGGCAGATTTGAACCAGGGATGCAATTTCCATTGCTGTAATTACACTTGCTAATCATTAATCACGTCCAGGTATTTGTGTAGCCACAGAGGCTCACCGCAGCCACCTCTCGTAACTAGGGTTGCCCTAAACTGGGGACTGCTGAAGTCGAGAGCATTATTTCCACTAATTTTTGTGTTGTCTCATCAAACATTTGTTCATGCAGGTGTTTTAGCTACTCTCTGGGTACCGTGGCGTGAGCAGCATGTCCTTGGACTCAGCTCAAATGAAGGCAGAGGGACCACCGCAGGGTGAGGGAGGGCCATGCATTGCACACAAGCAATGTCACAGGGATGGAGGAGCCACCTTCAGCTCATATGGGTCAAGGCATTAGGAAATTGATTGTAGGGGCTGCATCCCACAAGCTTCACCAGGAGCAAACTCACCGAGGGTTAGAAGCCCAGCGCCACGGGAGGCAGCTGATGGTGTGTATATCCACATATGGATTATGGAGGGAAAGGTTCGTGGGGGGTCTCCCTTGGCTGTAGTGATATCTTGCGTTGCAGTTTTCTTTAAACTGTGGGGAAGTTGGATTAGGTGAGGAATTCCACAATTTCTCAGCTTTTCAAATAACATGTCTGCGATATCACCCAGTCTGACTCGTGCTCCCACCTGCCTTGGGAATTTGGTTAACCCTTTGCCTGTTGACTTCGGGACTTGCACCGGGGCTTCATGGAGGGCCTTTTTGGAGATTGTTACCTTTGGCTGATGAAGAGATGGGGACTCAAGTGGCACTGCCAAAGTGATGCCAGAAATAGGGGGTAGCATCTGAATCACCTGCCATTTGGCTCTACCTACTTAGCCAAGCACTTGCTTCCCCCTCAGCACAAAAATATATGTGTGCACACACACGCACGCCTGCACGTGCTATGCAAGCATACCACCTGCTGTTTTGAAACGCTACATGTATTTATTTTGGTGGGGGTTACCTTCCTAGTAATTAGTAATTAGCTTAGCAGTCCCAAGGGTCCTACCCTGTGAGGTCTCCTGCTCCAGGAGTGCTGGGATCTCTACAAAACCCTTGCTTCTCCCACCAGAGCCTTTCTGGAGCACAACCGGTACCATAAAAAAGCTTCCCCCCCATCACACAGGATTGCATTATATCTATTTGCCCTGCAACGCTACTTGGAGATGCCAACCCCATCTATACACCTGTCCTTGAAGGTTAAATAGCCCTGATGGCCAATAGGAGACAGTAAAGATAAGGTTTTCAAGGGTGCATTGTCCCAGGTGGAGCCATGCGCAGGAAGCCCAAAGCCACCCCCATGCACCTTCCCTGGTTCCTCCACCCGCTGTCCCCATGTGAGAGACCCTGGGAGCCTCCTGCCAGGACAATCTGGTGACATCCCCAAGCCCACCCTGGCTAGGACCTGGCTAGGGGCACAATCCCCACCTCGGCTGCCTCTGCTTTGCCAGTGCTGCGCCACACTATCACCTTGCTCAGTGGATTTTTCAGCGGCAGAGTATAAACATTTCTAGTGAAGTGCACTTAGTGTAAGTTGCTTTGCCAAGTGCTGTTGCCTCCCCTCCTTCGTTATGATTATGAGAGAGTGTTTTGTTTAAGCAAGAAAACAAATTGCCCACACATCCTACCTCCCCGTGGGTGTCCATCACCCACAGCAAGGGCAGCGTGGTCTGGAGGGGATGCTGGCAGCACAGGTGAGCACAGGGTGTCCCTGTGTCACCTGCTTCAGGAATGGGAACGAGGGGAGGATGCAAGTGGGGACCTTATTGCAAACTCCCCTATGCCTGCTGCCAGACATAGGTATCAAAAGTCCCATTCCCTAAGGGAACGAGGCAACGGGGGACAGATTTATTCCTGCCCTGAGCTGATGGATGGGGATGCAAACCAGAGAGAAATTAAGTGACTTGCCCAAGGTGACATGCGGATGCAGTGACGGAGGAAGACTGTACTCGGCGTGTGGGAGCCCTGTGTGAGCCCCACACTGCCCCTTCTCCCCACGTCCTCCTTTGGGGTCTTCACTGCTCAGCTCAGACCCAAGGGCACCAGTGGCTGGGCCCGGCAGCCCATTTATCCTGCCCAAAAAGCCCCCGTCCTGAAAGAGTGATGGGGTAGCCCCTGCCAGGGTTGGCAATCGAGGTGGAGATGGGGATCCCTAATAAGGGGTGAAACCCTGGCCTGGGGCAGATGCTGCCACCCAACCCTTTGCCTGAAGACAATGAGAGCTGCAAACAAAGACCCGAACTGAAGCACAGCAGCAATGCAAAAAGAAAAAAAAAAAAAAAAACAGAGGAAGAAATGCCTGAAAGATACATAGCTGGGATTCCTGAACCCCTCAGAGGTATTCGGGCTTAGCCAACAGGCTCAGGGTTTTTTTTTCAAAGCCATTAATTACACAACAGAGACGTATCTGCACCACTCCACCTCTCCGTGGCAAATAAGGGCCCCGTGTATATTCCCTAAAATGCATCACCCTCTGCACTCAGTGCCATCGCCTCTCTCGGGCACTTGGAAAACTAACCCATCACAGGGTGATATTTCCAGCTGCTCTTGTGTCTGATTTTCTGCGGAGTATTGAACGGGTGCTCAAAGCATGTGCCTCCAAAGGGCACATCTGAAATACGTGAGCTGCATCAGTAGTGAATGCCAGAGGATGTGGCAGAGCGTTGGAAATACCACCCCACTCACCTGGGCAGCTTTGCTGAGCGAGCTGACTGCTCGACGAGGCCGAGGGGAAGCTCTCCAAGAAGCTGCACCAAGGAAAAATCAGTGCAAGGACTGCATCTACTTCCAGCACAGCCCATCACAGGCATTGCCACCGGCCACTCAGCGATGGCTGCTCTGTTGAAGCTGTGGGAGAGGACCTCAGCAGCAACTGCTGTGTCTCTTTTTTTGAGGAAGAAGAATTTATTAAAAGTTTGCCTGCTTTTGCTCATGGATCCAGCAACACGCAGCCAGACTGACCAGTTCATACTGATGCTCCCGGGAGCAGGATAAAACATTTTTAAGGGTGAACCCTGAGTTTTCCAAGTCAGGGCAGAGTGAAGCAGTGTGTGTGAGGGTGCCATGCTAGGGGGTGAGACACAGACATGCTTAGAAGGCACAGTGTGCTCCTGCTCGGAGGCAGGTGGCATCCCTGCAGCCCACCTTCCCGCTGCTCAGCTCCTCCCCGGGGGACACGAGGATGCCCGCTACTAGCACTGCCTTCCCAGAGCATCCTCGTCAGGCTGTCCTTGCAGGGACACAGCTATGGGGCGCAGTCTTCACCCCAAAGAGCTTCTAGTCCAAAGGATTTCCCACTGCCTCCTGCAACGTGTTTCATTTGCAAGCTGTTTGGACTCAGAGCTTGCTCTGTAGACAGACCCGTATTTGCACAATACTCTAAAGAGCCAACTTCATCCCCTGGTGCTTGGAAGAACTAATTGTACCTGCTGGAGCTTTTATTGGTCCTTAAACAAGCTTGGACCTCTTCTTCCCCATGACATTCCAGTGAGTATTTTCATGGAAATGCTTTAAAAAAAAAAAAGGAAAACAGGAAATGGTGATGTGCTTAGCTGTTAATATAGGCACAGACCCATCTTCATTCTCTGCTACTGTATTTGTTGCACATTTTTGACACAAATAATCAGACAAAACTTGGAGCCTTCCAGGCTCCCTCTGCAATGAAAAGAAGCTGAGGAGAGGGTGGGCATTTCTCCTTACCTACCCTATTCCACCCTTCTCAGAAATCCCTTTTGGGAAGCCGTTAGCTGAGCCGGAGTCCACTTTGGCAACCAGGGATGACCAAGAGATGTTTGCTGTTCCACAGATGATGGGGAGAAAGGAGACACTTCTCTCCCTTTCTGGGATCATCTGACCCTGGGACCCTTTGGCCTCCTTCTTTTGGGCCATGCTGCAGATGGCATCCCAACAAGCAGACCCACTGAGTTTCTCTTGCTGAACGTCATTCATGCTTTCTCAATTCCTACCTTGCACTCGGCCACCGTGACACCTCCCTACCCTGCGTCCTCCTTCCCGCAGCCTCTTGAGCCAAGCGAGGCTGCTCAGGCTGGAGCTTTTCTCTAGTCACTGGGGACGTTGAATTTTAAAAGACGCTACAGGAATACCAAGTCTGTCCAGCCCACAAAAAATGCATAGTCTTCTATATAAACAGGGGTGGAAACACTTGTGTCTTTTACCACTGTCACAAATTCCTCTGGCATGGTGCAATAACTTACCTCGGAATAACTTCATTTTTGCTATGCTCAGCACCCTCCAGGTCCTCAGGATGCATCTGCCAACACCCCTTCTGAACACCTAAGTCCAACAAGTGCTCCAAGGCATCAGTAGACCTGGGCAGGAGTTGCTACAAGAGTCCCTCTTTTGCTCTGAACATGCCAAAAAAACGCCCTCTACTGATGCCTAAGGGCATCCCACTTTTCCCCTGCCCATATAACAATCCTGCAGCAGAAACCCTCTGGGCTGGGAGCACGGGCCTGAAATGCTCTCCCCAGCCAGGGGTGCCAAGAGCCCTGAGCAGACCTGCCCAGCCTCTGTTCTTGTTTGCTCCTTGTTGACCAGGGGCCCCAGGTGAATTATTTCTCCCACTCTCAGTTCTTTGACTTCAGTTTCACACAGGGACCTTCCATATATCACATCCCCTTTCGACAATGAATCTCTCCAGTTCCAACAGTTTAGTGTGCCCCAGGATCAATATATTTTAGCAGCATGCAAGGACACGGTGTTATTGCCAGGCTCCTGGGTTGTACAAAACAAAAGGTATCGCTTTCTTAAAGCCACTGAAAAACACTCTGGGCCAAGTACGATTATTCCTCTGCCATTAAACAGCTGTGTACAGGACTCCAGCTAATCACTCTCTGTTCTCATTAGGGATGACTTTTTCTCCTAGTCTTCAATGACAGGACACCCAAACCCATGGCCCACCCTGACCCTCTTTTTGTCTCGTCTTGGACATCTCAACCTGCGGTGCCCAGATGTGTTGGGCATGTCAGTAAAGCAGTCTGATTTCTCCTGGTTGTCCTCACTCTTGACATATGAGAACATAAGGTGCTTTACAAACTGGGGTACCTTTGTAATGCTGTAGGCACAGCACCTGAACCATGCACCTCAAATCCCCGTTCTGCTCACCTTGTCATTTGTGGTATAATTGTGAAATAAGCCAAACGAGCATCACAGGGTGTCTTGGTTGGGCTGGGATTAGGTGACCTCTCCCCTCTTTGGATTATAGGTGGAGAGGAAGGGAAAAGTCATGTAAATGTCCCCTTCCCTGAAGGTATCTGCTTGGCTCAGCTCACCGGCAGCATCACTAACATCCACCCTGGCCCGTGACCACTGCATTTTTGCAGCTATTTACATTTCTCTGCCTTTGCTGAAGCTCACATCCCTGCCTACAAGGTCCAGGCTGGCCCAAGCTTTTCTGTTCTTCCCTCTTTCCCTGGAAAGCTTTCCGGCTCATCGCCACATGTTGGTGGCCACCCACGAGCCGCTTTTATCAGCTCAGATGGGCAGCGCCATCAGGGGGCTTTGCAGCCTGCCCAGACGCTTCCACAGCTGCTGCAGCAGCAGAGGTTTTCTCTCCGAGTCCTGGGCATCCCCTGGTTGTTTCAGGCCACCTTTCAGATGTTGCTTTTATTCCAGCTCCCGCTTTAGACTCATTTAGTTTCAGCTCGCTTTGGCTGACTTTGCTTTGCAAATGCTGTCCTTGCTCCTTGCGAATTTAACGGGAACCCGTGACCGCGATTTCTCTCCCGAACCGCGCCGATGACCACGGAGGTCAGACGAATGCAAGACACAGTGGGCTATTTTTATTTTTATTGCGTTTCCAATGGTTTCAGGTGATGCTTTGCTGCAGCCCAATCCATTTTCAAACCAAAATGCTTCCTGGGATGCTGTGTTTTTGCAAGCCTCTTGGCTGTCATTGCTGTGGTCCAGAGGCCCTCCTCTCCCTCTCTTTCTGCCTCCCTGTCCTCAGGCTAGCTGCGTCCTTGGCTTTACTGGTCCTCCTCCTGCTCTCCTTCGCAGGCCCTCCTTGCAGGCAATGCCAGGAGTTGGAGTTTGGGGTGGAGGCAGCTATTGTTCCAGCTATCTGCAGTGTAATGTTCCTTACGACTGTATTAAATGAAGGGCGGAGGTCACACATCCCTAGTTTAAATTAGGTTTAGGCTGACCTTTAACAATATTACACTCGTGGATCCTCTCATAACTCACCGAATAAACTCCCAGAGGGTTTTACCACCTCCCTCTTTTCTTCCTACTGTAAGGATGCCCGAGGCTTAATGTGCTTCTCTCCAATTTCGCTTTGATTTCTAATCCTATCCCCTTCTCCCCCTTCTCCCCCCCAAATACAGATATATTCACTCCTTTAAAGGTGGGGAGAAAGAACCTGTTCCTTTTCTCTTCTGGGCAACAGCTCTTTCTTTTGTGTCTCTTTCTTCCCTTCCCCGCCCCCCTCCTCTTTCTTGACACAATGCACTATTTATTTGCACTGAAGGATAACTAAGAAGCAATTAAAAGATCAAAAGGCACAAACACAAGTAGATCCAGTGGCAACTTGTGGGGTTTATTTTGCTGCTGCTGCTGCTGCTGAAGCTTCACCAAACTGCTGCCTTGTTTTTCCCCCAGCAGGAGAGACACCTCTCTTACTGGGTCGCCTCTTCCTCCGAGCAGACTTTTTTATGATCGCTATTTTTCACCCCCATTGTTTGCTATTGCAGTTGTTTACTGGAAAATCACTTGTTTTTCTCAGGGAGATTAACCCTCCAAGCTTTCTTTTGTCTACTCTCAGGAGGTCCTTGTGGTGAGCTGGGGGAAGGGAAGGGAGCTGGGCTCCTTCAGCTATTAACAGTAGCTTACAGCCCTGCTTACCCCCCTGCCAAGGTTGGGTCCTTTCCTTTGATGGGGTTTTGCTTTTGCAGTGAGGAAAGGTGGTTGCTCTTTGTTAAGCAGACCAGCTCTGCTGAGTGGTTTGCAAGGACCCACAATTGCGATTTACTAAGTCCTGGGCATCTAGGAGAAACTCCTAAAACCAAAGGTAAGCATCGATGGAGATACCTCTTTTTGGGAGAAGTCCAGAGCCCTGACACATACCGGCAGATGCTCAGTCTCTTTGACGGCCAGACCACTGCTTCACATGCTTAAATATTGATGTAGGAGCTGAGATTTGATGCCTGTGTTTGAGTCTGGTGTGCACAGAACCGTTTTCTCAGCATCACATGTCTCTCCCAGGTGTGCCAAGGTTTCGGTTGAAGCCCACAGCCCTGGCACCAGGTCTGCTGGGTGGGATACGCAGCAACACAGCCCAGAGAAGCACAGCCCAGAGGACAACCCAGAGAACAGAAGGATGCTGGGGAGGGCAGGATGTCCAAAGCCTAGTGAGAAAGGACCAGTCCTGCTCACACTGTCTTGGGTGTGTTGAGGGCAATTCCAACTGTTCAGAGCTGCACCAGGCGCCCCATCCTTGAAAGAAAAAAGTGCAAACTTGAAAAAAAGAGAAAAAAAAGTTTTCTTTATTGCATGTTGGGGCGAGGGCTGCTGCATCCTTGCCCTTTCACGCCACAATGTATGGCAAGCGCTGCCTGAGATGGATCAACCTGCTGCCCAATCTCAGGCAGTTCTGCTCCTCTCTGCTCCGAGGAGGGTGCATGCCCGGTGGCGCAACCTGGACTGCGTGCCCCTGCAAGGGGGCTCCTACCCAGGCAGCAGTGAGGGTGCGGGCAAGGGCCAGGGCTGCCTTAGCCACTGGTGGAAAGCGAGCGGGGTCCCTTCTCCTGGGGCAGCCGCTTCCCCGGTGGGGCAGGCTTGATGGGTAGGTCTTTGGGAGAAGGTGAGTTTTGCCTAGTGCAGCACAACGCGACTGCCATGCAGCACCGGCGCAGCAGTGGGAGCGCATTCAGCCCGCACACTGCTGTACATGCACAGTGAAGCCTGGGAAAAGTCCCTTTGGCTTAAAGGCAACAGTGCTCGCTTGCAGAAGCCCGTGGGAAGCAGAGGCGACCTAGCGAGCTGGAACTGCTCTGCGAAGGTGCTCTACGGGGTGCAAAATCTGAGTGCCGCTGCCCTGTGGAGGGGGAGCATCCATGTTGTCCACAGGGATGTGCACGGGTGGACGCGGGGGCTCGCTTCTGCTGAGGCGGAGTCTTGCCTGCCTGCACTGGGACGCGTAACACGGGGCAGGGCTCAGGGGCAGGCGTGTGAGCCCAGGGGGGCCGTGCGGCCCGCACCCCTGAATGACCGTGCCTTTGCCAGGGAGCCCTTCGGAGCAGTTTGGGGGCTGGCACGGGGCAAGGCGGCCGGCGCAGACACCTGTGCCCTGTGCACACCTAGAGAGAGCCCCGAAAGCGGGGTGGGCAAAGCAATCTCCCGCTGCCCCCTCTCACCCCCCAGGGCTTGGGGCTCGCCATCCGGCAGCGAGAGGTGCTCAGGGGGTGCACCCCAGCATTTTGGGCAGGGGCTCGGGGCGGGGACCCCCACCTCCTCCCCTCACCTGCGGGGAGGGCGGGGGATGTCCGCAGCCCCCCGCCTCCCCTGGGCTGGCCGGGGTGGTTAAAGCCCCCACCCGGGAGCAGCCCGCGAAGAAACCGTGCGGCAGAAACTTTCTGTACCCTCTTCCCTCCCCGAGCTGGACTCCGGAGGGTTACGAGGGAGAAGGAGGGAAGAAAGGAAGGGAGGGAGGGAAGAGAGGGGGTTAGACCGCTCTGCAACATTATTGGCTGCGTGGCCGGGCTGGTGTTCGCTGGGGAAGTCAGAGCATGCCCATTGGGGGGGTATAAAAGGGGGGCAGCCGGAGCGCCCTGTCTGTCTCCTAGCTCGTGGGGCAGCCAGCCGGGAGCAGCGGGCAGTCAGGCAGCCGGCCCCTCCGCCCCGGCCAGGGGGACGCAGTCAGTAAACACAAAAGTGAGAGCCACCCAAGGGGCAGCCAAAGCAGGAGGAGAGAAAGAGAAGGAAAAAAAAAAAGGGGGGGGGGAGAAAACCAGAAAAAAAGGGGGAAAAAAAAAAGAAAGAAAAGGAAAGCGCTCGCTCGCTCTCTAGAATAACAAAATACCTGATCGTAACAAACAACATCCTTCAGACAAAATCAAGCAGGGACTTGACATACCAAAAAGGCAAGGCGAGGAGAGCGAGCCAGGGCGCGGGGAAGGCGAGCCAAAGCCGCGATCGCTGTCAGGGCAGGAGAGCAGCATGTCAAGCGCCGGGGCACACACGGATGAGCGCTGCCGGCAGCCTGCCTTCCTCCCCGGCCCGCCGCCGCCGCAAGAAGTTGAGAGTAGCAGCGGCAGCGCCAAGGTAAGCGCCGCTCCGCGCCGCTCCGCGCCGCGCCGCCGCTCCGCGGGCAGAGGCAGGAGGGCTCCCCCGTGCCGTGCTGTGCCACGCCGGGCAGAGCCGTGCCGTGCCGCGCCGCGCCGTCCCCGCTGCCCGCCGTCCCCACGCGTGTCACTAGAGGGACCCCGAGAGCCGGCCCAGCCGCGGGCTGGAGGGGCGGCCCGCTGCGGTGGGGTGCGCGGGGTATCCCCGGGGGGCGCCCCGCGTCCCGGCGGCAGGGGCAGCCCGACGGCCGCCCGCACCTCGCAGGGCGGGTGCTGGCAGCGGGACCTCTTGCGCGCGGTTTGCGCGCCCTTTGCGCGCCCCGAGCGGCGGCGGGGAGCCGGCGCGGCGCGGGGCGGTCCCGCGTGGGGAGCCGCGGAGGGGCGTGCGGGGCCGGCTGGCAGCAGCGCGCGTGTGCGGGCAGCCGCGGCCGTGCGGGGGCCGGGCTGGCCCGGCGGCGGGGCCGGGGCTATGCGAGGTCACGCAGGGCTGGCGGCCCCCGGCTGCCCGTGGCGCTCCCTCCGCTCGCGGGGTTGTTTTGGGAGCGGGGAGACGCTCGTAGCGGCGCGGCGCAGGGAAGGGACAGACAGTTCTCCGGCTTCGGAGAGCGGGGAGATTATTAAACTCTCTTCTGCAAAACACTGCGGCGTGTTCGGTCTCGGAGGGATAAAAATACAGAGAGGAAAAACAAGAAAGCGAAGCCAAAATGGAGTGAGAGTTAATGGTTGGCATGCAGCCTTCGACTTTGTGTGATTTTTTTTTTCTTCTTCTTCCTTCCCAGTTGCTTTTCCCTACAGTAATTGTTTTAAGAGCGCAACTTGGAAAGGTTTTAGCACTCTGTTGAGCAGTAGGGAATTGGGGCACATGAGGAAACTCGGATTTAGCGTAACTGTACCAGCAGATGTGGCTGCCTTGCCTCGAGCCAGTGGTACTTAGCAGGGTTTCTGATACGCCAGGTCTCACTCAGGCGGCGTGGAGCAATTGAGTGTAAAAACAAGGTTTGTGTGGGTGGTTTTAAATGGACACCTCGGGAGAACCGCTGCTTTCAACCCTCGAGTTGAAGCTTCCTATACAAAGTCTGTAGTTTTCTTCCAAATGTCGGGATGTGCTTGGGAGGCCAAGGCCTGGTTTTCTGTGGGTTTATTTCTTGTCAGGTTGCATGTGTGTGTGTGTGTGTTTTTTCCTTTTACTTTGCAGGGTTTGCATGTTGGGTTTTTTATTCCTCCTCTTGCCTTGATTTAGAGTGGAGTTGAGGAGCCTGGGTCGTGGGGTTTTGTGAGGGTTACTTTGTGCTGTGGACATCTGGAGGAATAAAACTGACTGACACTTCTGATTTTAGCTTCACTGAGCTGTTTTGGACCCAACTTGACAATTTTGGTGGGGGTGAATGGGTCAGAGCTGTAAATCTTGCTCCACGTTGTCGACACCCACACAAGTTCACTCAGCCTTTCAAAGGGGCTATCTGGCTCCTGTGAAAATTCATTAAGGGATAAAAGATTTGACACCACAGGTCCCCTCCCACTGCCACATGAAATTTGAGAGCCAAAATGTGTCTGCGTGTGTGTCCCAGTGCTTTTTCTGACAGGTGATCCTTTTTGCAGCCTGGCTGGAGGGCTGCTGCTTTGACCAGGCAAGCCGGAGGTGTCAGTGCATGTCTTCCCATTGATTCCTATAGGCTTCGGAGTGAGCCTGGCTTGCCTCGTGAAGCACCAGAGAAAAGCATTTCTGTACTTTTCTTTTTTTAAATAAAGCAAACACAGCAGGTGAGGTCTTATTTTTAGAGGGACCGAGGAGTTGGTGTGTTTCCAGCAGTGCATACGAGCACTGGAAGTGGCTCACCCTCTCCCCGCTCGTGTCCTGGGACTGACCTCTCCGATCCTTCTTTGGGTTGTCTTTGCTTTTAAAGGCTGCTGTGTGTCTTAATGGGGCAAAGAGATATCGGCCTCCCTCGACACGTTTGCATGAGAGGTCAGGAGAGGTGGGGGGCACCGGGGGAAGAAATCCGCCTTGGCGTTGCAGCCCGGCTGTGAAAGGGTTGAAGCTGCTCTGCCAAGACATAAAGCAAGTTCAACGTGTTGTGGGAATATCACTTGCCAGTAGACTCCAGTCACCACAATTTCTGATTTAACAGCTTAACTTGCTGTTAACTTTCCCTGATATACTCCAGGTTTTGGACGGGAATGCAGAAAGGAGAGAGGAACAATAAAGAAAGGGAGTTAAGTGAGGCTACTAAAATGGACTTAAATCCCTTCCCTGGGTCCTGCCAGCTGTCTTTAGAAGAGTTAAGCAAGATTGCATTTCCTTTTTTTTATGCAATAAATCAAATGTTTCTGGGCTGCATACCAAAATTTGTGCAATACGTTCTTACTCCCCAGTGGGGTGAGTAAATGGTACTGAATACCCCATTCACCTTTTTCAGCTTGATTTTTCCACAGCTACGGTAGTCCTTGCTGCAGCACCGATAGATGCGGGGTGCAGGCAGCGCTCCCCTGCCTGCCCTGGCCTCTGTCCCGCAGGCAGAGGGGGCAGGCGTCTCTCCCTTCTCGCAGGATGGGAGGCAGAAAGGTGACCCCCCCAGCGCAGGGCAGAGTGGGCTGCTGATGGGGACAAGCAGTGAAGACAAAAAAGTGAGGGCTAAAAATAGCAGCAGCATTGCCAACCTCAGCCATATAAATGTCATGCGAGCCAGGTGCCAAGAATCAGGAGTTGTTTTTTTTTTTTTTCAAGCCTGAGCTAAACAGCAAAACCCCTGGTCCTGGGTCGGTTTTATTTGCCTGACAGCACGAAGGTCGAAAGTTTTGTGTTTTGAAGCTTGCTTCTTCCAAGCTGCGGGTTGGAAATCTCATCCTTTCTGTTTTAGATGAAAAGGGAGGCTCTTCTGCAGTACAGCATGTGTCAGCTCCTCTCCCTTCGGGTACCGCTGGGCGCCTCATCCCGGTGCCTCTGCCCAAGATGCAGCCCCAGGGTGGTTTTCGGCTGCCAAGGCACCTGCGTCTCCCCACCGGCCTCTGCTAGCCCTCTGCTACTTGGCACCTCAGGGCGTCATGGCCTGGCGCCCTGTGCGAGGTTGCCTGTGGGCAGGGGCGGCACTTGCTTGGCACATGCGAGGTTGGCGTGCGCCTGCGTCCTGCCCCTTCGGGAGAACTGCACTCAAAACCCGGTCAGCTCCCTGCTCTCCTGGGGCTGCCCTCCGTGAGGAGTAACACAGAGAGACGTTCAGCATCTCTTGCAGGCAATCGTTGGAGTAGCGAAACATCAGTCTGCCCGATTTTTTTTGGAGGGGTGGAGGGTGATGGAGGCTGGGATGCGCAAACTGGGATTTTCCCATCCTGCACACGCTGCTGGGTTTAGACTGATGACTTTTCGCTGTGCTCCCTTTTAAATGCTGCAGTGCTCCACAAAGAAGTGAGATTTTTTTTTTTCTTTTTGCTGTCCAAATCCAAATTTTGCAGACTGGGCCATCTGTCAATTCCCTCCTACGTTGTTCTGTTCATATTAAATTGTAATGAAGGCCAGACTGAAGAAGGAATTAGGTCAGACAGGAGGTTTAGTCTCTGTTTTTGGGGAGATGTTTGTTGCCCAAGAGAGGCACCGTGGTTTGGTTGGCTCAGCACAAGCCTGGATGCAAGGGATGCCTGAGCTGTCCTCTGAGATTTGGCAACAGGGCCTTGTAGCATTGTGGCCTCTTGGCCCCCGACTCCCTAGAACTGGACAGAAATCGTCGATCCAACTGATTCTGCAGCAAATCCTGAAAAAATCCTTTAACGGCCTTGGGCAGGAGCGTGGCTCCACTACAAACCTGCCCTCAGGCTCTCCCCCGGCACACCGCAGCTGCTCCAAGAGGGCCCTCTCTGTTGGCATGTCCCTGCTGGCTGGGGGCTGCCGAGAGGTTTTTGGGGGTTCCCAGCCATGGGTGCAGCAGCCTGTGCTGCGAGGGGGTAATACGCAGGAGACCCAAGGCAGCCAGGAGCATCCCGTGCGCAGCAGCTTGCGGCCAAGCTGGCTCCAGCAGCAGCCTGGCTTCACGCGGGGACCTGAGGATGCGGGGGAAGGCAGGAGAGGGTCATGAAGGATGGAGAGCAAAGCAGACCCTTTCAAGGCAAGGAGAGGCCAGTATCGTGCTCTCATGGCTTGTCTGAGCCTCTCCCGTGCCAAGAAGGCTGCTCTCAGGTACGATTCCCAGGATGTTACAGGGCAGCTGTGCAACTAAGAAATTCCTCTTGCATCACCCTCTTGTACACCACGTGGGGTCCGAGCCCTCATTAGGAGGAATTCGGCACTCAGGTTGTTGGGCACCCGGCATGTCTCGCACTGCTGTTCCACCACCCCTGGTTAAAACCGCATCCTGAAGTGTTTGAGCTCTGCAGGCACGTGAGGGGGAATGGCAGCCAGCATGGCTGATTCAACCTGCTTTGGCAAGAATGAAACTTTGGTAGGCGTAGCCTCTCTCCTAGTGGAGACGGGACCTTGTCTGCTAGGAAAGCGCCCCGCTTACCTCTTGCTGCCTTATTTCTGTTACATCTCACGTGAGAGAAGCTTTCTAATAAAAACTGAAGGTTTTTCCAGCTGTCGGTGTGAATTTACTCCTGTCCCACAGCTGAGGGGGCTGTCCCTGTCCTAATGTTTGGACTAGAAACCAAAAGCAGTGCTGTCCCATGTTTCCAGTGGAGAATGAAGGCTCGGAGCAGTTCATAAAGAGCTTCGACTCGCAATGCTGAGCAGGATTTGTCCATGATAACTGAAGCCACATGCAACCTGTGCAGCTGGCATGGTGCTTGTGCCGGGTCGTGGGCTGCGGGTACCCAGCTGTGCCATGCCGCCCCATTTTGGGGCACAGCATCTGCTCTGGCAGCTGCGGTGGGGCAGGTGCGAGCTCTCCTGCATGGGTGCTGCTCATCCCTGCTAAGGAGGAGTGGGAGGCGGGAAGGATTGATTGAAAGGTCATCGGGGTGCATTGAGCTGGTGACTGCACCCTGGGAGCCTGTCTAGCCCTTGGGTGAAGCCAGGGGGCTTTTCCTCTGCAGGGCCAGTAGGGCCAAAGCAAGAGGGAAGGGCTTATGGGATTGGGTTGCGGCTCCATCAAGCTGGAGAGAAACTGCAGTACCGGGTAGTAAATAAAGATGCTTTTTGCTTTGCTGCCCAGTTTCTCATTACATGGCTGCTGGAGGGAGCAGGGAGATGCCAAGGTGACAGCGGTGGAAAGGGCTGGGGTTGATGCGTGGACAAAGGGGGACTTCGTTGCATTGCGCACGTCCACGTTAGCCCGGCTCTGGATGACAGCGTCGGGGCCGTCCCTGTCCTCGTGGCTTCAGGGCGGCTTCCTGGCCAGAGTTACAGGGTGCGTGGGCACCCTAAAAGAGCTCGCAGCAGAGGCAGGGAAGGCTGCCAGGGGCTGCCTTGTGCTTGCGGTGCGGGTTGCACAGGAGCGGGTATTTTCTGAGGAGCACAAGTGTTTTTCCACAGAAGGTATCAGGTCTCCCCAGCATCAGATATCGCCCTGCTGACAAAACCTCGCTCTCCCCTTGCTTCAGAGCATCTCACCCCTTTCTTTGGACTGACTGTGGAGGAAAAACTTGTCACCCGTGCCACCAAGCAAGCCCCTTCTGCGGGGGCTGGCTCTGGCTCGGGGCAGGCCAGCATGCAGCCTGCTCGTTAGCCTCAGTGCTTGCAGCCAGCATGAGCCTAATTGGGGACGGGGGACTATTTGGGTGTCCTGAAGTCCCATGTCAGTGGCTTCAACGGTGGCACTGGCTGGCACACCTCTGCTGCCCCGACAATGAGCTGCCGGCGCTACCTGCGCCCCGGGGACACCAGCAATCAGGAGCTGCATGTGAAAAAAGAGGAAAAAGGGAAAAAAAAAGGAAAGGGAGCAGGATCATTGCTGTCTTGTCAGTTGGAGATCCAGCTACCGATGCTGCCATACCAGGGGCGTGACTCAAGCAGTGCAGGTGATGCTGCGGTCATGTTGGGGAGGCCCAGTAAACACCCGTTAGCCACTTGATAAAGAAATCAAGGTGAAAAGATGTTGGTGGCAAAACACTGCAGCTTGGCAGCGTAGTGCAATCATAGCCCGGTGCCATCCCTCTGCTCCTAGTGTAATATAGACCAAAGCTCCCCAGGTGGGCCAAAGGGACCGGTGCTACTGGAAAAACTGGTCCCGGTCCCACCACTTGCTGGTTTGAGCCCAGTTTGTTCCCAGGGCTTCTGCCTCTCTTTTCCAGAGCCCTGGAGGGGTTTTGCCAGCCTTGCTGGTCTCTGCCAGCGCAGGCTGAGCAATACAATGGGCATCGAAGCTCATATGGGGGGAGATGCCCACCTCAGCCCACCCAGACCTTGCAGCCTCCGTTTTGGCTTTTCTTGCTGCTGATCCCTGTCCTCCTGCTGCTCAGAAGAGCTTGTGACTTGTAAGCATGGCACATTTCTAGCAGCAACGATTTGAGCTACGTGATAGTAAATAATTGGTAGCAAGGGTGGCTTTATTGCTGGCAGGACTGTAGCGGGGCCCCAGGGGAGCTGGGCTAATTTCCTGGCTGTGCTGCAGACTTCCCCCGTGACCTTGGGTGAGTCATTTAATCTATCCTGGGCTTCGGCTCCATCTCTGAGCATCCCGGGGGGGTGAGGTAATATTCATTAACTGATATTATTCTCGAGTTGCTCAGATGCTATGGTGACAAAGGCTGGATGTGAAACCCAGCGTCTTGGCTGAGCATTAGCGGGGAGAGGGGACGCTCCGCTTGAGATTTAGCATTGCCCCACGCTGACTGCTATTTTGCCATACTTCCCCTCTTCATTTTGAGCTGACCTGTCTGGCCACCATCGTTATTTAGCTGTATATATACAGTGATGCTCATCAGTGAGAGACTATAATGCTTGGAACCATCCATGGGTTTTGCCTCATCCAGTGAGGCAATAGCACCCTCACTTTACACCTGCAGAAGCTGACACAAAGGTAAAGCTGTTTGCTGGAGCTGAGTCAGGGGAAATCTTTGGGTTAGTTAGCAAATATCCAGAGAGTTTCTTTTTTAATCCTCTGTGCCGGCTCATACCCCCTTGGCCCTCCTTGGTAATGCCTCAGGCGCATTTCTTGTGGGACCGCTCTGCTCCTGAGGGATGTCTTCTAGGTCCTGGCTCTCGTCAGCAAATATGGCTTGTGCAATCAGCCCCTCGATTGCCCAAGCCTCAGCCATGCAGGTCTCTTGCACACCTGGGACGAAGGCTGCCGCTCCCTGGCAAAACCCAGCTTTCCTCAAAAGCAACCCTAGGACAGGTTGAAACTTCATTTGTTTCTGCTTTGGGGGAAGATGTGTTCAGGTAGGACATGAAAACCTGTCATCAGAACTGAAAAAAAAATACCTCCTGATAATAATTTGAATGATTTCCCATGTAAAAGGGAGAAAAAATAAAAAATCACACTGTTGAAAGAGCAGGGGGAATAAAAGCCTTTCAGAGGTAGGCTGAAGTGGGATTTTCCAATAGAAAAACTGCTTCAATGCAAACCTTGTCTGGCCGGAGCGGCTGACCAGCGGGCAAGCACAGGGAGCCAGCCTCGCACCAGCGACCGGCTCAGCACTGTCGGTCCTTCCCTGCAGCATCCCGACATGTCCAGGCATCAAACCCCAGGAGTGCTGTGGGCAGGGGGGCATTGCCCGGAGGAGGTGGCAGAGAGGGGTCTCTCACGCTGTGTTAACACTGTGCCTCTTTCCCCAGGTGCAGAGGATGTGTGCGGTGAGGCGGATGCTGCTGCTGCTGCTGGCTTTCCTGGCCTACGCACTGGATTCGGCTGCGGCGTATGGCACGGCGGAGACCCTCTGTGGTGGGGAGCTGGTGGACACGCTGCAGTTCGTCTGTGGGGACAGGGGCTTCTACTTCAGTAAGTGCCAGGCAGCTGCCAGTAGTGGGCAGGATGCTGCCCCCACCCTGTGCCTTGCTTTGGTGGAGCTGGGCCGGGAGGGAAAGGAGGGGTTTCCCAGCCTGGTGCTTTTCATGTTTGCGTTGTACATGGCAGTAGGCCAGGAGAGGAGCAAGAAAAGCGACGTGCTCAAGGTGACATGCACCCACCTCGTGCCGGTTTTGGGGACTGTCCATGGGGAAACCGTGTCCTGCATTTGATGCTCGGGAAAGTCAAATATCACTGGGGAGCCATAGGTGGTTGGCTCACCGGCGATACGGGCAAGTCATTAAAATAACGAGGATGTCTGCAGCCAGCTCTCTGCTGAGCTGGGGCGCTGGCTTATTTTTAAACCTTGCTGTCTAATTGCTGCATCCTGGGAGCAGGCAGGGAGCTGAACGCTCCCTCTTTCTGGGCAGGCTTTGCTTGGGTATAGCAGCAGCTTCTAGGCTGCTCCCAAAATACGCTTTGTGGCCTCCTGGCTACCTGCTGGTGAACCTGTCACTGAATAGTGATGTCTTACCCTTTTGCCGTGCAGCTAGTACCAAAAAAATGCAGCGTTGTTGTTGTCCTCAGAGTGCAGGTGGCTTCAGGACAGTTGGCTGGAGCGGGCTTTCCACCAGGATGCTTTGGGGGTTTGGACCATTGGCATTAGCAGTACAACAGCTTAGCTGGTAAACAGGGAGGAGGAGTAAACCAGTAGTGATGGATGCTCAGCAATCTGTGGGTGGAGGTGCCTTGAGTGTGATGCCTTGTTCTGGTGTTTCAGTTCCCTGCTTTGCCTGGGAGAGGGAAGATCCTGTGTCTTGCTGCCCACTGAGGACTGAACCACAGAGTGACTGACTGCGGGAAAGATGCAAAGCCAAACAGGGGGGAAGAGGATGGAGATACTAGCTGCACATGGTGCCATGCATTTGGCAGTCTTGCCTCTGCCTTGGGAAAAGCAATTAAAAAGTTGCTTTCAAGTAACAGGGTGTTGTTTGGAGTAGTGGAGTCGAGAGCCAGCCTCCCTCTCCTCCCAGTCTGCCTGTGCAGGGAACGGGACGCTGCAAAGTTAGGAGACGACCCTGGATATCCCTTCCCATCCTGGGTGCTCAGCCAGACTTGGCTGACGCTGCCTGCTGAGGTTGGGCGGGGAGAGGTGCAGGGATCCCGCATCCAGCAGCAGTCAGGGTTTGGGCTGTGTAATTTTGGGCAGGCGGTTGGGCTGCAGGTGGCTTTGCAGCTATCGGGGGGGTGGTTGCCCTGCCCCATCCCAGCTGAGCAGCGGGATGCTTTCATGACCCCCTGGGTGTTGCGGGCAGGCGGTGCTTTTGGGGACACCCTGGGCGCGCTTCCTTCTTCTCACCGAGCTGAGCGACGAGGGTTTGCACATCAGCTGCCCTTCCTCTTCTCATCTCCCCCTTCCACCTTTCCTCCACCAATGAGCCCCGCACTAGAGCTCGGCCAAGGCGGCGGGTCCGGGGCTGGCCTTGCCGGCGTGGCAAAGAGGCAAACTCCTCTCCCACTCTCACACCTCTTCCTCTCCCTCTATATATAGAGAAGCATCCGTCTCTCTCCTGTGGTTTCTCTTCCCTCCTCCCCCTCTCTGAGGATGAAAGGGAATGGGGCTTTTGTTTTATGGACAAATTGACCTCAAATAACCCAGCTGTCCAGGCCAAAATAAAAACACTTTTGAAGGCAGACAAGTCGCTTGATGCCAAGTGGCCAGTCTGGTGCTTGCAAGGGGATTCTTGCTTTTTTTTTTGTCCTCTCCCATCCCCCCTTCTTCTTTTTGAATATTTCTGGAGAGCCCAGGTGCTGGGGGATGAAGCAAAGTCCCCCCAGTCCTGTATTTTAACCCCTTCAGCATCTGACCAGCCTGTGCCGTGCAGGGCTGAAGACGTTTGGGCGATGGCTCTACTTGATGAAGGGTTTGGACACCCTGAGCTCGCCTCATTTTTTCCCTTTATCTCCATCAGTTGGCCTCATAAAGTGATTAATTCTCCTGACCATATTCATCTTCACTCCTAAACCCTCCTGGCTACACTCTTGTCACCATGTAGGCTCGATAGGGCACGGTTATGTCGCACGATCATGCATTTACGTCTTAAAACTGGGCCTGGGTTTGTCATGAGCACTTCTCAGCATGGGATGTGTGACCTGATGAGCAGCCTGTGCTAATGCAGTCATTCATACGGGAGGTAAATAACTTGGGCAGCCTTGTCCTGCAGGTACAGGTGGGCCCCGCTTGCTGGACGGGGCTTGTTGCAAGCATTCGACTGGTAATCTCAGAAAAAATAAAAATGGTATGAAAATCTGTTATTGGTTTTCTGCTGCAGTGGTGACTTAAGTACTTAAACGATGCTCTGCATTCTTACAAGGGAGCACTTACCTAGCAAAGCTAGCTCTGAAATACAGCGCTGTTTGTATCCATGCAAGGGGATGCAGCATACCGACGGTGTTTCATGCCCCCCCAGCATCTGGCAACAGGGAAATATGCAACCTAGACTGAGCAGGGTGCACCCCCTGATAACCGGGATGCCCATCTGTCTGCTGGCGTGCGAAGTGAGTCCCAGCCCCCAGGTGCCCTTGGAGGCATCGTGGCTGGCAGGTGCTTAGGGCTGAGGATGTTGAAGCTGCCTCCGAGAGCTGGGGCTGCAGAAGAGCTGCACCAACACGGGCAGGAGCTGGCAGCGCTGGGGTTACCCAGCCACGGTATGCGGGGTGGGCACGATGGATGTGCACCACACCAGCCCCGCGCTGCATCCTGGGGGTGCCTGGGCAAGCTGCAGCTGGAGCTGTGCATGCTTTGCTCTCTGCCTCTGCCGTGACTCCTCCCCTCCGTGACTTTAAGGCTTTTGGGGCTGGCCCGCAGGTGCTGGCAAGGTGGTGTCATCCCACCGTGGCACTGCGGCAGGGTCAGGACCCCCTCTCCCTCCTCCCTGGCACCCACCCTGGGGACAGTGGTGCAGCCTGCGGAGGGATGCTGAGCGCAGCCCCAAGTGAAAAAAGCGGGGCAGGTCGTGAGGAAGCCCCGGCCGCAAAGTTGTTGTCATGCAATGCTGGCAGGGAGGGGAGAAGGGGCTGCAGGGGTAGAGGCGTCCGACTTCTCTGTAAACAACAGCTCCTGTTTCCTCCTTTCCAACAGCTGATAAGAATTTAGCTCTTTGCAGCCGCTTGTGCTGACGGGGCACATTCTTGCGCACCCGCCGCTCCTCCGAATAATACTAGGAAAAAGCAGGGGGGAAAGTGCGGTGCCGGGGTGGGGGAGGGCCAGGCCGGGGGCACTGGGACAGGGCCCGGTGCCGCACAAAGGCCCCCTTGTTGCTCCCGACATTCCTGTGACAGGGGCACAGGGACTATTTACACCCAAAGTCCCCTTCCACTCGGCTTGCCGCCTGATTGACTGGAGGAGAGGGGACCCGGCCAGGGTGGCACCGGCACCGCACACCCCTCCCCGTGGCATCTGTCCGGCCCCGGTGAGGGTGGGGAGCCCAGAGCAGCAGGGTGGCGATGCCAAGGAAAGGACCCTCCAGTCCCCTTGGTGGCCACGGCAGTGCCACCACCTCCGGCACGGAGGCATAGCTGAGCTGCAGGTATGCGGCCTCCGGGTTCTCCCAGAAGCAGGTTTGGCTTTGCACTGCTGCTGGGATGCCCAGCTCTCCCTGTCAGGATAGCCCGCTGCTGGACGGGAGTAACCCCGGGCAGCCGGAAGGCTTTGCATCACTGGGCTTTGCATCGTGGGGCTCAGCCCCTCAACAGAGCTGTGGGAGGTTTTGGTGGAGCACAATTTGGGGAAAAAGAGAGCATAGCCATTCATTGAAGGCTGAGAGGAAGCGCATTTCCTCAGGAGGAGGCGGTCATCGCTGCAACGGGAAGTGGCTCGCGCGCCCTGGCAGTGCCACAGCCCACTGCCCACACAGCTCTCCCCTGGCAGGCAAGGGATGGAGAGGCAAAATCCTCCCTGGGTGTGGCAGTGGCAGTAAAGCGAGATGCCATCCATGGGCAAAAGCCAGGAAATTCAACCTTTAGTCCATGTGTAAATCGTGGTATGGAACAAACACTTTTTCCAATCCAGGTCAGCAGTGATATTACTGTTAACCAGCAATGTCCTGGCATCTCTTCCCTGGGTTGTTGTCTCCAGGAACTTTCTGGGACTAAATCCCTGTTTGTTATTTTTGCCTATTTTTTTTTCCCAAAGTAACTCTCCTACAGAGGATTGTATTGGCATTTGGCGAGATCCGTACGGACAATTATGTAATGGGAAATGTGCCCTATCGGACCGTCGCAGTGGAGCTGGCAGTGGCACCAGCAAGGGGAACGGCATGCAGCAGCTTTATGCAAGAGAGAAGGGGCAGTGCATCGGAGCCGGGGGCCACACATGTGCCCGCAGGCTGGGAAGGGGCAGCAAGTGGGAGGAAGGGGCCATGCTGCGGTGGTGATCCCTGCGGGGAGCTCACTCTGGTGGTGCCACACCTGGGTGTTTGCAAACATGTGCTGCCATGATCTTCCTGTGCGCTCCCATGACAGAAAGTGCCCTTGATGGCAAGGCGGTGAAAATGGTCCTGCTTTGCTTGTTGTTTTTTCCCCCCACTCTTCTTTCCAGCAAACACATAGCTGCAAGTGGGCAACTTCTGTTTTCGAGAGGAGACATGTAACCTTTCAAAACCTCGACTTCTCCCTGGACCATGCGTGTTGTCACTTGTGCAACCTTCTGTTCAGCAGGAGTGTGAATGCAGCCCTCTGGGGATGTGCTAGCAAGAGGGGGTGACTTTAATTTTTTCTCTTTTCCTTCCAAACTCTCCTTCTGCCTGTGCTCAGGATGCCTTTCTGGAGCAGCCTAATGCTTCAGCAACCTGCCGCACATGCAGGTTTGGGCGCTGGGGTCAATAGGTGCTGAGTGGGGGCCATATGCGGTGCGGGATGTCGATGGCAGCGCAGGTCTCCCATGGACCTCGCTGGGCATCGCGTGCATATGGAAGAATACGTGCACCTGGCCCCAAGCTGGCTCCTCTCCGCTGTCTCCCTTGGGCATTGCCACTTGGATTGCCTGCACCGACATCACTTGTACGGCTGAGGGCACCCAACACACCTGCCCTGCATTTAAAGGGAGGGCCCAATCCAGCTTGCTTGTTGGCCACAAGCATTTACAGAGAGAAAATTAAACTCCTAACAATGCTCCCTTCACTGAGCCTTTACAAGAGGGAACCATCCTTCTCACCTTCCTGCAGGGCTGGCTAAAAGTCGTGCCTGAAATTTTTCCAGAGAAAAAGAAAAAGAAAAAGAAAAAGAAAAAAAAGAAAAAGAAAAAGAAAAAGAAGGTGGTGGCGCAGGGGGGACGAGTGTGGAAAATAGAGCATTTGAAATGACTCCCGAAGGCAGACTGCATGGTATGAGTCAGCTGCCCCACCGCCCTGCGCCCTGATGCCATGTTTGCTCTCGCAACCTTCAAGTGCGGCGTCAATGCACCAGCGTGGAGCAGCGGGCTCCCCGCCGATGGCGGCACGGCTGATTCTAACAGAGAGCGGGTGCCCTGCCCGGCTTCGCTATTGCAGAGCCTGCAGTGAGATATGGTTGCGGGGTTTTTGCATGCCAGCATTGCATACACAGGGCTGTATTGTGTATGCAGGGCTGCGTTGAACTTGCAGGTCTGCGTTGCACATGCATGTTTGCATTGCACATATGGGGCTGCTTTTCACATGTGCACTGCATGCACAGAAAACTCCTGTGCTTTGCACTTTGTCCTGAGGCACTTTGGGTGGGCACCCAGATGGGGTACCTCCCGGGGAAATTGGTCAGCACCTTGCAAACTGGGGCCCTTAAATCTTCACCAAGGCCAAATACTTGAGCACCTGCTTCATCCAGAGCATGTGGGGGGATCGTGGGTTGTGCATGGGGCCAACGTGGACCATTTTGTGCATTCCCACAGGCCTGCTGGGAGGCAGGGTCTCGGCTGAGCCCATGCCCAAATTCTCCGATCCAGGATGTGGTACCGGATTGTGTTTGCAAGCCCTGCTGGTGCCGGCCTCTGCTCCCCTCCCTTGGAGCACCTTGTGCTGGGAAGAGGTGCTTGTGGCAGCGTGCAGAGCTCCTGTTGCAAACCCCACAACAGCACAAGCGCATAACACGCCATGTGCGAAGGCCCGAAGAAAATCCTATCATTTTGGGCCAGTTTACATTTTGGAAGTTGCAATTCCCAAGCAAATTTGTTTTGCATCAGAAATTCAAATTTGCCCATCTCTTATTTCAAGAGGGGGAGGAAAACCAGTAAAACTGATGTAAGCTTTTCCTTTGGAGAGTTTTGGCTGTCATTAAGTGGTGACATGAAATGCACTCAGTTGTTGCTGCACCGGACACGGGCTTTCGCATCCTTCTGCAGGCAGAAACGGGAGAGGAACCCTTATTAAAAGATTAAGTTTAATAGCTATTCTTGGCGGGTGCGGGAGCCTGTATTCTTTCTGCAGCTGTCTCAGAGCTGTCCCATCTGGTAAAATTTAGCCGCCTTGGTTCGTTTCACCTGCCTGAGCATCGACCCGTTGGAGGGAGGTTGGCAGCCACAACGCCGTGCTGCTTCTTTCTAATAAAACTCGCTTGCCAGGATCAACATCGGAGACGGTCGCAGTAATCGGCACAGTGCTGGCGGCTGGGCTGGGCTTGAGCTTCCTCGCTTTAGCTGCGCCCAAAAAGGCCGCCTGTGCCAGAGGTATAGAAGGGGAATAAATCACCGCCATATAAAGCGCCTTTAATTAGCACCGCACGCATGCAGGGAGCCCTGTTGGCATCAACAGCATTTGTCTGGGAAAGTCTTAATGTGAAACTTGGCCAGTTTGCGGGCGCGTGTTGGCTGATCTGGGAGAAGCGCTGCTATTTTTGAAGTGTGTGGGACACACCGGTCTCCGGTGGCTGGTGCAGGGATGCCTACAAGGGGATGGGTGCCGTGGAGGGGGCAAGAGGGTTCAGTCCAGGTTGGCGGCTAACGCCGGGGTCTCTGCCATTGCAGGTAGACCAGTGGGACGAAATAACCGGCGGATCAACCGGGGGATCGTGGAGGAGTGCTGCTTTCGGAGCTGCGACCTGGCTCTGCTGGAAACCTACTGTGCCAAGTCCGTCAAGTCCGAGCGTGACCTCTCCGCCACCTCCCTGGTGGGCCTGCCGGCACTCAACAAGGTAGGGGGGCTGTGCCAGGATGGCAGCCCTTCTCTGAAATAAATAGCAAGAGAAAAGATGAGAAGGCCGTGGGTGGGAGAGGACAAATCCTAGCTGCAAGGTCTGCTGCTTCTGCAGAGCCTTTAAGAGCTGGCAACCATTGGCAATTCATGCCAAATACCCTGCAGAAAGTCAGCTTTTAATAAATTGGAGGACCAGAGGTGGGCTGGATCACAGAATCATAGAATAGTCTGGGTTGGAAAGGACCTCTAAAGGTCATCTAGTCCAACCCCCCTGCAATGAGCAGGGACATCTTCAACTAGATCGAGTTGCTCAAAGCCCCATCCAACCTGACCTTGAATCTTTCCAGGGATGGGGCAGTGTTTCCATGGGATGGATGGAGCTCAGAGGGGGGGGACCCCTACCCGGAGGGTGGGCAGGCTTGCGGCAAGGCTGACGTTGCTATCCTGTCCCTTTGCAGGAGAGCTTCCAGAAGCCCTCACACGCCAAGTACTCCAAATACGACGTGTGGCAGAAGAAGAGCTCCCAGCGGCTGCAGCGGGAGGTGCCCAGCATCCTGCGGGCTCGCCAGTACCGGTGGCAGGCGGAGGGGCTGCAAGCGGCTGAGGAAGCCAAGGCGCTGCACCGTCCCCTCATCTCCCTGCCCAGCCAGAGGCCCCCGGCAGTGCGAGCCTCCCCTGAAACAGCTGGCCCCCAGAAATGAACCCTGACTAGCCGTCTTGATTTTTGATCTCCCGGGGGAGGGCGGGAGGACTGGCGAGACCCGGCCCCCGAGCCCCTCCGTCCCCGGGGCCGCCGAGCCGAGGAGCGGGGTGGCAGGGCACCCTCACACCGCTCCGGCCCCAACCAAACAACTGACACAGCAAGGAGGGGATGGCAGCGGCGGCGGTGGTGGCAGCGAGCAGCGCCGATCCCGCGGCATCGTCCTTTTGGGGTGGGGGGGAGGGTTGTTTTGTTTCCCAGGCCTGTTTCGTTCCCCCGCACCCCCAGTATTTCCAAGCCTGTACTTGCAAAGGGACAGTTTGGCACTTGAACTTTTTGCTGCCGGGCACTGTGTGACATCCCTGGTGCCAACGCCAGAAGACAAAAGAAAGAGCAAGAGGGAAAAAGGATATGAAGCTAAAATTTTTTTTTAATCTTTTTTTTCTCGAGAAGAGAGTCCATTCCATGTCTTTCTTGACAATAAAGTGGAAAAAAAAATAAAATGGGGAGAAATATTGAGGGATATAATTTTTTCACCTCATTCCCACCCCACTTTTTTCTTCTTTTTTTTTTTCTTTTGGTTTTCTTATTTTTATAAGTTTCTTTTGCACCTTTAAAAGAAAAACGTACCTGAGAAGAAGTTCTGAGGAGCCCCCATCTGCATTTTTGTGTGTGTGCTTCATTACAAGATTCCAAATCGACTTGCACCTTTTTGAAATCATCGATGACGTGAGAAAGAGAGGAAGAGGAGAGAGAAAGCGAGAAAGAGAGAAGAAAAAGGAAAGGGGAAAGAAGAAAAAAAAAGAAAAAAGTGAGCTGATGCTCACTTTAAATGGAGGAGGCGTCTGCATTGCACATTTGCCACGGATTTAGTTGATTTATATATATAATATATTATATAACTTTTTTGGCAAAAAAAGCACTATTTTTATGGGACATTTTGTGTAGTATCTGAAGAGGGATTGTAATGTTTAAAATGTGTTATGGTGCTAAAGTAAGTTGGAAGGGAAAAAACCCAGAAATAGCAAGGGAGGGTGGGGAGGGAAGGACAAGATAGTGAATACTGAACTTGAAATTTTAGCTTTTCGTTTTAGGAAAAGTGTGATAAATGTGTTTCTTTTCTCTTCTGAAATATAGCTTGGTCATGACCATATGAGCTAGTTGGCTGTTACTCATGTACACAGATGCACGCACACACAGAAATACATCGACACGCATCCTTTTTTTAAAAAAAAAAACCAAACAACAAAACCACCACAATTTAGACTAAAAGGGAACTGTTCTAGAGACAAACTATTTTGAATGGTGAAGGTGTTGCCAGTTACAACTCAAGGCCCTGCTTCTGCACGGATCCCTGGCGGAGCTTGGCTTCCTGAGCCACAGGGGACCGACCGCTTCCTCCCCACCCTGACAGCTTGCTCGCATGCCAATGCTCCGGCGAGCGGGCGGGCGGGCGGCCGGCCCTCGCCGCCGAGCCCCTGCAGAAGCGCCAGCTCCGTGCCCCACCATCTCCTTTTCCTTCTCTTGCCCTTTGTGTCCTTCTCGCCGGACCCTCCCCTCCCTGCCCCGCGCCCCCCGCCCTCCTCCCCTCGCCCCCCCCCCGGGGCTGTGGAGGTGGAGGGCTGCACCCGGGTGGCTGCAGGGCTGGGACCGCTGCACGGGATGGGGGGAAAAGGCAAGTCTCTGGCTTGAGGCTCAGGACTCGGTGAGCGGATGGGTTTGAGAGGTGGGCAGAGGGCTGTAAAATAGGTTGGGTTTAAAATAATATATATTATCTGTCTAGGAACCGTAAAAAGGGGGGAATCAATTACATCTCCCTATGATATACTCTCACTTGCTAATAAAATGGGGACACTCTGTTAACCAGTTCTGTACTTGCTTTGTCTTATATATCCATACATTTAAAACATAAAAAAAAAAAGACTACTTGAATTGTATTCTATTTCGTGGTTTGGAGGGGAGGGCTAGGGGGACTCTTGAGAGGGGGAGGATTTTAATGTATAATCCTTTTGTTTGTTATTACCTTGCAATGTTGAGCCATAAAGCCTTTGTTTAAAAAAAATGGCACTGCAATACACAACAAAGAAAATCCTTTATTTATTTTATTAAATATATATGGAAAAGAATGAAAATCGGTCCAAATTAAGGGGGGGGGGAAGGGAACTGGGTGGGGTGGGGAAGGCAGAATAAAAACAGAGCAATTACAAATAATTGACTTTTTTTTTTTCCTTTTCATGTGTCTTTTTTTAAAAGAAACCTAGTTTTTATTTTTTAAAAAGAGAAGTAAAAGCTTTCCTGGATGCTTTGTACCAAAAAAGAAAAAAATGAAAAAAAAAAAAAAGAAAATCTGTTAAGCAAATAAATATCCATCCAGAATATGAAGCCTGACTTTTTCTTTTACTTTGCATTTGTTTTTGCTCCTGGGGTGAGAGTTGGTTGGGAAGAAGGCCACACCAAGCGTCACTCTTCATGGAGGAACAGAGTGCATTGCAGCGCCTCTTTTCGGGGCTCAAACCTGTGAGAGAGGGTGAGGTGCCCTTAAACGCAACCCTGAAACCTCAATCCCGCAGTGGATGCCCCCCGGACCCACCGAGATAAATATGTGCCCAGTGAGTCTTGGTGAGGCTTGGGGGTGTTTCCCAGCGGCCGTTGGGATTTGCTTAGCTTTTACTGGTTTGAGCTGTTCCCATAGACCTGAAAGGCGAACAGGAGCTGAAGATGTGCCAAAGGCAAAAAGGAGAAAAAAAATGTTGTATCTAGGTTAGGTTTCCTGGTAGATGGTGCTTCTCTGGTTTCTCAGGGTAGATATAGCCTCTCTTAAGTTTTTAGGGATCCTGATGAGCTGCTTTTCATCACATATAACTGTTGTGCACCAGTACAAATGGGAGGTAAAATACTGTGGGTCCAGTTTGATAGTAGAGCAACTGCTGGGCAAAACAGTGCCCAAGCATCCCTAATCCCCCAAATCAGCCAGACACTGCATTGCCTGCACAGTCCCACTGGCAAGGCCAAGACCTCAGTAGCTGTGGGGTAAGGGACTTGAGTAAGAACCTTGCCGAGCCCAACCTCCTGCCCAAGACAACTTGGGCTGGAAAAGATTTTCCACCTCAAAAGTGGAGTTGCTGATTTAGGCACTTAAAAATACATGTTTTAAACCAGTTTCTTTTTAAATTTTGCAGTAAGCAAAAAAAATTTAATTTTCTCTCAGGTTTTCCTCTTGGGATTTTTGTGGTTGGTCAGGAGAGTTTTTGTACAGATGCAGGGCTGGCTGCTTCCTTTGGACATGTACTTTATTGCAGGTGGAGAAAGGATATGACTGCCTTCCTGTCTCTGTCCCGCCACCCACCGCAGACCTCTGGTTTTCTTTGCGCTAAAAGGTGTCCCTAAGAAGGGTGAGGACTGACTTCGTCGCGGCTTCTGGTGGCCACTGCTGGAAATTTTGCCTTTGGGAGCTTTGGTCCCTTTCTGCTCTTTGCTGTGTAAACCGCTATCATGGGGGATATTTAGAGATGATTAAAAACCAAGCAAAACTTCAGCTAAATCTCTTGCCTGCGTCTCCCAGGGAGCAAAGCAGTCATGCTGGACGCACCGTAAGGGTGATGATGCTATTTCCAAGCACGGCTCATCTTTAACCCTCCTTTCTGCCTTATCCTGTCCCGGGTCACCATGGGGCCAGACCAGAGCAGCTCATTTTTTTGGATACCAGGAGACTGTTCAAAATGTGCCATCCTGCCTTTTGGCTTGGCAAGGACTGCCTTCACTTGCAAGGAGACACCCAAGCAGCCATAGGGACCTCTGATCCTGGTTCTGGCTAGTGGGTGGGAGACTGAGTGAAACTGGACCTTTGCTTCGGCTCAAGTTTCTTCTGTTGCCTGCAAAGCCTCTTTGCAGGCCAGCAGATAAATTACGGGCTTAGCTTGGAAATCCCAGACTGCAGGCATAAGAACAAACCCAAGATGCTATGTTTGCTCAGATGGATGGGCAGAATTGACTCCAATTTTTGTTATGATGCCTCTGCACGCAGACACAGCTCCAAGTGCTTAGCTGCTGGATTGCAGAAGCATGGGAGGCTGCAGCAGCGGCCGGCAGTGATCCCTGGGGAGGGACAACTGGCAGGTCTGGGCAGCCAACACACCTCCACAAGTCCAGCCCAGCTTGTCCAGGGACCTTCACCTGCTGCTCTGCTGACATGCAAGAGGGTGTGGAGGCAAAGGATAATTTCAGCAGAGAAGTCCAAAATGCTGTCTAGTGCCTCAGTGACTGGGAAAGTCACCCCCTTGTCGTAGCCCAGCCCCAGCTCTGGCCCCTGTGTCTCAGTATTATCATATAGCTCTGCAGGAAGCAAAGGGCAAATGGTTTTTGCATAAAGCATCTCTTCAGAGAGCATTTTCCCAGTGTGATACACACAGGGGTACTGGGAAAGAGGGAAGCTGCAACTTGCTGTACAGAAGTGGCCACAGTCTTTGCAAGGTATGTAAATCAGTGTCTCTGGCTTTGTCTGGGAAGGGGGAGATACGGGGGAAAAAAACCCACCAACCAACACATACTTTTTCCTTTTTTTTCCCCTTCTACATTATTTCTTAGCTTTTTTTATTCAGAAAGCAGCTGAGCTGTTTTCCTAGCTTTCAGTGAGTCGTACTAGTGCCATTGGGATGGACTGAGCCTCCAAACTGGTTCCTCTACCTCTGTATCTCATAGCAGCTTCATCCCTTTCATTCTACCTGCTCTCAAAAGCTCAGTCTTTCAGTGATGTATCTAGCTGCACTAAATGAAGGGAAGAACCGTGTTTGTTGTCTCTTAAAATATACCCAATTTCCTTGTTGCTTTTATTATTGTCCACTGATGTTTTACGTGGCTGTGGGGAGGCCTGGAAAAGGTGTTGATGTATCATGGATTATTTCACTTGCGTGCACTCAGCGGCAGGCAAGACTCAGACAGCTTCTGCGCCTATTGCACTTCTCATTTGTAATGCAGTATCAATAAAGCAAAGCAGTTATAACAACCTTCTGGCATTTGATATCTTTCCCCCACACACACTTTATTTATTTTTTAGAGAGCAGGTGAGCCGTAAAACTCCCCGAGGCTGGAGTAGCACAGCAATTCTACAGCTCCCAGTGCAGGCGAAGGAGGAACCCCGGTTTGCAAAAATAAACAGACCCTATGTCCCACGAGGGGTCTGTCATTGCCACCGAGGGGCTGGGTGTGGCTCTCACACCCTCAGGGCACTGAAGGATGCTCTGGCTGTCAGCGGGCAGCACACTGTGGCAGACATGACTTCAACCTGCCGGAAAGGCACAGGTCCTTGCAGGAATCTTGGCCTGCTTTGCTGCTGCGTTCCCAGCTGTGCATGTCCTGAGGAATGCACTTGCTCATTAAAATCGTGTCAGCATTTACAGAGAGCCCTGCGAGAGCCTCTTTCCCTGCCTTATCCTTGTATCTGCCAACAGTGGAGTGAAAGCTGAGGTTTCCAACCTGCCAGGCTCTGGCTCAGTGACCAGCAATAGCCTGGAGGCAGGAAATTTCTGAACTAGGGAGCTTTTTGGCTTGGGCAGCGTGGGAGCTCAAACCTGACACTCAAAATGGGCTGTTCTGGTCTTAAGCCGGCTGCTCGCAGCTCTGGGTTTGGGTTTCCAGGACAGGCACAGCATGCAGCAGTGATCAGAGGTGAGCACCATGGTAGAGCATCCATCTCCATGTGTGTTCTCCAAAGAGCAACATGGCAAGCAGCATTGGCTGGAAAGCATTAAGCATGGCACAGTTTCAGGTGGAAAAAAGACACTATTCAAATACCTGAGTAATTCACAGGTAGCAGCAGCAGAGACAAGTGCAGAACTCGCATCCTGTCACCAGCAATAAAATACCTGCTTCACTTTTCAAAATTACTATTGAGAAATTCAGCTTGTACTGACTTTTCAAAGCTCTCGCATCTATTTCATGGCTATGCTTGTGCTTCTTTGTTGGCCAGCTTTAGAAAGAGCATAGCTCACAATTTTAGGACAGTGAGATGAAATAATACCAACAATTATAATGTAAAGCAAAGTATTTGCATACTTTTCCATCTGAGAAGTGCTGGGACAATCTCTTTGCCTCCCTGTCCTCCCACTACTTTGTTTAGATGAAAGCCACGCTCCTTCTGTACAAGACCACATCCTTCAGCTGTGTCAAACTCGAAAGGAACTGATTTAGGAAGGCAGTCAAGACCCGGGGGTCTTGTTATAAAGCCTCTTATTGCAAACAAACATTATAAAAAAATTTAAATGATTTATTAATAGAGATCTTCCCCCAAAGCACCCAGGTTTCTTGTCTCATTGCCTCTACTGGCAGGCCAATGGTGTCTTATCACTTCTGGTGGCTAGAAACCATCTCCTAATGACCAGACAAAGCCACCCATGGTGATATCCATTTTAATGACAGCCCTGTCTTTTGTCTTCTCTCCCTGGATGGAGGAACCATCTCCTTCATTTCACCAAGGTGCTAATCCAAGCTCTGCCAGCATTTTGGGTACAATTTTCTTAAGCTCCATGTAAGGAGCACAGGGACCTCTGAGGATACCCCTCCAACTTCTAGGACAGAGTATCTCCCCATTATCCCCCTTCACTAAAAAAAATAGGAATTTTGGATACTTGATTTTCCTGTCTCAAGCCAGAAGGGCACACCGATAATGGTAATCTTTGTTTTCTTCACAGCTGGGGCATAGCTGCAAAGGGAGGGAGGTGATGAAGAGAATATTAAGACTTCATCTTCCAAGAGGTTGTTGCTTCTGTTCCTCCTCCCTCTCCCCTCCATTCCCCATGTTTAGCAAAGAAAGCGGCAGGAGTATTATTTCTCAAGGCCTACACTGACGTCAATATGCAGGGTATTTATTTATGAAATCAAATCTAACAGTGGGGGAGAGAGGAGCAGAGGAAGATGGACGCACAGAGCTAGCAGCTGCCAAGTTATAATAGAGCAGCAACCTCCCAATATTTTTCTACCCTCTTTCTGGGGGAGGGCTGCAGTGCCCAGAGCTTTGGAGGCCCAGGGAAAGCAAGACAGAAGAGAGAAACAGAAAAGGCAGGCTTAACATTAAGAGCAGAGGAAAGGTACAGTAAGGGGAGGACCTAAACAAGGTAAATAGCCCACTTCTGGTGCTGGGATATTCAGGTTCAGTCCTTATGCAGCGAAGGTAGCACTGCAGACGCTTGCCCTCAGGCAGGCTCTGACCAGGCTCTAGAAGCCCTTTCCTCTCAACCTCTTTGGTGTTTACATAGAAAAATCAGAGAGAAATTCCAGCCCAAGCAATAATTTCTCCTTTTGATGTGCCATCCTTGCTCCCTGTTTCAGTCTCAGGCAGCAAAATGGCTGTCTGGGAAGCCCAGCACTGAAGTTAACATGAAGATTAAGTTGTCCGCTGCAGTCAATGAGAAACAGTTTTCCAGAGTAGAAATTTTGTCCACTGATGTTACCATGCTCAGAAGCATAGAAAGATGAAACTCAGAAAGGGAGAGTAGTTTCTTTTCTTTCGCAAGAAGGATACAAGCCCCAGTGCAGAGCATCCCCAGTGGGGAGGAAAGCCTGAGAAGCCTGAGGAGCACAGATGACCATGACAACATGGTGTCTTCAGCTTCAGCTCTGGCAAGCATTGGGAGAAGATGCCTTTGGGCATCCCTCACCAGCCTGGAAGTCATGCATGGAAATGTGCTCCCTCAGGGATGGAAGTAGAGGAGGACGGCTTTTGCCTTTCCCTCACCAGCGGGTTAGCATAGGATAGGGCTGAGCAGGGGGAGGAGGGAAAGTGAGCATGGGAATCAAATTCCTCCTCTTTAACCCTCTGGGCTCTTCCAGGCTTACTGCTGGAAAGCCTTCACTGCACAGCTCCTCTCCCAGCCCAAGGGAAGCCCGCTGCATAGCACAAGGTGCAGCTGAAGGAGCCCTGCAGGTCTCCAGGTTTGTTGTTAAAGCCCCTGCCTTTCCTGGGATTCCCCTGCTGACTTCCCATTGCCACGCACAAAGAGGAGGCGATGCCCTCCCTACAAAGGCTCGGTTCATGCCCTTGCTAACAGCATCAAGGTGTCAGCCAGCCCCAAGCTTATTGTTTCTTCCAAAATAAAGGAAGAAAGACATGTTCTGGAGATCTGTTTACAAGTCGGACTATCTCCAGTTATATAATGACACAAGCCTGGCTGCCAGAAAATTGTTCCTCTGAGCTGGGGAAGACAATTAGATCGCCTCTCAGGGCAGCGAGTGTGCACAATGCAGGCTTTGTGCCACCCTGCCACCAGCCCCGGCATGTGTGAGCGAGCCTGGCTCACCCGTCGTCTTTGGAGGAAGAGGTGGTAGAGGGAAAGGAAAAGCCCCCAGGCCGCAGAGAGGCAGCGTCTGCACCTTGGTGGGTGCACCCGCACCAGGGTGGGGATCGCCGCCAAGGGCTGGGGGGGACCAGGGATGGAGCCCATCTGAGAGCGCTTTCCTGTCCCAGTAGTTGAAGGGATGACGGTAAATCGGTCGTCGCGCCGCAGGGCAGAGACGGCTCCGACCCATCCGCTGAAAATGGGATGGGAAGTTTCGGTGTTTGGCTTCCTGTGCTTCCTGGTGCACTGACAGATTTAGGCTCTCGCTGAAACTCCTGGCACTGCCTGCAGAGTCAGTGGAAAAAATGTGGTATCTAGAGATGGGAAATACCAAACCCGCTCAGAAATGCGCTCACTTAAAAGAGAAAGGTGGTTTCCGGGTGAACTTGCATTCCTGTCCTCAATGGATGTGGATGGGAGCAGGGCTTTGGAAAATTCAGAGTCTGGACTGCTGCAATGCAACCTGCGATGAACAATAGCTGGGTCCTGCTCAGAAATGCACCTCGGCCGCAACACACTTCTAGTAGTGTTATGCTGCCAAAACTGCATGCCTGGCCAAGGGGGAAGGACCTGCCACTGCTGTCCCCTTGGCCTGGTGGGGCTGGGGCACGCCATGAAGCTGCACATGAAGAGCATCTCTCAGCTCTCCTACATGCAACAGCAGCCCTGGTTTCAGTAGGCAATGACGCATGGAGAGGAAAGATGGTCTGAAATAAAATACCCGATGTTGTCAACAGCCACAGATTAATTCAGTGAAATTGCTTGTTGCTGCAAGGAGTTAGTGAAAGAAAAACACTGGGAAGAGAATGCTATCTCTGTGATAAATAAGGGTACGCATAGCTGCGTTTCACAGGGGAAGTGTTGATAAACATCACTAAACCCTCATGCTTCATGGTTCGGAGGAGCTGAGTGATGATAGCCTGGGGGGCAGAGGAGACTTCTGCTGGCAGCTTGCTGGGGCACGGCTGCCCATGCTGAGCACTTTTACCTCGTCCTCTGCAGTGTTGCCACTGGCTTCATGGGAAGCTGGGTGTTTAATTAAATACGCAACTGCTCTGAACCAGTCAGGAGGTTCCTACTTGCCTGGACAAAGGTGCCTCATAGATGTTTTTCTGTTCAGAGCACGGCAAGCATCCTTATGTTAGTGACACTGGTTGCAAAAGCTATGTGTAAATCCACACTGCAGATAAACAGGTGCAACCTCTGCTTGCAGAGCTCCCTCGGTGTTCATGAAGCACACCTGCTCTGCATGCCCATCATACAGTTTACCGGATGTCCAACCCATCCATGCAGATGTCAGTAAAGCCCTAATGGCAACCATGTACTTGCCTAAGACGCAATACTACCCTCAGCCCAGTCCAGCAAAAACAGTTCCCTCTGGAAGTGAGTCATATTTCTTCATCTTTCGAACCACTTAAAGCAATTTGTCTTGCAGACTTTCTGACTACATTTACACAAAATGCATCCTTCCTTTCTTTCTATTCCTGGTTCCATGCATGGGGTTATTTTAGATGGCATGCTCGGAGGTCACCGTGACACACACATACAGAGCAGAGAGCATGCTATGCTTTTGGTAGGTACTCAGCAACATTTATGCAGGTGGCAGGCTCTTGGTTTCCCTGGGCACTCGCAATGGATTTACATGCCAGCACAATGACAGAAAAGGCTAGGCTCCTGGTCACTGCCAGAAACTCCGTGAGTTTGTCTACAAAGTGCAGCTTTTAGACATGAATAACCTCACAAGACCCCTGGAAGTGAAGCTGGGAGTATGGGTTACTCACACAGTTGGGGAGGTGTAAGGGAGGATGGGAGTGTGAAGAGGCTCCCAGGAATGGCTTGTGCATGCATATGACATGGTTAGAAACTGTTCCTCCCTGGGAGTTGAGTGCAGGCTATTATTTATATCCCCATAGCTCTGCCAACATGTGACGCTTGCAGCATTAAAGCTGGAACTCAAGCTCTGAGCAAGCTGGAGGCTTTCATTCACAACTGCAAGACTCAACAAGACCCTTTGGAGTCTGAGGGCAAGTGAGGCCGTACATAAAAATAGCCCAAGTCCTTCACAAGTTCCACCTTACAGCTTAGTTTCCATACCAACCAAAACAGGTATCTTCAGGTTGGAAAAGAAATGACTGGGAGGTATATGAGAAAGGTTTCTGAGCTTGTGAGTGGCATGGGAGCAGGGATGGGGCGGGCTTTGCTGTGTCTTCCTGTACAAGAGCAAGCATTGTTGCATGATTAGTAGGAGCCGTGCTGAAAAACAAACAGAAGGAGATGGCTCTTCATGCAACAGGTAGCAGATCTGTGGATCTTCTTACCAAAGGATGTTGTGGATATGAGAAGTTTACACAGATTCAAGGAGAGTTCACAGAAGAGAAATCCACTGAGAGTTACTAAATACATAGAAACTGTATCTGGCTCAGGAAGTTCCTGAGCTGAAAATAGTTGGAGGCTGGGAGAGCACTGAGGGAAAGTATTGTATACGTTTGCCCTTGTTCTTACTTCTCCCTAGGCTTCCACTCATGGGCTCTGTTGGAGTCCGGATGTTAGGTTAGACGGACCTTTGGTCTGACCCAGTGGAGCTGTTTTTATGTCCTTATGTACCTTCATATTCACAAGGGATGGCTTATCCTGTTCTTGCATGGTTACTTCCCAAAGGTCACCATCTTCAAGCATCCTCACCCACTCTACGTTCACTGCAGCTCAGGCACCGCACACACCTCTTTCCAGGTTGCAGTTGACCGAGCAGCTTAAGATCCTGACTGCTGGTAGACAAATTTATTGAACAACTTAAGGTTTGTGATGCCTGCCTTATACATCATCCCCAAGTAGTCCATCACTATTGGGGTTTGATGTTATCAAGTGTTTGGCAATAATATTGATGTTGGACACTGCTACCCCTCTTGCTTCCTTGTTGTCCCATTTGTTCCCACCTCAGCAAACAATGTCGAAACTGTTGTGAACCCATCTGTTTGCAGTAAATTATAATTCTGCTCTGGTCACCAGTTTGCCCACTTGGTTCTGAGTTTGGCTGTGGAAATTGAGTCCTTATTGGCATCTGTGTTAAAAAATGCTGAAGCTGCTGAGACAGCTTTGGGACTTTATTCATCCTCCTTGGGATATGTTTTAAAGGGTTTATTTGTAGCAATAACAGTCAGAGCCTTTCTCACCCCTCTCTTCCCTGGAAAATAGTATTTGAAAGATGAGTCTCTGAATAACAACCGACTGGCCTTGTTAGCCTTCCCTTCACATCTTCCCAGCTGCTCCTTTGAGGTCTCCTGTCCTGGGTCTCTCACTATGACTTTGAGAAACTGCTGTAAACCGAAAGCGATCAGGATGGCAGTGACCCCCGAAGGGGAATAGGGAAAAAATGGTCTGGGAAAAAAAGGAAAAAAAGGAGAAAAGATGTATACCTGGACCCCGTCGATCCTGTTCTCTCCCCCAAACAGTTAGAGGGCAAATCATGCATGGCCACACCAAGAGCTATCTTCTGAGATAAATATATCAGTTCAAGATTTTGGTGACTTCATAGAAAGCCATCTGTTGTGGGAACAAAACACCTAGCTCTGTTGCAGTTCAAAACTGGCTGGGGTTGATGATGTCTAATTATCAGCATGTTTGCAAGTACTGCAGGGATTACTTGATGCAGAACGATTGCCCTAACTTTGCTATCCCTTTTGTCACACCAACTGTGGATCCCACTGAGGAAGCTTCAAAATTAGTCAAGTGCCACCTGGAGATCTCCAAAAGTGGACTGCTGTCGCGACGGGTGGAGTGGGATTTTTGCCTCCGGTGACATTCACGTTGTTGATACTCTTTTTACTTTTTGCTGCTGCTCACATAACAGCAGAAGCTATTCTTAGCCGTGGGGAGCCTAATCTTTAAGGAAAAAAAAAGAAAAAAACACCCCTCTGTGAGCCATTTCAACAACAATAACTTGTAGCAGAGAGGAAAGAGGGTAGGCCAAAATATGTAGCCCTCTTCACCAAATAAGGACCCTTGTAAAGGCAGCCCCGAGTGCTGCAAAGCTTAGGAAGGACAGGGAGGGCTTTGGAGTGGAAGGGTGAATCAGCAGAGCCATCAGGTCACACCCACATGAATAATACCTCTCACTTCCCTTGAATTGTACATTGTGATAAAGACCTAGCTGCCTTTTTTGGTATTCCAGCATCTGCCAAAGAAGAGTCAGATGTGAAATTAGGTTTCCTGTACCTTAATAGATTAATTTAGTTTGAACTAAAAATGAGGGCACGTGTACTGTCGGGAGCCAAGAGGCCTCAAATGACATATGTCTCCCTTTTAATCCTTTTTTTGTGTGTGCTTGGTGAGTCTAAACATCGATTAAAATGTGTTTTCTCCAAAATTTCTCCAAATTTTTAAGTTTACCACTACAAGCAACTCCACTGATCACATGCAAGTGCACACAAAACCAAAGGTGATGTCCACACTGCCATCTCCTCAGCTTCTTGGGATGCCATGGAGGCATTTCTGTACCACTGGAGAGATATTAACTCCTCCTTTTTTGCCCTTGAAGTTTTCTGTCTTAATAGCTGTGCTTGCCCAGAATACATCAGTTCTCCTGACTTCCTTCTGAGCATCTGAAGGAGAACCCCCTATCTCGTGTTATCTTTCCAGTGTGCCTCATGTCAGGAAAGATGCAGACTCTACATCTTATCTACTAATGGATATTACAGCAGAGATCCTGGGTGAGAACAGACAAATGAAGCCAGGGACAAAACTGCACTTCCAGTAGGGAATTGCAAAATCCTCACATTGAAATGTTATGTCTCCTTCAGAGACCCATAACAGGTTTCCCTTTCACAGAGGGGACACAGATGGGAATTTCCATGGTGGCTCTGAAGACACCGTTTTTATCTGAAGGTAACTCAAGGTAAACTCTTCCATGGAAAAGGTTTCCATGTGACCTGGTGAAGGCTGCTAAGCATCTCAGACAGTCCTGACTGAACTTTCTTGCACTTTTAAGCTCTGTGCTGCTAAAAGATGCATTTGCAGTTTTATGACGAGACTAACTCTGTCCCTTTAGTGTTACAGATATAGGACTGGCAGGAGACTGCTGTGGCCCGTTGAAAATGAACATGTATTACTGCTCGCTTCACCCAGAGGATACCAACTTGAGCTTTTAGGACAAGATATAATGAGAAAAAGATGGAAGAAAGGTTGTATAGATAATAGGGCCACTGAGTGCAGAGTAAAGGGACCGTGTCAAAATCTTCTTCAGGTCCAGATGCCTTGTTGCCTTCCCATCTTAAAAGCAACCAGTTCTAGAAAATTTTAAGTCAAAATTGGTGCCAACTCTGATTCATGGACAAGAGTCTATGGCATGAGGTCTTTCTGGAGTTTCCATACCTCAAATGATGTAGAAACTGATATCTATGATAGTCTGATGATACCTTCAAATACCAGAAGGAGTCATGAGGTTTGTCACCAATTTTTCTGCCATCTACTTTTTCACCTGTAAATCCCTGCCACATTCAGCAACTCAGTGATATGTTTGGGAGCGGACAGAAGGCTCTTTTCCTGCCAAGTAGAGTCTCAAAATCTTACAAATAAAATATAAACCTTGTTTATCCCACCCACTTTATATTTTGGGAGGTGGCACTGGCTAACCCACTGGGTTTATGGCACAGGTTTTTCTGCATTGGTTCTCTGGTTGCAGTCATAAAAACCTCCATTAAGCCACTCCTGTTAGGATCAGTGCCACCAGTCACCCAGTACCACGTACTCAAGCAAATGGCAGAGCACCAACTGAGGGTGTATCCCAAGCCTTCTCTCAGGGCCATGTCATAGGGTTACGTATTGACATTATCTCCTGAGATGGAGCAAACTCAAACTAATTTTTAATAAAGTGTTATTTCACGCTGTTAAGAAATGCACCTTCCCCAATGCACTGCCACACTATATCAACTTACTGCTTCACCCAATCGTAACAAAAGATAAAAAGTCCTAGCTCCTCTGTTGCTTGTGGCTTTTTCTGGCCATGGTTATCTCCCCTGGTTTCCTTGCCTCTGACCAATATGTGTTTGTGGTCACCCACAGGCTCAGCTGCTAAGCCCACAGGGGCAAGGTCCTTCTACCTCTGGAAGCCCTGAGCAGACCAAGCCCTGGGGCCACAGCAGGAGCCCCTGTGTGGTACCACACTCATTGCCACCACCTCCTCCTCCTAGCTGGCTGGAAGGAGCCGAGAGTTTCCAGCTCCCTTGTCCTTCTTCCTTCTTAAAGTGCAATTTCAAGGAACCGTGTCAAGTCAACAGTCTGGGACAAAGACAAAAAAAAAAAAAAAATCAGGAACACCCTGGAATTTCCTAGTGATTGCTGATAGCAGATGAAAGCTGCTGAAGAACAGCATCAATGATTACGATGATTAATGTTTCTTTCCATGTGAATACTACTGAAGGAGGAGAGCTTGTGTGCTTTGAGAGAGCAGCATTCCTTTGTCTTGCTCATCTGCCCCTCATACAGACCTTTCTCTGTTTTTTAAATCCAAAAACAGCTCATAAGAAAATAAGTCCTTCCAGCCTCACAGCTTGTGTCGCTATTCTAAGCCTGTCCTCTGAAGGCTGGTCAAAGTTAAACCGACAATATTTCAGGTCTTTTCCCTCCCCTTTATTCCCCCCTCCGCTGAGGGGACCTCATTTTAATTATTATTTAGGAAAAGACAGCTGCTTCCTGTTTGTATCATTAATTTATTTTGTTTCCTGAAGGGAAGCTTCGGTGAAAAGAATCTGTAGATAGCTGGAACGTCTCACAAAATATCACTGGCTGCACAGGCCAAGGTTAAATACAATAGCTAGGTTTATTTTTAAATTATTATTATTTTTCTAAGTCCATGCCAAAGCAGAGACTAAAATTCTAGCACACGTAACTAAGCTTTTACAGTAAATTCTGCCTTTCCTATATAACTCCCCAGAAGGGAGACAGGCATTCTTAGTTACAACAAAAGCTAAAACACCAATTTCCCTCCAACTATTATGAAAACCAAGGCCAAAGGGAGATGAGGTGCGGTTCCCTTTCTCCAGTTTCTCAAAACCTCACACTCTGGTGAATTTGATATGCTGAAATCATGCCTGGCCATTGTGATAGCCTTCTACAATGGGATGAGTGGCTCGGCGGATGAGGGGTGCACAGTGGATGTTGTTTATGCCAATTTTAACAAGACTTTCGACACTGTCTCCTATAACATCCTTATAGGCAAACTGATGAAATATGGATGACATAAATGGACAATGAGGTGGCTTGAAAGCTGGCTGAACTGCCGGGATCAAAGGGTTGTGACCAGTGGCATGAAGCCCATCTGGAGCCCAGTCACTAGTGGTGCACCCCAGGGGTTGATACTGAGGCCAGCACTGTTTAACGTCTTCATTGATGACCTGGATGATGGGACTGAGGACACCCTTGACAAGTTTGCAGTTGATACAAAAATGGGAGGAATGGTTGATAGAGCAGATGGTTGTGGTGCCATTCAGAGGGACTTCAGGAGGCTGGAGGTATGGGTCAACAGGAATCTCACAATGATTAAAGGGAAATGTGATGTCCTGCATGTGGGGAGGAATAACCTCAGACACCAGTATGAACCGTGAGCTTACCAGCCAGCTGGAAAGCAGCTCTGCAGAAAAGGACCTTAAGATCCTGGTGCACAACAAGCTGACCATGAACCAGCAATGTGGCCTCATGGCAAAGATGCCAAGAGCATCCTGGGCGGCATTAGGAAGAGCATTGCCAGGAGGTCAAGGGAGGTGATCCAACACTGGAGAGCTGGGTCCAGTTCTGGGTGGCCCAGTACAAAACATGGATGTGCTGGAACGAGTCCAGCAAAGAGCCCCAAAGATGTTTAAGGGATTGCAGCATCTGTTGTACAAGGAGGGGCTGAGAGAGCTGGGACTGCTCAGCCTGGAGAAGAGAAAGCTCAGGGGGGATCTTATCACTATGTATAAATATCTGATGGGGGGCCAGAAAGAAGGAGGCAGACTCTTCCCAGTGATGCCCAGTGGCAGGATGAGAGGCCATGGCACAAGCTGAAAGAAAGGAAATTCCATTTAAACACAAAAAAATATTTTTTTTTTAGCTGTGAGGGTGGTTGTACACTGGCACAGGCTGCCCAGAGAAGTTGTGGAATCTCCATTCATTGAGATACTCAAACCCCAACTGGTCAGGGTTTTGGACCCACTCTAGCTGATCCTGCTTGAGCTGGGGAGTTGGAGTGTATGATCTCATGAGGTGCCTTCCAACCTCAGCTACTCTGTGATCTTGTGAACCTAAGGTTGCAACAAGAGGACCAGGAGCAAATGAGGTGCCAGAGCTCTTCCAGACTGGCAGTGAAACACGAGTCATACTGCTGATGCCATCATTGACTATGTGAGGAGCTGCAAGCTCCATCTCACATGCAGCCAGGTCTGTTACAGCCTTTTTGAAAGCTATCAACACTGTCCATTTCCAAGCCCTCCACTCAGCCTCTGTTCAACATCTCACTGTTTTGGCAGCCTCGTCCTTTCCATTCATTTCAGCTGAGAGGCACCCACCGGCCCCGGCAGTCTCACTGCTGTCCAGTCTTCCTGCTGTAAGGAGTTATTTGGCACCAACACTATTGACCTTTTCACAAGACCAAAGATTATGGGAGGTTTTATTTATTGCACATGAAGTAACCCCTTGTCCCCCGCCCTGTTTTTCCTGGTTTCCTTTCTTATGTTTGGTTCTTTCCTTCACTAGGAGCTTTCACATGACAAGTTGCTTTGATGGAAACCACTACTAGAGAAAGAAAAATTATATAAGCCCTTTCTTCTACTCCCTCTTCCTATACTGAGTATAGCTTAAAAATGAATAATGAGCATTTGTTTCCTTAGAAGAGTATTTAACTCTGCAAATTCAGCCATGAGAGGTAGGATATGCTAAGATATACTCTAAAGAATGGGGTTGTAAATGCTTAATAACGAAGTGGGCAAGGTTTTATATATCGGGAAAGCTACACGTTATTCCTTGCACATCCAATGACTAAAATGACTGAAGGTTTGCTGCACCCTTCCCTTGGAAAATAACTTCATCGTGAAGTGAACATTTAGTTTGGCAAAGTTAAAAACTACTGAAAAGCAACCTTTTAACAAAAGTACCAGATAACTTTTGGTCTAAGCTAACATTGCTGACAGCAAGCTGGTGCAGGATTTTCAGCAGAAAGTGATTGCTGCACATGGGCTTGTGTAGAGAAAGAAAGGTAGGGTGAGCAATGTGCTTGAGAAGGCATGTCCTCCTACACTACAGAAACGTGGCACCCTTCAGCTGCACATGATGAGCAGAATGAATGAATGAGTACTGCAACCGCACACAGAATTAATTTCTGTCACATCCCAGGAAATGGTTCTTTTCCCAGGAAAGAAATAATATTACAATGTGCATTAACGAGCATTCAGTGCAGGCAAGAACTGTCGTTTAAAATTGTGATTGAATTTGAGGTTCGCTCCCCCGGGGCTAACTGCAACCAGCTGAGACTGTTTCCAGCGTTGTCTGCAGTGGGTGCTGGGTTGCGGCTTGCACCCCACCAGTTAACACATGCACTGCTGCTAAGCCATTTCCCAACAGCACCCGTGTCGAAGGCTGGGCTCCCGTTCCACTGCCACGGCTGGGTGAGGCAGAGCCCTTGAATTATAAAAGACTTGAACTTCCTTTTTATCCGGGAGATGGGTGGGAGTCTTTTGATGGTACTATTTCCTGCTGGAGGGACAGAATCAAGAAGAAAAATAAAACTTTAACCTCTTCACTCAACTATGGAGAAGACAGTCTCACCATTGGGCAAGGTTTATTCTGCTGGGAAGCTCGGGCTATTCCCATCCTGGGTATAACACAAGGTCAACAGCAGCAGTCTCCAGGAATATTAATCTTTCACCCCTCAGACCGTGCCATGGGTAATTAATCACTTGATTGCATAACTTCTTGTAAGACAGGAAAAATAAGCTGCCTTTGCCAGCTTTTTGGACAAGTTATTTCACATACATTTGAACTTTCTTCCAGTACTTGTTGGGTTTTGATTGCAATGAATGAATTGCATCCAAACCCTTTCCCAGCCATGGAGGAGCCAGACAGCATGGAGGCGTGTGACGTCCCAATGCAACAGTGGGGAGTGGGTCACCGCACTGTTTTGGGAGATCCCTCCAGCCTCCCAATGGGTGGGGGAAGGTACAGCATCCAACAGAGCAGCTCAGCTCAGGGGGGATAGCAGAGCACCGCGTTACCCTGCATTTTACATCTGTATGTAATTGAAAGCTGGAACTTGCTTAAGAGCAAGGAAATCCTGGAGTTTAATCCTAGAAAGTGAAGTTTTGTTTCACTACGATCACCTGGGACGTACCGCTGCGATGGGCCCAGCTGCAGGAGACCTTCAAGCCCTGGAGATCACGTAAAGCTGCGAGGGGTGTTGAGCCAAGTGCATTGCTGGAGTGGCTGAGTATCAGCTAACCCCATCTCCCCAGCATGCTGCGGAACTCTCTCTTCTTTTCTACAGCTTTATTAAATGGCGGTGATAAAGCAAGATGTTCTTTAAAAACATTTTATATCATGTGGTAATGAAATGGGAAAATGCCCAGAGGCTACCTCATATTTCATGCTCACATGGACACCAACCAGCCTGCTTCCAACCCCGAGACTCCAACTTTGGGTGGAGGAGAAGGCATCCCTGTGCGCCTCAACACTGGTGCACCCTTCAGCAGCCCTGAGCATCTCACCACCCCACTTCTGCCTCCCAAAGCAGGTGCTGGCCATCGTTCGGCTCTTTGGATTGCCCCAGCTAAATATTCAGTGAAGCTTTACCCTCACCTTTGAGTGGCTCAGATTACTTTCTCCCCATTCAGCCTGAGGCTAGTGGTGATACAAAGGGGCTAAACCATGGAAGAAGTCATGAGTTAAGTGTCCTCCTGAGTCCTAAAGTGGAGGGCCCTTGGTGACACACTGAGAGGGAAGCTGAAAAAAAATTTAGTGGGCACGAGAATCAGAACTGGACTGGGCTGATAGATGAAAACACTATTCTTTGACAGCGCCTGGAAAAGCAGTCAGGAAGCTTGGTTTGAAAGCGTTCCTGCAAAGATCACTTTATCCTTTGCCTCTAGGTAGCCCTTTGGTAAAAACTGAAAGAAACATTTCCCTGTATTAAATGTTTTGAGATCCTTGCAGGAAAGATGCTAACAAAGCGGATGGCTTAGCTATTAAGGGTTACTGCATGTTGCAAGTATTACGGGTGACACGTAGGGAACTGGCATGATGAAATGCAGTTTCCCAAAGCCACAATGAGCAGGGACAAGAGAGTAGAGTGGAAATCCCATGAACACGCAGGCATGCTGCACCCGCTGCTGTACAGGGTTGTGCTTGCACCTTGTCTGCTTAACCTAAGGCTTCTTGGTGCTCCTCACCCCCCCACACCCCATTGTCCGTAAACGTCTCTGGAAGGAAGGAGGCAGAGAACAGCTCCTCACCTGTCCAGGGCACTGGAGACCTCCAAGAAACACCCTACACCTTTTTAGCTGGTTGCTCTGTCTTATGCTTCATGGAGTAAAACCATCTATCAAGCAAGCTGTGATGAGAGCTCTGACGTCTTCCCGGCCATGCACATTAACATATGCTCCCCACCGTGCAACGTGTGGCCACAAGCGGCTCACACTCCATCTGGCCATAGTTAAAGGGCTATCAAGAATAGGTCATCCACATGAATTTCCTCCAAATCTGGTATTGCACCAATGTAATGACATGATGCTGCTGAAATACAGACAAATTAAAACCAAGGCCAGGCGCAGCTATTCCCCAGGTACTGTTCACATGAATAAACAAGATAAAGCCTGGGAAGAAAAGCACAGGAAATGATTCTATTTACAGCTTGATCACACATCTTCCAAAAGCAACTGAGCCAGCTGGACAACTTACTATCTTCAACCACTCTCCTGCTGCAGGATGCTGCCCCTCCAGATTGGTTGGCAACGAACTGAAAGTAGCTTAGAAAGCAACCACCCAGGCAGTTCAGACAGCATATCAAAAAAGATAATAACTTCCAACAGATGATGGTGAGATGCAGGTAAGGGCAGAACAGAGGGGCTGATGCCTTCAGCCAAAAGGCGAGCAACACAGCAGGCAACTAGATGATTTTGAGGCAGCAGCAGAAGAACCAGTAGGAACCAGTTCACCCAAATATCTCATGGCTCATGGACCATGAAGCATTCCAGTTTCCATCTGTGGAAACCCTGCTGCCAGCTAAGTTTCCTGGAAGGAGAATCTGCTTAAACCAAGGTTTAGCTACTCCCATGACAGGCAATGCAGCACCAGCTTAGGTCAGAACTTAGGAGGCTTAAAACAACTGTAAAACATCTCAAGAAATAATACTTCATGTTCACTTGATCAGTGCAAGAAAGCTTTACCCATCCTCTTCCTTGCTTTCTCTACAACTAATGGAGGAGAAGGAAAGAGGAACAGCATAGCCTAATCAGTTGGGGGATCACCTTATCATGACCAGCTACAGAGGTTTTAGGACAATAATATGCCATAGATGGATGCAACTCAGCTAAGCTACATTAAAAATAAAGTCATTTTCAGCAGACTGAATCAGGACAGAGCTATTTCAGTTCACACAGTTACAGCACTTGCATTTGGAGCATCCAAGCTGAGCAAGCCAAGGATTGTGTTTTCCTGAGCAAAATTCAAATAGACAGCTGAAGGTGTGGTTGCTGGTCACTGCTGAGTGGCACCCTTATCTTGACTCTTGACCAGTGGTGGACAAAGGTGGCTTTCAGCAAGGTGTCCACCAGCACCAGGTCCCTGTGCCTCTTCTCCAAGAGGCTGAAAGTCAAAGTCCCATGATCTGGGTTTGAAGGAATTGCTTTGCTAAGGTCAGGAACTACTACTTTTTTCCTAGCTGATTGCAAATCAAATGTTCTGTTTTGATAAAGTAAAGGTTAAATCACCCTGGATTTTGCACACGCTTGTAAGAGTGTGCAGATGTGTGAGTGTAGGCAAGAATTGTTGAGGACAGCATAACTAGGAAAGCTTCAGGTTGCTTAATGTCTGGAGTCTGTGAGTTCATATGGGACTGCTGCTGCCTCATGCATTACAAATTTTCCTGAGCAACTTTGTAAAGCATTGGTGGGGTAGAGGAAGATTTTGCTTTTCTTATTTACAGAACAGTTTAGCCAATGAGGCAACTGAATCAGTGGCTTTGGTGGGACACCCGCTGCTCATAGCGGTGTCCCAGAAATAAAAATATCTCTGGAGTCCATTTTGGAAGTGAGAAGAGAGAGCTGTGAGCGCACTGTAATGCTTGTGGCTGAAGATAATGATACAATGCTAACTTTACTGATTGTTTTTTCTTCGCTCCCCTCTCCTCTCCAAGATGGTTGCAAGGAAATTCCAAACTCCTTAGGTTATTAATGTCTAAATACCTGCCAAACATTTTCATATGGAGTGGAGAAGAAATATCTCGAGATTATTTCCAACTCAGACAGCATGAAGTTGGGTATCCCCTATGGAGGACAGGGTTTTAGTTGTGTCTTCAGATTATGCTTACCTTCTACTCTTACTTGTTTGCGTTGTTTGAGCTTCTAACAAGTATTTTTCCCATTCCTCCTAGAATTTTGCTGTTTATGTAAAGGTTTTGACACAGAAACTAGGAAGGATGTGAAGACTTACCAGTAACCTGCTAGTACTAGACTGCATGGCATTATAAGGGTTTTCCTTTGCCATGGTTTGCACAGAAGTGGAGAAAGGCCTTATGTGGCTGGACAGTGAAGACTTCAAGAAAGTGAATGTCCCCATCAAACCAACGTGCACATCATTTAAAAGAGCAAAATAGTTTCTTGAGCAGGACCTTCAAGGGTGTTACTATACTAGCAAAGGGGTGTTTAGGTCATGATTGCCAATGCTAGCTTCCTTTCTTCAGGCAAAACTTACCACTAGCAATGGAATTCATGAAGGTAGAAGAGGATTTCCGGGAACACATGTACCTTTCCAGGCATACTCATTAATTATCTTATCTCTTATATATTCTAGGCCAGACAGTTGAAAATAATAAAAAACAAACCCTCAAGGAACTTAGCTCAAAATGAGCCAGTCACTGCAAAGATGTCAATGCACTGGGCTGGATGGGTGAGCTGTGAATTTGGCTGCAGAAGTTTAGTAACCAAGAAGAATCAATATTTTGGTTGGGAAATATTCAAGTCACTGGTTTGTTTGGAAACACTAGACATCCAGTTTTTCTGCTAGGTGCCATTAACCCTCTCACCCTCCATACCCCACTCTACGCCCATTTGAACCGGAAGCCCAGTCTGCAAGCTGGATGGGACACAGCTGTGCAACAGCATGGTGGGTTGGCCAGGGTGGAGACTCCCCTGCTAGCTTGGCCATGCAGTCACTGTTTGGGTGTCTTGGGGTCTTTAAGTGACTCTGCTGGCTTTGGTGGCATGGTAGTCTGCAAAAGAAAAAGTATTTAGCCCACCAACCTGACCTTTACAGAGCAGCTGCTTCCTGTCTCCACTGCTGGCTGCTCACTAATGGGCTCTGAAATGAAAAAAAAAACCTGTTGCTTGGCCCAGAGCTTTGGGTATTCATAAGACAAAGTCGGTCATAAAATTGTTGCGTCACCAATCAAGGGGAGCCTAGGATCTAACCATAACCTTGGCACCGCGCTCCACCACTCCAGGGTGCAGTGATTTTTGTTCCAGCCCTTCATGTGCCAGGAAAAATGGAGGCAAGAAGAGTAAAAATAGTCCTTAAACATAGGATAATTGTTGCCATTGCGTGATAGCAACCTCGCCTCCCTGCTGCCACGGAGATGGCGCATGGAGGAGACTTGGGCTGTCCCACAGCCTTTCTTGGATCACATTGTAGGTGGATATATTTTCTGTGGAGTGATACACATGCTTTTTCAAGGAGAGAGATTTTGTTTGCCAAAATGCTTCTGGAGCCTGTGCAAACCTTCCTGTCAACCCAAGTGCTCACATACATGCTCACATTGCTATTCACACCACCTTGCAGTCAATGCAGTTCCTGTAGCACCAAGGAGGGCTAGGTGTGCCAGGCTTTCAAACATGAAACCCATCATGAGCGGTCTGTCTGCCAGCAATTCATCTTTGACACAAATGACCATGGGTTATCCTATTAGGTCGGTCATCCTGTCATCCTCTGTCTATCAGAGCACAACCAATGTATCTGCAACCACACATGAAAAAAGAAGCTCTTAATTCTTTTTGGTCCCCACAAAGAGCTGAAAAGTGACCAGGGAAAGAAGAAAACTCCACTTGGTCAGTAAATGGTTTGTTGGGTTTTTTTTGCAAACCACGTGTTAAAAATGCTTTCCTGCCCAAGGAGACTTCATAAGGAGAAAAAGTAAAGCTAAGTTACAACTTCTTAAAAATAAGACATAGTGTTTTATAATTCCTTCCCTCCCCCCATTACTGTGCAGAGCCACCCCACCCACATGAAACTGCCATCTGACTCACTCTTGTGTCTCGCTTGGAGAGAAAGGTTTTCCACCAACGGGGGCACCTGGTCAAGAACATGATATTCAGGGTGGTGTTGCCTCTTTACACTTCGAATCATTTTAAATAGCTTTATATCTATGACTACAGGGACCTTTGCATAGACATAAGCATTACCAATGGAAGAGACATGTTGTCATATCCTTGCAGTAAGTAAAGAGATCAGATCTTCTGGAAAATTAGTCTTCTTGGGCCAAGCTGACTCAATGGCTTGGACAATAAGACATCTCTTCTGTATCAGTTCATTTGCAGTGTTATGCTCCTCAGGCAGCCAGTTACCCTCTGCTATTCTGGGAACACACATTTGACCTCTGTTACAGGGGTTTATTGTCAACATGTGTCCACTGGGAGCCTCAGCAACTTCTCCCATTGTCTATTGTCTTATAAACAGGCTTATAAAAGCACTGCAGGAAAGCCAATAATGCACCAAAGTGGAAATTGCCGGTAACTCAAAAGCTTAACTTTCAACTTCTATGTCTTGCAGTGGTAGGGGAGGTCAGGCAAGGGGGAGGAACATGCAGCTTGCTTTCCTTGGTGTCCCTACACCTTCACATGTAGGTGTGTTGGGATGCAGAGCTGCCATGCTGCTGCAAGCTTGCTCAATGCATGGCAAGGAGGAGTCCACTGATGCCAAAAGCACTGTGTGAACTGGGGTTACTGGTCTCTAATGGTTTCAAGAGGAAAAACTAAAAAAAGAGAGAAAAGCTGGTGGCAAAGAAACTTTGCTGGCTGACTCTAAAGCGAAGTGTAATTTCTTCTTTACCAAAACTCCCCGTTTGTGGCTGGGCTATTGTAGTAAGTGCAGAAAAGCTCGTTTTTTGTACAGTTCACAACACTGAAGTTACTCAGCTTAATGCATGAATGAAACAAACCCTTGGGAGCGTGTTCACCCAAAGGAAGGCAGCATCCTTAGGAAATATCCCAGTGAGATCAGTTTAGTCATCTTCAGTTTCATAACATTTAACCTCCAAACTGTGATGTGCAGAGGCAGAATCCCCTCTGATTTTTGAGATGGTCCCACCACTTCCAATTTGCTGCTGTGGCCAGGCAAACAAAGGACATTTGCAGGCATTTTGGGGAAAGAGGGCCAAGTTCCTTCCCACACAGAGCAGAGCAGCATCTGGCACCCAAACAACAGGCAGGGATGAGCCAGCAGCTAACCACTTTTCCAGGGCCACCAGATCTGACAGAGGGGGCAGGAAAGGAGAAAATGCCACAACCAAAGACTTACATTGGCATTGCTGCCAGAGGCATCCTATCCCCCCCGGTGGCAGGGAAGGGGACACTGCATCCCTCAACAGCCATTGGTAGGTTCCAGGGCTAACCAGACACCAGCTGGTGGGACATGCTGTGCTGTCAACCAGTAATGTTCAACCAGGGCAAGGGGAAGCCAGCAGTGTGACCAGGGCTACACAAGCATGAAAAGAACAGAATAAAAAAAAAATAAAAATCACTTAACACAGAGGAAAATAGGGAAACCCTAAAGAGACAGACAAGCCGCTGTGGACTCCACCGGTCATCCCTGCCACATCTCTTCCCACCCAAGGATGGTGAGGTCAAGGAAGAGTTTTGAGCCTCTCTTTGTATTTTTAATGCACCTGGTGCTCTCCTGCCCTTGGTGAAACCTTTGCCTTCCTCTGAGTGCTGTCAATGCCGACACACCATCCGATGCTGCAGTAAGCACCCTCAGTGGGTGCGCCCTGAACTGGGCTCAGCGATGCCATGGTTTGGGAGAGCAGGACTGGGGTGCAGCCCTGGGCAACCCTCTTGCCTACACCATGCCCTCTCCACTGTCCCTGAGGTGTTTACTGCGCATGGTCATGCCTCTTTCACCAGGAAAGCAAAGGCTCCCATCCCAACAGGGACCTCTTAAAAGTTGCTCAAGAGCCTGCAAAGGTTACATTGCCTTGCTCTCTGAAGGCAAAGCAGTTTTAGCTGGAAAAGAAAGAAAAACACCCAACAGCAGCAGCAAAAACAACAAAAAAAGAACAACCCATGGTGTTTGTTTACAGGAGCACATTCATTGGTGTCTGGAGGGTTGACTCAGTCTAAAATGAAAAGGGGTGGCACCAGGCAAGCTGTGTTGATAAACAAGTCCACCTCCCGCCGTGGGGTGGTCCAAGAGCTGGCTTTCCTCACCTCGCCAGGCAGCCCCAGCCTCTTCCCTCAATGGACCCTTTCCACCTGTGAAACCCTGGGGAAGCATGGCTTTGGGGTACTGATGGGTGAGCAGCTGCCACCCTTCACTGTGCAGCCCCGCAGGGTGGAGAAGGGTCTTGGCATGAAGAGCTGGGGTTGGTGTCTGCTTGGGCATCCCCATGGAGGAAACGGGGGGCCTTCACGCCCATGCATTTGCTCTGCAGGGCTGTGCCCCTCCTTCGTGCCTTGCATGCCTGACTTCATGGAGGAGACCTAAGCTAAGCTTGCTTGGCATGGAGCAGAGCAGAAACTCCCACGAAGCATGCCAGACCTCATCCAACTCTGTCTGCAGCCATTTCACCTACCACAACTGTACAGGCCAGACAGAAAGGTTGTGCTTCGGCTGCTCCTGGTGCGTAAGGCATCATCACATGGTGCAGCCTGGTTCAGTGATCAAAGGGACACGGAAATACCATCAGGATATGTGCTAAGATAGGTACAGCATATGTTTAAGGAAGGCTAAATAAAAGCATTTGGGGGCTCTTGAAGTCTAAGAGATAGCATCTGTGATTGACTGTCCATACCAACATACAATTGTACTCAAGTACAACTCACCCAGCAGATGTATAATTACTTCTACATTCAAAACACCTCCAAAAGATTAACACCCAGGCACTTTCTAAAGTACCTCTTTTAGCTGTGATTAATATCTGAATTTTGGAGTTACTAATGACCTGTTCTTTACCTGTCAAAATACTATGTTGTTTCTCAAAAGCAGAGTCAACTTCCTTAAATTGGGCAAATGCAGATTTGCCCTGAGCAGTGAAAAGAAACACTTTTAAAGTTGCAGAGTTGTAATGTTGCAAAAAAAAAAAAATCCAATAAAAGGATCGACTCTCTAGAGCCATCAGTATCTTCACACTTCACTGTACCTACAAAAAGAGAGGAGTCCATTTTCTCCCTAGGCCCAGGCAGTGGGAGTGTACCTTGCTGATATGTGTTCCTCTAGAAAAATCTCTTCTTCACATCCAGCCCAACAGAAACTGTGTCCATGTCATGACACAGGTGAGGAGAAGGGGTACGCGCTTTTGGAGGGGAGTTCCTGGCTTCAGGACTACTCCCATCTTCATGACCACCGTATCACCCTCTGGTAAGTGGGTATCCAGCTTTGGTCCTAAAACTCCATTATTCATCTGATCCTCTCTCAGCTCTGATTTCACTTCTCCTTAAATTAAAACATGGAAGTAAAGCAGCCGTTTGGACCCTAAAACTTAAAAACCTCAAGAGTTACAAATCTTCCATTTATGCCTTTCTTATGTGGTCCAGACACATTTTTCAGGCTTGTAGCATCGTCTGAACCCTGTTTTCCTTTATTTTGCCTCTGAAATTGGCACTGAAGTCTGTTTGCACTATGTAATCAAAAGGTATATTTGTCGCCGCAGCACTACATCTCACATGGAAAATGGTCTCTCTCATTTCTTCCCCCTGTAATTCTTGGAGTGGCTTGGCACTGTCAGGGACAGGTGCTTAAGAAATGCTGATATATGGCAATTTTATGCCATTGCATGAAGCTAAAACTTGTTTGCAATACTGATATAACAGAGGACTACTACTGTGCTTTAACTAAACCTTGGATTTATTAACAGCACGCAGGCTGGGAACGTGAATGGCTGGCAAACCTGCATCCTCTAGCATCTGTAGAAAGACATTATGAATTAAAACCCCCTTATTCCATTAAGAAATGATTTCAGAAATCTGGAGCACAAGTGGCGAACGCTGGTTGGCTATCGGTGACGTCAGACACATGTCAATAATATTACTTAATGGGTTTTCCTTGTCTTTATTCATAAGTTCCATTTCATGCAGCCATTGCCCCGAAGGGTAATTATTACACTTTTTGGGTGGTTTTGCTCTTTTGGCCTTTGGCCTCATGCCTCAGAAAACCACCCAGGGTATCCAACCTCATAGAAAGGCTTTGTGGCCAGTTGTGCTTTCTGGAGTAAGTTTTGGTTTTTTTTTTCCCCTAACTTAAGTAAGCCATGTAAACATTTCAAAATATCCTTGGTTTCCGTCAGTCCTAAGATGTCATTGCGCACCCCAATGAAGAGCTACGCCCTGCATCCCTGGTCAGCTGAGGAAAACAGCGCCGGTAAGATGCTCATTTTTCTTGGAGGGGAATAACAGATACGAGAACATGTTTTATGTGAAAGGACGTTTTGGAGCAACTGTTTTACTTAACATTGCATATTTACACAGTTCTAGTGTCTTCAAACATATGACGCAGTTAGAAGCCTCAGAGTTGATATTTACCTGTTTTACTACATCTCAGTATATATTTGGGGTTTTCTTTGAAGTTGAGTGACAAGACTCTTTACCCATGCACTTCCAGTTTGCTTCAAATTTGAAGTTGATTTTTATACCATATTATAACCATATTTATTTAAGTTCCCACATTCTGTCAAAGTCTGTTTACACAAAGAACATTTGTTTTCACTACTGCTTGCGAGGAATGAATATAATAAGTGCCAAGGGATTTTAAGAAGTTGAGAGAATTAGTATTTGGAAACAATACATTCTGCTATTTCTTAGGGGAAGATTCATGGAGCACAGACACATTCTCCACTAAATCTATCAGGATGAAGTAGTTCTCATGGAGACAAAGCATATCCAGTCCCTTCTCAAGTTTCAAACATTTTATGAAATCAAGAAAGTTTCTGGAAAAAACAACAGCTTTTTTTTTCAGAGAAAAATGGATAAAGTAGGTTAAGATAATTTTGCTTGTTGAAATAGAAATCTGGAGTCTGGCACTGAGAACTAGCATCCGCTGCTGCCCAACAGCATCCCTTTCCACTTGCACTGCTTTGCCATGTTGTGTGCTGAAATAAGAGTTACAACCAAATTATTTGTCAGAGGTTGTTTGTCGCAGCTTTAATGCACCACTGTAAATTTCAGCATGTACTAGACTGGGTAATTCTGATTTTAAGAGTATCATAAAGAATATTTTAGCTCATTGAATACTGCTTGGATCTCTGAACATGTAGGGATTTGCTTCAACATTTCTGTGTCTCAGAGGCTGATGTTACAAAATATTAGGGGTAATTCTGAAGCTTTGGTTTACAGGTAAGGAAAGGTAAAAAAAAGGGGTCTATCTATGCCTTATTTTGTGGTATCATTTAGAAAATGAAAAGAGCAACTGCTTGTAAGGCAATCCTCATCTCATTTGCTATTGAGGTGCAGATTGAGTAATGGCTCCCCAAAAATTAGCATTACCAGTTGCAAATGCTGACACATCATCAAAATTCATGTCTTTTGATATTAGATATTATAATACACTTTACATTTCAAATATTCCTAGGAGATTTCCTCTGCTAGCTGGAAAATAATGAAGTATGTAATGGGTTATTCCCTTCTTGACTGTGTCCTAACGAGCTAGAAACATGGGGATATTTCCATTGAAGTATTAAAAAAAAAAAAGAAAAAAGAAGATAAGCCCTTTTTACCAAGCCTTCGATTATAGATTTATTCTGATGCAAATATACAGTTGAACTGATGTATTTAAACTGTCTGTGAATACCAGACAATACCTCCATATTCTGTACTCTATATGAATGTCTTTAAACATGACTTTATTATACTATGATCCATTTGTGTGCCTTCTGTAGGGGAGATCTCAGTTATTTTGTCTTTTAAAGTCCCTAAGCACCAACCAACCAAAAGCTGTTTCTGGAGGTTTGTTGTTAGAGGCTAAGCTAGAATATATTTATGATCCATTTCATCTCCCTGCTGCCTTAAACCTGGCCATCCATCATGAGCTGACAATGTTTTCCTGCAGAAAAAGCTTTGTGTCAATTACCGTTTTCTTTACTTCTCAATAACAAATGGTTTATCTACTTACCCCAAGCCCCACAGCCCTCTCCTGCCCCGCAGTACACTAATTCCTACCATCCCGTCCGGTGCCAGGTTCCCCACTAAAAATGCTTTTATCTTGAACTGCATTGACTGTAAAGCATGAGAGGTTGCAGGAGACAGGCAATGCCTGCCAACGAAAGCACCTGCAGAAGACTAAATGATTATCTTTTATCCACAGCCTTTCTTGGTCGGAGAAGCAACAGGAGTCATCTCTTGCTTTTCCCAGAGCAGCCCCCAAACATCTGTAATTACTGTCAGTCTTTACCCATGGAAAAATGGAAGTCATCCCCACTGGGTAGCCTGCAGGAACATAGGCATCGCAAAGGATGTTCACAATATAGGATAGCAACAAGAGACCTCAGCGGTCCAGAGAAAGTCTCCAGAGAGAGGGCCAAGTCCCCAGATCATCCCATTTGAGGTGTGCTGTGGTGCTCAATATTGTATTAAATATTCAGCGATCATTTCTATTGCTGGAGGACAGTTTCTCTCTGCACTCAAGACTTGGCCTCTCTCCTAATCAAATTTGCTCAGACAATAAATTAGTGACAGTGCATGTGTCTCATATTTTTAATATATAAAGAACATCATAGAAATTTAAAGAGTTTCCTCCTTGAGTTGCAGGGTAAGAAGCCAGTTAGGTCCTGATAACGCCTTGGCCAGGGTGTCTTACGAAGCTTGGAAATGAGCTCGCTCCATCACAGCTGTGCTCATGCCCTTCACATCCTGGCTCTTGGTCTGCAGCTTATTTGCTCTTCATTTCTCAAAATCAGTTCCTAAGAGGCCTGTGCAGGTATCTCTCATATTTTCTGCCACATATTCAGCACAAGACCCATGAGGCAGGAAGCCTTTCGAGATTACAGATGGTGCACAGAAAAATAATGCAACTTGTGTGAAGTGTCAACTGAACTGAAACTTGCTGAGTCCCAGTTCCTAACCAAAAGCGCTCACCACCACTCGGAAAGCCAGCAGAGAGCCCCGTCATTTAAGCCAAGTCACACAACATATTTGTCTCATGACTAGATTGACATGAGCCAAATTCAGGGATGTTTTCTCCAGGCCACAAGCTGGTGCAAAGCAAATTTAATTGTTCTAAGAACAGTCTCCTGCATTGGTTTAGGGTTTGTAATTTCCACGGGCCTCTCATTAATAAATGAGTATGCAGGAATATTCGCGTAACATTAATAGCCAGAGGGCATTTGCTGGAAGATTTGAAGCGACTGGTCACAGAAAAATCATGTGAAGTCTTTCCATGGGTTAAGCAATGAGCTTGCTGGCTCCATGCAGCTGCTCTGGTTTGCTTTGCTATCATGCAGGTTTGCAGAGACATTGCACTGCCTTGCAGTGCCTTGCGCTCAAAACTGACAGCCGCACTCAACCACAACAGCCACGGGAATAAAGCCGGGCGGATGCTGCATGGCTTCCCCATGGCCCTGGCTCCAGGGACCATACTCCAGGAGGTTGCATTAGGAAAGTGCCCAGCGCTGGGCAAGGGTCCCGCCACCCTCTCCCAGACCTGTGCACCCATCCCTGCCCTCCCTGATAGCCGCGGCCCCCTCTCAGCTGCTGTTTACTTATCCTAGCTATAGCGTAAAAGCTGTAGAATAAATAGCCAGGGTTGGGGGAAAGCGAAGCACCAAGCTAAAATAAGAAAACTAGTCTCAACGAGGAGGGGAGAGAGGCAGATTCCTGCAGCTAATAATTCTCAGCATGGCCTAGAATAAGCTAAATCGGGGCTTCTGGGAGGCGTCCCCAGGGGTCTGCACTGCCTGGCTCTCCAGGCGTGAAGAGAGGCAGGAGGAGCAGCTGAAGAGCTTGTCTAGCTGGACAGATCCCATTCATCGCTTCATTAAAGTGCAAGACCCTTCACTGCCAGAGGTTTTGCGTTAAAAAAGGGAAAAAGATTTGGGAAATCCTCTGGTGGTGTGTGCTCAAGCCCTTTGGCATCCACTTCACTGCAGCACCAACTTCGGGACCTGTGGCAACCCAAAACAGGGCAGCCACAGCAGAGGTGCACATTTCCCTGGGCTCAGCATCCCCACCCCTACCTGCCACCTTTCAGGAGCTGCAATCCTCTCCCCTGAGACATTTGTCTCTGCAGGGGCTGATCCTGGTTGCAATCCCTTGAGTTATTTGTGTAGGAAGTGAAAAAAAGGGCAATAGTGCTGGAGGCAGCAAGGAAGACGCCGAGGAGAAAGCACGCCAAGATCAGGGCCACTCATGACACTGGTGTTCCTCGAAATTGGAGGCAGCCACTCCTCTTCCTGCACGTGGCTGGACCCCAGGGCGGGCAGCGTGCCGCTTCCTGTTATTAGAAAACCTCGGGACGCTCTCGCAAGAGGCGAGCTTATTAGCGAGCAAGTCAGAAGAAAAGAAAAGAGCATTGCCCCGCACAGCCCCAGCGGTGGGGCAGCGGGCTGAGACCGCCCAACTCATCTCACTTGTGGGCTCATGCCCAAGGAGCAGGGGGGAAGAGGGAGAGCGGGCGCACAGTGCTGGAACCACTGCAGCCAAGCGTGGCGAATATCTAGCTGCACTAATCCATCTGAAATTCCCAAGAATAACAGGAAATCCAGCCGCTAATTTTCCGTCTCACTTGCTTTGGGGCAGGCACACACCCCGCAAGGCCCAGAGCCGGGGAGCCCTGCAGAGCCTCGGGGTGGGGGACGTGCAGACCAGATAACCACGCACTCCTGAGTTGCAAGAGAAGAAAATAAAAATGATAATTAAAAAAAAGAAGTGGCTATCCTGGAAAACAATAGTGGGGAGGCTGAGTACCCGCCACGGGGAGGGACAACCCCAGCCCCATCCCCACCGGAGGGGACTGGGGAGGCAGCAAGCATCTCGGCTGCTGCCGCGCTCGCTGGCTGCGTGCTTGCTGTGCTCGCTTCTCCCCGCGGCCGCGCATTATCATCATTTATTCATTCCATGACCTTGAAATCCCTCTCCCTTACCAGAAAAACAACGAATCCCTGTCAGAAAAGTGGGCTCTACAGAAGAGAGGGAAAAAGAAAAAAAAACACACCCTAAAAAAAATAAAAATCGTGCAACCTCCCATGTTGCTTGTATTAGGTCAGATGGGAGAACTTATTTAATTAGTGACTTTTATAGGGCTTTATTTTTCGATGCCCAGTGGAGTAGTTAAGATTGGTAATAAGAAAGAAGTCTGGTCCCACGCCAGCCCTCCTAAGACAATGGTGCGGGGAGGAAAGAGCTGAGCAATATATTTGAATGTTTTCAATGCCTTGGTTTTTTGTTTTTTTTAAACTTTATTTTTCAGTGCCGTATTCTAAAACCATTTGAAGGGTGTACACAGAGGGGAAGGAAATTGTTCAGGGCGGCCTGAGGGGAGGATAACGATGAATAATGGAACAAACCCAGGGAAACTGCTTCTTGCTCTGGTTTCTCCGCAGCCGGGGAAATTCCCCCAAACAAGACCTGCTCCAGCACAGAAAGAGGATGGCTGGCACGTGACCAAGCACCAGATTTTTGGTGTAGATGGAGATGGATGGGTCAGGTGTGTAACCACGATGGATAACTGGGAGGAGGGGGCATAAGAAAAGTGCCAATTCCCACTCCGTTCATGCTACCGTCCTTTCTTATGACCCTTTTCTGCCGCTCATCCCCATCACAAAAAAATACTGCAGGCTTTTTCCTCCCATACTTTCCACTGAAGGAATAGGGAAGGAGCATTCAGATTTACAAATTTCCCACCGCAGACCCATGCATTTCTCAGCATGTGGGACCAGCTGTGGATGCTGGGGAGAGGGGCACCTTCCCCAAAAGCGGGGTACCTTCCCCAAAAGCCCTGGACCACGCAGCACACATTGCGAGTGGCTCGGGGCCACTCTCCCAGGATGAAATGCAGCACATGAGCATAAATCAAACCAGATGCTGTGTTAGAGGTTTTACGGCAGCAGGGTTTTGCTCTCTTCAGGCCCAAGAGCTGTGCTACCCTCTCACTGCCCATTGATAGGGGAACTTCCAGAGGCTGATGGCAAAGCTCTCCGACCCCAGGTGTTTGAAGGATGTTCATATGCCACCATCTAAGACAGTAGCCTCATCAGTGGCCAAAAAGCCCCATGCAGCCTAGTTGCTCAGTAGCCAAACTTTGCTACTTGGGAGGGGAGTCAGCCTGTTTCCTGACCGCAAGAAGAATAATGTAACAACGTTCAATAAATTCCTAGCAAACACAACCAAAAAAAAAGCCAAAAAAGAAAAAAAAAATAAAACCCTGTTGAGCTTTGTCCTTTGCAAAATGAAAAATATGGTTGTTTTGCTCTACGGGAGGAACAGCGGAATCGGCTTTAAAATCGACAGTGGATTTGGCCAGATGCCACAGCCCTTTTGGCTTCAGCTTCCTTCAAATAGTTATCTCCCTGCCAATTTGGAGTGCACAGGACACAGATACACACCTGATGATACGCTGAGTAATGGCCTTGGCTTGCAGCTATCTGGTCCATGCAGCAGGGAAGTGGGAGGGTGGCCATTTATCAAAGGCATTCATCTGAGTGGTTGTGGCTTCCCCGTGGCCGCAGCTCCCTGACACAGTGGCCGGTGCTGCATCACACCAGAAGGGATGTAACAGTTGGTACCCAAAGGATGTGCAGTGGTCCCAGGGTTTCAGCAGGTGACTGGTTACAGAGACACAAGCTCACAAATCATCGATGGCTCTACCAGCTTCTTGTGACTTCAAAGGAAAGCAAAATAGATATCCTGGCATTTAAAAGTTAGGTGAATTCGCACTGTAGGGATGGTGTTTGGAGGATCCTTCTTCTGGACCTGTCCTTGATGTAGATGCTTGCATCACTATGAGCTTCTGGGCTGCTCGCTGTGATACGCTGACATCCCGCTATTAATGGGTTTCTCCCCCTACCATATTAGGGATCCCACTGCAATATTGGGTGGTTTAGGCTTCCCCTCCGAAGTGCATGCATCATGGGGGTCACTTCAGCCCAAGTGACGCATGGTGCCTGTGCTCCGTCCCAGCACCCAGCTTGCCTCTCGCTGGTGCTTCACAAACCCTTGTCTTCTCCTATCTGCCTCTTGTTCCGTCCTCACCGAACGCAGCACCATTGCAAAGCAGCACCCTCAATGCCATTTTCTGGTCCATGGGGGAAGGATTTGCTTGGGAGAGACATGGGAAAGTCAAGAGCACTGCACTGCTGCAGCAGCTGAGAGCCCAGAAGGGCTCTTGCGCAGCGACAGAAACTTTAGGAGCACGTCCTGGTATCTATACGGTTATTTGTATCAGAGCGCTGACAAGAAGGAGCTTTCAGCACTGCAACTTGGGTGACAATATTTCTTTCCTCACTATTCCTGCCTTGACATCAGCCAGAGAGTTGGGGCTCCACAAGGGCATCGTAAGATAGAAAAGACAATTAGAAGAAGTTATAAACGGGAAAGGACATGTCGTAAAAGTCATTATCAAGCCTTCCCTTCATTCCTTCCACATTTTTCATGGGGAAAAATGTTCCCTCTGCAAAAAGAAATTTGGAAAATTTCCACCTATTCTACTGGCTGCATCCATGAGAATATTTCTGCCTCTGGCAAGAGCTTCTGCTCGAGTCTCGCTGTGCCGATGAGACATACGGCTCCGACGTATGGCTCCAGTATCTTTCTTGAGCAAGGACTGGTGTGAGCAATACAGCAGGAGGTGCTACAAATAGGCAGAAAGTTTTGCAAAAACACGGAGTGGGAAGAGTGTGCTGTTGCAGCTGAAACCTGTGCTTGCTACATCTAACGCAAACAGTCCTTTGCTTCCAAAATTGCACAAAGCCGGCAGCTAAAATAACTGCTTTTTGACCTTTTTATCTTCTCCCATCTCTCTGAGCCTTGCCATTCTCCTTTTGCCTGCCCCAGCCACCTGCCTTTGTCATTAGCAATAATCAGCAGCAATAAATAGGCAACATTTCATTGCTGTGGAAGCAGCCTGAGATATTTTAGGCCAAGCCAGCCAGCTTGGGGCTTGCAGAGCCCACTGGCCAGTGAGAAAAGACACCGCTAAAGTCACCTTGCCACCCATCCTGGAGTTACAAGGTCTGCTGAGAGCAACATGCCTGTGCGCAGCAGCTGGGAGGGTTGGGGATGTCCCAGCTGGACGCTGGCTGGGCTAGAGAGGAGTTACTACCTGACAGCAGCTTTTGGATCAGCAAAGAAAAGAAGGAGAAAGAAACGGGCAGCATGGCTGGGAGCAAAACCCAAGTATGAAGCAGCTCTGGTGGGACTGGTGGAATGAGAGATCTCCACTGGGGGACAGAAGCTCGACAGCAGTCTGTGCAGGTCCCTGCAGGACTTGCAGAAGAGGCAACCTGTTGGGTGTCGGGGGCTGAACCGATGTGACCAAGAGGGGAGGGAACCCCAGACCGGAGGGGAGGACGGGTCACCAGGGCAGTGGGATGGAGGAGCTCAGCTCTTTTAGGTGCCCAGCTCCTCAGGCGCTGTCTGCAGAGGTACCTTTAAGGCTCTGGACCTCGCGTGCTTCAGTCACGTTTTAAAAATAGGACGGGAGGCTCCTACATCACTTAGGTATTTTGAAAAATTTTACTCAGCCTTTCTGCAGCTCCTGTCAATCCTTCTCAGTGCAGTGCCGAGACACATACATGGCATGTACACAAATAGCATGCTTCCCTGGCCCTTCTCAGCCACGGCTGAAGACACCTCAAAGGACTTCCCCTGCCCTCCTCCACACCTCAGCAAGAAGGGTTTGGAGGGATGATGCTTCTGGCTCCCCTGGCAGCAGTGCCCCCTGTCCCCACGGTGTTAAATGGGACACCAAAAAGCCCGCAGCACCACAGCACCAGGACGAAGGGCATCTCAGCAAGGAGATGCTTTTACATCCAGGGTGGAGGCGATCCTCAGGTGCAACCTCCTCCGGGTGTCCAGGGACGTTCCCACCATGGCAGGTGCTGACCCAACATGGAGCCTCCAAGATCTTTGCTGCAACCCAGCAGAAAGATGATGGCACGTGACATTGTGCTGGTCCCTTCACCTGCCCTGTGGTCACTGCTGGATAAGAGTATCACTGTGATTGTAGACAAGTGGATCAGGGTGAGAGCACTGCCCGGTACACTGCCAACTGCAGGGAGTTAGCAGTGGGGAATGATGTTTCCTATTTGGGTTTTTTCAGATCAGAAAACTCCGCAAAGTTCAGCTCAGACAGTCCTATCCAGATTGTAGGGACTGTTTGTTCCCAGTTTTGGCAGGGTCGTGAATGATGCATGAGTAACAGCATCCCTTAATTAGTGTAATATGCTGTACCAGGTTAGAAAGCACTCTCTGGTTTTATTTTTCCTCCGCATGTGTGTGTGTATTTCTCTTTAAAGGAGAAGGGAATGAACAGAAAACATTGCAGTTGTGTTTTTGTTGGTTGGGGCACCGATGAACCCTGTTCCGTTTGGGCTGGTTATGAATCACTGGAGAGCCATATCCACACCAAACAGTGCTGCAGCCAACCTGATGTCTGCTTGGCAGTTGTACTGAGCAAAAGCTCCTGAATTATTGTTTTTGCTGCTTGAATCCTAGTGGAATAAAGAGAAAAAAAAAAAGACCTTTGATTTTATGAGGCTGGGTGCGTAGGAGGGTGTGCGTGTGTGTGCACCTGTGTGTGTACACATGTACCGACACACGCACGGTTTGCTTTGACTCTTGGGATAAAGGAGAAAGCTCCGTCACCGGTTTTATTTTCCTTTGTCTATCTGACTCCCTTTCTTCCCTCCCCTGGCTGTTTTTGTTTGGGGCGTTTGCAACGTGCCCATCACATCCCAGCCATCAGGAATGATGTTTTCATTACTGCGACCACAAAGGACATCGCCTGCCCTCCCACCCTTCCTCCCGTGGCACATTCCCCCAGCGCTGCTGTACCTAGGAGCTGCCCTGCCAGTCCCGGGCCACCACCTCACCCGCTCTTTGGGGAGGGACCCTTTGCCCACGTGCCACCAGCGCCTGTCCTCCGCCCCAAGCATCTCTACCACTCCTGTGCCAAGAGGAGCGCTGCTGCCCGCCCTGAAATCCTGGGCTTAGCCCCTTCTCCTCTGACTCATGCTTTTTCCAGGAAGGGATGCCTCGAAATCTCCCTCCTTTTTCTCCTTTCCTCCAGGGCTCGCTCGAGCCACTGGAAAGGTGCCGCTGGACGATGCCGAGCCTCAGCTCGAGTCAGCATTGCCACTGCTTTTTCCCATGGGACCCCCTTGGCCTCTCCTTGCACGGGGACCAGGGCGGTTGGGAGAAATTGCCAGCACCGAAGGCTGCAGAGCAGAGCGGCACCACAGTCTCGGACCGGTGCGGAAAGAGAAAGCTCTCTCCCACTGGGTAACCCGGCAGCAACTGCTATTTCAGTAAACATATCATTTTGTGCTCGGTAAACACACATTCCAGAAGAATGCTCTCATTGTTTTTTTGCTCTGTAATGCATTAATGAAGAAATAAAGTTTAGGTTGTGTAATGGTGACAGCTTGAAGTCATTTTGCCTCGTGTTATTTCTCAGCAAAGGCTCAGCTCTCCCTGGAACGGGAGGAAGAAAAGAAGACCAGATTTCACTTCAAACTCACCAACATGTGCAAAAAAAATCAAAACATGACAGCAATTAACTCCCCTCCACATGCCCCAATAAAACTACCTCTTTCGCTCGCTCCGAGCTTTGTCACGTATGGGGCTGTTTATGGAGGAGACAATACAAAGTGGGTTTATACAAGGCTCTTGTTTTAATTTTTGTTTTATATCCACTGGAACCCTCAAGTAGTGAATTCATTTCCTGATATAGTAAACATTTCTGATGGCCAGGATTCTTTCTCTTTTCCCAAATGAACACAAACCCCTCGTCTAACTCACCAGCAGTGCAGTCTATACAGACAGACCTATCAGCTACATTTTCAAAGAATGCATCTTAAGCACGCAGCTAGGAAAATAAACAAACAGCAACACCTTCACGAGAGCCCGGCGGACCCCACCGCAAGCAGGAAGCTTTTCTCCCCAAAATTTGCTCAAGCCTTCAATTGCATGTGGAAAAACTATCAGCTTTTCCCCATATTCCAGAAAACAATCTTGTTCTCGCAGTTGCACACCGATGGCTGCCGGCTCGCTGCTAAATGATCTATGCAGTCCCTCTGATTTGTGACCCTATTTGCACTATGCAAATGTCTTCTGACAGCTCTCTTTTCCTGTCATTAAAACAAACAATGGCCCCTGTAACCAAAAAGGAAATCAGTAACAGGCGAAAGCTGTTCTCTCTTTTTCTTTGCCTTTTTTTTTTTTTTTCTGGTTCTGGGACTAACTGTTAGTAATAACTCTGAAATATTCACAAACCTTTTCCTTTCCCAAACTGTTTTACTCATCCTAGTGACCAACCCAACATGTCTAATATAATTGCTCTTCTAAAAGACCTAAAAATGAAAAAAAAACCAATGAGCAAGCAGGTAAAAAACACTTCCTGTCTTTTTTTTGATATATGTATCTCTCTATCCATATACATATAGACAAAAAAAATATATTGACTGATTTGAGGAGCTTTTAAAATAGTTCCTAGTCTGCCAGGAATAATTTAAATATTGTTCTGAAAATGGAGAAACATGACGTAATGAGAAATAAGAAGGTATTGGTGGCTGGGGTAGGATGTGCATAGGGAGGAAGACACACCTTTCTCTCTAGTCATCTGTCCATTCTCCACAGCATTCATCCTGTCCTAAATTATGCATCCAGCCCAAAAAAGTGCGTTGCTGGTGGCCATGCTTTCCCAATGGCAGGTAGGGGACACCTGATTCCAGCCCCTCCCAGTACACGAATGTTCTGCCTTTGATTTCAGTGGGAAAAGGGCTGCATTCAGAGACTTCAGGGTACTTGCACACTCCTGGGATTCGCTTCTTTGTCTTTTAAATAATATGGTATACATAATCCTAAGCTGGGCCAGTTTTCCACCCCATCACACAAGCTTTGTGCCTGTAGGGCTCAGCTGAAGTCAATGGTGTTAATGTTGACATAAGATCATGATGACCAAGTGGGAAATTAGTCCCGTAACACTTGATTGTCTTTTGCAAAAATTTTCTAAATGGTCTTAATGGTTTTGTTTGTGGTACGTGTTGCTCACTCCTGATTGTACTTCTGCCAAGTTGTATTTTTAACTGTAAACACTGGCCTTTCAGAAAATTTGAAGTAAAACAAACCAGAAAAGATGTTCAAAATAATGTTACAACCTAATTTAATTTATCCCTTGGTAATTGCATTTATAGGAAATGAACAACGCAAACAAAGCAGAACTCAAGCCTTTCCAGCCTTCACAATTGCTTTCACATGCAGATGCATCAGCTACAGCCAGCATACGGTTAAGTCTCTGACGCATCAGGAGAAGTGTTTGGAAGCTGCAGGGGTGTGAGGTGACACTTGCCTTGGGTCCCTGCTCATAGGTGCCACCTATTGAACATCAGCCTGTCTGCCCACCTCGGTGAGCCAGCCCGGTCAGCTCTCGCGTTGCTCTTCCTTTTCCTGCAATTCCCATCCTTAATTCTTCCAGGAACAATTGATCTGCTCCATGTGTCGATCCTGGAGGAAATGTAGCTGGATGACTACTTGCCAAACTCAATTAACCATGCAACTGTAGTCCCGTCTCCTGGCTCTGTTCCAGTAAGATATTTACATGCTCACCTAATTTTAATGGTATGAATTGCTCCAAGTAAATCCTGTTGAATTTAGGCCTCTATTTGCAAATGCTGCAGGAACTTTACAGATGTGTTTGACGCGCCGTTATTATGTGAATAGTTTTTCTGGCCTTTTCTCAGTCTTTGGGTTGCTTGTAAACTATGCAGCCTGACTGCAGTTCAACTATTTGTTATTTGCCCTTTTTTTTTTCATTTGTGCTCTTCTCAGTGAGTTCATGCGTGTGTCCCTGTTTACCTCTGTCATGTGGCAGAGCTTCTCCACTTTGATTTGAGGAGTCCCAAACCCACAAGCAGCTCTCAAAACCAGTTATGCAAACCCCTCGCTGCACAGACCCATGTGAACACAGATTCGCACAAGCGTTTGTCCAACGGTTCATATTTACACAAGTATCTGCAACATGTTCCCATCCTCTGAATATTTCAGCAAGTGTTGTTGTACCTGCCTGATGGCTTGCCAGAAGCAATCACTAGGAGAACCACTGTCAGTGCCAAAATAAACTCATGGTTTGTATTTGAAGGAGGACTTGTAAATAGTATTTTTCTAGCATTCACCCAGTTCTAAGTGGAACTCCCTGTGTGATGAATGCTGTTTACAGTGCAGCTCTGTTTGTTGTGAAACAGGGAAAAAAGGCAGTTTCTTGCACTTGCCGGCAGCATGCCAATGTGGTGGAGGAAGGTACATCCTCTCCTGCTGTCACTCTTGCACGAAAAGCCGATGCCCCATTTCTTGCTCTGCTTCGCACTGAAAGCCCACGTGGATACACAGGATTTTCATGCTCTCAGAGTGGCAAACTGTAAGAAAGGTGAATGGGAAAGTCCTAAACTGGGTGGACAAATTTTGACATTTTCCCTACAAGCCTTGCCATGACTTCACCACTCAAAGAGCCATTAATGGAAAGACATGATACACCCTGCAAGGAATGATGAGCCACATGTGTAAGTAGATTCAAAGGCAGGGAAAGCTCATCTCCAAATGGGGGAAATGCAGGTAGCAGGTGAATTTCTGAAAAGCAGCTCTTCCTGGGCCAGCATAAAGCTGTGGGGACACGAGGGGCTCAGGAGTGGGGCAGGACCTGGTGCAGCACAGGAGGAAGGCGGACCAGAGAGCCAGAAGCCCCATCTCCACCACTTTGTCTCTCCAGGTAATTGTAGCTTCTCCTACACACCCCAAGAAACCCACACTTCACAATGAAGAAAGCACACTTTTCTCCCACAAGGGAAAATGGAGTATTTTTCTTTCTGTTTTTTCCTGTTTTTGCTGTGTTCAGAGTGAAAGGGAACTCTCTTTGCAGATGGAGCGTAGGAATGGGAACGTTGCAGTATCTCTGCAAATGCCACGTAGTCCTTCTGAAACCCTGCATCTTCAACCATTCAAGACCTGCCATTTTCCTCTCCGTACCATTCTCAGGGAGGAAGAAGAAACATCTGAAGCCTCTGGTGGCTCTAGGGTGGTTTGGAAAGCTGAAGGATGTGGAGGATTATACAGAAACACCAGCTCAATTACGGCCAACACCGTTAGAAATCGAGAGTGACTCTGGCAGTGCGAAAGGCACCACTCCAGATTTCTGAGACCCGAAGCCGCTTTTGCTCCTATCTTTGACACAGCCCCAAGGTCTGATCACTACCCCCCTCAATGCTCATGTCTTAAATGAGAGCTGGGTGCAAGATCCTACTGCTCCAGGGAGTCCTTTGGTCCCCAGGCTGAAAAGTAGTTGCCAGCTTTAGAGACACTTTAACCCTTTTTTCCATTTGAGGTGTGTCCTCTCTTCACCTTCACTTTTTTGCTTTTTTTTATTCCCATATTTAAAGCTGATTACTTTGCCTGTTACATTAGCTATTCACCTGTTCCTGCGACTGAGGAATGGCTTAAACACTCTTTTGACAGAGTCCCTTGAAAATGGGTTGCTCTGCTGTGGTCAATGAACATAGCGTGGGAAAAATGCATTAATACTTTCACTGGTAACACTAAGGATGGCTATAAATAAACCCTTCATTACAGTATTTATATATTATTACATCATATAGCCACTTAAAACAGAGAGCAATTGGAAGTGTTGAATAATGTAAGGATAATCGCCTCTACATTAGTTCCACTGTCATTGGCATTATGTATTGCTTGGTGAAATCGCCATGCTCATTGCTTCACCCAGTGTTGCGTGACATTGGTGGTGACGTTAGAATATCAATGGGCCCTCTGCAAATGACATACAACACTTTGCATGACACATGTAGCTCAGTATTATATAATAAGGGTGCTTCACTGGAGAATTTGGCAGCACATGCTTTTTTTCTGACCATTTCATTCAAATGAGGTGTCCATTTCTTGAAGGTTTGCTTTAAAGCAGCCATCTAAACATGCTCATTGTGCAAGGCTCCAGCATCCTCATGCATGGAGAAGGGAGGTTTGTATCACATGGCCAACCGTGCATCTTAGGAGTCACCCCACGTTGTGCTGATGAGGCACATTGGGTCCCAGGTGGCTCCTGCCTGCTCCGATGCCTTCTCCAGCCAGAGACATAGCTGAGAGAGGTGGTGAGGGTGGGAAACTCAGATGCCCAGAGCTTGGCAAGAAGGCATTTCAGTGGTGAGACTCAAACTCATGTCGCCTGAACCCCGTTCTGGGGCATACGGAGGACTTCTTCCCAAAACAAATCAGATTACTTTAAAGTGCTATTAAATGATACAAAAGTATCATAATTCCTTTGGGTTTTTTTGTTGTTCCTGCTCTTCTTCCTTTTTCAGAGCGGGTGGATACATGTTTGGTGTGACCGTGCTTAGACCATGGCTGAGTAGCTTTCTTGCTAACTATGGATTTCAATTTCCTCAGTTTTGACAAGCTTCCCCTTAAGGAAGTCCAACAAAACAAAAAACCTTTCTCTGGACTTGAATGTCTCACTGCTGGTTTTCATGGCAGGGATGCCCATCTCAATTACACTGTGGTCAACAGCGTTCAGTGCCTCATTGATCGTCACTTGTCAAACGAGCTCCTGTGTGGCTTTGAGGACGAAGTCCGGAGGAGGATCTCCACCACAATGCTTGGAATGGGTTGCTCCAAAAAGCAGTCATTTCAGATGTTGAGAAATCGTTTCTCTGAACCTTGTCCTCACATGACATATGACCAATTTCTGCACAAAGATCTGCAGTTGACTTTTATTACAGCTCCAATTTAGCTGCTTCTTTGATTTATCGCAACAATGAACATTCAATATCTTTCTTCTGATCTGGAGGCCAGAAATATAACTCTACTCATATGTTTGTATTCTTAGGACTTGGGATTTCACAGATTCAGAAACTCATTCATAGATTCACAGGGTTTAAGGCCAGAAGGAACCATGAGAACATCTGGTATGACTTCCTATATTTCAAAGCCATTCAGTTGCAGCCAATTAGCCTAGTACTGAGCCCAGTAGCTTTGCTGCATCTTCCAGAAAAACATCCAGCTCCGGACATATCAAGATATGGGAATGTGAACACATCAGAAGTTGGAGACTCACCACCTTACTTGATTTTGAAGCTCACATTAATTAAAAAATGTGCCTCATTTCTAATATGCTTTTGTTTGGCTTCATATCTAGCTATCAGTTTTGCACCTTTCTCCACTTTATAACTGAGCAGCATTGCCTGGCAACCTACATTCTTCAAACTTTGGAGTTTTTTTTTTTGCCCGACATCTGGACAAAAGGCTGATGTATCAGAAGTATTTGTGAGTCAACTTTACTGCAGTTTTGGTTATTTAAAAACTTTTTGCACTGTTCCTTGCATTATTTTTTTTTTTAAATAATACAGAGAAAATTCACTTGGGATATTTAAAAAATATTTTTCAATATACTTTCATTTAGAAAAATGAACAGAAGTTGAACTTGCTGATGCAAAAAACAAACTGACGTTTCTTGCTGAAACAAGGACTGTGACCAGCCTTGCCAAAAGGCTTCTGAACATCTCACCCATCTCCCTGCACAGATGCATTGTACGTTACTACTCTCTCCCCATCCCCTTTTGACATGGAAATGTAGATAGACCTGTGTCTCACACCATCAAGTCATATTTGTCAGCTTTGAAATTAGTTGTGCAGTCTTACTCTGCATCCTTTCTATTTTTCAGTAGCTATACCATTTGCTGAGACTCTTGATCCTGAAGGGCTTGATCATTGCCACAGTTTGTCCTTCTGGCTATTTGTCAAGGACATACTTTTCTTACCATTGACAATTTACACCAGAAGCTTTTAAGTTTTATTCAGTATTACCCTTCCTTCTTCTTTCTGAGTGGGCAGAAATTTTAATGCTACATGAATGGCCTTCTGAAAGAGGCTCATTACAATTTCATTTTCTGAACTCTATGACTTTCTCCCCTCCATCCAAATGTCATTGGTTTTCATTATTTTTAGTGTACTTAATAAATAGCAGTGGAAAAGCTGGGAAGAATCAGATACTTGTCTCACATGGATTTCTCCATCTTTTGCAGTATATGAAATTCAAAAAAAGCTGCTGTTTGGCCTGAGGAATGCAATGGCTGCATGCTGGCAGGCAGAAATGCCAGTGACGTTAGTGGCAGGAATGTGGGTACCACCTAGCCGCCGTGTTGCTAATACTTCTAGCTTTTACCTCTGGGCCTGAAAAGCCACGTCATCTGTCTAGCTGGAAGTCATGCTCTGAACTTGTTTTGGAGAGCTGGTGCGTGATTGTAAAGACTTATAACTAAAGAATGTGGCTGTGTCTCATACAGCACTGCGTAAAAGCATCCAGGCTGGGGCAGAAGGGACCGTTGGCCTCCCAGGAACCACAGAGTGTGGAAGGGGAAGAAAATCATTAATATTAATAGCACCGGCCTCGGAGGAGCACCCCGATGCTCTGTCAGCAAGCGCAACCCCAGCACACAAGGCGTGGAGCAAACAAGAACACCGTCCCTTTGCTCAAGGACGATCATGAGACAGACGTACCTGAACACTGCAGGCATGGCCAGTTACTGTATATTCGTAGGCTTCTGGAAATTAGCTATCACCGGGCCCTTCTGCAGGTTCATTTCATCAGTTGAGGGTATCCAAATACAAGGCTATGAAAAACAAGTCTTTGCCTGAGACCACATTTTTGCTGGTAGGAGGAGAGCGTTTGGACAGAGGCAGCCTGCCTGCTTGTTAAAAAAAAAAAAAAGGATGCAAAGTCTGTGGCAGAGCATGTCATTTCTGGAAAATTCTGACTTCCTTCTTTCTGGGTATTTCTACAGATCTATCACTTATGAAATAGTTGCATATCCCATGCTGCTAATATACAATCCCCACATGGCTCCTACCAGTTTTACAGGCGAGGAGCTGAGGTACAAAAGAAAACGAGAGGACCTGAAGGACTGAGCCACAGGGGAAGCCTCTGGTGAAGGAAGGAATTAGTCTGCTTTCCCCTGGCCACACTTACTCTCCCAGTCTTGCAGCAGCGATGGGAGAGAAATAGCCAAGCCAGGCAAAGCTGGGACCTGCTCCTGAGGACCTAGGCTCAGAGGTCTCCGAATGGCAAAAGCATTTTGGTGTGGGTGTGCAGGCTCAACCTCTTCTTCATAGAAAAAAAAGAGAAAAAAAATATAAAACTGCTGTGAGGGAGCCAAAGGGGATTTTTCTTTTTTTCTTGGCCCTCTCGCTACTTCTGTGAGAACCCAGCAGTATTGTTTCCAGAAGGCTCGGTCTCTGTCACCCAAGTCTTTGGCATGTTTGGGGACACCCTTACTACTTCCCTTTTCTCCCCTGCAGAAGAGTCCAATGCAGCTTTGGCCACAAAGCCCAGGAGGCCTTGGAGTTTGTCTGAAACAAAAGAAAAAGATTGCGAAAGGCGGTGGTGTCAAATAATGCTTCCATTTAGTAGGAATTTTGCTCCCCTTGCATTCCCAGGCAGCACCTGCTGTGTGAGGCTCTTGGCCAGCTCCTCTGAGCCTCTGTGGTAAAACAAACAAAAACAGCAGGGAAAAAAATTCCTCTTTATAACGCCTGTTATCCTCAGGCTACCTTCCAACACTGCCTCGCCTCCCCATGTCGACAGTACTCTCCAGGGAAACAGGCTACTACAGGGCCAGAAAGCCTTGTGCAAATGGGCAGTTGAGCAACGGAGGAAGAGACCCTGTCTTATTGAAAACAAGACTGTTTTCCTTCTCTTCCTTCATGTCTAAATGCAGAAGGGTCCTTATCGATGTCCCAGCCAAAAAAAAAGGAAAAAAAATGACATGTTGTTACTTCCATGGCAAAAGCAATTAGGAATTATCCTGCATTAGGAGAAAATAGGGTTGGGAAGGAAAGGGATGGGCAGTCTGTCTCGAGGGGCTGGGGGACGTGGTCTTTGGAGATGTTTATAACCCTCTGCTCAGCCCTTGTTATCTACTGTTCCTTCTCACATGTCTTACCATTTCAGGGTAGTTTTGAAGACATTTTGTGTTTCAGAGCATGGTGGAACTGGCTGCACTGGAAGTTGTTCATGTTTATCTGGTGTCTGGCCCAAATGGCCCACCTGCCTTTTACCTGCTCAGCCCCCGGCACTGCCTCACCACCAGCAATGCTGGTGGGGACTTGTGCGGCCTGCAGGAAATGGGCTAACCTCTCACAGGGGTTTAACAACATCTTTCTCACCTTGCACTCCCCTGTGAGCCCTACCTGCTCTGCACACACTCGATCGAGGAAGAAAAAGATTTTCAGGACCTTGTTTTTGATCCTACCTTTAGGCAACACCTTCCAGATAGCCCTGCGTTTGAAATGGACAGAGATTCACAGGCTATTGTGATCACCTGGCCTGACTGTCATAGCACAGGCTATCAAATAACTGCTGGCATCCAAAGCAGACACAAGGAGCCTGTAACCCTTGCTCTGTTCACCCACATTGCCTTGATCTCACCTCAGATAGAGTTCCAAGTCAAATGTTCTCAGCAAACCATCGGGTCTACACTTTGACCAGTCTCTTTCCCTTCCTTCTCTCTTGTTGCATACCTGATTGAGGGTGAAGAGAAGAGCAAAGATGCAGAAAGATGGAGGTACGTGCTGGGGGAAATACAGGGTTTGGGGAAGTGATGGGAGAAGTACATGAGAACTTCCACTTTCCTCCCCGCCAGAGCTTTCCCAAGGTGTGGGCCAACACCTGTGTACAACCCTCCAGGGATCATGTTCAGGAGAGACAGCTCAGCTCCTCATTTTGTTGGAAGCAGTGTTTTTGAGCTCTGTAGGCTACCAGTGTGTCTGCCAAGACGTCTCTGCACCCTTCAAATGAAAGATGCTCTACAAAGAGCTCCCATTCCTTCTGTGGACTCCTGTTCTGAGCAGCTGTGCTTGGTGTTCAATGTGCATGTCCTTATTTTTGAATGTGCTACTAAAAACATCACAGAAGAAAATCAGATGCCACCTGGAGACTCTCCATGGTCCAGGAGTGAGGTCTTGCTTCACTGTCTGAAAGAATCTGCCTCAGGAGATAGCTTCTGTTTCTGAACACACTCCCTGTAAGTACAGGGAGTAAGTAAGGGATGTCTCACAATGTGAGACATCACTCTTGTGTTGGCCAAATCTAGCAGTGGTGATGACAGAGCTGCAGCCTCTTGGACGCAGTTATTCTCCACGAAGTTATGGGACAGTTCCTCTGACCAGGTGTAGGTCCACTTTAGGATGACATGAAACATTCTGCAAACTTCTCTGTGTTGACTAGACCGCCCGTGACTATAACAGGAGTTTGGATGCCCAGCTCATTTGTGAAGAGCTACACTGGAGACAGCTGAAGTGAGGCAGGATAGGTAAAGGATGCCTGACGTTGGGTCCCCCACTTCTGGACTGAAATCATAGTGGAAATGACTTCAAAAACAGCACTGAACTGCAGCCATGTTTTATACTTGGTAAGGACATCAGTAAGCGATGGTGAACTGCCTGTGTGAATCCAGAGTCAAACAGGTTGGTTTGCCTGAAGCAATCTTGACATTATTCCTGTGACATTTTGCTGGCACTATTTACTCACATCCTCTTGAAACTCTCCTGCCTTGTTAACACAACCCTAGTGATTTTGGTGCACATTGCATTGTTGACTTAGGAGTTTTATCCATCACTTCTTTTTCTGTAGCAGAAAGCGTAACACTAGCATTAACACTGGAATTACCACAAGTGCCACTGCTGAAGAAGGTCCCAAGTCACCCACCATAGTCCACTGCTCATGCTCCCATCCTAGCGTATGTCCTCCAGCGCAGGGATTTCCACTAAACAACCACCCCCTGGTTGCCATTCCTTCTTCTGACCCCCTTCCTCCTTCTACACCCCTAAAACCAGCCACAGCACATTGGCTTTGCTCAGTGGCTTTGCGATTTCAGGCCAGAGTTAGCATTTAACTAGTCAGAATGGTGCAAGGAGCCCATATAATTACTGCTGGGATTGTGCTGTGTAGGCCCCGTGTAATGAACTCGCCTCAAATAACCCAGCTTGAATGTCAGAGCCCGTGCTGTATTGTGTTTCACATTCTGGCTGTGGGAGCGCTTCCCCAGCAGGAGTCAGGGTAACAAATCCCTTGCTCTCGCAGGAGGGCCCCATAAAATGAATGATTCTGGATCTCACGCTCCTGAGGAGGTCTCGGTTACTCCAGCAGTCACTGCTCATAGCGGGAGCGACCGTAGGGGACGGAGGGAGGGAAGGGTGGTTTGGCAGGCTTTGCTGTATCGTCGCCCCTGTGTTAGAGTGGGATGGAGCACCAGGAGTCTGCTCTCCCCTCCAATCTATACTTTTGCATAGATGTTAAATTAAAAAGAAACCAAAAAACAGAGAGTGGATAAACCCTGAGGCTGAGATTGAATCAAATGCATCTGCTTGAAATCCTGCATGGCCGCTGCTGACGGGACGATTCTGATTCTTCCCAGCTCAGGCTTCCCTGTGAGCAGCAACGATGTCAGTACGTTTATGGGGTGGCAAAAAATGAGACAGTTCCCCCCTTGCTCCACATATGCCAGGGCCAAAACCCTCTGCTCCCTCCTGGAGTAGCTCATGGCATCCCCTCTGCCAAGTCCTGGGGCTCAGCAGCCAGTGCGGCTGCCTCTCCATCCATGTCAGAAACTGAACTCCCCCACTTCTCCTTGGGAGAGGGAGGTTGCTCCCTGAACTATCTCCAGTCTCTTGTTATCTTGCTTTCCTTGTCAGCCAGTGAACTGTGAAGTTGCAGCGGAGAGAAAAATGAACTCTGACCTCATTTCCCCCCCCCTACAATTAGCTAGAACTGTGCCTTTTATTTTTTTTTTCCTCCCCACTTTTTAAATCATTAATAAGACAATTTGGTCCTTAGCTTCTGCAGTGAGGCGAGTGTGCTGACAAAGCACTGCGATGCCTCTTCCAGGTCACCCGGCAGCAGGCCATGTCTTTATGAAAACATAAAAATTGGAGGGACTTATTTGAGGAATTTGGAGACTGAGACACAGGAATTTCGCCCTTCAGACCCTGGCAACTGCATGTCTGCAGTGGTCTCTTGAGCCACAGCGACTGCTGTGGAAAGGAGTAGCTGCTTAACAGCAACCTGCGAGCTCTGAAAAACAGATTTTTTTCTTCTTTTGTTATGTTTCTTTTACATATGCAGCTGCTGCCCTTCGCCTGCTTTATGTGGTGACGGCCTCAGGGTGTGCAGCAAGCTGGATCCAGTGGCAAAACACAGATCTGTAAACACCCTCGATGGCAATGCGCAGGGGGATCCTCACTCCCACTTGCCCTACACCTGAGCATCACTCTTCCACATGTGATCATCCCTCTCCTGAGTTTCGTAAGCTCCTGTTGCAGTGGGGAGAAGGGAATTAAGGCCAGGTGGAGTCTATTCTCTTAGATCGTCCTTCTTATGTCTGTGCCTGCTTCATGCCACCTGATGCATTTGGAGACAGAAGCAGCCCCTGTGCACTCCCAGGCTTTGCCGGCATAGGAAGGACTCACACGGCAGGGATGCTCCTACAGTGGCCGGCCAGGGGTGGGTCAGGCAGGGAAAGGACCTTTGCTGGGGCAGCTGTAAATGGGCAAAGCACTGGAGAACAGCACTGTGGAGAGCAATCCTGCATTGGCCTCTGGTTGATTGCTTAATGGCTTGCTTGGCTTTCTCCCCTAACAGCAGGCAGTGCCTGCCCTCCGGTCCTGTCAATTAGAAAGCATCACTTCAGGAGTTGCTTTTCACACCGCTCCCAGCAGACCCCTCTGTATCACGGGGGCTTGAGAAAGCCAATGCCAGGCCAATGCATGCAATACATTTAAGAAGTTTTAAAAGCAGACAAATGCACAAGTGGAGTTTGCCAAGCTGCAGGCTGCTGTCGGAAGGGTAGTGGGATTTGAACCTTTTTGAAAGCATCCTCGGCACGTCAGAGAAACAATCTACTCTTAGCTATTGCTGTGGAGTGGCCTGTAGAGTAAACAATGGATTCTTGCCATATCGTGATGTCCTTATGTGCTGGCCATGGGTCACCTGGCGGAAGGAGGAGGGCATGCTCTTGGCTGAGGGACAGCAGTGGCACTGCCAGGGGCACTTGCTGAGTGGAGGAGAAGCCAGCGGGCAATCACGGAGTCTCCTCCAGAGCCATGAATGCAATGGCAAACCTTTTATTACACCTCTTGATGTCATCCATATGGTTAAATGGACTTCAAGACAGCAGCACTTGCCTAAAAGAGGTATATTCTGGGATGAAGGCTCTCATGGTTTCACCCAAAGACGATCTGCCCCGTAGGCTTTTGGTGGCCTTGGTTTAATCCATTCCATCCCCAGCCTCTAGGTGACAAGGGCTGCGTTAGCCCCCGCAGCCTCTCTCAGCCTTTCTGCCCTTGGCGCTGACCAGCTCTGAAACAGAGTGTTTCCCTGCCCTTTCCAGGAGGCCTCCACGGCTCTTTCAATCTTTCTCAGAAGAGCTGTTATCTGTCCAGATGTTTGTGAGGGGGAGGACTCCAAGAGGAGCCTTCTTCATTACCTCCAACAAACTCTCCCTTTTCTCTGGCAGATGCTTCCCACTCCTCCCACTGTGCAGCTGGGGCAGGGAGAAGAAGATGTCAAAATTTACGGGGCTGGTAGATACAGCCTTTGGCGTGGCCACGGAAAAGGAAAGAAACAGCAGTCGCTGCCCCTGGACAAGCACTCTGAAGTGCCAGAGATGTCCCGCTAATTCATGTATGCCACTTAATAATTAAAAACTCCCATACAATTGTTTAGCAAATGTTAGTTTTCAGTCATTGTTATGAATTTTTTACTGTAGTACCTCCCAGGAGCAAGTCTGATCGGGCTCCCGTCATGCTATGCAATCTGCAAGCAGCCAGGGAGGCTGAATTCCTTTCTCTAGGAGTTGACAGTCCAAATAAACAAGGCAGACAAAGGAGAGGAGGGGAAACAGAAGCTCAAGGGAGGTGAAGTGAGTTGTCCAAGGTCACGCAGCAGGTCAGTGCCAAAGCTGGGAGCAGAACCCATGCTGCCAGCTCCTGCTCTCATGCCCTGTCTCCCCAGGGTCAAAATAATTTATGAGACAAAGAACTTCTATCACATTCCTCCTGGCACCATGAAGTTCTTCAGCTTGTGCAAATAAAGCACAGCCAGATAAAGAGGCAACTGGGCATTAGTTATATTTTGGTTTGCTAGGTCTTTGTTTCTTTACATTAGTAATGATAGAAAAATTCTTTACCAGCTAAACTAATGCATCATCTGGATAGAAGTATCAGAGTCAAGGAAGAGCATTGCTTCGGGTCACTGATCTGGAGATCTGGATGGTGGGGTTGACGGTTGGATGGTATCTGCTGGAAGAAAGGTGCTGGCCTCTAGCCCCTAAGCCAGCATGGCTTGGAGATGAGATCCCCTCCTGCTGCACACTGGCACCAAGACTGCAGTGGAGATGCCGACAAGCAGCCTGGGCAGCTGCAGGGAGAGAGCGGGAAAAAAGAGCAGTGAGTTGAGATGAAGTAAGGAACCAGCCATGCTCCATCATGATTTCCCTCTGGAGGGAGATGAAGAAGCTGATGAGGCCCAATGAGGAATACTCTGAGTGCAACTAGGCAACAGACCGTCTCGATCTGGTTTCGGAGCGTGGTAGAGGTGGTGTGGCTGCTGCTCACGGGGAGATGATAAACTCAGGACTCACCCTGTCTCCCCTGAGAAGTAGGAAAAGCCAGCAAGGAATCAAAGCAGCATCCTTAGGGACTTGCCTGTTCTTTGCCTGAGGCAGAGCTGTTGAATCTGGTGTTCTCTCAATCCCACTGGAGGCATCACTGCTTTCATGTTCCATAATCCATCTTTCAGCTGTTTCTCAGGAAACAGAGGGTCCTACTGTACACAGCATCCATCCAGGTGCATGTACCTCACCATCAAAATGGCATCGGCCAGCTCTCCCTTTACTCCTTTAGGTGACAGAGTGTTAGCATAATACTTATATACTTTCTGTTTTTTACTAAACTCTGGCTGGTTTGTTCTTATACTGTTGTGGTAGGGAGGGAGGGCTGGAGGCTGGACTAGGACATCTGACGTGCATGTGAGGGGCTGTCAAGCTCAGGCTCAAGCCCTCAAGCCCTTGTTTCCCCTGTGCTATGAGGCAATAACCTTCCTGAAACTAAACTGCCCTCCCTTCCCAGCAGTGTCATCCTTTAGGGAGCACACTTCTGAGAAGAGCTGCGGCACCACGTGAACACATGTTTGGGAAGCTGGAGAAGTGACTATTCTTGTTTTTGCAGTTGATTAAAAGATCTTTCATTAACAGATGTTAAACACAAGAACTTCAACCTCCACTTCCCTCTTCCCCCCCAGTTAATTTTCTTGCAGTGCAAGGAGGGCCTGATCTCAATGGCAGGGATAGACAGGTGGAAGCCACTCAATCCATCCTGGCTGGCTGAAATGTTGCTGGCTGATGTTGTTAATTGTCTGCAAAGGGTTCATTATCTATCTATCTCCTGCATAATGTTTTGTTGCTCAGCTGCTTGACTGCTCTAAGGACATGTGCCACCCATGCCCTGGGTGGCCCTGCTGCCTTCAGACCTCCCTCAGCCCATCCAAGGCTCAGGCGATTCTCAGGGCAAGACAAGGACCACAGCAGCATCTGCAGGAGCATATGATAGTAAATCAGGGTTGGAATAGGAAAGACAGCCCAAGAGACCCCATTTTTGCCATATGAGATGTCTTTGTGTGGAAAACCACTCGTATCAGCCCATCTTCCCAGCGTACTGTCCTGTGAACCATACTGCCTGCCTGATAAAAAAGCAAGAAGGAGAAAAAAAGAAAAAAGAAAGCATAAAGCTAATTAAGTAGCACACCAATTTAGCAATGGACTCCCAGAAAGTCTCAGTGTTGTCCCTGAGGTCAGGTTATCAAGTGTCACATCTGATTGAGGGGCTGCCACAGCTGTCCAACATCACCTCACCTCTGGTAAAGCTCATTGCAAAACCTCTGCCTGCTGCCAAACACAGGCAGTGAAAACTGGCAGGATCTGCTCATTCCATCCTACATCAGACTTTGAAATGGTGACGTCAGTGTGGACAAGCAATGAAAAACGCTGGGCCCAAACCTTCTGTTGTTGTAACTTTGATGTCAATTCCACCAAACTCAGCAGAGAGACTTTTGACTGATCACCGGTGAATGAGAGCACTCGAAGCTGCTGACCTGGACATCCACTTGAATCTTGCCTAAATGTTTTTTTGGCCTGGCAATGGTAAGAGTTAACCAGAATGAGAAAGACTGGTTTCAGCAGGGTCGGAAATTACTGCAAGACAGCATTCCTCAGGGTATTTCACTGCTTTTACCTCCAGTCAAATCCCAAAGAAGGCAGAGGAATGCGAAAGTTGAAAAAAATGTTGAATGAACTTTTCAAACTTGACAGAAGGGTCAAGTGTAGTTTGGTTCAAGTCTCAGGAGAAGACTGGGTATGGGTTTTCGTCTACCAGAGGAGGTTCACGCATACCTGATTCAAACATATCGTCATGGCCATTGGGCAGGAGGGACAGTGCAGGCAGTGGACTCAGCTCAATCCTCATTTACCATCTGACTGCAACAGGAAAAATATGTGGTTTAGCAAATCTGTCACTCTCAGCAGTTTCAGTTCAGTAAAGGGCTGAGACGTCAGCAGCCAAGCAGGGGCACGAGTTACCTGCCCGCAGCACCGTGGCCAGGCAAAGCCCCTGTGACTCCCACCATGCCATGCATGGGTGCCTGTGGGGCACACAGCCCCATGAGGGCATGAGGCTGGCACGGCTTCATCCTCCCTGTGCAAGAATAAGGGCAGGTGCCCGAGGCCAAAGGGCTGCTGTGAGATTCGGGGTGCACTAGAAGGACTTCATGGTGACCCACCTGCCATGCTAACAAATCCTCGACTCAGTCCTCTGTGCTGCTACCAGTTTTCTGTGTGAGTTCAGGCAAGTCAGTCAGACCTCATTTTTTAAGAAGTCTTCAGGAGACCGTGGAGATAAATAAGCAGAAAACTGAGGCTCTGAGATACTGTGGAGATGAGGGAAGGATGCCACGTAAGTACAAAGGATGGGAGTTATGTACAAATACCCGTTCACCCATTTCAAGACAAGGCTAAGGGCCCTGCTCATCCATGCACTTCTGAATTGACATAAATATCCCTTAACAGGAAAGCAAATGCCACTTAGAGGTAACCTGAGGTGCTGTTTAAATGGATGTCTTGAGGAATACAAGCTGGTCTTTGGGGTTGTTTTCCCTCCATTATTCACTCTCCCTCCCACTTGAAAGAGTTTGAATTGGCCAGAAACAGCAAGCAATGACAGAGAGAGAGTTTAACCATTAATAAGGGTAGAGAATGGTTAGGGAGGTAGATAAGTCCTCTGGTTATACCTAACCAGCCAGTTTCTTGTCTCTGTGTCATTGAGTTTTGGGGGTTTTTTTGGCAAAGTCTTTTCAGGAGTTGATGAGCCAGAGGAGAGTCGTCTTCCCCATGGGTATGTTTCGAGCCTACGGTTCTTGCAGGTTTTCTTGGCTACCACACACAGAGGCGCTGCTGTGATCAGGGCAACATGATCACAATGCAACATGAGCTTCAGGTGTCATCAGAAAGAGACATTTCAGGGCTACTGTAATGTACATCCAGCTGCAACGGCTGAGCTCAGTTGAGGGCTGTTGGGGGCGTAGGCACATTGCAGCCTCTTCTCCCATCCTTTGCCTTCATCTGGATCAGTCCCTCCCGGGAAAAGGGCTCAGAGTCCTCACAGCACAGGAATGGCTGATCCTTTGGCTGCCTGGCCATGGCCACACGGGAAGGAGGACAACCAGCAAAGCTGCTCACAGCAAAACCATCCCTGCGACTCCCCCTGTTTCTCAAAGAAACCCATTCAGAAACATCCCAGGATCCATAGAGTAACACTTGTTGACACTAAAACCTGGGTTTGTTCTTCAGCCATCTGTTTAGGATCCTCAGCCTGTTAGTAAAAGAAGAATAAAAAAGGTGCTCTGATGTGCACCTGATGGATTGTGTCTGAGTTGATAGTTGCTAATAACAAGAGAAGAGAGAGCATTGGATTCAAGATTCATTGACCTAAAAAAAAAAGAAAGAAAAAAAGCCACAATATCTAACGCTTGTCAAAAAGCAGGGATAGAGGTGGGAGGGAGAAGCTGGGCAGCTCTTTTGGGGTTGGCACTAGCAATTAGCATTTTGGGGAGGGGTCAGAGTTTGTGGTCAGAAAAGTAACTTTAACCAATTCGGGTCTACTGCCTTTCTGCCTCTTGAGTAACATGCAAGCAGCTTTGAACACTGATAAAAACAAGTTTTCACTAAAGTCAGCCCTCCCAAGCTCATGCAAAGCTAAAAGAGGGAACTGCAGGCTAGTTTTTGCTTCTCCCACCAGTAAGGCGACCAGCTGAATCCTGGCCTCAGCATGTTTTTGGTAGGTGGCAGCTTAAAAGCAGGAAGGACAAGCACAGGAATATGAATGCACCAAGAGCCACCTGAATCCTCTTCTCAGATGTGAACTGAAACCCATAATCAACCATTTCAGAAATTCCAGCGAAGTTCAGAGCTCTGACATAGTCCATATAGTCTGGAAACTTTTAAATAAACATCCTGACTTCTGAATTGCACAGAAGACTGGAAGCAGCCTCACTTCTTGCTCAGATACCATGTGAGACTTGCAGTGTTGCCAGGTAGGGGAAAAAAACCACCTTGGTTTAACCTATAAACAGTGTGCAACCTGGTAAAGGAAGGAGTCATTCAAAGGAAATATATCTGGGAAGTAAAGCACTTTTGCTGAGGCCCTCTTTATTGATTCTGATCTGTCATGAGGGATGCTTCGGATACTGGCCAAAACCAGTTGCTATGAGAATTGCTTTCCAAATTTTTGAAAACCTTGTTCCCAGCTTTTGTGCAAGCCACAGATCTGTTCCTACTCTTGTTGGTGTTGCTGGACATGGTTGTGTCCTAATGAAGTGATGGAACTTGGGAAGTTGTGCTTAAACGCAAAGGGCCTGATAGGAATAATCCCAAACTGGGCTCAGAAAGCCATGCTACATTGACGGACTGGTGGTCTTCCTTTCTCAGGGCCTCATATAAGGCACTTAAGATCCCTGCAAAACCTAAGAAAGGAACACTCAGAGGATTTATTAATACAGAAAAGAGTCTCAGTCTCTTCCACTCACCACCCCAAAATACGATTGTATTTTAAAAACACTTATCAGCATGGAGACAATCTTCATGCCTTGTGTAAAATCTAGCATTTCCCAAGTGGCATCTGAAAACATGCCCTATTTTTGTCACACAGGTCTCAGCATGCTTAGCAGCTGGATATTGAGACAAGAAGAGCTGTAGCTATGATCCAGTATGTGTATGTATTGCTACAAAGCACAGCATGAGGGCAAAGAGCCTTGCTGCTTGGTGAATAATCAATAGACTAAGTGGGAAACTCTGTTTCCCAACCCTATGAAAATTTCCAGAATATCAGAAATGTTTTTTTCTCTTTTCTGAATCAGGACAAAGACAGAACCTGGAAAACTTTATCAAAGCCTGAGTTACAATGAATATGTCCAGAGAAACCAATGGCAACAAAACATTTCAGTGTTGACCTTTCCCCACTTTTTTACTCCATGTTTACTGTATTCATAATAATATTACTGAACCTAAATATTTTTGGTGCAGGATTCCCCAGAGCTGAAACCACTGACAAGAGACTATTTGCATTCACTGATATCAAAACTCAAATTTTTTTCCACAGATAGTTTTGCTTTGGAGTAAGTGGCATTTTCAGGTTAAAAAACTGAAACTCTTTCAAAGAAAAACTCCTGACTGCATTGAAGAATGAGATCAAACAAGGGCCCTGTAGCTTGCACACTGAATTAGCCTGGAAAGGTTTGTTTCAACATACTCCCCTGGGCAGGAGTAGCTCAGACCAGCTGTAGAGGAGCTGCTTGCTGCACCTCGTCGTCATCCCTGTGACTTACTCAAGACCCCTGTGGAGGGACCTCAGGGAACTGGGACCCGTTTCTCGGCCAGAGCAGACAGGTTTTGTGTTGCAGAGGGAGAAGCACATGCAAAACAAAAGGCATACGGCAGTTCCTTCAGACATGGCTCTGTGTGCACCTGGCAGGGCTGTGGCCGCTGCTTTGGGATGCGCATGATCTGCCCCTCCAGTGTCTGCCGGCTTCCTGGCAAGTCGCCGTGGGTGGCTCCATCTCCTACGCCAGCGTGCCGAGGGAGACTTTCATTTGCCCTCTCACCCTCCACTAGCCGCACTTCGGGCCAGGGAGAAGGAGCTGGGGAATGTGCTGAAATACCTTTCCCCAAACCACAATGTTTGCTGCTGCTGTTTGGTCCTATCTGATAGAACAAAACACAAACAGTGAAACCTGCTCCGCTCACTTCCTCCCTCTGACGGGGAAATGAGCTCAGCACGTCCCGCCGGCTCAGCCAAATCCTGCAGGGGTGATTTAATCGCATTCCTGCTCCGTCTGCCTCAGTTACCCCACTTGGACGTGTTATGTCTCTGCGCTTCCTGTTGTGGCATCCTTGGCATTCCCCACCGTGCTCCCAGCCGCATTGCTCCTCCATGTACGTCACTGCCCAGGACTCTTCGCCGGCGCACATGCAAGCTGCCAGAGGCAGTGGGATACATTCCTGGGATAGATAGGTAAAAGCTCGTTCAGATCTATTCAACCGTGGCAGATTTGGGGGCGTGTGCGTGTTTGATATTTGCCTTGGCACCATATTGAGAGGAGGGGGCCAGGGGGGAGTTTAGATTTAGGATTGATTTTAGGGGGTTGACGGGACCTACCAAGAAGGCGATTCCCTCCTCATGAAGTTTCCTGATGGAAGTTTAGTGAGAGCTTTAGAGCACAAAACTCATGAGTGCTGAAAGCCACTGTAAAAACATCTCCTAATGAGCAAATTAACGGCAGATTCCCAGACCTCATCAGCTAGGGTTCTGCATGCGACCCTAAATGATAGAAAAATCTATTTTAAGAATGTTTGGGGAACTTCTCAGGATGTGATTTTTTTTTTTGGTGCACTAAATGTAATACTTTGTGCACTAATGCAAGTACAACCTCTGCTCGGTACCCAGAGTCCAGACACACAAGGCGCTGAAAGATGGTGGGTAGGGGTCTCTTTGGGGAAGTGTAAGAGATGAGACTCCCTTTAGAAGCATCCACTTTCAGCCAATATCAGTGTCTTGCCTCATAGGTCGAAATATATTAAACAGAAAAGGCTTGATTTTCAAGGTCCAACTGATCTGTATTCTTGTCCATTTAAGTATGTGGGTGAACGAGGGAGCGATTCATCAGTGACTGGCGTAAGAGGTGGGAGATGGTGAAAATAAGGGCATGGAACAGAATGACAGAGTGCAAGGAATATCGTCAATTCTTTGTATTGCAAAGGTATTCTTTGCCTGTCGTGTTGAAAAAGTCATATAGGCAAAATACATTATTATTATTATTATTATTATTATTATTATTATTATTAACTTGCAAACTGTCAAATGTTTTTTCCATTAGAATTTCCAAACATCTTCAAATCTGTTTGCAAAATCTTCATCAGTTGCTGGCTTTTTGCTTGTGTGGTTGCATCTGGTCCTGGGGCCACATCCTGCAGGCAGGGCTGAGTTGGTGGGCAGACTGTCTCCTCATCCCATCCCCACAGAGGACTCTGGTCCCATTTTTGTGCTGCACAGATGCTGGGAGGTGTAGCAACATTGCCTTAGCCTGGGAACATGCAGGAGTGTGCCTCATTGCAGGCCACAGCGATGCTCCTTAGGCTGTCTTCCATCACTGCAAACGTAGTGAATAGATTTTAAAAGGGGGGAAACAGTCAAATGGAGTGGATACAGCAGTCTGGCTTAAGAAAAGGAGGTGTGGCTCAGCCCTAGCTACCATAGACATCACTGGAGGTAGCCAGGGTCAGGCACATCAAGATCACCAAAAATATTGGTCAGCAAGAGGGTAGACCCCACTGTTTGGCTCCTTTTCCCTCCCTTCCTGCTCCTGTTTGTACATTCCCCATAATGACACATCTACCTTGGCCCGCCGGACTTCGGACTCGTGTGTGTGTTTTGGTCACCGAGTTCAGAGCCCAAAATTAGAAAGAGGATGAAAAGAAAACAATTTTCCAACACAGCTTAGCTGGAACAAAAGCGCTTCTGCTACTCTGCCTGACACCCCGGCTAGGGGGAGCACCCGCCAGGTCACAGCCCCCCTGCCCAAGAACACACCCAGTCTGCCCTGCGAGCATGGGAGTACAAAAGCCCAGGGGAAACCCTCATTGCAGAGACTATCTGCTTCCAAACACCCCTGTACCGAAGCCACAGTTGACGCCGTACCTTTGTCAATGCAGTTGTGCCACTGTGCGGGTGTGCAGCTACACCGCCTGCTTTCTCCATCTCACTGCTGCTTGCTTCCTGGCCAGTGCTGCTTACTGCTGGCACAGGCGCTCCTCACTGAGGAGAGCAATTAATTATCGCTCGTATGGCAGAGCAGGGACTCAGCCCCACCGTGCACACTGGGAGAAGGAGATCCCAGCCCTGCTCCTGGCCACGCAGAGTAGCTGGGAGACCTGAAAAAAAAAACAACAAACAAGCTAGAGGTAGGCAGAATAACTTGCTCCCAAAACCACTGTGAGATACTCAGCCTCCAAAATGTGCCAACTTTGACAGTCCCAGACCTTTAAAGCGCAGGAGCGGAATGGCTTACTTGCAGCATGAGTTTGCCAGCGTCCGCGGTGCTGCCCAAGCAAAGCCCTGCCGCGTGGGGATGAGCTGGCTGCAGGTAAGGGGGATGTTTTGGGGGACTTGGGAGAAGAACTGCCTTGGCTTCTGACTAGTTGTCAGGGTTTAAGAGCTGTAGGAGTCATTGCTGAGAACTTCATTCGTACCTTGAAAGTGTCCTGGTGTCCAAGCTGGCCATCAGCCAGCAAGAAGCCATGCCAAAAGCTGAGCCAGAAAAGGGGATTTTTGCAAAACGGAAGAATCAAAAAGATGAGTCCATCTGTCTGTCCCATCTACCTGTTCAAAATGAGCTGGCTTATGGGTACCTGCGGTGTTCACTGAAACCTCCTGGGAACTGGCCACCCCAGGCAGCTCCAGCATTTCTGTCCCCAGCTCCGGGCACACCAGCTCCATTTTCACTGTGGCAACTTCTCAGCACACACTCAGTGCTCAGAGTTGATTGCCCTTGGATGGGAGGGCTGGTTTGGATTTACCAAACCCAACACTACATCTCTTACATGTGCAAGCCAAGCTCTCTGGGGCTTCACATACCATTTGTTGCTCCAGACCATGCCAATTTTGGCAATTCCTTGCTAATAACGTACCCTCAGTCTCCAACCTCAAGCAGCTAGCTCATTTGGGAATGGGGAAGGCTTTTTGTTACTGAAGTCCCTCTTGTACCAAAGGGAAAGGACAGCTTTCTCCAGGCAGCACGTGAATAATCCCAGGCAAGCAGAGCCCACGCTTGGTGGCATGACCTCCAAGGCAGTATCTCCGTAAAAGCAAACACGAAGGCCTCCTCCAGCCCCATTACGCAGAGCAGAGATAGTGGGATGGGTGTTTTGTGAGCACTTGAGGGAGCATCCTTGCTGCGACCTTTGAATCTGGTCGGTTTGGCAGCTGAGGAAATAACCACAGGGCTGCGGGGAGGGAAATGGAGAGTAGACATGGGAGCAGGCAGTGTGCATGAGCTTCATTTTTGCAACGATGGCAGAAGACTAGCAAGTGCAGAAGGGAATGAAGATGCCTGGGGTGTCGCATGGCTCCCCAGGGTGGAGGTGAGAAGCTGTCGAAGGGCTCAGCAGAAGCGTAGCTCTCACTGAGGAGTTCAAACTAGACCCAGCACCATGATGAAGCAGGGACCATCCTCCCTTCCCAACTCCTCAACCTGCAAACTGCCAGCGACCGGCTGGGACTGGGTACACGTGCAGATGGAGAAGGCTGTAAGAACTGTGTGGACTTTCCTGACCTGGGCTCCAGCAGCCCCATCTTTCCTCATGTTAAAAACTCTAGAAGAGAAAACACATGGTCCCACATTTGTATTACACAAGTAGCACTGGAGCAATCGGTGTGGAGTTTTGGGGAAGGGGAGGAGGCATAGGCACAGCTTAGTCTGAGATTTGTTTGATATGCTCAGTTATTATAAAACTTGCAAGATGCATGTAATGGCCAAATTAGCCTTATCACAGGAGCCTTTGAAAATAATAGGCAGTTCAGAGGTGATGCCAGCTTTACATTAAACGTAAATGTATACTGAGTATCTATGGCATGAACGGAAGCATCAGGACACCAAGAAGGCAATGTCAAGCCCTCTCAGGTTAGGGAATTGGAGAATTGAGATGTGTTGCATATCCCTCATTTCAAGTGGCCAAGTGCAGACATGAGAGATTGGATGTGCAAATGTTATCAGGCTTTGGGACTGGACTTGGGCCGGCCAAAGCCATGCTGAAGGTGCATAAAGAGCTACAAAAAAGCTAGTCAGGAAAATTGAAATTTATATGACTCAGGCTAGGTATCAAAATGAGTGGTTACACCTTGCTGATAATCTCTTGGTACCTCATTTCCCCCACTATGAAATTAGGGTGATAGTTTGCTCTTATCTCACAGGTAAGCCACAAAGATATATTCATTAAAGTCTGGGGAATATTTGTAAAGGATGCAGACACTAGGGTGAGACCATCACAGAAACACCCAGAAACTAAAGCCTGAGTTAAGACAATATTTTCTAAGTGGGAGACATCGATCTTGTGACAATGTTTAGTTACAATGACTTTTATCTCTGCCGTGCCAGTCAAGCCACTTAATCATTGCATTTGATGGATGCTGGGGCAGCACGGCTGCAATTGCTCATTGTCAGGCTGATACAGAGGTCATAGGCTTTGCTAAGCTTTGGATCAAAATCCAAAACAGCCCCTGTCACGTCTGTCAGGTTTAAAAGAATAATAAATTTACTAATTCAGCTTTGGTGTTGGGTAGTAGCTGGTGCGACCTTTATCTGTTTCTCCTGAGAAAATAAACCCAGCACCACCATCCCCATCGCAGCACAGTGATGCTGCAACATGCTGTTAATCTTCACAACGTGAGATGAAGGCTTGGGGGGAGGTGAGTGAGGGCACGAATTTGTGGGATGACTCAAAGGCTCTGCAGCACCTCCCTTGCCAGACTAGAGGTGGCTTTGTGGAAGTGGTTGGACGCCCCTTAGCTTTGTCAGGGGTGCTGATGCTGGTGAACCAGACCCTGGATTCTTGCTGGAGCCTGCCACAGCTGTGGTTCAGTGGCGAGGACACTGTTATTGCAATGACAGAAAAAAAGGGATCGCCATACTGTGGCTCACCCTTAATCCTTTAAAAATTAATGTGCAGTCTCCAGCATTAATTAGCCCAGATAGTTCAAGAAAGGTGCAAGAAGTAGGCACAGATTTACCAGCTCTGATCCCAGCTGTTAATACCAAACTATCATTTTTTTGAAATTCCCTTTCCCAACTTTTGTTAACATTTGCTATCATGAAGTTGTTGACACCACTGTTTCCTATACACACACCCATTCCCTTTTGAATCCAGCTGTATTCTTGGAGGAGCCCAAGCCGACTGCTGAACCGCACCACACGTCCAGATCAGAGACGGACAGAGAGGGGTGAGGATGAAGCCAGAGGAGGAGCGGATGGGACAGGGGAGATGGGAGGCTGGGGCCAACGAGAAGGTACGAGTGCAGCAGAGACGGAGGGAGCACCGTGGACTTTATTCTCTGGCTGCGGGAACATCAACATCGAAATCTCTGCCTGGATCTGGATTTGTTGACACAAAATCCACTGCCTGAACGTGGGGGGTTGGAAGCAGTTTACCTGTTACATTCCCAGTGCTCAGGAACATAACTCCATGGGCTGGAGCAGTTGTAGTATATCTGCCTGTCTCTTATCTAATGTGTAACCTCCTGGACTGAAGACATAATGTACTGTCTATCCTTTCTGTGATAAAAATAAAGCATATAAAACCACACACACACACAGTCCCAGGCCAAAAATTCCCTTAGGGGAACATACTGTGACTAGATAAGAAGGTACTAGCTGGCACGTAGTTACCTCTTCGCTTCCTAACTGGGACACTTGGGGAAAGGGTGGAGCTGGGGCTGGTGGGGGGCCACAAGAAGAGAGGGGGGCGAGAGAGATGTCATGGGAGGGATGGCAAGGGAAAAAATGCTGTGGAGAATGACTCAAGGAAAAAGAAGTCAAAAGCAGACTGGACTTATTCAAGGCTTTCCTAGCCCCGCCAACCAGCCTTAAAATCTGACCTCTTTGGGACTGTGGGCAGCAAACCCTGCTAGTGCTGCCCTGAGGGACTGAACAGGGGGTCTTCAGGGCTCAGAGCATCGACTTCTACACAGAATAAAAACAGCTCCTGGAAATCTCCTGGAGGGTTAGTATGTGTGTCATGTCACTGCACACTACGTCTTCCTGGTGCTCTACCCACCGCACCCTCTGAAGGTCAACCTTCCTGGTGGGAGTGATATGGTGTCTTCTGGGGGCTGATTTTTTCATCTCTCTTTAGTCACTGATTCCCTTCAGTGATCCTGGGCAAATTTCCTCATTACCCTATTGCAACATCTTCTGCTGAATGACAGGTGTGACTTGCATCACCTCCCGGGCATGCAGGGAGGCTCTGCCACCAGGTCCTGCAAGCTGTGTCCGACATGTCAGAGGCTGGTAGGACTCAGGAAATGCTGAGAGAAAGAGAGCTTTGAAAGAAAGGTGGCAGTGAAAGAGAAGGGAAACCAGAGGCTCAACACCTCTATGAACTGAGCCTTGCTGGAACCCCCAAGCCCAGGTTAGCATCCAGGTTCACCAAACGCAAACCCTCTGCTCAGTTTTTCACTCACTCCAGGTTCTCTTTGTATATCCAAAGCAATATAACGGATGACGGAGAACTGCAATTGTATTCAATACTTATAGCCAGTATTTACACAGGAGCTTAAAAACAGTCAGAGCTACACCAGTGCTTCCACCTTCTGCTGGCCCCACGGTTTGGTAACAAGCAAGGCAGCGGCAGTCCCCATGCAGTGCTCTTGTACCACTCTGAATCTAGCAACCCCCCCCCCAAATTCCTCCCTCCCTCAACTCTTCTTGCCCTCGAGCACCTTCAGAGATAGTAATTCTTCGAAGTCCAGCAGCTTGATTAAATTTTTGCTTTATCTTGCTTTCAGAAACGAGGCGATAACCCGGGTTGTAGCCTGCCTCCACCTTGTTGCTCCCTGTGCAGGGAAGCCAACGGTGCCAGTACCCTGCCAAGGATGCATTTTACAGGCCTATGCACGGCCTAGCTGGCAGGAGGCTGCTGACAGCCCAAAAGATCACCAACCGTGGGCATGGCTCTTTGGAAACATTTTCACAACTAACTGGCTTAGCCACTGGGGTAAAACATGTATTTCCCAAAAGAGGGCATCTCATTTTGTCTTTGATGGATGGACTCAAGTCTCGAGTCATGTTAAAAATTTAAGATTTGTGGAAAGCCCAAGTAATTTAGAAGAACTTAAAACTTCTTTTTCCTTTAGTCTCTTTGTAGTATTTTTATGAAAAAGTTAATTCAAATTTTAAGAACTGTGCTAGGATGAAGTAGCAAAACATTTGGTTCTGAAAAATGTCAGTATTACATATTTGGACATTTTCTGTGTTTGGTTTTTTTTAAACAAACAAAACATTGAAATTTATACTGGCTTTGCCAAAAATGTCAGTTCCATCAAAATGACATTTTGCAATAAGAAACTGTTTTATGCTTCCCCACCCCCCCCCTCCCTTTTGCTGACTGCTTGCACTGAACTCTTCAGAAAAAGCAGCCATCCAGGTTATACTGGGAACAAACACTTTGTGTGCATGCATGGGTGTTTGCACATGCAAAAACACCTTTGGTTGTTGATGCCTGCACAGGAACCAGCACGTCAGGAAAATGCAGCCCCTGCTCAGGGAGTCTTTGCCTGCGACTTGCTCGGGTTGAGTGAAGGAGCTTGCGGCTGGCTCAGGAAATAAATTCAAGCATCCTCTGCCTCAGCCATGTGGACCAACCTTCCTTGGAGAGAGATGCAGCCATTTACACCCGTGCTGCCAGATCCAGCGCTGGTGTCAGCCGGGCCCTCCTGCTGCCTTGCGATAAAGCCACCCGCCTGGTGGACCCTTGGGCAGGGCCAAATCTGCGCTTACCCTGGGCACTCCAGCAGGAGGATGTGAGAAAGGACAGCTCGGGGGCAATCATTAACACAGGTTGCACTGCGAACACCAGTCTTCAGACCATTTGAGTCAGTGAAGCGTACTTCCCATGGGAACTCTTAGTCCTGGCTAACTTGAGGCAGGACCAATTAGAGCAGGCAATAAATACAGTTAGCATGCTCAGGAAAATACATCTAAAGCTGTTTATACACATTCCTTTGGACCAGTCAGCAACAACAATGTCCTTACAGCTGTTCCTCCTTCCCTTCTTCCCTCTCTCTCTGTGCTGCTTCAAAAATAAAACTCGCTGGCCTCACCTAACCCTTGCTGGATTTACTCCTATTCACTCCCAAGTCCGTCAGGTCTCGTGTCCCACCAGCCCCTCAACTTGTGAGCTTCCTGCAGAGTCCAACTACTGTGTTTCTTCTGGCTGTCCTTGAGGCTTTAGTAATGCAATAGGAGCCAAGAGGAAAAAGGCTTGCACGTTTCCTTATCGTTGAGGAGCTGATACCTGGTACCAAGTCACCTTCATCACCTCCGGCCACCTTCGTCATCAGGCTGGGGCTTTGCGTACATAGTGCACTTAACCAGTACTAATGGCATGTTGACAGCCATTGCCAAGGCAGTAACAGCCGTGGGGGACCGCTATCTAACAAGGATGATCTCAGGTGATGGGGCCGTGGCCACAGGGACAGTCTGCAGGGAACAGAGAACCCAGATCTCATGTCCCAGACCACTGCCCAACCCACAGGGGCGTTCCTCTTCCTCACTGATACCATGCTTGATTCGATCTGTGTGTTGCGTGATCAGTCACGTCAGCTACATGGCACTTTTCCCATTTTCCAGGTGGGGGACTGAGCCTTTTGGAAGAGGACTCCAACTGAATGACATGGTTATGCAGCATTAATAGGGTTTGATCCTAAAGCAAAATCTTCCCACTAAGTTCCACAGTGGACCAAAACTTTGTTTCACCAAAAAAGTGAGGGTCCATAATTTGGACTCACTCAAGATCAGAAGGATTTTCTCTTCAAAGCCAGGATAAAACCTGAATATGACTAATTCTCTGTGGTGGGGGGAAAAAAAAAAATCTTTCTTTTCAAATCTGGTCAAGAGAGGTTGAACTTATTTACTTTATATTTTATATTACCTAATGCTCCACATTTTTAAAAGTTATGTCAGGATAAAAAGATAACACTTTTCATCCTAAAAATGTTTCAAGACATTTGGAGTTTTAACCAAACTGCATTCTCCAAAGGAAAACCCACTTTTCTTGTGTTTCCCCTACCAGCTCTTTGGCGATTTCATGCACGACACAACAGAGGTGTTGGAGTGAAGCACCAACCACCCCAAGGTTTGCACTAACCAAAACCAACTCACGTGTCCCCTTCCCAGTGCCAGTCACAGGGACACGGACACACGAGACTGGAAAAGGATGTAGGAATCTGAAGACCTCCTGGTCAGCTCTACTTGTGGCATATTTGGTTGTCATTATCTGGCTTATGGCCCTGTGGCTCTCTCCCCATTGGTGCAGTGTGATGGCTGGGGGGTCTGCAGCATCATGCCCTCCCCAGCACGTTGGTCTGCAGCTCACCCACTGTCTCCCTCTACTTGTGGTGCTATGTGATGAATCCTGAAGTTACCAGCCAGCAAAGAGAGAAGAGGGTGGTCAGGCACAGAGAGATGTGGTGAGATATGCCTCTCTCCCTGCCCTCTTACTGCTTCAGCTGGTACTCTGCATCCCCCTGCTTCCCCTTGCAAGAGCAGCTTGTATGGGGCTGGGGTAAAGCAAACACGGAGCAGGAGAGGCGCCTATCCCTCTTCCTCTCCTACTGGCTTTGTAATGATCAGTCTCTTGGAGTCAAAGCTACTTCAGAGGTACTGGAGGCCAGAAGACAGCTGATGGACATGCCTTCTAGGGACAACAAGGAGCCGTGTGGCCAACAGGCCACATAGCACATACAGCCAGGGAGTGGCAGGTATTTTGTTCCTGGAGGCTTGCACCTCCAGAGTGGGGCAGGCAAGAGGGAAAGATGCATCTCCCACAGCCAACAGGTATGGGCAAGGCTCCTTGGTTTCCAAAGCTTTCTCCTGCCACTGCAGCTGCTCCCAGAGCAGACGCGTTGTTAAATGACTGGCTGATATCTGCCAACCAAGCCGGAGACCAGCTCAGAGGAAGCCACCAGGTGCTGAAGCCACCAGGTGCTGAAGCCACAGGTCCAAGTTTCTGAAAAGAGCCCTCTGCCAAGCTCAAGGAGGCTGAGCCAGCGCATCTGACTAAAACGCACACACACACACACAGGCGCACACACACACAAAGGCAATTCTCAGAACTGGGCTAGGAAAATATTTGCTCAGAATATTTTAAAGCTTAATTCTAGTGATCCCAGTGGCTTTGTGAGCACGTCTCACTAATGGAGCGGTTCCAGGCTTTATCTGATCAACCCTTTCCACCTTCCCTCACACTTGTACAGCAGAGCAGAGCCTAATGAGCTGGGTGTGATGCAATGCCTCACTTCCTGGTCCATAAAGTAGGAAGCCCACAGCCTGGATAAAATCAAAGACGTGCTCCTGTGTGTGTGTTTATGACTGGAAGGGTAACAGTGAACAAGGATTTGGTGGGAGGGGAAGGCAGGACCAGGTGTGCTTGGATGAGCAAGAAAAGGCAATGTTGTGGTCAAAATGCAAGACTAAACACCTGTGTTAGCTACTTGGCTTTGTCACAGATTTCTGCACATCTCAAGCACAAGTGAAGTGAGACCCCCTGTGTCGGGTCCAAAGTGGGTAGGGGGGTTCCCTCTCCATTCAGACATTGTCTCTCAAACACAAAGGAGTGAAGACTGGTTAAGGCTTACATGACCACAGCTAGTCCACACTGGAAGAAGGAAATGGCAAAGAAGGAAATTCTTTGCTGAGAAGAATTTAAGCCACACAATTCCACCTGTCTTCCAAATAAATAACACTCCTTCTGAAACAATGCTTGAAGGCCATCCAGATGATCAGACAGCCAGGAGACTCCATCAAGAAAAGAGGTCATTTTCGTATGTGTCAAGTCAACCAGCAATGTAGGACAATGATGTGTCCTAAGGGGGTGGCAAGAGGTAACCAACACTGACCAGAAAAGGAGATGTCAATGTATGTCACAGCAACCTTTATTGTCATCCTGCAGGAGCACCTTTGTGATAGGAAAACCATTCCATCACTAGCAAATGTAAGCAAAGAGCAGTCTTGCCGGAAAGCTGGGCATTCAGTGAAATCCATGTGTTCACAGTGATTAGTGCCCTTCCTTGAAAATTTTCAATTATTTTTCTTTTATTGGAAATTTGAAAAGCCTTAAAGTGAAAGATCTTCAACAACTGAAAAGATATCTTTCATTTTCCAATGGAACCTGTAAATTTCCATGGAATAAGTCAATGAAAACAAATATTTTGTTACTCACATCAACATTTTCCAGGGAGGCGGGAGAGGAGAAGGGGAAACATTATTTTTGACAAGGTCTACTGATTGGCAGAGCTCTTTAATAAATAGATCAGGCCAGAGTGCAGGACTCCAGTCCACATGGCAGAACTGCTGGTCCTTGAAAGGCTGATAGAGATCTTGTTGGCTGAGTTTCCCCCTGTGGTTGACAGAGCATTAGCTAAAGACAGGATACAGGCAACCAGTCCTGCTGAGAATGACTGGATGCCAAACCAATGGCTGGCAAGATCCCTAAAGGCTTAATGACAGAAAGCAAATGTTCGCATAGAGACCTGACCAGCAGAGAATTTGCTAGCTGGGGAACTGCAGGCTAGCCACATACTGTAACACTAGTTTGCTCTCAAGGAGTGAGAAAACAAATAAATAATACAAAAAAAAAAAAAAAGATAAGTTCTGCTCTGCAAATATTTCCAAGGTGGCTATAATCTTCCTCCAAAGAGGCAAATCCAATATTAAACATCAGAAGAATAAATCAGCTGCAGGGACTGGCAAAAGGCTGAGAATCTAAATTACAGCAAGGTCAAGAGGAAGCAGGGGGCTGCTCAGAGGGAGCCAGAGTGAGAAATTCAGCACATCTGGTAGGTACAAAGCAATGCCCTTCGGGCAAACTCAGTCCCCAGCCCACCCCTACACAGTGCCTAGAGCTCGGCAGAGGGAACAACACGCAGAGATGGCTGCGGGGAGGTCCTCTCCGAGGGAAATCTGGCTGCGAGAGGGTGGAGGGGGAAAAGGGAAAAAAAAAAAAAGCAGGTGAATAAATGAGAAGCAGCAGCATTAAGATGGTGCAGCTCATGCGGCTGCCTGAGCTGCCGGGAGATGCTGCCTCTGCTGGTTCAGGGGATGCTCTCCTGCTCCAGAGCCAGAGCTGGTCATGGCACATTTCCTTGGCACGGCTCTGTGCGTGCCACCGGCATGGCTGCACACCCCCTGACACAGCCAGCTCTGCCGCAGACCTCGCGTGAGAGCACCAGGGCAGTCATGCGTGGCCCTGCCGTAAGGCGCAACACGCTTCAACAGCCCTCTGCCTCCCAGGGCTCCCTGGGACCTAAAAATCAATGTGGGGCATCCTTAAAGCTCCCCTAAACGTCTGTGGGGAGCAGGCAGGCCTGAGCATTGGCTCGGAGGAGGAGGGAGTCCAAGCAGATCCCTGGAGAAGAAAATAAGAGTAGCATGCTGTTGATTTTCCTGTTGATTTGGAGAGACTTGCCAATCAAGCGTCCTTTGGATGTGTAATGGGCAGGTTGCAGCCAAAAAACATATTTACAAGAAAACATCCATAAAAAGAGTATAGGCCCTGAATATATATGCAGAGGCATGGCATGGAAAGCAAGGAGAAAACCAGGGCAAGGAGCAGGAAAAATAAGAATAGAAAAGGTTTTGTTGGAGACAAAAGTAGGTCAGGGACTGATGGTGTTTTGGGGGGGGATGTATGGAGGCACAGTTAGCTGGCATTACAATGCTGAGCCTACCCAGGCTGCGGGGTCACCTGAAGTTAGGTGGTCAGGCTCCCCTGGAAGCATTACTGCTGTCTGCACATTGGTTGGAAAGCTCTGCTCTGCCGGGGTTCAGTCAGGCACCTTCACGGGAAGGCTTCCCAGCACTGCAGCACTTTGATTTGCTCTTAAGTTCGGATGGTCCCAGACCAATCCCATGACCTCCACCTGGGTTTAGACTTGAGTTTGTCATGACATAAAAAAAGATAAATTCAAACATTGATCCCAGACACCCCAAAGACTGGGGAAATGTTATCAACACTTAGAAGTACTCCATTAACATTTGAATACTTCACAGTATAAGTTCCTTTTAACAGTGCATTTATCATTTCTTGCTTGCATTATTTTTTGCTGTTATTTATCATTTAGTACCATATGTAAAGAGATTACCATTTGTAATTTAATGCAAAAGAACACGGGAAAGGAAGTATGCTTTGAGGGGGACATGGATGGAACAGGAAAAAAGAGAACAATAATATATATTCAAGCTGGATCAAATCTGGAGTTCTGCTTAATACAGGAGCTTGTACCTGATGGTGGCAAGGAAGGTGCAGGAAACACTGTAGATGGGAGCTCCTGTGCAACCTACCCCTGGGGAAAGCCTTTTCCTAGGTCCCAAGAGAGCTGTTTGATGTTTTGTGTCCCTCCCACTGCTCCCAAATGCAGGTATTGGTACAGTGACAAGCTGCTGTCATCCGTGAGGCTGTCACCCAGCACAGACCAACACCAGGAATGGATCCTTTCTCCCCAGCTCTTCAGCACAGCTTTGAACTAGTTATTCTCACCGGGATGAGAATAATATACGTATTTAAATATATAGAAACATATAGGGATATCTATATAGTATTTAAATATGAATATATGTATATTTAGATTACCTTTTTGTTCAGCTGTAGCTCACACTGCTGACCTCCGCTCAGCCCATCCTGCAGTGACCTACTGAAACAGTGGCTCAGATGATCACTTTGCTCAAGGGTTTGGAGGAAGAGGGGAGCTGCCGCCTGCCCCCCCAGAGCCCCTCCGCACAGGGAAGGAGGAACAAGGAGGGAGGCTGAGGCGCTCAGCGCCGCCGGGACGAAGCCAGTCAGGGTCAGAGTCCAGCTCGAAAAGCTTATAAAGAAGCATTTATAAGTTCTCCAGAGTGGATTTAAAGCTGGCTGAGGATGCAGTGACTAAGGCTGTGATCCTCAAAGGTATTTAGGCATTTGATTCCCCAGTCAAGCCAAACCTTTGAGGATCTGGGCTCCAGCACAAGAGCTTTCTACCTAGACAAGCATGAATAATAGTTTGGGCAAAAGCACCGGCCACGTGGCCCTCAGGCTGATCCCCCAATGGACATGGTCCTAATTAATGGCTCAGATGCTCCAGGCAGGTGGGTCCTAATTCCTCAAAGCCTCTCTGAACTGCATGGGTTTCCCACATCTCCCGACGTTTACTCGTCTCTGCCTTCACCAGCTGGCCATCCCCCCGACCTTATGTTCCCTCAGCAAGGCTGAGGTTTTGCAGCACTAAGAAAGGCAGGGAGCCTTTCTGGGAAGACAGAAAGATACAGGGAAATGCGGAGACTGAGAAAAGACCAGCTCAGTTAAGGGACTTGACTTAACCAAAGAGCTGCTTTAAGGCAGGATGGTAGGTGCATCTTGGGATGGGAAGAGCCATTAAAGTACATGGGCAATGGAAACATTTTAATCAGAGATGGCTACCACCTCATCTAATCAAATATCCTGTTTGGCTAAAATGGATGCATCCCTGTGGAATATTTCGGCTTCAACCAGTTTTATCAGGAAGCTTTTCTTGGGGAAAAGGAGAGAGAGAGAGACTGACTGATGCTGTTTAGTTGGTGTTTAGGACATTGGCCCCACTTCAAATCCCTGTTCTGCCTGATTCAGAACGATCTCAAAAACCTCTGTGAGCAGAAAAAAATGAGGCTGGGAGGTGATGGTTTAAAAACGTTGCATTGGAATGTTTAAAATATGTCAAAACCTTTTCTTTTTTCTATTTCTTTGTTGTTTTTTTTTTTTGAAAATGGGAAATTCATCAAACCTGACACTTCCCATGAAGAGTTCTGGCTCCAACGAATAGGTATATTTGGACACCCCCCGAGTCCCCCCCTCCACCATCATTTCAGCCAAATATTCTTGGCTGGTTCTAATTATACAGCCATATATTTTCATACACACATACACCCAGCATGTACACGTGAAGGCTCAGTAATCATGGCTCGGATGGGGAGGGAAGTGTTGATAAGAACTTAGCTGCTCCACAACACAAAAAAAAGTCTGAGAACCGTTTTTTTCACCCCTCTCTTCACCTCACCCTCCCAGGAGAAGCCCAGCACTAGGAGCTGGGGACTGTGTAGATGGCAGCCACACGCACTGGCTGGCTGAGCCTCCATCTCGACATTTCTGCACTTCTCTAGTGCCCTCCTCAGGTTTTGCAGAAGTTCACCTTCCTCCAGATGCAAGGCCGCATCTGGCCCTGCTGTCCCGCTGCCAAGAGTCCAGCACCCTTGCAGGAAGGTGAGACTTGGTCCTTTCCGCACCCAGCAGGAGGCCAGGGAACCTGAGAAGCCACGGGAAGGTGATGTCCTCAACGATGAAACTCATTGTCAAAAGCTTCAGGCCTTCAGGGTGTATGCATGACCCTGGAAAAGGGTCCCTGCCTCAAGTCCCAAGATCGCCAGTGAAAGCAGAGGGCACTCAGCACCCAACAGGATGCGTCCAGCATCTCTCCGGATCAACCCAGGGGTTCAGGGCTGCCCAACAAGGCTGGTAGGAGGCATTAGCTGGGCCCAAAACTGCTGATAAGGTTTCAGTGGGGCTTCCTATGCCACACACACAGAGACAGAGCCTCTTGAGGAAGGGGAGTAGGGAAAGGATTTTCTCTGCCAATGATGAAATGGTTAAAGTCGAGAGCAAACAGGCCACCCAGCTCTCCCTTTAACCCTCCCGCATCAGGAGAGATCTGAGGGCCAGCCAAATCTACCTGTTCTAGGAAATTATTTAAAAAAAAAACAGACATACACACATTGTGGGGGGGAAGACCAATCTATTTTCACAAGAATCTGTCCTTGATTAAAGCAGAAACATGGTAGTGGGGAAAGAACCGATTATTCAGCAGCAAGTTCAGAAGAACAAATAAAAAAGAAAAAAAAAGGCGTATTTGTTCAGGGTGTGATAGAGAGACTTCCAAAGCGCATGGAGACAATTGGAAATTATGTCTATTGAAGCAGAGGCATTTGCCCCCCCCAAAAAAGGGCAAGTCCCAGGGAGGGAGGAGGGTGGGGTGGCCATCCCCGGGTGGCCAGTGACAGACAAGCTCGAGTGTGTGACCTCTCATAAAATCCTTCCAGGGGGCTTTCACATATTGTGTGGAGCATAAGCTGATTTCCATACACAGAGGCCCCTAATGAAGATGTCCTTCAGGAGGCGAGGGGAGGAGATGGCATAATGAAACCAGCCTGTTTGCCAAGCAGATGCTTTACCCCCCCACCAAAGGTGGCATGGATATATAATGGGAGATGTGAAGGGATGGGAAAACACATTGTTGACCACAATGCCATATAATAAAAAAAAGGACTCCATATGCATTAAATCCAAATTACCCAAGCACCAGAGGCTTGAGGGAAGGTCAAAGATGCACACACCCCCAGTTTCTTATTGCAGACCAGACCTGGGCAGCTTCCCCCAGCTAGTTCACAGAGTGCCTTTGGTTAAGAAGCAGTTATCATCTGCCTCAGATTGACCTGGCCAGAGTTTGAACCAGTCTGAACAAAGATTTATTAACCCTCGCAGTCAGAGATCAATAAATAGCTTCCTCTCAAGGGGGCAAACTGCCTGGAATACAAAAACATGAAACGAGCCCACCGCCGATCTGCTTCCCCCCCATCCAATAAAAGGATGCTCTAATTCCCCAGTAGACAGCAATTTCTAATTTCTATAGCGTTTCGAAGCCAACTGTAATATTCACATCTAATTACAGGGCCCTGGATCATTGCCATGTAGAGTATGGTTGTTAACAACATGATTTCTACACTTCTCTGGGGTCATTTGGAAACTATCTGTACTTACACCCTCCCCATCTCCTCTGCTGAGTGTATGTTGGTCACTCAGTCTTACAACTTACTTACACGTTGTAAAGGGCAAGGTACACCAGTGAGATTTACGTGCGGGAGAAGAAAGAACAGATGATGTTCTTCAGGGACAAAGCCACATTGCATTTCATCTCTCCAGTCACCTACTCTGCTAGGGAGAAGGTAGAGATAAAGTTAAAAGTGAGGTGAAATTAATGATTTAAATCTGCAGTTTGAGATTTTTTTTTTTAATTGAAACTTCAGTGGAAGAAAGGATGAAGGTTTACTCAAAAAAAAAAATTTTGGACAAAAGTCAAAAGCACAGGGCTGGCATGCTTGGTCTAGAAGGCAAACTGTGGATAAGTGAAAGGTGGGGAAAAGAAAGATGGTCTAACAAACAAGGTGCCACAGGATCTTTTCCATTAGCCCCAGTGAGCAGTTCCATTTGACTTCAAAAAAGTCACAAATATGAGATTTTTATCTGAATTCACACTGCATTTTGAGATTTCCTACCCATGCCTTTAAAAAAAAAGGTGAAGCTCCTGGCTCAAGAAGTCCCTGAGCTGCAAACCTCTAGAAGCTGGAGTCTCCACTGGAGACCCGCTCATCCTCTGCTTCGAAGCTCCCCCATGCATTTGCTGACAGTCGCAGGCGATTGCTCAGTGTGGACCTTCACACTGAGTCATCCCTAACTTCTTATTTCCCAATCCTTTCCTACATGTCATTATTCTTACTCATTGACTCCCGCATAATTCTGTTTACAAATCCTCCTGGCTGACTCTAAGCTCTTTAACACATCTCCCTCTGCACAATATGATATACTCCATTTTAGAGAAGTTTAAGAGCTCGCGCAGGTGGAAACTGTCAGGAATATCTCCCTGTTATTCACTCTTCAGGGGCTCTTCAGAGGGGTGTGACAACATAAGAAAACCCTCCCTGGTAAATCAGATCACAGCTCTTGACAGTCAGTGTTTTAAGACATATTCAAGCCATAGCTAGAGCTTGGCAGGAAAGACTTTCCTTTCTCATAAAAGTTTTTGAAATTTCAGTTGATGTTCCTCTCCACATCAGAAAGAAAGCTGAAGGAAATCTTGAAAATATTCACAGACCACCAGGCAAAAAATGAATCAAAACAAAACAAAAATTGGTACAGATAAAAATATTTTTTAAATATTTGATTTGGACCTTTTCCTCTTTGTGTAATCTCTTTTCTAGTAAAAATTAAGTTAAATTTTAAAATGAAATGTTATTTCAATGTAAAAAAACCCTAAACCGTTAATCATGTAAAAAAAAAAAAAAAAGGGAAAATGGTTTTAGAAGACTTGCAACCTTTTTGTAAGCTGTAAAACCTGTTAAAACCATCCCCTTTCCCACAAACAATTCCAGTTTGAATATATTTGCCTTTTGTGGCAGAAAAAAACGTGTAAAATAAATTTTCCAACCAGCTCTAACAATGACTTCATGTTTTTGTAACAATTTTCAAGGAGAGAGATGCACCAAAATAAACTTCTGACCTTGCCCAGCCCCTGAAACTGGTTGGATCTGAGGGTGTCGGTCACCCCAAAGAAACTGGTGGACCCAAGAGTGTTGATGGGGAAAAAAAAGAGGGTCTGAACTGAACCTGTGCCAGCAAGGGAGGCTTACCCCTTCTTTCCTGAAGCTGGCTGGTCCTGCTGCAGAACATGCCCATCAACAAGGGGATATAGCACAAAGCCAGGAGCCAAAAGTGGCCAGCTGACCCTGAGCAAGCATCAATTCAGCAGGGGCTCGGAGGACGGCAAGGAAGTCAGGAGATGTGGTACTTGCCCTGACACCGGCTGTGGTGTACTTTTCCAGCAGATAAATAATGCCGCTTTCTAGCAATTTCCACCAGCTTTCCAGCATTTTTTAATCCGTGTTCAGTTCCCAACAGGACATCTGACACTTTGTAAATTCTAAAAATTTATCCATTTGGGGCATAAGGTTTGAGGAAAAGAACATGGTCAGCAGATAGCATGCAAGCCAGCTGCAGTGTTGATGTAAGGGGGAGGTTGCCAAATAGCTGCTGAGGGATGGGACAGTGGTGTGGCAGTCATTTCTCCTTCAGCAGAGCTGGCAAATGGAGACAGAACATATCCAGATTTGCACTTGAGGGCTTCCGGGATTCATTGGCCCTGACATCTTCTGCCAGAAGTAGAGGGAGACATTCTGGAAACCACACCCCTGTCAAAAGGCCATTGCTGTACCACCTTGGCTCCGCTGCATGCCTCTCCTTTCCACTGCCCTCTCCTCTGCCAGAGACCTATACCCACCTCCTGGCCATTGTTGAGGAGGTATCCACATGCTTTCTTCAGCACAACCAAAAGTGGCTAGGATCAAAGCAACAATTAGCGGAAGAAATTTTGAGGCCCATTTACATGGAAGATCAGATTCCGTGATTGTAGCAGCTCCTTTTGGCCATTAAAAATAATCACGATTTCAGGGTCTGACGTGTTTCACTTGCACAACTCTTATTTACACTAGTGGGACTTGTAGCTCTATGATGAATGCACAACATATACCTACTAAAGACTTTTAGGGTGGATGGTAGAGGGCTCAGTCAACTGCCGACCCCGCTGGATGCAGGACTGCATGGAAGAGAAAGTATTTAGGAGACACATTTGGCAAAAACACCAAAATTGCTGGGGTCATTTTGCATGTTGCCTACTCAGTGGAGACCACAATGAAAAACAGGAAAGCTCCCAAACCTCATAAGAACATAAACGCCATATTACATAAGACCAAATGTCCAAGCAGTGCAGTATTTTGGGTCTGACAGTAGCCAGTAGTGGGTAGGTAGGGAAGGATGTAAAGAACAGGGCATGGACAGATATTTAGCTTCTAGGAAATAGCAGTATAGAGACCAAGCAGAAATGGGAGTCCGTGTCCCTTAGAGATATCAGGACAAGTTAGGGAACCTCCTCCTCCTCTGGTGGAAAAAAAAAAAAAGCCACCCAGGGAAATATGCCCAGTGGCAGTGAAGAAAACATTATAAATGACTTGGAGCCTGACTCCAGCTAACCACGGGGCAAGACATTTCATCTAACCTGTGCCTCAGTCCCCACCATGAGATAGAGATGTTGCATCACCATGGGACAGAGACAATAAAACCATATCATGACTGAAAAGTCCTGAGGTGCAAGGGATGAGGACCAGATGGCACAACTCTGGATGGGTAGGCTGTACGGGTGTCCCCTTTCAGTCACTTTCCCTTCGGCGTCTGGATTTTAGTCCCAGTGACATGGAAGCATTGCAAAGACATCGCTCATTATACAAATAACTCACAATTACCATCCATTGTACGTTATTTCTCTCCCTTACTCACTATTTCTTCTTTTTAAGAAAGATAAAAACTGCTGCCCTCGTCCAGGCAAGAGGACACAAGACTTTTGGCATCCAGTCAAAATGGGTGAATCATGTTTGCACTCAAGTTGTTGTTAATCTGGGGCTGAAACTCATCTGGAAGAATGATTTGACCAAGCGTTGCACAGTGGGTAAATTTAGGAAGTTCCTCAAAGCACCTGAGCACATAAAGGGAAAAGACATCTAATAAATGGCTCCCCATAAACATTTCACCCAGCTGTAATAATCAAACATGACTAAGTAACACAAGAGCCTGAGCTCTCCCTACCCAGCTCATTGCTTAGTGGGTAAAAGAGTTAGGTGTGCTGCAGGTGGGAAAAGAGGATTTTTCATCCTCCCAGCCCTGACTCAATAAAACCAGGGAATAAGGCTTATACTAGTATATTACACTTAAGCATCTTACACTTAAGCATAACACCCAGGGCATATGGAGAGGGTGCCAAACCCTGCCCAAATTGTTTACAAGCTGAATAAGTAAGAGAGGCAAAGGGACTAGTGTTGCCAAGTGAGGAGCTGTGGCACACACAGGGGTTCAGTGCTTTGAGCAAAGTCCAAGGGAAATTTGGGAGTCCTGCACCCAGTCCCTCACCACCACAACAGGAGCACTGACCACAAGTCCCCTGCCAGCTGCCTGGTCCCCTGCAGCCATCTACTGGGTCTACAGACCCCTGCTAGCCCTTTCTCTCTGTGGAAAAGCATCATGACTAAATAAATACATTGATTTGCTCTTGGTGGGGGAAGCTGAGCTGTAAACACCTTGCTAATAGATGGGGAGGGTTCACAAGGCCTGAAGAGCCAAACTGTTCTCTAAACAGCGACCAATTTGCATCACAGCTAGATCCTTTTTCCCAAAAGTAAAAGGGGCACTAGATTAAATTCATCCAGGTATTAAAGGAATCTCAGCTCTGGTACAGATAAAACCAAGCATTGCTTTCTGGTTTTAGGTGGACTATTCTACGTACTCGTAAATCAGCATGCCTCAGCATCCCAAAATGCATCCTCTCTCCTGAACATGCCAGGGTTAGCAAGCCAACTTTGAGGTGACTGTGCCGGGGAGAAGCAGAGCCAAGACCCCCTAAAAACAACCAGACAATAGTTTCTCTGTCTGAAACTACCGCACTCAGGACCTGAACTTGTGCCTGTGTTGAAGATGCTGTGGACAATCTCAGTGTATTTGGCTCAATACAGATGAATTAGAAGAAATCTGAATAGGTATAGGTATAGATAAGGTCAGACAGTCTAGCAAGGTCTTCCTGGCTTTAAAGCCTATGAACTTGTAGGAAGCGGGTATGAAGAAACTTAAGAGAACACACTGCTTCCTGTTCCATCTCTCTTGATGGGATATGCTCAGACAGAGACAATATTAGTCTGTACTGGATGCTTTCCGGTGCCTTGTTTCTTGAATTTTCCCTGAGACTCAGTCTGTATGAGCATATATAGCAGCAATTCTGGAAGAGGGCAGAGTTAAGGTTATTTTGACAGTGTAGCATAAACCTTCACATGTCCTACTTTTCAGAAGTTAAAATTTGCATTAATTTTTCATATCCTGCTGAGGATTAATCCTCTATGCATTCTGGAACAATATGAGACACGATTAGGCAACATTAACTTTGTGCTGAAGTTTTTGGCATAAGATGCTGTATGCTCTAATCTATTTGCAAATCAAAAGCCAACGCTTTGCACACTTCAGTGAAAAGCCAGAGGCAGCCTGCCCCACTAGAAAGGTCACCAGATTAGGACTCAAGGGAACTCTTCGAAGTTCTGCCACTGATTTACTGCTTAATCTTGGCCAAGTCATCTCTTTTCTTTGTGCCTCTAGTTTTTCTTCTGTTCTTTGTGTTTTCTATTCAGGCTGCAAGTTCTTTAGGGCAGGAGCAGCCTTCTTGTTACGTGCTGGTCCTGTGCCTCACACAGCAGGCCCCCTCCTCCTAGCTAGAGTATGGCTACTAGATGCTACTGCAACACAAAGAATTCAGAGCCTTAACAGTTCAAAAGAGTTTGGCTTTCACTCCCAGGTTTTTCAGTCTCTCTCGCTTGCTTCCTTAGCTTAAAGCTTTTCAGAAGAGGTACCAGCCACCAACTGAGTAAGTTCCCAGCCAAAGGGTTAAAATAACCAACTCCATTAGATAAAGAGGAGAAAGGTGTAAGAGGAACGCAGATCATATGGCAAACTAGGTAATAGTTAATCAATAGTACTCAAAGGTGAAGGCCATATGGAGGAGCCAGGAATCATTGCACAAGTTAAGCAAAGTTTAGCGAACAGCAAACCTGATAAAGCAAAGCTTTAACTATTTTCTGTGAAAAGTTCCACCTTTCCTCTAACCTGGCTCTGGAACAGGGACCACATGCACCGATCTTCTCTGTGACTGACTCATGCACTAAAGGGTTCAGTGGAAGTTTTGAGACCAACCCATGGACAATACCTCTTTATTGCCCTGACAGTTCATATACTACATGTTACGTATAATTCTCCTATTCACTGGACTCTTGATCCAAACTCTTCTGGTAAAAAGGCTTGTGGGCAGTTTACTTTCTGTCCAATGACTTCATTGCAAAGGATTTTTCTCCTCTGTTGAGCTTGCCATGTGCAAGCTTTCCTTCCTCTTGTTTCCCTCCTCTTGTTTCCCAGTTTCTGGAAATAATTTGTGGTTTGGAAATGGAAATGCCCTCGTACGCTTCAAAGAGCTTAAAGCCTGCCATACCAGATCAGTTCATTGGAATTGGATCCATCTAATCTGGTCTCCTCTTTCCAGCCATGACCAATACCTGATACTTCAGAAGACAACACAACTTCATAGTGGCAACAGGACACTTCAGCTTTAGACAGAGTCCCTTCTCTGAATGGGTGAGGAGCTGCTAAAGCATCCTTCCCACTTCCACCCTGAACTGCCCCAGATTTTCTGGGAGGGTTCCTCAAGGAATCAACTAAAGGGCAGAGACCCCCACAAGGATAAAGAGACTTAAGGGGGACAAAGTACCTCGACAAATATCAAAAGAGGGCTTCCCAAAACATAGCACAACAAACACAGCTCAACCCCTTCCAGGACTGGCTTGGCTCGCTTCCCCTGTTCAAAGAAGTTGGCAAGCAAATCTTTATTGTAAGAGACAGAACAGAAGCCGTAGGGGAGGTACTGAAATCTGGGGATAATTCACAAAATCCTGGCCTGTGGTGTAGAAGGGAGCTAGTGTTATGTATCTATCATTCGTACTTCTTTTGTTATTGCTGCTAGATTTAAACAGATATAAGCAACTTATCAATGATCACATCTCGTTTTCAGCTAACATCTTTCCTGGCTGCTTTTAAATTAACAGGAAGCAGGTATAAGCTAGGACAGACATTTTTTTGGCTTGCTTATTCATGTCAAGGTGGTCTTGTGCTTCACAGATATCCTACATACTGCAGCAGGATTATTTGTTCAATAAAGTACAATTTAGTATTACAAAGATACCCGATTTGGTCTCTTAAAAGTCTGCCATTTTCCCCAAAGAGCACCAACACCATTCTCCAGGTCTGGTGACTCCATACACTCATGCCTCATCTTTTCCCCGTGGCCAGCCAGGAGTGGCAAAGCCACATAGTTGGACTTTGCTCTCTCTCTGGAGACATGGCAAAGAACCATCAGGCAGACCACCTGCATTCACCTCAATCTAAGATGGGCTTGCATTCCTGCCTGCAATGAGTGCACGTAACCAAGGGCATCACTCTTGGGGTGAGGGAAACTTCAAGCAGAGGACATCTGCCAGAGGAGATGGTGGAATGTGTGGTGTTACATTGCCACCTTGTGGAGAGTTCCCACTGGAGATGAATGAAGAAAGATGGCTGACTAATGAGTTGCGGGCCATTGCATGCCGCAAGAACATCTCCTGCTGTTGTGTGCCCATGACTGGCTAAGCACTTGTGTCCTTGCTGTGACTGAATGGGCCACTACACATTGCTGTTATTTCTCCTCCAAGTGGCGAAGCACGGGAGCTCTATGCAAGGCCTGGAGGTCCTACGCATGGGCAACATCAACCCATCGCTTTTGAGCCTGGATTTGCAGACTTGATATTAAATTTGAGTATTGATGCAGCCAATGTGAAATAAGAGTCTGGTCCTAGGTCAGCCTTCAGGGGGTAGGAGTCTGTGTTATCACAGTTGCCATTAGCTCTTGCAGTGCTGCTAACCACAAAAGAAGAAAAGCACAGCTAAGATCTGTGAATCTGGGCCTCCACAAGCTTGAGGAGAGAATGAAGGAAAACTGTATTTCCTTTCGTTAAGTGCAGAAGAAGCCTCTGGTAGCAATGCTTTTTATATTAGTGGTGTCCCCAGAGAGGTTCAAATATAGAAACCCACAGCATGCTCCTCCTGTTTGTGTGATGGAGTACTGCGTTGACAGACTGGAAGAGAATTACTGACAAGTGCTACCATGTGGACTCTTACAGTGATGCCATGTATTGATTTCCATCTGGTGATGATGTGCACTTTTGTGATTGCATTGACACTATACTCTCTTTTAAGAATCTACAGACAGAGTTTTTGGAGTGAAAAGGATTAGCATTATTTATTATTTATTCAGTGCTAGAAGAGGTCTGTGATTTTATGGGCCTTTACAATTACCATGAGAAAAAAAGGGCAAAAAGAGAAATCACAGGTCCCTGCCCCAAGACCCTTAGCAACAGAAATTAAACATGACAGAGCAAGGCAGACAAACCCTGAGAAGATGGGTTCCAAGAGCAACAACATATGCATGACACACTGATAACTCCTTATTGCCTGTGCATCACGTTGGAGAACAGTAATGGCTCAGGAGGAGGTAAAACACATCCAGCACTGATTAGAGGGAGCAAGCTGTCCTCCCAGGTTGTCCACTGCCAACCCAGTCCTCCACTGAATATCTAGAAGTAAATAAGCAAATCCATCAGATTTAGGGAACATGGCAGATCACGCTTATAAGTATCTGAAGTGCAGGCTGAAGTTTTCAAGACGTTGAGAGAAGAACAGTCTTTGATTTCAAGGAAATCTGATACCCCCTCAAAGAAGGGGTCACATTCTTTGAAATGCAAGATATAGACAACTATGGAGATGCTGGCCAACAACAACAGGACATGAATGCCAGCATCTCCTGATGGGAATAAAGGCAGTAAATTTGAGCTCCACAGGTTTGTGATGGGACTTTTGCTAAACCACAGTTGCCAGTAAATTCAACACCTCTTAGAAATAGACCTACAGAGATGTGAAATTGCCCTGGTACTCAGGAGAAGCACAGACTGTTACCTTTCTTTGGACAAAGGTCTATCTTGATAAAGGCAACAACACTAGCAGAGTATATTTGTTTTTCTCCAAGGCATATAAATTGATATCTCATGAGATCTTAGTTAAGAAACAAATGCTTTGCACTGTGTGGAAATAGTAAGGCATGTATTAGACTTACCAACATGTGTTTCAATGACAACTTTCAACGCAGTTATTAATGGGGAGGCATTATAATAAATGGGACCATTATTAGTAAGATGCTTTAGAAAACTGTTAGTCCAATAGGGCTTAGCATTTTCAGCAATAATCTAGATAATACAAAATCTGTGATAGTGGGATTTGCAGATAGTGTATAAATTACTGAGATAGTAGAGAAGAAAGAGGACAGGCTGGATTGGGGGGATACAAGAATTACCTGCTTAAATTATCACAATTGAATATGCGCATTTTACTAAAGGCGAGTGAAACATATCACACCTGGCAATAAAGGCTGAGATTCAACCCCACTCATCTCCTGCCCCTAATAGAGGCATCTAAACTAAGAGCCTAGTTGGCCTAGGCTTCATCTACAGTCAATGAAGAAAAGATGGCACCTCCAGGGGGAAAATCTGGCTGAAGTTTGAAGTGCTGAAGCCAAGGCCCTACATTCAGGGTGAAAACCTCTGTCTTGAAAAGCAGTGCATAAAGAACATCAAAATTAACCACCTCAGCATGAGATCTTGGTGCAGTGTTTGATGACTAATATGATACTCAGGTGTATAAAAAAGGGATTATCAAGTAGAAACAGGGAAGTGGTTTTGTCTCTGGGTTGATCACTATTAAAATCATTAGAAGAATGATATCTTCAGTCTTGGCATCCCCAATTCAGGAAGGATACAGACATCTTAGAGTTCAAACTAAAGCCACAAAAATGATCTTGCAAGAGAAAACAAGTCTTGCAATGTGATGAGTATAACCCTTTAATCTACTGAGATTAGTCAAAATGTGACTTGATATTTTTATATGTAGGTACTTTCGCATGGAAAAAATGCCTTACAGACCTTTCAAATCTTTCAGCCAGAAATATAAAAAGATTCAGGAGAATTCAGGTTGATGTTAGACAAATGCAACTGTGAAGCAGGATATGATTTCCTCGCTGTGCAGGTAGTTAATATTAGAAATGTAATGAAATCACAAACCATTTGGAGTTTGTCAGATGCAAATGGACATTTTAGCACTTTGACACATATGATTACATGGTAGTACTTAGGTTTAAGAGCATGTGCTTGGACAGTTACTGCAGAGCAGCTGATGCACAGTAACTCATCATTTTAAGGTAACCTGTTCTTGGACCAATGTACTTGATAGAACATTCACTCTGTAGCAGCTCCTACAAAAAATTCTGCAACCTAACTATACCTGAGGAGAAAAATACAGAGGCTCACCACAGTCTATTCTTACCTAGGGATCAAAGAAAAAGAAGCCCACGTTAGAAATAATGGGATATTAGGAAAAGGGGAAAAAAACAAGCTGCACATCTTTATATCAAAGCAGTAAAAGTCACTTATGGAGGGTGAAGGTGGACAGCTCCATTACTCTAGGCTTAGTCTTCTGCACCACAGGAGCTCCACATGCTCCTGAAAAACCCTCCTGGGCTGCCAAACTTCAATTTGTGATCTTAGATACCCTCATAAACAGTAAAGTAATGTCTGCCTGAAGAAGCAGCTCTGAGGGATGGGAACTCTCCTTTGTTTGAACCAATGGCCTGGCAAAACCTAAAGGCATTAATTTTAATGGAAGTTGGTGCATCCTTACAATTACCCCAGCAACAAACGCCAGTTTTACACACTTCCCTCTGTTAGCCTGCTTATTAAGCATCCCAAGTCCTACAAGCCCTTCCTATTCTCTTCCTCCATGGCTAAGCCTCCAGCTTTTTCCAGATAACCTCTGCAAAACAGTTCCACATTCACTACACATAAATCTGTGTGACTCTGCAAGGCAATCATGCAGGGACAACATAAAATAAATGGAATTGAATACCAAGGCGACACAGAGGAGATTGTACTCGAGTGTATTATTCATTTCCATATTTAATTCATTACATTTCTCCTCTTTTTTTTTTTTTTTTTTCTTCCCCCCCTTCAATTTATATGGAGCTGCAACACATTTTCCAGCCTGCTGTGCTGGAACGCTGCAGTGTCAAGGGACTTTGTGGTTAAATGCAAGACCTTGTTGTCATATTGTGCACTGGGCCTTTGTCCTCAGGAAACCGACAGCTCCAAGTTAGATAACAACTGGTAAATCATCATCTTTGCTAAGCATTTGCAAGGGCAGGTAGGGGGGCAGGAAGGAGATTTCTTTAGAACAGGAGAAGAAACCTTTCTCCTAAGGGATTAAGAACTTCTCTGACCACCCATCTTTGAAATCTCCTTCTACATCTTTGTCTTTCCTGATAGTGCCATTTCTTGACCTGCTTTTCGAGTTGGATATTTGTCTGGGTGCTCTCAGCAAGGTGTGAAGGACAGACGAGATGTGGATCAGAAAGAGGAAAAGATGCCTTTTCTGGTAGTAGAAAAAAATTTTTAAAATCCAGAAGCCAATTTAATTTTGTACTTCAGCAATGATCATTCATTATTCTCTAAGGGTTAAACTTGCCTGGAAAGCCCATGGGAGAAAGCCTACACTGGTTGGTTGCAGGGACCACATAAGATGATTTAATACAACGTGTTTTCTTTTCCAGCCCTGATTCCCATGATTTTGTAATAAGCCAACCTTGAATCATCTAGTGAAATTTCCCTTCCCTATTCTCTAACTCTTCTCTAAATTCACCCTCACACCTCTGGAATGACCCAAAGTTTTACATCCTCCCCCAACAAGCAGAGAAAGCTGCTGACTTCTCCCCCCTGCCTATGAGTCAGTGCTCTGCTCCTCACACCTCTGCTTCAGCCCTGAGCAGTTTCTACCTCAGCCCAGCTGAGGTTCCACTTGAGCACTGGTAACTCTTTTTTCTTATTTTTATTCATCTGCGTATGAAGTAATACAGTTCCATGGTGGCATGTTGATGCATGAAGAAGAGAAAAACAAAATACTTAATCCTAGCCAGATGAAAGAAAGAGGGAAAAAAAAACCCCAAAAAACCAAAAAAAAACACACCCTGAGTTCCTCCACACTCTTGCTTGGTAAATTTTTCTTCTGAAGCCAGCTGTTTGACAGATGGCTTTAAAAAGTGAAGTTGTGTTCACGACTCTTAGATAGGCTGAAGGTCTCATTCTGTTTGTTCTTTTTTGTTTTGGAAAACTGCAGTGACAACTGGATGGGAGTCACTGTTCTCCAGGTTCGCAACTTCACTGTACAGCAAAAAAACCCACAGCAGTGACATAGGTTGTACTCAGGATACAGCAGTCTCGATCTGGAAGCAGATTAGGATGGGGAGGAGAGGCAAGTCTGAACAGGGCTTTTCAATTGCATTTCCTGCTCTTGAAATGTCCACAGGTTTGATTTTCAGATGGTAGGAGCTCAGTGAGAACAAAGATTTCTGTCACCTTAAAAAATGAAGTTATCCTCTGAGATAAGTGGGTTTTTCAATCTCTCTGATTTTTTTTTTCCCTTCCCCCAGTGGAGAAGAGAGAATTGCTAAATCTCCAAACATTTTTCAAGCCAGCAAATTATAGTTAGATCAGTTGCAATACTTTATTTCAATAATTCCAGGATGTTCTGCTTTGTTCTTGGGACTTAATCTCACCAGGGTCCCAGACACTGTCAGTCTCTGTTCTCTGCCCCTTCCATTACCTCCATACACTTGGTCAGGCTCCTCACCCTCTTCATAGCCTCCTCCCATTCCTGCATGTCCTCCTAACAGCTCAATTTCTTGCGGAAACTCCAAACAACTATCTCTCTCCACACCTTCCGTTGGCCGCCGCCTCCTCAACAGATCCCCACAATTTTGGTTGAAGGAACAATTAACCCTAACCATTCATAATACCACCAACAGCTACCTGCTTTTTTGTGCTCTTGGAGGCTGTCCTGCTCCCCACCCCAGTGTCTGTGGTTCACCTTATTAGATCACCAGCTACTCAAGGCAGGAATATCAGATTCTTATGTATGCTCAACACACCAAAGAGCAAGGTGCTGGCCCCAGGGGTAAGGATCCATTAGATTCATATTTCTACTGAGCACAGTAAGGTGAACCATCACTTGGGTAACAGTAGAACAGGGGGACTAAGAGAGAAGGATGATGCAATTTAGTTCTTGTGATAAGGAGAGAAGGTGACCATATTACCGGTTTTGGCTTCTCCCTTCATTCAACCTGCCATTCAGTCCTGAAGAAGCACCTTTCTGAACCTGATGCACGTTCCTCCCCTCTCTAGTCCTTTCAGGGCAAGGGCTGTCTATTATTTTGTGCTTGCTCGTCATCTGTGCTACCAAAAAGGCAGTTCTGGGCCAGTAAATGTCAGTGTAGTACTAGCACTCATCATGGAGTGAGGGACAGAGAGCACGAGAAGGAACAATGATGGCACAGATAGCGCATGTCTGTGGGATGAAGAATGGACAAGGGTGGAGAAGAGAGGAAAAAAAAGCAGAACAGAAAAGTGATGGTGGAAAACTCTTTCAGGACAGCCTGAATGGGCCTATTTGCACAGTGTCATACAGGGACAGATACGAGTCACTGTATGGCCACCCAACAGCAATCGCTATCCACCAAGGAAATGTGACACCTGGTATGATAGAAGAATACGGATCTGACGCCTCTTGGGCTTTCTCTGCTCACAGGGCTTTTTAAATTGCAAGATACGTCCTATTTATTGGCCTCTGGAATCAAGAAGACACTGAAGTTAGCCACTCCATACGCACACATTTTCATTATATTTCCACACTCTATTTCGAAAACACTCTCATAACTATGTGGAAAGACTACAAATCACTTTGAGAATACTATATGATGGTGAAAGAGTTATGACACAAGACCTGTTTCTAAATGGTATTTATCATACTTTTTAAACTCATCCTCAGTACTAATAAACAACATATTTTCTTGCTTTTATGCTGTTACAGAGCAAACCTGATCGGTGAATCTTGCTTATCCTTTGACCCATGTACAGTTCACTGGACAAAAGTCTATCACAAAGCAATACAAACATTACATGGGATCAGCTGTGCTTAAAAGCTTTGTGAAAGAAGTGTATTTTGCAGGAAGTACTTGAAAGATGAGATAAAGGTTGTTTAGCGTGCAAGGGATTTGCTCCAAAGCCCACTGAAGCTGGTGGAATGACTTCGGTTGATTCCAATGGTGTTTGGATCAGAACCAAGGAGGGAAGAACTAGCGCCAGACAGAGGGCAACATAAAAGAAGGCACAAAAAATAAAATTAAAATTAAAAATTATATACAGTGGGAGAAATCCTAGCCATACTGCAAATTTTTAAAAGGTACTGTTATGGATCTGTTGCTCAAATGGCCCACAGTGGTGAAAGGTCCTAGATCCAAACCTTCTCTGTCACCACGATTCATACACTGATACTACAAGTCATAGCACATGTTCCTCAACTGGGAGATAAGGAACCATGCCTCATAAGAAGAAAAATCATCCCCTGCGCCTATGAGATGGTGTCTCTGCTGAGGCAGCCAGTGTGCGCCAGCTGTTGTGTTTTTTGTCTGTCCTACTACACTGATATACTTATTTAATACGGACCACTGCCATCAGATGCCAACAGCTGTAGCTAATCGGTCTACGGTTGTTTCTGATGAAATGCTTTTCAGATCAGAATATGCCAATCCATCAAGCCCAAGACTTTTGATTAGGGGAGAGAGTTCAACCAACTCCCTCAAATTTTAAATTCCACTTTTGTTTTTAAAATTAAACCACTGGTAATAAAAGATTAAAACACAAAGAAGTAGTCCATATTGAAATCAAATGCTTTAGCTGATGCTAAATGAAAAAAATTCAGAACCTGAGTTTTCATTTTGCAAAAATTTTTGAAATTCTGGCTGTTGGCCCAAGTTTTAAACCCAGGTTTGGTTAAAAAAAAAAAAAAATCCTGAAAATGTTCACAGGATAAGAAAGCCATTTCCTGCCAACTCTATATTGGCTTACAGTTGTGACGCATGCAAGCTTGATTTGAATTAGCAGATTAGGCCCAGGTCCAAAAAGGGACCTAGGCACTTAAAGTGGAACTGAGGTATGCGAGTCCCAGACAAAGGTCCTCAGTCCCTGGAAACCACTGAGTTTTCAAAATTAATAATTCTGCTTTGGAGCATGCCCCAAAGCACCTCAGCCTTGACAAGCAGCTCTATGCCCACCTCCCCTCTTCACCTCCAGCCAGACCCTCCCAGGCTGCCCTGGAGCATGCCCACCAATGCCAGGGCCCTTCAAACATGCAACGACAACTCAATTTTCTATCAAAACACAAACAGAGGAAGAGGTGGTACCACCTTATCGTACAATAGCTCGGCGCTTGGAGAACACACCCAGGCAGAGCTGGTTTCCCTCTCCTGCTTGCCTGTGAGGACTCAGCCCTGTGCCACAGAGGGTGCCCCCAAAAAACAAGTTTTGTTTGTGCCAAATTTTGTTTTCTTTTTTAAAATACCTGATCTCGTTATTTTCAACATGTGAATATATAAAAGCACTGTCGGAGGGAAAACAGACCCAAAAGCCATATGCTTTCTCTTCAGGAGAGGCTTTTGGATTTAAGACATCCCTTTGCCCTCAGCATTGCCTTTTGCCTGTCTTGGGTACCTCCACAATCAGTATTGGCCTGTTTCCTATCTTTCCCCACATTTTGTAAGGGGGGCTCAGGCCCCAGCTTAGTGAGTCAGAATGAGGCTCTTTGGGTCTCAACCCTTGCACCCTATGACAGACACAGGGTCGGTTCAGCTATCCATCACTTTTGCTGGCTGGCAACCCTGGGAAGAGCCTGCTGCCAGGCCTTGGAGGCGTGCAGCCCCACTGTGCTGTTATTCCTGCCTGTGCATATACAGAGCAGGGAATTAGGCTTCCTTGTTTACATCTCTTTTCTTTTTATCTTCCCCACCCCCTCCTTTTTCCCCCCCTTCTTAGTAAAGAATGTTTTTAAAAACAAGTGCCTGCATTTGAGCTGCTGCGAACTCTAGTTTCCTTGGAGAAATGTTTGTGCTCTTTAACTTAAAGAATTTCCGAAACATATAGAAAAGGAATTTCATAAACTGCTCATTGAAAAACATTCCATACATTCCCCGCTCATCCAGAGACACCCGTGTGTGGTCTCCGACAAGGTCAGGTTTGGGGCTACGTAACGGGGACAAAGATTCCAGCGCTCAGAAAACAACAGATACCGCAGACCATGGGATGGGGGGAAAGAGCCTCGTGATTCCCATTGCTGGAGGCTGGGAGACCACTGGAAAGGCAACAGACAGTAAATACTGTGCGTTATCCCAGGGAGGAAAATCCCAGCGAGAACCTCCTGCATATCTGTTGAGAGAGTGACATCAGGCTCTGCAGTGCTAAGGAATGGAGAAGGAAAAAAAAAAAAAAAAAAAAAAAAAAAAAGAGGAAAACAGGGGTTCCCACTTATTATTTCATCTAAGAAAGGTGAAGACATTGAAGGAGGTCCTTTAGAGGCAGATCGGAGGCCTATTGCAAATGGTGGGCAGCCAGACAGGGAGATGATTATGGATGGATGCTGGGATGGGAAGAGCACCCTGGTTTTACATTGCCTCCTCCCTGTTTTGAAATCAGGGAGGCATGTTTGCCAGCCCTGCCATCCCTCAGGGCGCTCTGAAGCTCTAGGAATGAGCACTCTGCACATCTTCAGCTTACACTGTTTGCAGAAACCATAACGTTATTTCCAAACCAAGTACTCTGAAACATGCCAAAGGCACCATTCCTAATCCACTACGATGGACATGACTCATGGCAGGTCTTAAAACAAAATTATTCAAAGTGAGGGAAAAAAAAGCATCAGGGAATTAGTCTCTTGGAGAAAGTCCTTCTCTAGTACCTGATGAAATGTCACAAGATGTGTTTTATTACACAATTTTCCACTAAAGTCTACATGCTAGAATTGATTTCTGAGTTTAGATCAGCTGGAGACATGACAACTCACAGGAGATGTTCTGAGAAAGTCATGTATATAAATAAGCCTGAACTGGAAACCTGCTTTTTGTAAAAATTGGAAAGCAAGTCCACACCAGGACCATCATTCATGTTGCCCTGCTTATCTTGTATCACTATGCACATTAGCATGGATTATATACGACCAGTGGCACTGTAAAGTGCAATTGTTTCAATTTGGTGGGGTATCACTATTTTCTTAGAGCTCGTTAATGACCACACCAACTGCAGGGCTCACTCAATGCAATCAGGATCAAAAACTTTTCACCTGCTCCTCGCATCACTCATGTAATTAAGCAAATCTTTCATCCTCAGCAGTCATCAGTACATTAGAGAGACTTGAACCTAGACTACACATTCTTGCTTGGACTGAGCTCCATTCATGAGTGGGGAAAAAAAATAAGCTTCGGCTGGAGATGTCAGATCTTTAGTCACCTTTACAGAAGTATCACATTGCAATAAACTGACCACAAACAATAGCCTGTCTAGATTTCTGTAGCAAACCACAAGGAATGAAAAATGGCTGACAACAAATATGCACTCATAATATTACAGTTGCTAAACCCTTTAAATCTGGGATCCTGAGTCAGGGGAAAAGAAGTGCAAGGAATAATTACAAATACCCAACTTCCTCTTGTGCATCATCTTGAATGGATGAAATGGCTGGCACGAACAAAGCTCTGCTAGCAAAGCACAATGGATTGCCCTCATTGCTGCTGCTGAAGGTTGTCTCTGCTCTCCTGTTTGTTCTCTCCTAGCTCTTTATAAATTCAATCCAGCTATTAACAATATCCATTAGCTTCTCCAGAAGATTATCTCAGCTTTAGTGACTGGAATGCAGGGATTAGAAAAAAAAACCATTTGGTTTTGTTTTTAATAAAAGTATATGTTGATTTAAACTGATGGCTTTTAACATCTGTTGTGCAAGTCTTTGTGGTAATAACCCTCAGAGATTGTTGGAGAGAGAGATCATTTAGTAGGTAATAAACATCAGTGATTTCATTAATAAAATATTCTAGCATAGACATTACAAACGGGAAGAAGCAAGGCTTCCACCTGCTTAATAATTGCATTGCTGAGGCTAAAACTGTGGCTGCTGTTGGCAGGGCAGGAGATGCCCTGGTACCTCTCACCCCAACTGCGGGCATGGCTACATCAAGGCACGTGCAGTGGAAGAAGAGCTGCCTCCGGGGCCCATTGAGAAGCTTCTGACTATCACCATATGAGGCACTGATTTCGAAATGCCTTACCAATAAGGGGTTGTCCTCAGTTCCTGACATTGCTGTAACCCAGCTGACAACACTTTCTTGGAGCACTGGATGCCTGTTAGCTGGAAAACGGTGACACAAATTGAGCAGGGAGTATGGGAATCCGTTTTGCCAGCTGATGGGTCACCCAAGTGGGTCTAAAGAACCGCAGTTCCTGGCAGAAGAGTTTAAAACCTTCTGTAGCAATCTTTTTGTCTTCCTCCACGGGGAGAGGTTTTGAATGCAATTTCCAGCCAAAACCAAATTTCTTCTGGAAGTTTTTTATTGATCATCTGTGTGGGCGTGGAGGGGGGACCTGTGAGAGACAAGCTTTTCAAACAACAACAAAAAAGTTGAAACCTTCAAAGGCAAAATAACAATGGGGTAGGGGAGAGAAGTTATTTCCTAGATGGGGCTATCTTGCAGCCCTTCAGAGAGCCAGACAGAGACCGACTGATGGGGAAATGCCCCAGCCCACATGAGGGTCGATGTCCCCCAGCCACCCAGGGCACATTCTGGTGCCTCTTCACACCAGGTGTCCTTTCCCTACAACACCAAGGATCAGGGCATGAGGGAGGAGCGCTGTGCATTTGGATCCCAACCCATCATGGGTCCTGGGACTCATCAGTTTAGGCACAGCCAAGGAGGAGCAGTAAGTTTTCTCCCTCTTCTCCCCTTTATCTGCTGGTCAGTAGGACCAAAAGAGCTGGCCAACCTACTCCTGTCCTACCTGAGATACTTGTCCTATCTCAAGCCATCCAAGAGAATGTTCAATCCCTTTTTTGTCCCCTGCCCTCTCCTCAGCAAGAAGGAAGGGGGCTTTGGGGTGCCTTTCTCCAGCCTTGGCACTGCCACAGAGGTCAGTCCTGCACATGCAGTGCCAGGGCAGGCTCTACACGCTGGGGAGAAGCACCGAGCTCAATGTTCCCCTGGAAAAAGCACATGAAGGGAGCGTGGTTTGGGCCAGAGCGTGCTGAATCAAAAGCATCTGAAAGGTTGTCCTCCCCTGTGGTTTAGCGGCAAGCGTAAATATAACAGCTTGGGAAACCCTTTCTGAGCTGTGCTGAAGGATCCCTTTGAGGCTTCCTGCAGCCTTTTCCTCCCCGGCAGCTGGCTGAGAGGAGCCTGCTGATGCTGGCTCCCCCCCAGGACATTGATTGCTTTCTGTTCTTTGGGGGCAGGGGTTCTCCCCATTCTCAGTGACCAGGACGTAACCCAGGCTTCCCTACAAACCTACGGTTGTGCAGAGGAAAGAGCTGCTCAGGTCTGCAGGGAGAAGGATCACCTGCCTGCCTGCACCCGCAGTCTCTCCAGCTCTGGTCTCCAGCTGGAAGGACAGAAGACACTGATCTTTGCTAGGAAAAAAAGAGCATTACCTAAGATTAATGAAAATAAGTTAGTGTGGGTGAGACAAGTAAATGCCTTGGGAAGACAGGACAGTTTACACATTTTCAGATAAGCTAACAAGCCAGCGTTTTCTTGATCTGGAAAACTAGGCAAAAAATACAATTTCTATGACTCCCCTGGAATTACAGCTCTTGTTTGTTTTTACCTGTTACTTAGCACAAATTTAGTATGTACCATCCCATTTTCTCCCAGTGAAGACAAAGCCAGCTCTTGCCATCAAGGCTACAGCTAGGGAGGGGATGAGAAAAAGAGGGAGAGACGGATCACTCATTTTCTTTGTTTAATAAGATCTGACAAACTGTCAGTTGTCCCAGCCATTAACTGTTACCCAACATGTTTCATGCACTGGGTCTGTGACCTTTTTGGCACACAGTTTTCAGAAAGAACATGCTGTCCCTTGACTCAGAGACAGGTGTATTGAGGCTCTATCTAAACTGCATGGCAGACTCATGCCATGATGTAGCCTGAGGTCATAGTGACCACAGACATCCAGGACAGAGGACATGGCTGGAGTAAGACCAGCCCATATGCACAGGTTTCCTGCCCATGTCCACTAGGATGTGTGGAGGAGAAGATGGTGCATGCCCTGACCCGCAGTCAGGGAGCTGAGGTGCAGTCCCAAATCCACTAGTTAAGACAGATCTTATCTCGATACATCATTTACATGCAGCAGCTTCTCGAGGACCACTCATGACTCTACCTCCCTGCCTGTCCTAGCCAAGTTCTGGGTATCGCAGGTGGTCCCACAGAGCAACCATGGCCCTACTGTGATATTTTCCACTTTCTGTGAATGGGCAGCTTTAACACATATTGACTAGCAGAAATATTCTTTATCTGTCAAAGCCAGACCCATTTGAGGATAGATTCAGTGTTATCCGTAAAGCTGTCAAGGATTTTTCACAGGTTTTATCAGGTTTTCTGAGCTGGAAGAATCACTCCTGAAGGTTTTTGGGAATGAGACAGGGAGGGGAAATCCCCATTTTTCTGTCTGACTATAGGGAGTTTTCACATTTCAAGATGCCACCACTTTCAACAACAACTACAAAAATCAATGTTGGTTAAAAGATGTGATTCTTGTTTGTTGGTTTGGAAGATTGTTTTGATTCTCTCTACAAGACTAAACAATTATTTAGGCATCTAGACCATAAATAAAATGTTGGTAAGTATACAAAAGATTATGTCATTTGCAATTGCAGATAGCTACCGGAAGAAGTAATGGCAGCTTTTGCCATTGATGCTTTTGCCACCCGGGTCCCTCGTTGCTTCTGCAAGCCTCTGCACTCAGTAACATGGGAAATAATGGTACAAAATTCAAACAGATTTGCCATTTTAATAAGCCATTGAGAGGGGTCACTGGAATGCAGTATTTCATCCTCCAAATACCCAAGCTGCAACCAAGCTGCTGATTTTCTTTCTTGATACCTATAGCATAGCAATTGTTGCTTTGTTCCTGTTCCCACAGGAATGACCCTGACCAAGGGACAGCTGCAGAGACAATACCCATTGCCTCAGCTGCCCAATGTTTTGGCCTTCATGCTTTGCAGACAGGAATCTACATCTCAGAAATGCATTTGCTGTTTAAACCATCGCAAACTGCAGAGAGGAGAAGAGGACCAGAACAATGAGGTGAAATGATGAAAAAGCGGTCAGTCACAATGAGAGATGCACAAAAAAACCCTTAACTCTTCCACAGGGACCGGCCAAAGCCCTTTGTTCCGATCATGGCTCTAATGAGAAGGATGCCTCAGCTGTCCCCAAGCACACAACACCGGTGGTAGACTAAGATACCCAGGGACCCAGGCCACAAAAGAGAGAAGGAACCTCAGCAAATAGCAACTGAGAAGGACATACAGTTTTGCTGCTTCTTTTATCTCTTCTTAACAGCCTAATTGGAGCGTAATGAATTTAGGGTTGATGTTCACTGCCAGACTCACTTCTTTGATGTGTTTTTGGCCTCTGCGCTACAAAAATGCGATGGAAACCAAAACCAAGATATTACACCTCCATAAAGTGTCTCTGGGTTTACCATAAGATTCCACCGTTTGTGCCAAGTGGCCAAAGCCACTAACAGGCCCCTGCTCACCAAGATGTTTGGGTAATGAATAAGAAGCAGAGAGAGATGCCACTGTGAATCAGAGTAAGGAATGTGCACTAACGGCAACAGAGGCAGATCCCGGGCTGTAATGTGGAACAGAAGAGCACTGTGTTTGTGCTCCTCTGTGGCCGCGGCCAGCAGGAGCTGCTGGTGATGTCTAAAAGCCTGCGGCGGACAAGGAGGATTTCGGGAGGTAGGCAGAGTACCGGCAGGGCAGGGACATACTGATGCAGCACCATGAGCTGGTTGTACTGCCAACAGCCAGGTCACTCTTGGGTCTGAATCTTTCCCCCATCCTGTGTTAACCATTCCTGCCTTAGATCTTTGCAGCCAAATCTCTTTCCCACATAAGCCTACCATGCCTCTCTTGGCTCTCAGCAGGGCATTCCCACTGGCAAATATTAGCCAGTACACAATACGTGTGCCTCCAACACACAAACTGCCCTGGTTTGATTGGTGCATGTGCAAGAGGTAATCACCACCTGCTGCCTGCCATACACTCCTGCCCGGGTCACTGTCCTACCAGTGGAGAAGGCAGAGTCAGCAGGATGCGGGTGCAAGTGGCAGGCAAGGCTCTGAAAGGCCTTCTCAGGGGACATCCCACCTTGCAGGCTGGAGAGGGGTCCCCACCACCTCACTTAGACTCCCCAGGTCTGTGATAACCTGTCCTTGGGCACACCTAAAAAACCTGGTGATGTTTAATGATCAAAATATCCAAGGGCCCCATGTACAATTTGCTCTTAGAGACAAACAGATAAATTATGGAAGGTTGCTTCTGAAAAGGCTCCATTAGGTATGGATGTTTACCTGTTCTATTCAAACACTGACTAAACAAGCTCATGTTAGATGAACCAATGCACCTACCCCAAAAATCACAGCCCAAAGTAAAATCCAACTGCTTATCTGTTTCCCCTGTCTGCAATGATCTTGCTCACGATAAAAAATGATGTGTCTGCTTGGAAAAATCCTCACCATTGATGGTTCACGTACTTGCAGAATATCCAGGGCTAAATTCCCACCCTATTTAAATCAATACAGCTACATTCATTTTAGGGAAGCTACCCACAATTGACAGATGCTGGGAACCCAGCCCTGAGTCTGCCTCTTACTAAAACAGCCTTTAACCTGTGACTGCATGTTTGAGACACAGGCTGCTGATAAGATACACTTCTAGTTAAATGCAGCCCTCCTTCAACGATGATTCACATTTAAGAGCAGTTAACCAGTGCAGCTGTTCTGGACACAAGCCTGCCCTCTGCAAGAAAAGCACTTTCTGGAATAGGTGTACATGTGCAGCTTTGCTAGTAAGCAAATTATATACCCAAATACCAGGAACTGTGCTCCCGGAGCCTGACGCTAAAGGCAGGGACAAGCCCTCTTTCTGCCTTGCAGTGACCACTGTCACTTCAGCTCTATCAGGTGCAAGTGGAGATCTACTTTCCACCTTGCTCATTACTCAGGTGGGAGTCAGGGGAGAAAGCAGAGAGGCTATAACCAAGGTATCCAGAGCATGGAGAGGCTTAAGTATCCACACCAGCATCGTGTGGGTAGCATTTAGCAGGCTAGTAGTAAATTAGTGTCCCCTGGGATTAACAAGACAGCCCCTGAGGCTGAAAGATGTGCCCAAGTTGCAGTGTCTTCAGGGAGAGATGGTCTGAGGTTTCCCCTGCCCTGCCAGTTTGGGCTGTAGCTTCGGGTGCAGCTTCCATGATCAGAAAGCATCCTCATCCTCTTGGTGAAATACGGCTCTGTCAAAGCAAAATGGAAATGGACCACCGCCTGAACGTTAACCCTGTGGTTCCCCTCAGTCCTACAGGGGACTCAGTGCCCCATTCATTGCTCCCGGGGACCATTGCTTAGCCAGTGCCATGAGCACACCAGACCATACACGTGCAAGCAGACATATGCAGCTGAAGGGTTGGAACAGCTCCTTCTACTGAACATCTGGACTTACACATATAAACTACTCAACACTCTCGTCCAGAATTACAGAGTCTTTCATATCTTATCTCTCAAAAACCACTTATCAGCCCACGGCTTTCAGACTGCAGTCTCTCCTGTCTGCCAAAGTGGAACCCAGCCATGTAAAAACATGAATAACAGCAGCCCCCCTCTCCTCTCCCACGCTGATGGCTGCAGCTCCTCTGATGCGGGCTTGAACCTCGGGGGCAGTGGGAATAGCTCCATCTACCCCACTGCCACAGACTTGCAGAGGAAGTTTAGCAGAGTTTAACCACAGGGCAATAGCTCACTAGAGCGTGAATGCCTCCTCGCGTCCCAAGCTAAGGAAGGCAACAAGCTAAACATACGTATTTATGCTCTGCATTATGATGATAGACAATAAGGAAATATTAGTAAGCTAACATTGAGGTGCGTTACCCATGCTGCTGCAGCACTCAGAAGCTTCAGGCATGCTCTAGAGACTCCACGTCCTAGATGCTGTTCAAACGTAGGCAAAAAAAAAACAGGTTTGTGCCCCTAAATGAACATTTAATAATGGGAACTAGTCTGGATTTTTTGTTAAAGATTTTTTTTTCCCCCTAATGAAATATCCCTTTTGTTTTTAGCTCTAACAAAATGCTCAAGAAAAAGTTTCATTTATGGGTTGGCATTTTGCAACCCTTGTCCAGGAGGGGAGAGAATACCTTTTTTTGTCCTCCTCTGTTTTTCCTCTCCCTTCTCCTTTTAAAGAAAAGAAAGGCACAGAGGAGGAAGTGCAGGAAGGGCTTTTAAGCTTGTGAGCCATGAAAATATTTTGGGTTTCAGATTCACTGGGCATCAAAACTTCCCCCTCCCCTCCCCAAACTTTTCAAGTCTTTCCACAAAAATACTGAAATGAAATGGAAATTTCTTCCTCTGAGCCATAAGAGATGGCATCATTAGACTTCAGCATGGTGCTAAAAACATGCGTGCATACTGCGGCGCGAGATACCAGTCTAGACGTTGCAGTAACAAGAACTGAAGCAGACTAATGGGGCTCTCAGCGAGCTAAGGGGGCTGGTGCCACATCAGGCAGGAGGGGGACAGAGACGGGGCTGGGAGGAGGGAGGCAGTGACGTTACAGAGGAGGAAAGCGTAACATAAAACAGGATCATCACTAGCTCTGGACTAGCTTAGCTAAAGTTGTATTTCTCAGCTGTATGGACCGCACATGTGTCGTACAAGTTTTTGTTCAGTCCAAAAGAGGTCTGTCGCAAGAACAACTGTTTCTGCTTTTGTTATGAAACCAAAGTTCAGGCACAAATCTCAGCTGATGGGTCTCATTCCAGCGGCTGATGATACAACCTAGGGAATAAATGCGATCATCAGACGCTGATTGGGAAACAGTGGGAATAAGATCCCTAATAGCAGTGGCAGGAAGAGAGGGTACAGGTGCCTTCTCTTCCCTTCCCCAAGTGTCCCCCAAGCCCACATGCACTTTGGCCCGCATCAGCCAGTCCTTCTCTGGCAAAAATACATGCTTTCAGATGCTGCTGCCAAACCTCAGAAATGTATATTGCTGTTCTGGCTATGTTCAGGAGGAAGGGGAAGGGAAAGCAGTGTGCAATTTTCAACAGTTTCTCCTTGGAGAGGGGCCCCCTAATTTTCTGAAAGGGGCCATGGAGGGGGGCGGGGAGAGAGGCTCTGTCCCATTTTAATCCCTTTTCCCAAATTAGTTATATGTGGGGAATTCATGATGGAGTTCCCCCTTTGGGCTTTGAGCCTCAAAACATTTCATAACATGCCGAGCCCTTCTGAAAGCTTTTGATCACGTCACTTCTGAAGTTGCCGTGTTTATGCACATAGCTGTGCATGCAGGCAGATGCAAAAGGGAAAGATGGTGAGCAGAGGCATCTTGCACTCATGACACTGCAGGTGGGGTTTGCAGGACAATGCCAGCAAGGAATAAAAAAAAAACCACCCCAAAACCAAAAAACAGAGAACGAAACAACTGCGGGACAAAGACCACTGATGCTACTGTGAGAGTTCAGCAACATCAGCTACAAGTCTTCTGTGCTGTTGTCAGGACAGAGCTACCTGGAAATTTGCAGCCCACTATTTGCCTTGCTGAAACCTAGCGCAAGGACTGCTGAGTGCTTTTTATTCAATGGGAAATCACCCAGGCTACACAGAAACAACCCAAAACAAGGGCATTCACTCAACCCGATGGGCTGTGTTGACTAAACAGGTTTGACATCAAGCAAACATCATTAAGCCCCAAGCAGCCATGCATGGAGATGATTTCCACAAGCCCACGAGAGACTGGAGAGTTTGGGGTTATGGAACATCTCCCTGTCCTATATGTTTCAGTTACAATGCTCCATAGCCTTGAAACCTAAAAGATAACATAAACTGCTACCAGGCTTAAGTCATTTAGGATGCCACAGCTCAAAGTTATTCAGCTGACCAAGAAGAGCAGAAACCTCCCCTCAGGTTAATAGGAATGAGGTCTGTGAGCCAAGATCCTCAAAGCCACTAGATCCACCTTGCGATCAGTGGTGCTTAGACATTTTAATAAGCATCTTCAAGGATCTGGACCAAAACACCAATGCCCCCCCCCCAAATGATGTTAAGGGTCTGGGAAAGTTTACAAAGGTGACTGGGAGACTCTCCACATTTCTGGGAGTCTAAGCAGGGGTATCAGCGTTTTGGCAAATTTTACTCACTGCTGGTTATTAAACCAGAGCTCAGCTGGTTTAATTAAAGTTCATGGTAAATAGATTTACTTTCTCCAGTGCCAGCGCTCTGTATGGACACATTCAAAGGCATTTACTTCCATTTAGCTAAACTTGGTAACTGACTCTTCTAAATGTTTCCACATGGTGGCTTGAATTTTTTTTTTTTTTTTTTTAACTAAATCAATTTTAAACCAATTTTTGTTACATTGGTGGTTTTGCATGTCCACAAGGCCTGCAGGCCTCTTGGATTTGAAGACTTGGCGTGAAATACAGCCCAAAACGCCAAGTACTGAAACCCAATGAAAATGAAACCACTGCAATCTATAGGGGAAGCTGCCTGCCACTCAGCCCTGCCCGCGCTGCCGGCCAGGCCAAGGGCACCTTCCCCGGTGCACCAGTCCTGCATGGGACTAGGGGCTAGGCACAGCTGAAACTTGCCTCTGGACACCGCCACCGTTCCATCCCAAGCAGGTTTGGATTTGGCAGTGGTGAGCTCAAATCCTGGCTGGTGAAACTTGCTTGAAGCATAGCCTGTGGGAAGACCAAAATCCTGATCAGGAGCCTCTTTAAAAATGTGGCTTCAAAGCTAACTGGAAACCTGGCCCAGGGCTTCTTCCAAACCTGGCCCAGGGCTTTCCTGCAATTCAGCCTGGGTTTGCAAACTTGGCTGGCGTTAGGTTTATTGCACCTAGTTTGGGGCTTTGCTGTGAACATTTTGTGGAGATTCAGCTCTTGAAATGAAATGGGCTCTGTTGTTCAGAGCCTGGACCAGCGTCCCTAACATCCATAAACTCCACACTGATCTATTTACCTTTGTGTAGAAATTAACTGAGGGTCGGATGCTTTATTTTCAAGGGAGAGGTCGTTGCTGTGTATTATCAGTAAATTAAATCTTTAAAATCAGATGTATGAATGGATGAGATACTTACTGCTGCACATTGGAGGGCTTTGACAAAGCAACCTTTTAAATTGATGAGGAGCCAGGTTTGTTACAGTCCTGTTTCCCCACCACGGTGTCTATAGTAAGCAAACCTCAGAAGTCTTGTAGAAGCACCCAGCACTTGGGACTCTTCAAAGCAGAGGCAACAGCTTTAGAGAAGACATTTCTCTTGAAAGAGACCAGCAGAGATGAAGATTTTCTGCCTCCTGGTAGGTTTGGGGCAATGAAGAAAACCAACAATACTTTTGGCTTCCCAACACTACTGCTTTTAGTACCTCTAGAACTAGAAAAAAAATGGGTTTATTTACTGTTGAACTGCTATTCTTTCCCCCCAAAAAAACCTCAAAAATGGTGACCATTCAGAGCAGAGCCAAGCCAGTTCTTGGCAAAGGTTCAGCATGGCTCTTGTTACTGAGGGGAATGTGGTCATGTTGCTAAGATAGTGGCCTGGGAGTCAGGCCATTGTTCTTGGCTACCCTGCCACCCCACCGTGTAACCTTGGAAAGTCACGTCTCCCCTCTGCGGCTCCACGTTCCTTGCCATCCTGCGCCTCTTGGCTATTTAGGCTGCCAGCTTTATGGTCCAAGGTCTGTCTCTTGCTATTCTAGCTACCACCATAATTATGAGAATTTGATACACGCTGCTCTCCAGCACCCCTTCCCACAGAGCTTTGTTAGAGCAGCTCTGTCTTCATGAGCAGCAGGGCAGAGATGGGAGTTCAGGCATTTTCTCTGTGGAGGTTTCTCACCCCCATCTTGACACATCCCCATACTTGCACCACACCCAGGGACACCATCATCCTTGTCACCTTTCTCATTCCCACCCAGCAACCCTTGGATTTAGTGCGTTCACATGGTTTTCTCCTCATTCACATGTGTGCCCAGCTGGGACACCACACCAGCTTCTGCCATCCCTTCCTGGGCCATACATGTGCTGTATGGGGCGGGGGGGACACAACCAGAAGCACCCCAACATCCAGCCCCAAAGGGACTATGAACCAGAGAAGCACTGTTTAGCAGGGACAGTCAATGCAAAGGTATTCACTTGAAGCAGAGGAAACCTGAGGTTTGTGCCCCAAGGTGCACCTCTACCCCAGCATGCATTTGTCATGACTGCTTGTGTAAAGCAAGGGTTTATACCTGACCTTGGAGGGCTGCTGAGCTTGCTGGCAATCCCTTAGACCCTGCAGCCTGACATGCGTGCGCCTTTTTGCAAGAAGTACTGTATTGCATGCACTTATGGGGTCCTTGACTGAACAGTGTAGCCCAAAGCATCAAGAGAAAGTCTGGGTATGACACTAGCCTCTCTTTTTTACTGGGGCTAAACCGTTGCTGTGCCAGAGGCAGGACTTCTGCAACATAGTGCAAAACTACTTTTTCTTCACTGTTTTGCACCAAGGATCCTTAATTCCAGGAGCCACCACACCACTAAGAGAGCAGGTCCTTCTTCTGCTCCAAAAATCTCTTTGGAGGTCGTTCCCCAAGATGCCTTAAGGCAGCAGCATGCTCAGTAGCTGCTAACTCTTGGGTTAGCCTTGGTCAAGGCCTCCCATGCTGGGCACTGGGTATGCAAACATGAAGGAACAGTCCCTGCATGAAGACATTTCAGTCTCAACAAAGGAGTGACACAAAGGGAAAGAGATTAAATAGTATTAGCGAGATCACTCCGCAGTGGAGCCGGGATTAAAACTCAGAGAGCACCAACTAGCTGCCCTGCACACTGGGGCACTCTGTCGTTGCTCCTTTACATGGCACTTCCATGCATGTACATCAATATACATGTATATATATGTGTGTATACTTTTTTTGTATTTATATAAAGACTATCTAAACACATGGACACACATGCATGCATGCATGCTAGGTTGACAAAGACTAAATGTGCATGCACATCACCACCGCAAGTGGCACGTCGTGATTTGCTCTTTGTTACCTGTCAAGTGCTCACAGCCCCTCGTGTAGTGCCCATCCTGATCTTAACTAGCATGAACCGTGCACCATTTCAACTCCCCCAGGTTAAGCCAGCACAACAAGCTGGGATTTCTGAAGGTGCATGTGGGACAGGTAGACGATCACACTGAGATACCGTCTATCTCAGCTCCTTCTCAGAGGTTGGCGTTGTGTGTGTTATCAACAAATAGCATGTCTTTACTATTGCCAGCCCTGCTGAACCACTGTAGCTGCAGACAAGCAAGCTGTGTTTGCTTCTCTTTCATATGCCATCAACACAATGGCCAGCCAAGTTCTCATTCCAGCATCTTACTTGTTGGTAACAACACAGGCAAAAAGAGAAAAGCTGAGTTTTGGCTGGCTACGGGGATCCAGAAGCATAGGTTTGGACAGGTAAAGTGAAAAGGCCCCGGTACGAAAATCACTAGTGAAAAAGAAGCATAAGAAAGTAAGAGTTTAAACCCAAAAAAGCAGGCTGGTTCACATTCTCAGACTCCCCTCTTTCTGCTCTTTGGGATGGTGTTGCGTATAAATGCTCTTCCTTCACCAACACACAGCCAAGTCCAGTTTGACTGGCAGCTCCAACAAACACATGGGATTTGCACGTTCACCCATTTGTTCTCAGAAGCAGTAACCTTTCTCTTTCCCATGCCTCTTACTGCTGCCAGCCTCCAAAAGCTGTGAGGAGGGAGCTCAACACCCATACCACATCCAGGACCGCCCTGAGGTTTGTTGACACTTGCGAAGCAAAAGATAGTCAGAAAGTAAGGGAAACCAGGGTCACTCCCTCTACGCAGTTACCAGCTCAGATTTTGCTGCTCTCTGACTGCAGGGGAGGAGAAGGGGGTGCGAGAGGCATCAGGAATGTGACATGTTATCATCAGAGACAGGACTGCAGCACAAGGGAGTTAGGCAGCTTCACCCCTGCACCCAAACCACTCAGTGTGCCGCCGCTTCCTCCCCGAGCAAGCTGAGTAAAGGCAGTGAGACCTGGGCAAACCTGGTGAAGCACAGGAAGGAAGGGACAGTTGCCTACAGAATCCTCCATTCCTCTCATCCCACTTTCCTAGTCCCGCATCTGTGCCCAGACAGGTTCCCACTTGCAATCATGAAACCAGAGTAGGCACCATGGGCCTGCCTGTGGTGAGGAGCTGATGGACCAGGGAGCTCTGGACCTAGGTAAGAGCCAAGAAAAAGGAGTCCCTGAGAAAAGAAACTTTTCTACCCAGTGCCTCTAGACAGAGGGGTCTCCTGGCCTGAAACATGATTGGTGGAGCCGCACCCTACCGTCCCTGAGGCAGAGGCAGCAGATGGAGGCTCCGCGAGAAGCAGAGGATCCCCTGCCTTCTTGCCACCAGGTAGAAAGAGGGAACCTAAGCGACGGGGGGGGATGGAAACGGGTCCCTGCTCGGCGTGCCAGGCGAACCCCTGCCCGGCCTCCCTCACCTTCCCGGTTGCCTTTACACAACAGATATGGGGCCCTGGAACTTGAGGGCGAGGCAAATGAGGATGTAGACGAAGGTCCATCCAGGGGGTCGCCTAGGGTGAGGCAGTCAGCCCCACGCATTATGACTGCCTCTGCTAAGAAAAAAAGGAGGGTAATTGTCATAGGTGATTCCCTTCTGAGGGGAACAGAGGGCCCGATATGCTGACCGGACCCGTCCCACAGGGAAATCTGCTGCCTCCCTGGGGCCCGGGTCAGAGACATCACTAGGAAGCTCCCTGGTTTGGTATGGCCTTCTGATTACTACCCGCTGCTGGTTATACAGGCTGGCAGTGATGAGGTTGCGGAGAGAAGTCCTGCAGTGATCAAAAGGGACTTCAGGGCACTGGGGCGACTGGTTCAAGGATCGGGAGCACAGGTAGTGTTTTCCTCTATCCCTACAGTGGCAGGGAAGGATACTGAAAGGAGCAGGAAAACACACCTGATCAACACGTGGCTCAGGGGCTGGTGCCATCGGAGGAATTTTGGTTTTTTTGATCATGGGGAGGTTTACACGGCACCGGGCCTGCTGGTGACAGACGGAGTTCAGCTGTCTCACAGGGGAAAAAGGATCATGGCTCATGAATTGGCAGGGCTCATTGAGAAGGCTTTAAACTAGGTTCGAAGGGGGAAGGGGATAAAACCAGGCCCACTAGAGATGAGCCTAGGGGTGGCGTGCCGATGCCAGGGGCGAAATCGATAGCCCAGTTCAAGTGCATATACACCAATGCACGCAGCATGGGCGGCAAGCAGGAGGAGCTGGAAGCCATTGTGCAGCAGGAGAGATATGACTTAGTTGCCATCACAGAAACATGGTGGGATGACTCTCACGATTGGAGTGCTGCAATGGATGACTATAGACTCTTCAGAAGGGACAGGCGAGGAAGGAGAGGCGGTGGGGTGGCCCTGTATGTTAGGGAGTGTTTCGATTGTCTAGAGCTCAACGATTGTGATGATGGTACGGTTGAGTGTCTATGGGTAAGGATGAGGGGGAAGGCCAACGAGGCAGATATCCTGCTGGGAGTCTGTTATAGACCACCCAACCAGGATGAAGGGGCGGATGAAGCGTTCTATAAGCGGCTGGCAGAAGTCTCTCAATCGCTAGCCCTTGTTCTCGTGGGGGACTTCAACTTCCTGGACGTCTGCTGGAAATACAACATGGCAGAGAGGAAACAGTCTAGGAGGTTCCTGGAGTGTGTGGAAGAAAACTTCCTGACACAGCTGGTGAGTGAGCCTACCAGGGGAGGTGCCTCGCTTGACCTGCTGTTTACAAACAGAGAAGGACTGGTGGGAGATGTGGTGGTCAGAGGCCGTCTTGGGCTTAGCGACCATGAAATGATAGAATTCTCGCTTCTTGGTGAAGTAAGGAGGGGGGTCAGCAAAACCGCAACCATGGACTTCCGGAGGGCAGACTTTGGCCTGTTCAGGACGTTGGTTGAGAGAGTCCTGTGGGAGACGGTCCTGAAGGGCAAAGGGGTCCAGGAAGGCTGGACGATCTTCAAGAAGGAAGTCTTAAAGGCGCAGGAGCAGGCTGTCCCTGTAAGCCGTAAGAAGAACGGGCGGGGAAGACGACCGGCCTGGCTGAACGGGGAGCTCTTGCTGGGACTCAGGAAAAAAAGGAGAGTTTACCGCTTGTGGAAGAAGGGGCAGGCGACTCAAGAAGAGTACAGGGATCTCATTAGGTCATGCAGAGAGGAAATGAGAAAGGCAAAAGCCCAGCTAGAACGCAATCTGGCCGCTGTCGTTAAAGACAACAAAAAAAGTTTTTACAAATATATTAATGACAAGAAGAGAGCCAAGGAAAATCTCCATCCTTTATTGGATGCAGGGGGGAACATTGTCACTGAGGATGAGGAAAAGGCTGAGGTACTCAATGCCTTCTTTGCCTCAGTCTTTAACAGGCAGACCAGTTATCCTCAGGGTACTCGGCCCCCCGAGCTGGAAGACAGGGACGGCGAGCAGGATGAACCCCCCGTAATCCAAGAGGAAGCAGTCAATGACCTGCTACGCCACCTGGATGCTCACAAGTCTATGGGGCCGGATGGGATCCACCCGAGAGTGCTGAGGGAGCTGGCGGAGGTGCTCGCCAAGCCACTCTCCATCATTTATCAGCAGTCCTGGTTAATGGGGGAGGTCCCGGACGACTGGAGGCTTGCCAATGTGACGCCCATCTACAAGAAGGGCCGGAAGGAGGATCCAGGGAACTACAGGCCTGTCAGCCTGACCTCGGTGCCGGGGAAGATTATGGAGCGGTTCATCTTGAGGGCGCTCACAAGGCATGAGCGGGACAACCAGGGGATCCAGCCTAGCCAGCACGGATTCATGAAAGGCAGGTCCTGCTTGACCAACCTGATCTCCTTCTATGACCAGGTGACCCGCCTAGTGGATGAGGGAAAGGCTGTGGATGTGGTCTACCTGGACTTCAGTAAGGCCTCTGACACCGTCTCCCACAGCATTCTCCTAGAGAAGCTGGCGGCTCACGGCTTAGACAGGTGTACTCTGCGCTGGGTCAAAAACTGGCTGGACGGCCAGGCCCAGAGAGTTGTGGTGAATGGAGTTACATCCAGTTGGCAGCCGGTCACGAGCGGTGTTCCCCAGGGCTCAGTTTTGGGGCCGGTCTTGTTTAATATCTTTATCGATGATCTGGCTGAGGGGATGGAGTGCACCCTCAGTAAGTTTGCAGATGACACCAAGTTGGGCGGGAGTGTTGATCTGCTCGAGGGTAGAAAGGCTCTGCAGAGGGACCTGGACAGGCTGGATCGATGGGCCAAGGCCAACTGTATGAGGTTCAACAAGGCCAAGTGCCGGGTCCTGCACTTCGGCCACAACAACCCCATGCAGCGCTACAGGCTTGGGGAAGAGTGGCTGGAAAGCTGCCCAGCAGAGAAGGAACTGGGGGTGCTGGTCGACAGCTGGCTGAACATAAGCCGGCAGTGTGCCCAGGTGGCCAAGAAGGCCAATGGCATCCTGGCCTGTATTAGAACTAGTGTGGCCAGCAGGAGTAGGGAAGTGATCGTGCCCCTCTACTCGGCCCTGGTGAGGCCTCACCTCGAATACTGTGTTCAGTTTTGGGCCCCTCACTACAAGAAGGACATTGAGGTGCTGGAGCGTGTCCAGAGAAGGGCAACGAGGCTGGTGAGGGGTCTGGAGAACAAGTCTTATGAGGAGCGGCTGAGGGAACTGGGGTTGTTTAGCCTGCAGAAAAGGAGGCTGAGGGGAGACCTCATCACTCTCTACAACTCCCTGAAAGGAGGTTGTAGCGAGGTGGGGGTCGGTCTCTTCTCCCAAGTAACAAGTGATAGGACGAGAGGAAATGGCCTCAAGTTGCGGCAGGGGAGGTTTAGATTGGATGTAAGGAAAAATTTCTTTACTGGAAGAGTGGTTAAACATTGGAACAGGCTGCCCAGGGAAGTGGTTGAGTCCCCATCCCTGGAGGTATTTAAAAGACGAGTAGATGAGGCACTTAGGGACATGGTTTAGTGGACATGGTGGTGTTGGGTTGACGGTTGGACTCGATGATCTTAGAGGTCTTTTCCAACCTCAATGATTCTATGATTCTATGAAAAAACAAGATGAGAACAAAACACAGGCAGAATCTCTCTCCCTCACTGGGGTAGCTGTTCTTTGCCAGATGCTTCACCAGGCACAGAAAGGAAAAAGGGCAGACATATGGATTGCTACAGACATGAAAGAGAGAGTGCAAACAGCACGCCACAGACACAATCATGATGCTTAATGTGTTTATCAAGTATTTTGGGGCCAGGGCAAGAATAGTATATACAGTACAGTGTAAGAGTAGAAGAAGGGCTCGGATTTAGGTGACAACTGAACTCAGTCAAAAGAAATCAAGAAACCTTCTGCAAGCGTTTTGCTTCCCAAGGGCTGCACTCAGGGGCCATTCCAGGTCTGGATCACAGTCTCTCTCTTTACAGGGCACAGAGCTCAGGGCAGACTGCTAGGGGAAAAACGCAGGGAAGGACCACAACAGACACCACTGATGGGAAGATCTCTGGAGTACATTAGTAGGTTGCTGAAACAGAGGAACAGTTTTGAAACATGAGCACAGAGATAAAAATCTATTCTAAGGTGAGGATGAGCTAAATATGTCAAAGGCCTTTCGGCACACTCTGGGCACATGTGAAACCATCCAAATAGTAAACAGTGCATTTACTACTAATGGCCTCCTAATTTATTTATGGACCCCCATCACCTCACAAATCTCCATCATCTGCTTTGCACACAAATCGCCCCAGCACTGGAGGAGTGGTGCAGGAGCTCTGCTCTACCAGACTTTGCTACCTGTTTTCAGAGATAAGCACTAAATAACAGAGCCCTGCAAAACACGATAAGGCCCACGCTCCAAGATGGTCAACAGAAAATACTCGTTTCCCAACTCGAGGATGTTTCACAAGCTGTCTTAGTGCCTCAGAGCACCTTGAGCAGGGGAAGGAAGAGGGATACAACCACAGAAGCGCACAGAAGCCAACACAATCAACTCTGGGGTTGGGGAATCCCTCCTCACATATATACACACACATATGTATATATATCCATGTTAGTCACTGCTATGGCAACTAAGACAACAAAGATATCCTTTTAAAGGCCCTGCGGTAAGGAGGAAAAATATTTTGCTATATATATCATTGCCTATTGACGTCACAAAATAATTTGAAATAAACTAACCTTTACGTTTGGATCGCGCTGGTCCTCATTTCTCCTCTGTAGATATTGAAATAATGTTCATGTCACAATGAGCATCTGTTACCTTTCATGGAAAAAGTAACCAAAGAGAGCTGAGCTAGAAAGTTTTCTATCAAGCTCTCTCCCACACCCTCACTGAAGCAACACAAAAAAACCCTCTCCTAAAACCTACAGAGAGCTGTATCCTGAGGTTCTCATTTAGTCATTCCTCAGGCAAAGCCCATGCTGACGTCAGAGGGAAATTGCCAATTTGGGTAATTAGTGAAAATTAAGAACCTGAGGTCAGCTGTGATGATTTAATTCAGCTGAGCATCTAAAGAGTTCGCTGGAAAGAGGCAAGCTGACAGAGCTGAGTCTGGGCTGGATTGTAAAAATAAAACATTCCATATGAAAGTGATTTTAGGAAGTTTGTTTCCACAGCCAAGAGCTTGTAGATCAGAGTGTCTCTACCTCTTGTGCATGCATACGTAACACCCTGTACCATGGGCCTTTGACATGACTTGCTCTCTTTGCACTAATGTCATCAGTGCAATTATTTTGTTAATAGCACTAATAAATTAGCTGCTGCTATACATCCAAGAAATACAGGTAAATGGATTCAAGAGGCAGAGGAGAAGGTAGGGAGTTTAGGACCTTAGTTTGCACTGGGCTGTATCAGTACACCCCTACTGAAGTCAAAGTCCAACATAATCAAGCACAAACAATGCAGTGGGGCATCAGCCCCTTATGGGAACAGGATGGATGTTGGTAATGGTTCACATGTGCGAGGCATGGAGGCATCTTTGGCATGGGTCAGCTCTACAGTTCCTTCCCCAGTGCCCAGAATCAACAAATGCAGCATCTCCCATCCCCTGGCTAGCAGGAGGAGGTGAGAAATACACCTCAACTTGCTATGCTCCTATTCATCTACTACTAATCATCTACTTAGCTCCCCTTGGGAAGATCCAGGGGAGCTCTCTCAAGTCATTTTTGGCTCAGTGAGTTTTTTAGCTGGCTTGAAGGACGCTGATCTGCCTGCACGTCCTACCAGAGCCCTGTAGAGTGGGTTGAGATGTTCTCAGAGCACGAGATATGCCATACTTCTCTCAAAAGCACCATGGATATTTCAAAGCAACAGAATTTATTAGAGTTTTTTTGATGGTAAATTTCTCTTACTCAATATGGTGAGCTTGAACAGATATAGCAAAGGCAATGAGTCACTTGAGCATTGTGGGCCGTTATATACTATTAAGTCATCTGCAGTCCCATGGTGAGCCCATTTGCAATGTGCTATTACATGGCCACTTGATGTGTTGTACATTTGGGTCTGTTCACCTCCTCATTTGCTTTTTTTTCTTTTCTTTAGTAAGCCAAGATACAGCCTACAAATAAGAGCTAACACAATTCAAGTAGGTTTGAATCAGTCTTACGATGTTTTCAGAGGTTTAGAAATTTGCCTTCTCCCATCTCCCAGGTCACTTGTTTTCCAAAACCTGTGGAATTGCTGCAATTCTCACACCTCCTGCCCATCTGTCAAGTTTCCCTCTAAACACAGGGAATCAGAGAGCTCAGTTTACTCCTGGGCTCTTGAGAAGCACTTACAGCCCACCCCCAGCAACATGGTGCTTCAGGTAGATACAGCATCCTCATATTACTTAACTCCCAATTGCAGTGCATTAAGATACACATCCTACTTTTCTCACATCTCCTGTTATCTCCCAAATTCTTTTGCAGCCTCTTATGCCATCAGTCACTTCAGCTCTCTCCTATAAAAATTTCACGAAGTACTTTGCCTAGAGATTGCCTTCTGTGGCTCAGCCTGCAGGCCTTCACCTTGCAGACTTGCATAAAAGACACAATGGAAAAGCCCATATTTATTTTTAATTCTTTACATCATCCAGTCTCCCTATATATTTTCTCTCATGATAGGCATCTTTCTGAAGATCTTATCCCTACCTTTCTTCATCTGCCTATGCCAGCTTAGGAAGACAACATGCTAATATTTCTACTAACTATAGTCTTCTTCAGCCCTGATTTGTAGAAGCTCTCAGAGAAGCACCTCTGCCACGTCCTTTTCCCAGAAAACACCTTCATTTACTTTCTTTGTCTACCCCCATTCCTAATCCCCTCCTTCATAGGAGGTCATGCAGACATCCAAAAGCCCTTCTCGCGGCTTCTTTCTCCTTTTATTAATGCCAGGTGCCACCCCTCCCCACCACCCTAATCAGGTCCAGATGGGATGTGCCAAACTCTCAAAGGACCCCTGCACCTACCTTTTCAAAGGGGAGCCACCCTTGTCAAGGGCTGCTGTTACTGTTGGAAGGAGGTGTATCTGCGACAGGTTTATCTAAAGACTATGCAAGTGCTAAGTGGTTGCTGAACACCAGAATAAGAAAAAAAGGCTATAGTCGGTAGCTAAACAAAGTAGTTGGATATTTTACCAAGGCTGAAGTACTAAAAATATGGAAAGCTTTTATAGTACTCCATGCTGTACCTAGAAAGCTATAGGATCTCTGTGGGACGAGTCAGACAGGCAGCCTTGTGTCTGACAGCTGCTAGTCCTGAGGTGCTTGATCTACTTGGCAGGGAGAAATGCTAGCTCTGATACCACAGGCCAGAAATCAGAGGAATGCCTTTTTCTCTACCCACAAAGAAGAAACATAAAAGTAATATGCTCTAAAGCAGAGATTGCGCAAAAAAGGCTGGCCACAGAATAACTTACAACTGATCTCAAGCTGAAGACTGAAACAGGTTGCTTTGAAGGTTGTTTTTTGTCTGTCAAAGCCCCTGGTTGCAGCCCCAATTGTGGTTAAGATCCAAGAGAAAGAGAAACAGAGAGGGGATATGGGGAGGCCTAGATTGAACAGAGCCATTTGTCAAAAGAATTGAAGTAGAAAGGCAATGTGGAGTTCAAAGCCAGCGTCCAGCAAAAAAAATGGTATGTATAGCTACAAACATGGCCAAAACAAGCCAGAACAAAGACTTGGTGGGAAAATGCTACAGCACAACCCCTGCCACGTATGCTCAGCATGGACAGCAGCTTCCTTACCCCGCTGAGTTCCTCCTCAGCTGCAGCGGAGCTACCTTGCTGGTGGAGGGAAGCACTAGGGGAGACAGGCAGGCTTGGGTGGGATGGTGACAAGGAGCCAACTGTGCACGTAGTTGATGTACATAGTTTGACACTCTCTCGATCTTGGGAAAATCCAAAATGGGTGGATTTGGGGAGGTTCTCCTCTTTGGGTGACCCTCTTTGGGTAAACCGCCCCAAGTCCACCCATTTTGGATTTTTACTCTCTTTGGGATGAACCTTAGCTTGGCTGAGGACATTTTTGAGGGCTAGTGTGCTGTGGCTTTCTCAGCCCACCAGCGGTACTTTTCCTTATCTTTCTGACTCTAATTCCCAGCATTACAGCAGAGCACTGGCTTGCTCATCTAAAAGCAAATGGGGTTTGCATTACCTGAAGTTGGCAACGCTATTAGCTTAGACACTAGCGTCCAGAAAACAGTGGCTTATGCTGGTAAGGGTATTTCTTTTAAAGCTGTATGCAGACTAAATGCACATGTAAGCACAAACAGTAGCTGTACCAGGTAAGGGAGTGCTCACTGAAGGACTGGATGATTGTCATGCCCTTGATGAGAGAGCATCAAAGAAATTGAGGAAGAAGTTGAGACTTGCCTTCAGTAGATAAGAAAGCCCTAAACGGAGGATGGACGAGTCCTGAAGGCACCACAAACAGCACACTTAGAAAAGCTCCCCTAGCCTGAAAGCACAAAGGATGGGAATTGGATAGGTTCAGTCTGGGAACCAAACGGAGAATAGAAGGACTAACTGACTCCTTGTAAAATAGAAAAAGATGGAGCCCTCTGCTGCTGCATACTAAAGCATTAAATACGTTAGAGGAGGATTATCCAGAAACCTTTCAGGATATAGTGTATGCTGGTTCTTTTTTTATGCTGGATGTGTCAGCAAGGTCTTGGCAGGCTGGGGGGGAAAAAAACACAGCGTCTATAGGATTTCAAGGTTGTCACAGATCAGTAACCTTAGTCAAGGTCTGTTATAGTCATTCAGAAATGACCCCATCTCTTCTTTCATCTTAGGGATTCCACTAGTTTCATCCATTTGCTTGCTTTTCTTCCTTTTTGTGTTTGTCCTGCAAAACGAAACACTGCTACCGTGTTCCTTTGCTGGAGATTCACCAAGACTGGACCTTCTCAGTGGAGCTTTGCCAGATATCTCACGAAGTCACCACATGGCAACACGATGCTGAGGACCTGACATAAAGGTGAGGCACTTTAATCGGGTTGCTTTATAAGATATGGGTAAAGCTCCGCAAAACCAAGTCCTCCCGGGTGGGTGTCAGTTGAGTTGGCCAGATCCTTAGTGGATATAAATTGTCATAGTTCCATGCAAATCATCTGGAAAATGATACCACGGTTGGCAAGCTGCTAAGGTAACAAGTATACCACAGGGCAATGCCAACTAATGCTGGCCGTGTATCTGGTCCATTAGCTGTACTGGTAGTATCAGCTTATGTGAACATATTTGCGGCTCTGGTAAACCTGGAAAAAATGACATTTCCATGGGTTTGATGAGAAGTGAAACATTTGATGCTTTGGTCTCAAATTTTCTGCTGTCTTCCACAAGAAACAAAGGGCAATGTTTCACAAATGGCCTTCTCTTTTTTCCTCCTTTTGGGGCAAATGTAGGAAAATGTGTTATCTGTGGAATTTCAGAACTTGTTCTTTAATGCAAAACACCAAAACCACCAGAAATAACATTCTTCTGGAAAATGTAAGATTTAACTTTGCCCTAAGCCAAAATTGCATACTGATTGCTATTCATCATTCTGCTCCCCTCTTATGTACTCTATACATCTCCAAAAGCCTTACCATGGCAGTCAAGGTTCAAGGAGTAGCTGGGTGAAGCCACTCCTTCTGAAGCAGGTATTCCCCATGTGTGTGTTCAGAAACGTCCTTCCCCATAAGAGACTGGACAGCTGTTCTTTGTTGATATCCAGTCTCCCAGGACCTTCAGCAAACACATCCAGGAACCTGGATACAGGCTAGGATAACATTTCCTGCCAGACTTGTCAGGATATGACAGGTTTTTTCCAAGTTACCAGTGCGTGGATGCAACCCGAAGTCTAAAGCACAACTCCATAGCCCTTGTGCTGTTTGTCGAGCCTGCAACTCACCATACCTATCTGGCTGCAGGAGAACCCACCAAAGGATGATGCTCCAGTATCGGATCTTGGGGAAATCCAGAATGTGATCAGTTGCTTCTCCTCATCCTGGCAGTAGGAAACTTCAAAGGGCAGGTGTGCATTATGGCTTTCTCCACCAGCTTCCACCAGCAGTGCTCTTCTTTGTCCCTCTCTCCCTCTACTTCAACATTTTTAAAATGGGAACAGGAGTATCTCCCTCCTTTCAAGGAGACTAGATTAGTTAGGGCTCTCTTCCTATGTCTTAAGTCTTATTCACCCCTGTGAAAGGATTTCTGCTGTCAATATAGCTTGAGCCTCAAAGAAGGGCCATGCACAGCTTTATAGATGTGTCCTATATCATCATTATTTACCCTAGGGAGGTCTGAAAGTGGTCCTTGCTTGAGGCCTGGCTGCAATAGTGTGGGTACGTGTGCTCTGCATAACAGGACACCACGAAGGGCTGCCAAGGTCCACCTTACTCAGAGTATATTATCTCAGCTCAGCACGGCACTGCTGTACCTCTGTCCTCTGGGCCTTAGCACATTCATGGGAGACTGGAGACCTTCTGCATCACACTGGATTCAGTTGTCCTCTGGGTGCTCAGCAACAACTGAGGACAGATCTATGCATCGCTTTGCTCTCTTTTCCCTGTGTTTATTCCTAGGCCAACCAAAACACTCTTTATGCTGGAGAGTGAGTCACCTGTGACATGGGACCCTTATTTTTGAGCTAGAGGTAAACTGAAGATATGAGCCTTCCAGATCATCTGTAGAACATGCTGGTGGCAGATGGTATATAAACTTGTGTTTTCATATTACTCAAGAAGGGAAAACAGTTGGGAAAGCAAAAGTTTCTTCATTTTTTGCAAAAATTTAAGTTAATGAATGGAAAAAATCAACAAACTTTTGAAATTCTTTTTGATAAACAGGATTTTGTCTTTAAAAAAAAAAGAGGGACTTGGCAGGGCTGAAGGCTGCTACTTTTCATTAGGACAAGATGATGGTATGGCAGGAATGCAGGACAGAGGGGTGCAGATGTGTGAAAGCATTTAGGAAAAGACACCCAGGGATTAGAGAAGTGCCTGTTTCCAAAATGGGTTGATCTGAGGTAAAGGTAGCCTTTGGGATAGGAAGATAGTAAACCCCCACCCCTTTCATAGTGGATATAAAGAGTTTTACAGTATTTCCACCAAACAGAAGAAGAAGAAAAAAAACTAAAAAGGTTTCTGCAACACACACATGTTCCCCATTAATTAGGAGGACTGCTGTTAACAACACGTTGCGCCAGAGCTGCCAAGAACTGTCAGACGAAGGACAGGGAAGCCCACGGCGGAGGCTCTACTGCCTCCCGGGGGGGCCAGCCGCCCAGCCAGCAACCCAGTCCTGGCTCTCCAGCTGGCTCAGCCCCCCACCGCGGCAGGGTGGCAGGGGGTATGGCGGGCAGCCGGGCTGGGGGCAAGGCAAAACACCCAGGCAGCCCCTGTTAGAATTCCTCCTCCCCGCCCCGCTTCAGCTACAGATATTTTCCACAGAAATCCTGGCTATGTTCGCTTTTGGTTCAGACTTTGGGACTATTTTTGGCTTTTTTAAAACATGCTTTGGGGAGGTGCCTTCTACTTTTATTCACATAAAGGATCTTTATTTCTATGTATTAAGGGACGCGAAAAGAGGAGGGGAGGCAGGGCGAGGGGAGAGCTGCCTTATACTTTGATTCAACTATACAACACCACCACCACAAATCTACATCCAAGCTGCCTTTCCCCCTTAGCAGGCTCCAAATACGCACTTTGCTGCAGCAGAGACCACCCCTAGCATGCTGGTTTTCTCCAGCCATCACTGGGACAGAGCGCTGGGTGCTCGGTCTTAAGCATCTCTCACCTTCGCACCTCCTTGCAGCCACTTCAAGGGCTGGGAGCAGCTTTGTCCTTCTCCTACCAGATCCCCTCTTCTCCACTCCCTCCTGAGCTACACCCTTCCTTCAAGCGCCCCAAATGCTCGTTTGGATTCCCCGCTGGATGTGACCAAGGTTGCACACTGTTATGTACACACAGGACTGACTCATATTGGGATGAAAGCAGAGTCCTGAATTTTTTTTCCTCTTTAAACCGGTGTAGAAAATAATGCTGCAACAATGCAGCAAAAAGTTCATCGCAGGACCTTGGAGGAGGGGGAGATGATCTTATTTTAAAATAAAAATGATTTCCCTCACATATGCATACTCGCGGGCACCAAGACACGTCCAAGCGTCCAGTCCATCAGCAGGCACCAAGACACTTGTCTCCAAGTGGTCAGCCCAGGATCCCTTGCAAGGACGCCAAGGATGAGAGACACCAGCTATCATGGTCTCCTCATGTCTCCTGGACTCTTTGGAGGTTGGTAAAGATGTGCTTGTTTTGGATCTACCTTTTTGTACTCTTTAGGACCTGGCAGGGATTAGCATCTCCATCCTGTCCCACCTCAGTAAGTCATCCAAATTTACTCACCGTCCTTTATCTCCCAGTCTGGGCATTCTGAGAAGTTGCATGTAGATGTGCTGAGATCTTGATGACCACCTAATCGAGGGGCTTTCTTGCAACCCTTCTGCTGCTGCCTCCACACCAGACACCCCTTTCAGCCTCGCTCAGACCAGGGAGCACCTCTACTACAAGTCTCCATGGCAAGAGCAGTCAGAGAGGGGAAAGCTGAAGACCACTGTCCTTTCCAATAACTGCCCCGCAGATGCCCATGAGCCAGTGGCATTTCTGTACAAACTCCAGCCCTCTCAGTGCTGGGATGCAGGGCTCTATGGTTGCGTACCTACATTTCACAAACTGGGCCAAGCAAAATATCTAAAGCACAACACTCATCTGTGGTGAAAAGTTTGGAATACCAGGACACTGCCGTTCTCACCCTTCCTTTCGAAACCCTAAAATACTGCTGTTGAGAACTGCAACCCTGCAGTTTTCTGAGGCTTTATAGCTGCAATGATGCACATGGTTTTATGCCAAAAAAGCACCACTGTTAACTAAATAAATTCAACATCATCTCTACAAATATCATGTGAGGAAATCCTTGTAGCTGTTGTCCAAAGCATCACTGACTTGTTCTTGGAAGGAAAGTCCTTTCAGACATGCAGCAAAACACCCTGGTCTGGATTTTCAAGAGCAGGTAGTGATATGAGTGGGTTCCCTCTTACACATCCAAGGTGAGGACATCCGAAGGGCTTTATTTTCAGGTTATGCTAAGAATGCTTTTCTGCTAACAGCTTTCCTTCTAGGCATCTTGAACTAAGAGTGGAAAAAGCCACCAGAAGCATAAGGACTCCTGAAGGACCAGAACAGACTGGACATTTTTTCCACAGTGTAAGTCAAAAGGAGTCATTTGATAGTGTGAATATAGGACTGCTGGATATTGGTGCATATTGGGAGAACTCTTCGGACCACCTGCTCTGGCCCCTGTGAGATAAGGGGAACGTTCAGACTGAATTCCAAAAGGGGACCAGAGTGCTGTTTTGCAGAACATATACTAAGGGTTTTGGTTAAAATACTTCAGTATGGGTTAGTTTATCCTTTGGAAAATATAAAGAATTTCTGTAGAAAGCTAACAATTTCTCTCTCATATACACCTAATCCTTTTATTAAAAAGGGTTGGTTTTTTTGTTTTTTAGGGAGAAAAAAGCAGCCTATGTGAAAACTTTCAAATATGTCTTCAAATACCCCTTCTAATGACATTTGAAAATCTAATTTACCATTTGGGACACGTTGCAAGAATTGATGATAGTAACAGTTTGACGTCTGTCTTGTTTCAATCCTGTGGGGGGGAGGGAGGTTTGGCAGAAAGCACTATTGTCATGTGGGAGTTTCAGAAATGAGTTGTCTCCTGGCTAATATTCTTCCACTGCAATGGTAAGTCAAATAGGCTAGTAGCCACGGCAACAGCCCAGAATCCTTAACTATCACTATGGTTATTTCACATCACTTCAGAGCTATCCCAGTTCATACCGCTATCACTTAAGACATTATTTCATAGTGATTTCATTAAACGAGTGCAATTTGATATATGAATAACACCCACATTCGTTTTAACAGGGATCATGTTAACTGCACTTCTGCCTGAGAATGTGGAGAAGTCAAGCTAAAACAACGTCACAGTTTCAAAATAAATACACAGAGACAGGCTGTAGTCCATAGGTGCAGAACAGCCGTGTGACTTCTCTCCTTTGTCTCACCTACAGTACATGTCCTCCTAAGGAAGATATTGGGAAGAAAGTGGGGGCTACAGTATCCTTAACCCCACACCTCTCATGTACCCTGCAAAGAGGGCTGCCCTGGGTGAGGGCATGATGTGTAAACAGTCAGCCTGACAAAATGAGGAGCAGCAGAAGGGGTCTGTGGCTCCTTTGTCAGCCCCACCACCACCTTTTCAAAAACTAACAGCTTCTTAAGTATCATAATGTGATGTACATAATTTGAAGAAGTTACAAACCTCTACCAGCCCTGAACAAACAGTTTAGGAAAGCTTCCTGGTGAGAAAATGCAAATAAAGGACAAAGGTAACCATGGCCACAGCTGATGGAGTAACTTGACCATGGACAGAGAAGAGACCAGGAGCAAAATGACAAAAAGAGCCCAAGTTTCCAGGCCACCATATTGCAATGGCTCAGCATTGATTTGCTGGAGGCCTAGCATGGTCTCCTACATTGGAGCAAAACAGCAAATCCAAGAGGCTTCCACACGGCACTTGGTGGTGGTGTTTCCAGCCAGAGTTTGCTTTTCTGTCTGATGGCACTGACGCCCAAGAAAGCCATGGCACTCCTGGGTTGGTGTTTCATGCCAGCACTGCACAGCTGATTAAACAACAGGAGATTCCTGGTTTGTCTCCTATGTCCATTTGTATTGCCATTCTTTACTCTTTAAAAACGTAAACCAGGTTTCCCAAAGCAAACCTTTGGAGAACCAGGTGTCCCCCTCCAGTGTCAAATTACATAATTTGACTGTAATATCTGGGCCTTCTCTGGCCAAGAAATAGCAAAAAAAACACCCAACCAACAAACCCAACGACAGACAATAGCAAGTTCAAAAGAGGAGGAATGAGGCCCATGTTTCAGAGAATTGAATAATGGTTTATTCTGCAAAGTCAAACCCCTTAAAGTGTTTCTGGTTTCAGAAATATTTTTTAAAAACCCAGAGTTCCTGGTGCTTTCCAGAGTTATCTGAATTCCTTCAAAAGCCCACTCAAGGTTAAAGAAGAAAAACAATGTTATGCTAATTGAACAAAGCATTACATTTTTTGTATTATACGGTTGTAAAAGAAGAGCTAGAAAACCAGAAAGACTCAAGTTTAGAGTTTATCTTGTGTTAATCTCCTGCTCTTGTGTCACCTGGGATTTTTTTCTGAGGTGTTTCTTCTCCAGAGAGGTGCTTCAAAGCAGCTCTCAAAAAAACCCATTGTTTCTTTACTCCTTAGGAGACCCCATTTTATTCTACAGCCTTGCTTTAGCAGCTTGAGAATATGCAGGGTGGTGATTTTTCTACTTAAGCTCATCGTTTCTTTTAGGAAGTCACAGAAACTGCAGCTAGCAGCTCATATTATAAACAGACTAATTGCATGGCTTAAGATAATTTCTGTGTACAAACAATTTCAGTTCAGTTTCGGCTACTGCAATTTCCCTGATAACAACTTCTCATGTTTACATCCACCTGAAACGTTAAAGCCCACTGTGTGGGTTCCTATTTATCTGTTTGATCGACCTGAACAGCCTACCCAGGATATTTTCAAAAGGCTGACTTCTCGGCAGCTAGAATACTGGGGTTTTCGGTATTACTTGTCCTTCTTTCTGTGGCTGCCTAATCTCCCTGCCTGCTCCTTAGTGAAGATGTTAATTCAGAGCAGAGCTGGCAGCAGTCCCCCTGCCACCCCAGGGGGTTCCTCCTAGCAGTATGCAGGCAGTCATTAGTCTCTGACTATAGTCTGTCAGCCAGTCCAAGTCACTGGTCCCTCGTCCAAGCCAAACGGGGATGTCACATCATGCCAAGTCATGCCATAAAATAACAGTAGAAATAACTTACGTTTTAAATCCCCAAGGGCAGCTACCACATCAGGCTGCCTGATTAGAAAACAGACGCTAAAGCGTAAGGAATGGTACTGGGGTCTCTTGCTTGCACAGGAGTGAAACAGTTTAAACACCAAACAATGACAGAACAAAAGAAGTGGTTCAGCCAGGTTCAGCCTAAGCCATTTTAGGCACCTAACTGATCTGCCTAATTGAAGACCTCATTTAAGTAGGAGAATAATATACCGCCTCAGCTGTCAGGAGGTGAGACAGCTACAGCCAAGGGTCACCTGGATCTTGGGACGGGGGGCGGGGGCGATGACTACTTTCTAAGAGCATCCATCTCTTTTCAGTGACTATAGGGATCCTTGGGCATTTTGTGGCATACAGGACAAATCCAGTGTGAACGTGCATTTTAATATATTGGAAAAATAACCTGCAGTTAGCACAAGGACATGCCCATAACCTTCAACGTGCTACTGCTACAAGCAGCATCCCACGGAAAGACATACCCATTGTAAAAGGAATACATGACAGTAAGAGGAAAAAGGGGAAAGAAATGCAACTTGGAACAAAAAATAATTCCAATAAAATCATATTTTTCCCCTCAAATTGAAATATCTTTTCATATTTTTTTTAACGGGAAGCTTTCCCAAAGCCTATAGGGTTTCAATAGCAACCCGGGTACTCTTGAAAAGGGATTTTCTGGTAGCAAACCATTTCTGTAAAAATGTGTACATAGCTCTCCCAGGGATCAGTATGATTCAGTGCTGTTGGAAATGTTTAGTAGTTATCTGTAGTGAGATGGCAATATTTGGATTATTTAGACTTCTTACGAATATGGATCATTACAAATAGCTCATTATGGAGCATATAAAATGAGGTGGTAACTGGATAACTTGACAACAAATTATTTTCACTATACACAAGTGCAAGACAATCTATATTGGAAAATGATAAATTAGACCATTCATGTGCCCTGAATTCACTGTAATCTCTCAAGAGGGGGAAAATGTAGGATAAATAATGGGCAACTGAACAAAGATATATGTTCAACGTGTATCACAGATCAGAAAGGCAACGATAGCTTTTTTCAAGCTGGAGCTGCCAGTTGAAACTGAGAAATGCAGATGCTTCTTTTTCCCTGATAAATCCTCTAAAAGATCTACCTCTCCTTCCACCCCACTCAGGCACCAAGTTGCTAGTGCCACGGGGTGCCGGAGGAAGTGCCGCTTTGATTTCTGTACTGTTGCGTGCAGCATTGGCCGTTCATCCCCGTTCTGCACACCCCGTGCCACGACTCCAGCCATCCGTCCAAGGCTGCTCTGCAAACTGCCAGGTGCTCACGGGTGAGAAAGCAGGTGTCTGACCACCTCTGCTGAAATCACTCAGATCACTTGTGCACACTACTCGCCTTTGTAAGGAAAGGGTGCAGAGCTGACCCTTGGAGAAAGGGTGTTCTTGCCGCCCGTGGAGGAAGTACTGTATGCTGACGCTAGAGGCAGATGCCGTCCAGATTGCTGGGGGAGCAAGGGCAGAGGTGGCTCCTCCAAAACCAACCCAAGCTAATGGAAAACCTTCCAATTTTTTAAATGCACACCTTCTTGCAGGGTGCACCTCTGGGTTTCCCATCCAGATGGAGGGAGGGCTCCAGAGGGGAGCGGCACAGGCAGAGGCAGCTGCCCGAGGGGCAGGCTGGGCAGCGGGGGCACAGGGTGAGCTGGCCCCAAGATGCATGCGTGGCTCTGGCCCGGCACTTTGTCTGTGCAGGAGGGGGGCCGGCGGCAGCGGGCGAGCCAAGTCAGAGCATAGCCAAGCGAGAATGTTCTGGCAGCCCTTCCTGGCGGCCTCAGCAAAGTTATTTATCACTTTGTGCATTTTCCTTCTCATCTGTGTACAGCCGGCTCCAATGGCTCAGCTTGCGTTTTGCCTTCCAGAGCCAAGCCAGTCCCTTGGCTGTGCTCGGTCTTGGCTGTCCATTCACGCCTTCTGTCTCCTCCAGCTCTGCCTGGAGCAGCACAGGATCCCAAATTAGGGGTAGGTGTCTATAGCCAAGGAAGAGATCGAAGCATCAGCAACCTACACCAATGGCAAAGAGCACATCTCTCCCCCAGACGGGCGAATGCCGCGCTGCCGTTTACTCTGGCCGAGAAGTCGCCCGCAGTTGTTTCTGCTGCTCCCAGGCAGCCTCTGCTGGGGAGCTCCAGCGCCTGCCGGCGGCTATGAAACATTTTCTTTCATTTATTTTAGGGATTGTGCCTTCACACTGATTTTTTTCCAAATCGGTGGATGTAACAACAGTGAATTTACAGCAAATTTTTCCAGTTCTATGGACTCTTTTCCATACTGCTGGTGTATTTTGCCAAAATGTCTAACATGGGTGTCTAAATTGGGCTTGAAAATAATACCAGCTGCATTCAGATATTATAAGGCACACATTTGCTCTTGGTAAGGGCACACCACACTCTTCTGAACACTGAACATTGCAAACGCAGGTCAATACTAACTCTAAGTCTTGCATCATCAAAGGTCCAGGCTATAGTCTGTCCTATGTTCCAGGACTTTGCCTAAAGAGAGCACCCCTGAATTCAGCTGTCATTCCTCTCCTCCTCCCTGAGTTGCCTATGCAGTTTTGTCTGGGACTGATAGGTTCAGTGTCAAAGCCCTCTGAATAAACAGCAAGACTGTGTTTGACCTTGCCAAGCTTTGGGCAACGTACTTAAAGATTTACATTTTTGAACTGGGTGTTGCGCTCTAGAAGTTGGCAGATAATTCCCACCTATGCAAGGCCAGATCTTGACTATCTTCTAGCCAGCTGGGTCCCAACAGGGCAAAACCTCCCATTGTTTTGATCAGATGCTTTTTCTGATGGAAGGATATGAATCAGAACACAGTGGGGCTGAAGGGGGCACCTGGTCTGCAGTGGATTCCCAGAAGTACGCATAACAACAAAGTGTGTTGAATAGCAGCTTCCCATCATAAGCCTTTAATTTGCACATCCTGAGAACTTTCAAAAATTGGGCTGCAATTTCTCAGATTTGGTCTCTGCCTGAAGGTAGAAGAGGAAGTTGAGTAAAATCTCTTCAGACCTTCTGAAATGAGGAGAGAATGAAAACTTGCATTTTCTTATTGTAATAAAAATCCTAACTATTTTTTTCTCTGTAAAAGGCCACGTGAAACTGCTTGAAATTTCAAGCTTGGTGTGGGTATAGTTCTTGTTACAGGCCAGATCCAAAGGAAGCTGAGGTCAACAACTGTGCCTCCTTTGATTTTGCCTGGGTCTGAAGACGACCCAACAGGTAGGCAAACAAATCGTAGAGAAAATCGTTCAGAACAGTTGTGCCTATTTTCTACTTGGGAGTTGCCTGGGAACAGGCTCAGATTGTTTGCAATGTGTCTAGGGTTTGGATGTATTCACCAAAGCCCAGCTTTGCTCCATCCTCCTCAATTTTTATTTTAGAACCTTGCTCCATGAATAATCTCCTCGAAGAAAATATCCACCAGCAGATGAAAGGACATCTTTAGGTAAAGAAGTTGTAACTAAATCATTTCTACACCCTTTTTTAATAGCTGGGTCACAAGTGGATGATTTGTCAGTATTATGCATCCTTCATGCATAACCCAGTGTATCTGAGGTCCTGAAAGCTGTTAACCTTTCAGTGCCCTGCAAGGTAGAGTGCTCCTACACGGGGAGTTGAGATGCAGCACTGCTGACTTCCCTCCCAGAGAAGCCTTTGGTGGAACAGAGGACTGACCTCCACATGTCTAACCTCTGGTCCATCCTTTCTCTTGGCATCGGACCTCCAAGGTCTTTCTTTGTTAAATTCTACTTCAAGTGGTTTACTTCTGTTTTCTCACTGGAGGAGGATTTAGAAAAACAAACAAAACATCTTACCAATGTGAATATTCACAATTAATGACAAAACTCTAAAACAGGAAGGTCATTTCTTGGGGAGGGAGACTGTTATTATTTTGAATGAAGGAAAGAGTGCAAAGATCTTGCAATATTTGCTGTAAATGGGTTGTTATGGTGAACATTCCTGTCAACAAGTTCATTAGCTTAGAAATCCATGAGTGAACAGAGACCAAAAAATATGTTTAAAAATTCAAGAACAGATTAATGGACGATATTTTGCAATCCTTGTCTAGCTCTGCTTCTCGTTGAGAATTAGTAACTTTACTCCAGGACAGATTCAAATAGTCTTACTCATGCAGGGCAGCACCATGTTTTATGAGTAACCCTAGTGATATTTAGGGCTGGTTTTTTGGAATAAGATTAGAATCAAAGAAAGACAGTGGGAGGCAAGGGCTGAATCACCTTGATTAATAAGTGTAAGATCGATGGTTTTATATGTGTCTAAATAAACATAACAGGAATAAGGAGGGATGTCTGGATTGACAGGCATGTAAGGGAATTTATAAACATTTTTTTGCAACATACAGCAGACTCCTCTTAACAGAAGAGGACAACACCCAAAAGCTACTTAACATCAGGAAAAGAAGAATTCGCACCTTCAGAAACAATAGAAGATCAGGCCATTTTGCGGGTTTTACCCTCAACAGTTCTGGCTGCTGCCTGTGATATTACATAGGGTCTACGCTGCTCTTCATAGAAGTGATGGATGAAGTTTTCAGAGCTGCCCAAACACCTTGAAAGCATATGGTCCGTTTTCCAAAATAATAGAGTCCTTGGGATTCTAAATCCCATTGAATTTCAGCACTTCTGGGAACGGTCTCATTAGCTTCTAAGTCAGTGTGCATTTTCCAGTTTGTTACGTTCCCCACTTCATTTTATCTCAGGACTCCAGCCGTCACCATACATCAATAGCAAGATCATCAAAATGCGGTATTAAAAATCAAAAGCACAGTTGTGCCTGACTGCTCTGTCAAAATGCCTCCAAGACCCATCGTGGACTCCTGACGTTACCAGTGAGCGAGGAAGGAACCAATTCAAAGCTCGCTGATGTAAAGGAAAGTCCACTCATTTCTATGGACTTCAGTGGGGCTTGGATCAGGCCCTGGAAGAATAAGGATGACATAAAAATAACATGACGTCTGCCAGATTCACCAATATGCTCTGATGTTTTGCCCAGCCCAATGATGCAAAGCAGATGGAGCATACTGACAGTCCTGGCCCACTTCAATCACTTATTCCGTCTCTCGGATTAGTTTTCATCAGGCGTTTTATTCATGGCATAAATACATTTATCTCATTAGTGCTTCTGCTACGGTATTTCAGAAGAAAGATCACCACTTTTTAGCTTTATCAGAGGAAAAGTTTCCATATTTTATCACTTGGTGACTACCAATTTTCAACAAGGGTTTCTAAGATGCTTATTAGTGAATCTGAGTTTTGCTGTACTTATGTGGGGCTTGTAATTAATTGGGTTTAGCTGTCTTTGTCTGCCGTACTACTTTGGCCCAAGCAGATTGCACAATTGAGCAGCTTCACAGTTGCAGCCTCAAATAAGGCATTAGGACAATTATTCTGCAAAATACAAAGCTTATCTTTAAGTTTAAGCACGTGCTTAAATCACATCAAAGCTACCACAAATAAATATCTATACATTTTGCTGAATCAGTGCCAGAAGATGCATTTAAATGAAACTAGCCCACCAAGAAAGTTACCCTGCTCTGTGTCTACCCTCTCCTGCCTATTGCTACACAAAAAGAGGCTAAAATCCATGGGGGAATACTTACACATGAGGATTTTGTGCACTCAGCATCTCAGAAAACAGAAAAGGCATTGCCCTGTCTAACCTTATATGCCAGTAACAAGCAAGAAAGACATAATACAGGCTGGGCTTTTAGTATGCATGATCATAATAAATACAGGCATTAATACACATTAAAAGTTGCTGAATGACTGAGAACTTAAGTAGATTGGATGATGTCCCTCAAAATGAAATAATCTATATTTGGCTGGTAATTCATTTCTTCCGAGATGTTTTTTACTTGACTCTGCACATATTCCTCATTGCAGAAATAACTTGGGTGATTGCTGCCTGGCTCTAACCTCAAGCCAGCTAACCCGGGAGTGAGCATTAGTGCTGAAAGGCCAGATCTGAGTTTCTATAACCCCACCAGATGCATGTCCACAAAAATTTCCCAAACTACCTGGATAATGGCTGCACTGCTCAGAGCTTGCTCCCTGACACAAGGACCTGACCCCATTCACACCACGTAAGGGTTGAATTGTTCCCAGTATGAGAGACATCCTGCATACGTTTGCACCCACATTTCACAGGCATTTTCAGTCCACGTCCTGCTCGTCAGAGCTGAGCGTGGCTTGGTGTGTCTCCTCCCTGGAGGGACAATCTGCTGCCAGCTACAGCACAGATGATCCACAGGTTTTGGCCCACAGTGGCACACATATGACTGCCTTTGAGCACACAAAGGGATGAGGGACAACATACAAATGCATGAGATCAGGCACAACACTCACACACAAGCCTGGGTTACCTCTAAAACAAATATTTACTTTACAGTGGTCATTCACATTTTAGGGGTGAAAACTGGACTGCATACAGAAGGTAAGGCACTGAGATGGGACGTGCCACACACACCTTGGCCAAATGGCTTACAGTGAAACTCTACTCCTGGCTGCAGCAAAGGTTCTGCTGATTTACAAAGGCAAAAATTTAACCCTTTGTATCCAAATTACCCTCTGAAGAGAAAGGATTACAATACTTGTCATATCTCACTTGTGTCTCTGGACTGTAAATGGATCTGAGGCAGGAACTGTCTCTCTGTGAGCACAGCCCCACCACAGTCAAGTCCTAGCCATGGCTGAAGCATTACACATCATAACTCTTCTTCCTTTGGACTGAATTGCAATTTTGCCATGTCTAATTTTGTCCTATTGCTTCTAATGTTATAGGACTTGGCCATACTTCCTCTCCCCTCCATTCTGTTTATTTGTAGAAAGGAAGAAATGCCACAGGATAATGGTTTCGTGCTGCTACATAAAGGCTAAGGAAGAGTCAAGATATTGGTGGAAAACAGTGAGACAAAGCCGAGATGTTTATTTTCCTGTTGGGGCGCAGTGATGCTGAGATCATGTCTTATCGCAGTGCATTTTAACTCTGCTGCACCAGTACCACCACCTAGACCCAATCAACCAGTGGAAGTCCAGTTCCTCAGTCTTTTGAGCAGATTTGAAAGTCCTAGTCTTCGGTACTTCACTCAAGATGTGATGCAGGTGCAGTGAATAAATGGTTGAAATACAATGGAGCTGTCCTAAATAGACCAGCAGAGAGTCCCTTTACCATGTGAACGAGCAGACCATTAGCAAGGGACCGGGATGCATTACTTCCATGTAAGCTATCGGCATGGTTGCTACCTCTAGGAACTCACCAATTCTGAGGGAATCCAGCTGGGACAGCGATTTCCCACCTGATCTCCTACAGAAATCTCTCTTCTGGCTTCCACCGTGCCTGGTCCCACTCCTGGAAACTATGGAGAAACAAGAAAAGCTTCAGGAAAACACCTCCGTGTGAGAGCTATGCTGCAGTCTCTGTTCAATTTGAAAGCAAGTCCTCGGCCCCAGGTGCCTCAATGACTCCTGCTTCACGCCCTGGCCCAGACATATCTATATATCTTGTTTATTTTTGGAGGCAGAATATACTTTACGTTTTGCATGACCTTGGGTGAAGCAGCCTCCTCCGAGGTTCCCCCATCCAGACAGGACTATGAAACAACTGTCCCCATGTTCCATGAAGACTCTGCCCAGCAGCAAGAAAAGTGCTATCAAGAGATTATTCAAAAGCTCTCAGAAACAGCCACTGGGGTAGATTTAAACAGGCAGCGACATCAAGACTGTAAAACATGTTTGATGGAGCATTTTACACTGCTTTAAATTTGGAATTCCTTGGAGAGCGTCTGAGGGTTTTTCAAGAAACAAACACAACCCTCATCCCCCATGCACATACACATACACACAAAAAGCTCCTTCATTGTACGGGGAGCCGGCATCCTGAGGCTCTGACCTCAGCTCACTCCTCGACTTTATCAATCACGTTATATAATCAGTGCAGACTGAACAGCATTTGGAAAGTGGGCTGGGTTGGGTTTTTTCTTTCTTTTTGATTTTTCTTTTTTTTTTTTTCCTCTCCCCCCCATCTAGGGTATTCAAGGAAGAAAGTCGGTAGCTGGGACATGGTTTGGGAAGGATCTAATGAGAGCTCTTAGCTCGCTAAAATGAGGTGCTGTGGCAGTATCTTAGTTGGAGTTTTGGAGATTTCCTTCCCCTGGGGTAGATTCTCAGAGTATTTTGAGGTTGTATCTTTGGAAATGTATAATGAAAAGGTAGTTTTGCTGCTTCACAGATTCTTCACATCCTTGCCTCTCAGTAATCAAGTGAGAGCTAAAACCACCGGGCAGGATAAAACCCAAAGGGACCAAAGCCCCACCACCTCCACTTTCACCTTCAGCTCTGCAACGCTACCAAACCCAAACCTCCACGCTGCTTGCTGGAGGAGCCAGCAGCCAAACGTCCATTCTCTATCCCCCTGACATTTCCACAGGAAAACCAAAATAAATTGGCTGAAGATGAGAGATGTTTTGACTAATTTTCACAGCTCATCCTCACTTTGTCCTTCCCCTGCACATCCATTCACAGCCACTCTGAAGCCTTCCCCAGCCTCATCACTCAACTTTCTCAGCTATCCATGCTCACGGCTTGGTACAATATTTCCCACACACTCTCCCTGCACTCCGAAAACACACTTTGCTTGAAGTCCATGCTCGAGCCTTGTCACTGGCAAGGAGACTAATCGCATCTCAGCATTCAGTGCTTTATTAGTGGCTTTCCTGAATCAGGGATCCCCTTCACCGTGAGCAAAGTGCTCACAGTTTTAATCTGGTGGCAGCTGCCTCAAATTATGTACCGCTGTATTTCAACTGACTGCAGGTTGATTTCTCTGCTTAGCTCAATTCATCACACATTAACACGCAAATTAACAACCGATACTTAAAACATGCCCTCTCCATGAAGCCACCACTATTACTGTCAGTGTGGGCAGCAGGAGTGATGCTTGCTGCAGAGTGACGCAGACCTCTAGCAACCCTGCTTAGATCTTGTAATTTATTATACAGTTAGAGATATGTGACTACTGCAGACAAAACAAAATCAGAGCCAAAACTTCATTTAAAATCTCCAAAAATCCAAATCTTTATTATGAGTCAAAGAAGTTCAACTAATTCCATTGATTTTAAACACATTCTTTATTACTTCCTCTCAGCTGGAAGCAGATACATAGAGGGAAAAACCCTTCTGATATACTCGCAGCCTGACCTAAGTTGTTCTTACAAGATTTCCAATTTCTGTTCTGCATCAAAGATATGTATTATCCATGAGCCATCAGCAGGGACAGAACCCAAGACTTCAAGCAATAAAAACCACAGGGGTTTTTTTGCTATTGGAGTTAAAGGGCTAAAAAATGGGGTAAATCCTTACAGCTTCCTCTAGGTGCTAGAAATGAAAGCCTTAACCACTACAGATACTAATGACTATAGGGGAACCTGATGTATTTAACTAATAGATTCAGTCAGTATATTACATCAGTCATCCTTATTACAAATGGGCTTTTCACTCAGGTCACCACAGGAGTGGTCCAAGATCATGGATATGTATAAAATTGGACCCTTAAACCACATGTGGGCCCTGTGAGGTCACACTACTGTCTCCTTTTATAGGTGAGGAAATGCAAGTACACATCTGCAATTACAGTTTTGGATACTTCTCTGGACCAAGGTGAAATTTTCACCCTTTCAGTTGAGTTTATTGTCACAAAACCCCTTCTGGGTTTTTGTGGCCTTTTGTTTGGTGTTTCTGATTTCCTTCTGTCTTTGCACACTCTGTTGCTTCCCAGAAGCACCACCTTCACCCCCAGCACAGCACCCACCTTGGCAGCAGCTCTGCCTGCGCTGGGCCACAGAGTCCCACGCTGCCAGGCGGGAGGTGATGAACAGTCAGTTCAGCTGAAAACCTGCTCCAAGCCAGGGGACCTGAGCCCATTTCTCAGGTCTGCCGTTTCCCTCTCCTGAGTGGCGACTGATGGGACCTCGGTGCTTCAGCTATATGGACCAGATAGTCCTTCATTTCTCCTGATTTTTACATTGCCCATCTAGATGACAAACTCTTCTCTTCCCTTCCCCACTTTTGTACAGCAGTGGAGGAAATGAAACTTTAATGTCAGCTGGAGCCCCTTGGCACTATTAATAAAAACAACGATAATAACAAGGGAGGTTTGCAAATTAGCAACCCTTGCTACAAACAGAGATACACCCAATTTAGCACAAATCATCACAGGCTCTTGCCTGCTTAGTGGCTATTTTAATCACTGGTGACTAATGCCTGTGAGGGCTATTCCAGGGTTTGACGTGCCTCAAACACAAGAAAAAAGGGAAATCTTGTGGGGAAGAGAGGGGAGAGGAAGAGGGTGAGAGAAGGAATTGGCTGAAGCCAAAGGTTCATCACCAAAAAGCGTTCGGCTCGTACCACCCATTTTGCTGCCATTGCTACTGTATTTGATGGGGTCACTGGCTAATTTCTCCTCTGAATAACAGCATCGTTTCTCTTCTTTTGGTGCAAATCTAAGAAAAACAGCCATGCTCTGGAACACAAACAAAGGCTACCTGTCCCTTTCTTGGTTATGGAAATGGGGGTCAGCCTTTTTATTTTCAAAGGGGGCAGAGTAAAGGAGCTGGAATGCTGCTTGGCACACCACCAGAAAGGAAATCTCTGCTTAAATATTTGACAGGAAGAAAAAAGAGGAGAGGAGAGGAAACAATGCAAAGGGGGGTGGGGAGAGGGAACTTTTGTTTCATGCGGAGGAAAAGGGCTGCATGGCAAATGAAGCGATGGCTCACCTCTGCACCAGGCAGTGCTGCACTTCGCCTTCACGGAGTGAGATCCTTTCGGTCAGACCAGTCCACTTCTTTTTTCCATCCTAGCTTTCTAAGGACTAAAGGAGTTTTCCTAGTTGAGTAAAGCTGAACAAAGAGCCACCGAGCACCAAGTCCCTCAGACGAGGCACACATGTTAACTAAGCCACACTGATCTTTTCTCCTGGAGTAGGTTAAGGCTTACAAGCACTTGCACCCATCTGACAATGTCCAGATCACATCAAGCAGCATTTTGAATAAAACTTTCTGAAAAAGTTTTGAAAAAAAATTTGAATTTTGAAAAAAAAAAAATTGCAGGGAACAAAAAAAGACATTCTTTTGGAGCTAAAGGGTAAGACAATGTTTGATAACATGAGTGACCCAAGTAGAACTTGGCCTACAGCATCCAACCATCATCATTATTTATCTGAAGGCCATCAGAATAGGAGACCAGGACTTCTGCTTTCTCTGGTGTACTTCATCCGACCAACCAGCAGCACAAAAGCCCTTTACTCAGGTCATGCCTGGGTAGAAAGCCACCCCTGAGTACTCAACACCACTTCCTTCACTACCTGCTAATTTCATGACAGCTGAGGAACCCCATGAACTCTCCAGGGCTAAGGTGGTAGAGATGCAGCAAAGTAAAAAGCCTGGCAGACAAAGATTGCAAGTGGTAGGACAAGAGTTCAAAAAAGTGCAGCATACCATTCCTGTCCTTTGAGGGCTAATGTGCAGCATAGCTTTTAAATGGAAGATGTGGGGAGACTGGTTCAAGTCCTCCAGTTGGCTTCTCCTCTCTATTACAGCATTGCAAACATGCATATACCTTGTGGCCCCGTAAAATCTTTACATTCACTCAGGTCACTGCAGGTTTAGTTTTACAATGTTGGAGGCTCCAAACAGGACTGATCATAAACAGCTGCTTCTGGTTTTTACTAAGGGGAAAATCTTTTTGGTTTATTGCTCTTGTGGCTACTGAGTACTAGCACTGGAAAGCTAGTCATCTAAGTTGCCTTGGACCTATTTCTCAAAGTATTTTTTCTTTTTTTTTTTTCAGTACATGTTTGTTTACCAATGTGGCTCCAGATTGTTGGCTAAGATTTGTAGACCCCTGGTGTAGCTACAGGAAATATTTCTAAAGTGTTCCTTTTGTGAGAAGTCTGCAGCTTAAATAACCATCTCTTTCCATGAGGCTTCTGCATCAGCTAGTTGCACTAGAAGTGCTTTCTCTCTCCTTTCCTTCCTCTCCACCTCTCTGTCCTCCCAAGGCGTATTTTGGAGGTAGTGAAGGTATCACCTCTGTAGAAGTTGGTAGCTTGGAACTGTCTCCACCCGTTGTGTGGCAGAGCCAAAGTATAAGTCCAACTTTCACTCTTGCAATTCTTGAGCTGTTTCACTTGGCTCTTCCAGTTGTTACTCCCCATATATTTTTCCTCAAACAGTAGAGATGACAGGCTGCCTGCGTGTACCTGTACCTCACAGATCAGACGTGAACCTCCTAATGAGACAAGAGGAGGAACTGGAAGTTCTGTGGGTGGCCATGGTTGGGAAAGTTCACACATTCACTGATAACCTCTCCAGGGAAACCTACCCTACAGCTTGTTCTGGCCTGCAACTTGCCAGGTACTCCCTGAGTACAGTGTCTTCTGTGGTCACTCCATCCTTGGCCAGATTTTCAGGAGAACTCAGTGCACTGAGATGCAGTGTCTGTGGTTTCATAAAAGGACCTTTTGGAAACCTGGCCTGTATTTGGGTGCAAAGAGGGACTCTCTTGGAAATCTGGTCCTAACAATCATGGAGAACGCTGGAAAAATTATTTTTCCTTCTTTTGACATGAAGCATGACTTCTGCAAGTGCTGCAAGCTCTGATTTAGCTGTTTCATCGAGGCCTGTGCTCTGCAAGGTGATGACAAAAACTCAAGTTTCCCCCTTTTTTGTCATTCAGAGATGCAGGGTTTCCATGTACAGAACTGTATCAAAACCAGGAGGTTCCAGCCCTAACTCAGCTGAACTTTCAAAGCTGCTTGGAAACCTCATTCACATTAAACTTTATGGGAACTGGACATCCAAATTCCCTGGGTGGCTTTGCAAAACACAGCTGTAACTAATTGCTGTGCAGAAAGGTTTGGGGAAAAGATTTTGATCTAGAAGAGGAGAGAGAGATTTCAATGCCAAAAAAGCTTTTGCAATAGATCCTCACATGGTATCCACAGAGCCGATTCTGGGCTACCTCTTCAATGAAGTAAATGGAGCCATTTTACAATAGCTAATCCTCTCTCTGTAACTCTTCATGCGCCTGCAGAGGTTATAAACTAAGTGGGAGAAAGAATTTCTTTTGCAGAGTTTCTAGTAATCCCTGCCACTGCAAACTATGGGGCTGAAAGCTTGAATAAATCAAAACGACTGATGAACAATTCACGCCCAACTCATTCCCATTGAAGAAATTGTCACATTCCATCAGTGAGGCTGGTAAAATCTGTGACCATCTCAACCCTTATCAAGCCTTAATTTCTTCTTCCTGTTTTGGCAATAATTTAACGTTAAAGGTCACAGAGCGAAATGCTCAGAGTCAGGAAGCAGAGGAGTTCTGATTTGATAACAACATTATTTAGCCCCACTTGGTATTTTCTCCTCCTTTGTTCCTTTTCAAGACCATGATCCATCTTCCACTGAAGACAATGGGAGTGTTTCCACTGAATTTAATGAGACTTGGATCAGGCCCTAAATGTCAGTATTACTCTATTAATATTTATGCTGTTGGAAGTATGTCAGAAAATATACAGGATGTGCAGAGTGGCTGAGTGAGCTATGAGAATCATAAATTTTCCTGACTTAGTCATGTCTTCACAAATCCTTAACATTTCTAATCTAACCATGGTAATAATAAAATAGCAGGATTCTAACCTTCTCCTCTTACTGTACAAACCTTTTGCCACTGTAATCTGTCTGACTTGGCTCCGGAGCTGAAAAATCATCTGCATTGCAACTCCCTATCTAGCTCATGTCTAGTCTCTCTCTCTCTGACACATATATAAAAAAATAAAACTGTTATTTTAGAAGTTGCACATTAAGTGATCAAAATTAAAAGGCTCTCAAAACCAACAAGCTGTATGATTTGCAGTCTTTAAAGATCCTTAGCTTAGCAGCCTTCACAGCCTTCAAAGGGGGTGAGCTGAGGAACTAAACATGTTATTGCAAGGCCCCCACAAACATGACAAGTGGCAATCGCTCTGAGAAGGTTTCTCTAGGCTGTTTTCCTTGGGGTTTCCTCTCGATGTGAGGAAAGGTTGTGGCAACAAGGGGAGCCTGCTAGCTTGCCATGGGAATGCTTGTCACTGCAGGGTGTGTGGCAACCACAGCAGTCAGACCCTCTTTGCGCAGCTGCTCCAACCTCCCCATCACTGGAGAAGTGATGGGCAAAACAGTCCCAAAGGCCTGGAATTTCTGTTTCCCTTGAATAAGTCTCCAGACGGTTGGATTCCTCCCTGCCTCACCGCCCCTTCTCAGCGGGCAGTGCTTGCCTGAGTGGGTGGAGGAATGCGGGCAAGCTTGCAGCATAATAGTCAACTGACCACCAGAGCTGTAGAGTAAGGTCACTGGGGAAAAACAGTCATTGAAGAATGCGGCTGAGCTATGCCCAAGCTATGCGGGAGGAGGCTTTGTCTCCTTTGGCATGCTGAGCCTGGCCAGGGCCACAGACAGGATGGCAAGGGGCTGGGAAGCACTGAGAAATGGGCAGGATCTTCTCTAAAGTGATGACTTGGAAGGGGTGGCTGCCAGATATGTTTGCAGGGCATCACCTCCTAACTCTGCTTAGCTACCTACGGGTTGGTCTAGACTGAAGCATAGTCTAGAACATGGAAATTACGTACAAAATGAGCTAGGCGGAACATCAAAAGATTAATACAAGGTAATTTTGCAGTACTGTTGGAGATATGCTGCTTCCAGGATCCAGATTAACCCATTGCAGACTTAGAAATACACTCCAAGTTAAGAAGCTGAATCATACCATGGTTGAGGTGGAAAGGGACCTCCTTGAGGTCATCTTGTCCAATCCACCCTGCTCAAGCAAAGTCACCTACGGCAGGTTGCCCAGGACAATATAATGAACTTCAGGAGAAAGCTGTTCAATGTGCCCAACTTGTCTCAAAAAAAAATCCGGGAGACTTTCAATGGCTACAAGACACTTCTGCAGTATCTAGCAGTCACCTCAGGGAAACAGGGACACTGCCACATGTTTGGAGAGCATGGAAGAAGTTGAAATGAAAAAAAGCTCTCCATAACCTCCACTTAAGGGTACCAGACATAGAACATGAGCACATTTCTATACCCCAACTTGATATTTTAACAACCTTTATCATCTCTTGAGATACCCCATTTGTTTCCTTTCTAAATTTTTAGCTCTCCAACCTCCAAAGCACAATCTTAAGAACACACCAGGAGAAGAACATAGGCTAGGCTGGGAAGGGTGGCAACGTGGGGAAAGCAACCAGCAAATGTGCCTTTACACATTATTCCCTTCATACCTTGCTGATTAAAACTCCGCCCTCAAACCAGCATCCTTACTCTCAAGGTTACCAGATCTCACCATCAGGATAGCCAGTTTCCTTCCCTCCCCAGCATTCAGCAGCTCAAAGGGTAGATTTCTCCTTATGTGAGCTGAAACATGTACACCAAGCTATTTTTTCCAGGCTCAGCATTATTTGTTATTTTACTTGCCCTAGGAGTATCTTAGTTTATTAAGTGAGGCAAGTTTTGAAGGCAAAGGTAGTATCTTTTATTGGACCAACTGGTGATGGTGACCTTGCTACAAACCTCTCCTTGCTTATGATCATAGACAATTACAGCTACAGCGACACTTCTAGGACAACTTGTCTTGTCGAAGCAGTCCCACAGTTCGCTGTGAACAGAAATATCACCCAAACCAACCTTTCCTATTAGACCCACAGAAGAGCTCTATCTATGGAGCCCTGGATTTAGGGAAACAGAAAAACAAGCAAATTGGAGAAAATCAGTCTCTCTCTAATCCAATATCCTACCTCCAAGAGTGACCAAGATCAGATGCTTCAAAAATGCCAGAAAATCCACATCTGGGTGGATTTTCTTTTGTATCTGGGCAGTGATCTGTTCCTAGGGGCAGTTCCCTCTGCTCCTGTGAAGCCAGCAGTTTAACTTCTCAGCTCGAGCCTATCAATCCAAAACCCCAAATCTGAAGGATCCATTCCTTCAGGGACATTTTTGTTGGTGCAAACATGACAGTCCCAGACCATTTCTCATGTTGCTAAATAGCAGTCTATGCAAAACCAAAATCTAAGCATTGAGGCTGGGATTTTCATCAGAGCATAAAAGATTTCAGACACCAAAACTCTCGAGATGCTGGGCAGCTCACATCAATACGGTTCCTTTGAAATTCCCACAAAACCAGCTTTTGCAACATTACTTTTAATTTCTGAAAGTATAGCAGAGCAATCAGCTCCGCAACGCCCTTGGACGGGTGTTTTATCACTCTAGTGATGGGTGAAAGGGCAGGAAGCAGAGGGAGAGGATGGAATTTGGAGCGTGACCCAAGTCCTGCCAGGACACAGGGGAGGGACGCTTTCCGAAAAAAGAGAAGCTTTGCCATGGGGGAAGTGGGCTGCCTTGCCTCCATATCCTGTGGATCCAAACTTCCCCCTGAGCATGACATCTCTTATGAAAATATGCATGCAGACTTCTCCAAACTGTTTCCCGCTCCACTCCGGCAGAAGGGCCAGTTCTTGACAGCCTGAGTTTTTAGCAAAAATAGGTCTACCCCTGCCACTCAGATTGTGTTAGTGCAGTGGAAACGAGGGAAGAATCGTGCCTAATATTATGGTTTGGCTGGAGATTTCCTGTGCAAATCTTCGACAGGAAGACAATAAAGTGTTTGATGAGACAAGATGTGTTGCAGAAAGTATCAGCTCTCCTGACTGCTTGAAACCAAAGATTCAAATAGTGGCAAAAACCCCACAATGGTTCGTATCATCTGGGCATGAAGTTTTTCCTTCTTTCTTCTAGAAAGTCATCATTTCCTTTAGGAGAAAGATCCCAGACCAGTACTCCTCACTGCGTATCTCTTAAAAGATACTGGTGCTTCACAAAAACAGTCTTTGGTCTTTTTCCTCTCTTTTTTTAATGGAAAGCTGTAGTTTTATGGATCTTACTTTGGAGCATCTTACAAGAACTTGACTCAGAAAGCATTACAAGCTCTTCAGAAGTCTTGGCTAAAACTAACTCAAATTTTGAGAAGTGCTTATGTGACTGGGGTTAGTATTTCAGCTCCTACAACAGTTTATTGCTTATGAAAAATATCATTCTCCTTGAAGTGTTCTATTTAACTAAAACTGCTGTTTTCAGCAAGAATAGCTTGGAATTGTCCATTGTAGCATTGAAGGCCAGACTATTAAATAAGTCATTTATTCCTTAGTTGTTTTGGAGCCCACCCTCTCTAACCATTCACTAAGTATTCAATGAACCTCCCTGAAGTCCTTATCAGGCCTGAAATTATAACAAAACTTTCAATTTGAGGAATTTTTGCCCAGTTTTCAAACTTGTGTTGAGACGAACTCAACATTTACAGTCACTCTGGGCCACCAATAGTTCTTTCAGGCACTTTTGTTGTTAGAAAACATAATATGCTAGGAATTTAAACAAAGGTGATGTATCAGCAAATTACCCTCAGACAGTGTGATCTCATCTCCCAGCCACTCAACATTTGGGAACAGGAATTAAGTTTGTTGCCCTTTAGCAACAGACCAACAAAGCAGACAATAGTTAAAATACCCATACCATTTGAAACACAAACACATCTTCTCAAATCTGCCACCTCCCTTCCTTTCCCACCCTGCAGAAGATAGAAATGGCCTATTTGGCATCCAATAAAAATTCTGTGAAGCAAGAGGAGGGACATAGGCAATCATTTTTGGTTTAGACATGGAGTCAAATACTCAGCATCTAATTTTTCAAGCATTAACTGCAGGAGAGTATCACCAACATCATGGCCCCAAGGGCTCTTGCTCAGGAGAAAGCGAGTTCAAAGCCCTCAAGCCTGGATGCAAACCTGGCGTGTTAGCTGGTGACCCAGTTTCTCTCCTCAGCCTGCATTTGATGTTTTAAGCACTTCAGACCAGAGATTGTCTATTATTGTGTATGAGATGGAAAGCACCCAAGACAATGGGATCCTGATCTCTGTTTGGGCATCTAAGATCTATTGTAATACAAGTCAAAAAAATAAATGTTTTCCTGCTGTTTTTGAGACTCTGCTTCCATTCAGGGCTTGAACCTGGATAAGTAGGGGTCCAGGGAAATAACATAAGTAAGAAAATAAAAGCAGTAGAACTAATGAAACTTGGTATCCGACATACTTGCTGGGCCCAGGAAGTTTTTCCCATGGCTGAGGTTCTTCCTAAGATCTTCTCCCTGTGTGATTTTTCATGTCTGAGTAAGTGCTGAGATTCACGCCCGTTAGTGGGATATGTCTCCTCACCAGCTCCAAATTTCGTTATATTTGAGAAGCTGGATTATCCTTGAGATCTCTACCTCCTTTCCAAATTAGGTTGAAACCAGCTAAAGAGTCCTGAGGAAAGAGACAGAGGGACAAGCAGGAGCACAAGTTCATACACAGAATACATTCACATAAAGCTTACTTCTTTAGGAAATAGGCTAGAAAAACATGCAAAATACTTTCTCAGCTCTTGGATGCTGGAATTACATCTGGCCTGGTTTGCCTACATCCACCAGCCAAAGCAGCAGGGTTATGAACGTACCCACTAATGCACACCGCAAGAAGTTGTGCCTGGTTATCTCCTTCAGAGAGGGGATCAGGCCACAGAAAGCTAAGGCAGATGTAGAAAATAGAGTGGCCTTACTAAGCCAGACTGAAAGTTCATCTAACTTGTTATCTTGTCTCTAGCAGTGGCCACAATAGACACCCAAGGAGGAATAAAGCTCGGTAGACATATTTGATACTTTCCTCCAGTGTCCTCTTCACTTCCAACAATTTTTGCTCAGCAACTTCTTGAGAAGAATGCAATCGCTATGCACTTAGCAATCTCTACGGATTTCTCTTCGATGAAATTCTTCCCTTGAACTTAGATAAGCTTATCATTCAGTGAAGTTTGCTGGGACACAAAATTTTGCTGTGTTTGCTGAAGACATGGGCCAGTTCTGAAACGTAGCTCTTCAGCTTGCTCACTTGTGAAGCCTTGGCAAGGAAGCAACGTCTGCCGTGCCACATCACACATAGCTCCTGCTCTCCTGCAGTGCACCAGAGGAGAACAACTCACAGGCAACACAGTGCAGTGTTCACAACCCTCAAGCTGGACCGGGCTGGGAAGAATTAAACCTACAAAGTCTTTCAGACACTAGACAATTTATGAAGATAAGAAGAGGTCTTGCTCTTTTGCATTTAAACTGTCTCCCTGGATTAGATAAACTAAACGAGTTAAAGGATTCCCATCCCAGTGTAGGCTGCACCTATGAAGGGTTTTCCTTGGCACAACCAAGCTGGTCGAGACTGCAACTCCCTACCATACTTGAACTCATATAACCAAGTGAGTAAACCTCTGGAGTGGAGACCTGGCTGTGATTCATCCAAAAAAGCAGACATGAGCTCTGAGCAGGCAACTGAGCATCTACGTTTGCTTTCTGCTTGTTTTCCACAAGCCTCTCCCCAGACAGGGCTCTGACCCAATTCCCACTGAAGTCCACAAAGGTGGACGACCGGCTTTAGGAGCTGGATGGCACCCAGCACCTGGCCAAGTGAAACGCTATCCACTGTCCCACAGCTCCAGGCCTCCTGTCCCCACAGCTCAAAGCCACCAGGACTTCTACATTGTCCCCCAGCTTAGCGGGATGACCAGCGCCAGCCCTGGCGCAAACACAGCTGCTCACATCCGATGTCACCATTCATGCAGGGTGTGATTGTCACTGTCCCCTGACACCCTGACCTCTCCCTCCCGGCCAGCCACAAGAGCATGCCGCATCTTGTGCCCACATTTTCTTTCTTAAGAAAGCCCCGAGGGGCTTCTTTGGCACGGCTCACATTGCTGGTGAACAGCTCCCTTTGGCTTCCATGTTTACATCTTTGTGGTTGTTAATTTGAGAGAAGCCTTTTATTTTAGACACACATACCACATCACCCCCCACAGGGGGGGAAAAATGTGACCTTTAAGATTGTTTATACCAACCAACAAGAAGCCCTCGCGCTGCCGGATTCCAAGAAACACGAGACCATCATGGAGCTTGGAAGAGGGAGGGGAGCACGGGCAAGGAGCGGGAGCAATCAAGGTCAGGAGTTCACAGACAGGATAAAGCAGAAGGCAAGGCGAGCAGCCGGGGTGGCAGGGCATGCCCTCTCCATTCAGAGAGGCAAGGCGAGCACCGGCAGCTCCATCGACGGATGTGCGGCAGACCAGCCTCATGGTGAGGGGAGCTGACATCCCGAGGCAACGCAAGGAACGAGCTGGTTGTGGTGGCCTTGGAGAACAAGGGTGGTCATTTCTTCCTTGCAAATCCCTCGTGGGTCTTCTCCAAGCCTTGCAGCATTTCACTAAGGACCAAGAGAGATCCAGGACAAGGAGAAATCATTACAGTCCAGTTTTGCACTCTGGTACCCGCTGTGATGAATAAAGTGGTTGGACAAGACAAGGAGGAAGATGAAAATATTTTCCCACTGTTGAACGCAAAAGTAAATAAATAAGTAAACAGACAAGCATTCAAATCCAGGAATTTCCTTTCATTGCCAGCATCAGCCTTCAAGGGAATAGCACCACAATTTTTTTCCTACCATTGTACTGAGCCAAATGAGCAAAGGTTGTGTCTTTGGGGATCCAAACTTCAGGTGTCCTAACAGGCAGAGGAAGCGCTGGCAGCTCAGGACTGGCATGAAACCCACGGGTGCCTTGTGCACAAAATGCCAGTACTGACAGCTGGGAGGACTCGCTTCAACTTCAAAGGCGGCAACACCACCATCTCAGTAGGTTCAAGACCAAGGCATTGAGGGGAGGAAGAAAAAGGGCGAAGGATCAGTAAAATCCACGGGAGGACAAATGTGGGGGGACAGACAGAGATGCTGTGATACAGCACACCATTTTTGGGCAGCCGGCCCAGTTCAAGGCAGGGGTTTTTAGGACAGAGGTATGTTTCTTCCTTTGAGTCCTCTCCCTAACCAACACATCACAGTGGATGTCAAATTCAGCCCCAAGGTAGCTGGCACGGAGTCAGGAGTTTGACAATTTCAGTCACTTTTTGTGGTCAAAGCTCTCTGTGAATGTATATATTTACAGTTATAGGACTGGGTCTTGTTCTCATTTACACTTATCTTCTCCATTAGGTTACACAATATAACCAGAGGTGGTATTTGGCCTATGCATCACTTTTTTTTATGTTGTCTGCCCAGATATATTATTTATGTCCCATTAAATACATTTTTTTGTTAAATAATAAACCTCAGAAAATATTTTTAATGAAAGACTGTATTTTTTAAACAATCGTGTCACCGCTCCTCTATTAGCACTCAAGGATTAAATAAGAGCATGAGTAGTTGTTAACTAACAATTGGTTACTGAAACACGTGGACTGAGGTTTTTGTCTTCCCATTACTGAGGCTAAAGAAATGACGCTTCTGCAACCACACTGATGTTGCCCGGCTGAGTTCTCATTTCAAGGCACATGCTGAATTTTAAACCACCACATGGATTTCTCACCCATACCTTCAGCAGCGTTGGACATGCTGTGAAGGAGAAAAGCAGATGGATGTCACAGCTGGTTGTGCAGACATCAAAAGTAGTTCTCTTTTTAAAGACAATTAGTTAGCTGTTCTTGGGGTTTGTTTTGTTTTTTTCTCTCTCTTTTATTAAGCAGTGCTACCACTCCAGTTTTTCTGCTGGGTAATGCAGGGCTTTGACAGCAACTGGGATTTGGGTGCTAGGACAATTAGCCTGTGCAAGCCCTGGACAGCTGTGCTGCTGGTGGAGTGATGATTGTAGTCACTTTCCTTGCTTGACCAAACTACCGGAAGTCTGCTTATGAATACAAGCCTGGAGTAACATTTGTAGGCTAAGGTCAGTCATGTCATCTCTGATACGTATGTCCATTCATCTGCCAACACGCTGTCTGCAATCTGAAACATGCTTCTGTTTTATTCCTACATTGTCTCATCGATGAAAGACATTTCCAGGAGAGAGAGAGCTGGCCTACAGAGCCAGCAGTTACTTGTTCTTCCCTGGGTCCTGTTTTCAATATAAGTCCTTGGTTTAGGTTATTGTTTCTCCTTTTTCCTCTTCATTCATTCTAGCATTCCATCTTGCCATGCAATTAGAGCTATTCAACTCAAAGATAAAAAGGATTCATGAAAATGCTCAAAGACCAAGCTGGGTCGCTCACTGACACAGGCTCTGTGTCCTGTTTTATGTGACTTAGGGAATAGTAGTTCCTCTGAGAAATTATTCTCCATTCAGATCCTCAGGAAATGTGTCCTGACTGGATACAAATGAGAGAAATGAAATGCAGATGATTCCTTTTTGGCTACAGCTCCAAGGGGACCCATGCAGCATGGATATCTTTGGTCAGCTACCTTCTGGTTTCTTCCAACTCAAGGGTTGTTCCTATCTGCTCACATTTGCAAGCACCACCCATGTTTCCTCTGACTACTGCACCACCAAGATGGACAGCGCAAGAAACCAGGCATCTCTGCCTCTCTGGTTTTCAAGGTCTAATTCTGTTGAAAACCTTTGAAAGTCACAGTAAGTTCCAGGAGCCAGCTCATCCTTACAAATGAAAATGCAGATTCAGCCTGCCTATGTATTGCCTAACTCCATGTACGCAGGGTTTCCCATTTGCTGGCACTCTTTGGAAGTACCAGTGCAGTAAGAAATACCAATCACAGAGATTTAGCTGGAAATCAGCAGCGATCTCATAAGCTGCCATTTCTGCTTCTTGCGATTTTGGCTTTTCTCACAGCATTGGAAAGTCAAAAGGAAACAACATAAAAGGAAAAAACACTCAAAAAACCACAGACATTAACACAGCAAAAATTGGGTTCCTCATTGTTCCCCGAGATACTAAGATATCAAACCCAAAAGCATACTCTTGCTATTTCAAGACAAACATTTAATGGAAAATTTTTACTCCATTCTATGATGCTCTTCCATCATATCACAAGACAGCATGTACCCCCATCAGAGGAAAGATTACGACGGAAAGGTCAAACACTATCTTCTCTTTCACTTGTTACCCCATCCTATTGGCCTCTCTGATTCTCTAATCCAGGTGAAACACCAGAAAAACTTCATTGCTGAATGAATCTTTTTGTTGTAAGAGCAAGGATGCCCTGTTCACACTTCCCCTCTATCAAAAAATACCAGACGATCTTAAAAAGAGGCCTCCTAAAATAAACCAATCTAAATAGAATATAAGTAAATCTTAAAAAAAAAAAAAACAACAAAAACACTCCCCTCCCCAAATCAGCATAATAATAAAACTATCCCCAAAACAGAGTCTGAATTCCCCAAAAGCGGGACCAGACAAGGGACTCCATGGACTCCAATGTGAAGTTCACCCCACTGTTGAGTTTGAAAGCATTTCACACAACATAAAGATGGATAGTAGTGTAAAACTAATGTAAAGGTAGACAGATCAGCAGTCTGGTCCATGGCCAAAATCTGGTTCCACCCCTGGAAACCCAAAACCGCAAAGGACTAAAAAATGTAATGATATATCAAAGCTACCTTATACCTCCCAAGCTCTCTAGGCCAACAATCTTTACAGCCAGTGAAAGGGCTGTAAAGCTGTACTTTCTTTGTGGCCATACTCTTAGATGTCCAGTTTAGGTGAAAGAGTTTATGATTCCCAGGCTATGATGGATATTCTAGCTGCAACCACAGCTGTAAAGACACAGTCAGGATTATTTTGAGCATCCATCACCTACCCGACTTGAGCCTTGTGTCTCATCTGTCACCTAAGTAGGGGGTGCAAATCTCATTATAACCACCAGAGTGAGTCATGTGTTACAACTTCTGTGCACGTCCATTACATTCAAGAATAACCTCCCAGCTCCTTCAGACAGAATGGCAGAGATGGATGGACATCTCTCTTTGATCTGGGGAGTTCTTCCTCTACCTCCAGTTTGTCTCCAATTGCCTCCAAGGTCATGCTGTCAGGACAGGGATGGCACCCCCCCTTGCATATGAATCTCATCTCCCCTCCTCTAAAACCACAGTCTACACATGTTTGCTGTTACTTCCAGATGTGTCCACAACTTGAAAGCAGAGATTTGAGAGGAAAAAAAAAAAACATTTAGAGCTAGTAGAGCTGAGTCCCCCTTCCCCTCCCTTTCCTTCAGCATCCGTCCAGGTTGTCTACACAGGCAACACTGAACTGTTCTAGGGGTCTCAATAATGCACTACAGAAGTGTCTGCACGTGGACGGATTAGAGAGACAACGCAACTCCTCTTCTCCCCATTATACTTAAAGCCTTAAATTCTCTCTCAGCTCACTGCTCAGAATTCACTCCTAGAGATCTTTGGCTAAAGCCCTGCTAACAGATATCTAACAAGAAACCAGTTTGGTGTCCTTCTCCATTCTGGAATGAAACGGATGCCTGCAAAACAATGGATGTGATGGCACTGACTAGGACTTGATTGCCTTGATAGATGCCGCAGCACGTACAACACTAATATATCTCAATCCTACTGCCCTCACTCATGCAACCCTGGCAAAAGGCTCTGTCCTACAGACATGTCCAGCCCTGCATCTTTCTTCAGTAGCCAGACTGGGGGTCCCTTTTGGTGGCTGGTCATGTGGATTGTGGTGGGCAGGCACACAACGTCACTTCTGTGTGCTACTGCAGGCTTTGAATTTTCCCTTGAAGAGGACAGAAGGAGGAGGGAGAAAGGAGACAGCCTGACTCACACCAACACCTGGAGCATTTGCTCCATAGCCAGAGCACCACTGACATGAGAAAGGTTCATCCCTGGTTTTAGAAGTTGTTCTCAGAGCAGCTCTCTTCCCCATCAGCTGGTGACAGCCCACCCCCTCCACGCCCTGTGCTGTGGGAAGTTAATTTAGAAGCCAGCTTTGCCATCTGTGGACTACCCCATGCTGGGAAAACCCTCAGCTGGGGAGATCTGTTGTCTTTCCAGAGCAGCGCAAAGAAATCGGAGCGTGGGAGAGAACATGGACCTAGGAATCCTTCTAAATCCTTTGCAAATTTCTCCATGCATCCCCCAAACTCCACCTCTTCCACCCGAAGTACCTAAATGTGTCCCTATAGTGATGTCTGCTGTTGACATCAGAGCAGACTCGCAGCACTCCTGCTGCTGCCCTCAGCTGAGTCATGACTCATGAACAAAGGGGATTTTGACCATTGTTATTTTATTATTTTCATTATTTCATTCATCATCTTAATTTCCCTCTCTCACTCCTGGCCAAAAGAGAAAGAAAGACATACACGCACATACACACACACAAAAGAAAAGGGGGGGGAAGAAAAGAAGGAAAAAACTGCCAAAATGGTCCACATCTGGAAACTGATTTCCCAACCCCAGAACAAAGAGCTCTGAAATTGTGGCTCCAAGTCTCCTGTTTGTGTTCTCCCATTATGTAAAAAGTCCTATAATAAAATCTAATGCAGAAGAAGCCCAAAAGTCAGCAAGAATTATTTGGAATTTATTAGTGAACGAGATCTATTCAGAAGTTCTTGTAGAACTGTACATTGGACTTACAAAGCTATTAAGCTCGAAAAAGCTGCAGGAGCATGACAGCTTTTGGTTCCAGAAAACTTCTCCCTATAGATCAGGCTTGGCTTAAATCACTTCTTTAATCCCGGCTAAACTACTGTGCCATTTCTGTTACTTTCCATGGTCAGAAATATCACTCGTACCAAAGTTTTGTGCTGTGCAGGGATGGGGAAAAATTATGGAGACAGAAAGAGAATGCTAAGGGGAGAAAAGGAAAGAAAAACAATTTTAGAAATCATCATTTTTCAGCAAGGGAAATGGGGACAAACAGTTCTCAAGAGAGTTTAGGACATCAGTCATTTTTAACAGCAGGAAGTTCCTTAGAACGGGTTAAAAATCTACTACTGACACTTTTAACAGAAAAGGATTTTGCAAGTCAACAGAAATGTTTGCATGGGGAAAAAAATTTCAAAAACATTCAGTTTTTACTTTGAAAAACTGTAACCCCATAGCATTTCAATGGAAAAAAAAATACATGCATTGTTGAGAAATGGCACAGTGCACCCCACTGGGACAGAAAGAAAAGCATTATTAGTTGAGAATTGTTGAGGAGAGGACAATTATTTGAGGGCTTCAAAAAAAGATGCTCCTCCTACCTGCTTGATCACATACAGATATGCCCAAGAGCCCTGTGTACTTCAGCTTCCATTTCCACCTTGGGTCTCCTGAATGGCAGCCCAACACACTGGCGCTACATTGAAAGCCAGGGCTCACGTACAGCATGGATTTGTCCTTTAGCTCCAAGCCAAAGTGATCTAGGAAGAGACACCACAACTGGATGCACATGAAGGAGGCCACATTGTCCAACAGGCTTCTGGTCATAAACCCTTCCCCGCTCCCGGCCCCTCTTTTTCTTTGATGTTACTTAGCTATGCTTATGTTCAGTGTTGAATCATTGGACCTAGCTTTTCATCCGGACCCTCAGGATGCAGTACAGGGATGGAAAGAGAAAGACATTACTTAATAACACTTTCCAAGTACAAGGGAGAGGAGATTCCTGGAAAATCAGGTTAAGACCGTCCAAAAAACTTCTTCGAAGAAGTGTGGCAAACTGTATATAGCAAACTATTTATGGAGGAGATGGAAGTTAGACTACCCTTGAAGGCAAGCGGCTGCTGTCCAGACAGAGGTCTTAATCATCATTCCAGTTAGTCACTGAAAACTAAACACATCATAAGTAGGTGAGGAAAAAGGGCTATTCCAAATAAATAGCCTCATTATTCTGCAGGAACTGTTCTAGCTCATACATGTTTACCTACATTCGGATTTAAAAAAAAGGCGTTGAGCCAAACCATGGATCCAGAACTTGAATTCTGAAACCAGTCTTCTTTCTCCATGAGTGGAATTGCTCAAACAAGAACAAAATTGGTCAAAACTTTTGTTTTTTTTTAATGAACGGTGGTTTTTCTTCAAAAGAAAATTAATTTATGAGCATTTTCTTCTCCCCTCCCTCAAATTTGTCTAATTTTTCAGTAAAAAACCAGAAAACAAGAAACTGTTTTTCAGCTTCGTTTTTCTTCATTCTTCCTCTGTTGCCTCCCTTTTCATGGCAAAACAAAATAAAAGCTGATGAGAAGGTGAGGGGGAAAATAAAGAATACTTAAACTAACAAAATATTTTCATTTATGTCTTTTAAAACTGGAAGTTCTCAGAGCCGTTTTCTGCTGCTTTTCTGAGATGGTTTCCAATTTTTGCCTTGCTTGCATTTTTACTGCCAAATCAGAAAACTGAACTTTTTTTTTGAGCAGTGCTCAAAAGCACTTGCAGGAAACACTATTAGGAGACAACCTGTATTGCTCCTGCCTTGCTTAACACACCCTATGAAACGTTCTTGCTATCTGCGGATATGCCCAGCTCTCAAACACAGCCCAGATGTGGTCCAGCAACTCAATTCACTGGACACCACATGCTACCGGTTTTTCCGTGAAGCATTTTAATGTTGGATCTCAGAGGAGCCATCGGTCTGTAATACACAACGCAACCTCCTGTTACCAGACCTACCTCTGTCATAGTTACCCTGCCCAGAGCAATGCAACTTTAGCAGAGCCTCAGGCCTCCACAGCCTACAGCTGCCTCCTCTCTAAAATCATAATTTCTCTCATTTATGAGCAGCAGAAACACATACTCAGCCCGCTGGTTTCCAGCCCAGAGACCCAAGTTAACCAGCTGAGGACAAGGTCTTGCGTCCCCCTGTCACTTCCCTGCCCTGTGTCCCTCCCAGGCTCCCAGCTCACCTCAGCATATGGCAGCGCTCTCAATTTTACCCCAACTGTTGCAACAGTCAATCCATTTCTCACACTCCAGGTCTTTCAGTCAGGTGAAATGTACAATATTTATTAATAAAAACATTTTCTAGCCTTCATGCTTGTGCAGGAAAACTTGGAGATGACCTCTGAACGTAGTTACAGGCTCACAAACCAGGTGGCAGCAGTAAAGAAGTAGGTACATATTTCAGCCTCGTGATTTTTCATCCAGCATCACAGTTTGTTAAGACTTGACTCATGATTTTTGAATGCTGCAGAGGCTGGCAATACTGACCGTGAACTTTGAGAGGTTTCGATGATTTACTGAAAGGGAAGTGGGGACTCAGGCTTATGACACTGATGCCTTTCAGCGCTGCAAGCAAGTTAAGTCTGTTGTGCATCTCAGCAGAGTACTGTCCCGTAGAGACAGCACACACAAGTCCCATCTCACCCACTCTTGTCCAAGCCAGCCCTCTCCCTTGAGGACACACACAGGGTAGAGCAATCCTCCACGGGTGCAAAAGCAACACCCAGTCCTGCGCCTCACAGGAATCCATGAGAATTTTTGCCTTTAGCACATTCATGGAGACAGGGTCTTGCCCAAAGCACATACCGAGGGAATGAATCTTCCAGAAATATGAATTCTCTTTGCCTCATACCAAAACATTCATAGTAAGACCAGGCAGCACTCTGCAGCAAAACATTGGCAAGAGGAAACACTAATAAAAAACTAAGACACTAAAAAACACCAAGAAAAACCTCCCAGAAGAAGCAAACATAAGAAGAATATGCTGCCCATTCAGTGAAAAAAATGCTAACAAATTAATGCTGTCTCATGATGATATTGAAATATTTACAGGAAGAGAGCAAGGAATTTTGGCTGGCAAATGTGAAAAGTATCTATCACAACGATTTTCTGTGCAGAACAAAGGGGAGAGGAAACAGAGGAGGAAAAGTGGGGGAGTGAGGGGAGGGTGACAGAAAGGGGACAGAAAAGTAGGGAGAGGAATACAGATTAAGAAACTGATGGGGGCAGGGGGGGGGAAGGGAAGCAAGGGGAAGAGTGAGAGGGGGACAGAGAGCAGAGTTCACAATAGGAAGTCGTGCTGCTCCCTATTTACCTGCCGGTAGCCAAATTCATCGGCATCTCCCTTACACGACAGAGACTCGTTCAATTCCCCCACAAAAGCAGCGGATTACTAACGGAGCCTGCCAACAGCATGCACAAAATGTTAGGCTGCCCGATGGGACAACTGGGGCCAAATGAATGGAAAGAATATGTCAGTTATTTAATTTGTTCTATATTCATGTCATTATAGATAATTATATGAGTTGGTTCCACAGCCTGAGCCTTCCTCAGCCAGTAATCCCCGTGATTCATGACCGACAGTTGCATAACGCGGCTGTCAATGACTTCATCGTGCTGCATGGAAAATGCTCTCTAGATACGTGCGTGCGCGGTGACTCACTTTGACACCTTGGGTTGACATTTGCAACCTGGGCCAAGCCTGTCAGTAAGACAAAGGCGCTTCTTGTGAGGTTTCCAAGCCGTAAGGGTAGGTATTGAACAATGGAGCACACAGGAGAAGGCAGGAAAAGGTAGCCCTCAAATATTCAGTTCATGTATGCAACAGCCAAGTGCGTTGGCACAAGAAAATACTCAAAGCAATGGCTCTTCTCCAGCAACAGCCAACGACGGTACTAAAGAGTGCAAGGCATATAGTCCATTTTGATGCCACAAGCAAGGAAAACAGAAGAAATACTCTGCACAGTGCTTCAAGACCACAAGGAGAAATATCCCAGGAAGTTCTCAAGAACCAAGACAGGCCTTTCCATTTAGAGAGAAGATGATATATCAGAATTGAGAGTCAGCAGAGACAGCAAAGTGCTGCGGAACAGCCTGAATCAGAAGAGGAAACATTACGTAAAATAGCACTCAGACGTCACTTGGGAAGAATAAACAAGATATACTGTAAATCCAGGCACACAGGATATGGGAACTTCCAACAAGGGCCAGACACCAGAGCAGCTGTCTCAAGCCATCTCCACTCTGGAGACACACTAGAAATGGGAGCTGTAAACAGAACATTAAACAGATGCTTTCTCCTCTCTGTTGGAGGAACTGGGACTGAGAAGGTGTTGATCAGTTTTCCCAACTCTTTCTGCAGTCCTTTGTTAAGTCTTTAAGAAAAATCAAAAATAAAAGGATTTTTAAATGCTAGGATTTGCTGCTGCTCTGGTTGTATCGCCACAGATGCTCTCCAGCAATGCAGGGAGGACAAGCTGATGGAGGACATGCATCTTCTAAATGAGGATATACAAGGACCCTGCTGCTCCTTCACAGGCCTGCTATTGGTAGCAGCTGGACTTGCAGTTGTCCTCGCCTCGTCATGTCATAGCTATGGGGAAATGTCTTTTTCTATCTGACTTTGAACCCTTCCAAACTGGCCTTGACCACATGGGGAGAGAAGTCACAGCTGCTGATCATGGCACCTATTTGTTCACATTTTGCCAAGCTAATGGTGAGCCAAGGGCAATATGCTGTCACTTCAAGGAGCCTTAAATGGCACTTTAAGGCTCTCACACCTTCATAAGGGCACAAGAGAAGGCATGACAGAGCCAGATCTCCCCACTGTCCCCAGGGAATACTCTACTCACCACAGCCATGCCCATTTCTTCCTGCATCCCTCTGCCCTGCTGCAATAAGTGACACCCATTCACGTGCCAGGCAAGCCATGCTGCTGCTCCCCTGATTGGAGCTACTTGTTACCTTAGATCAATACCAAAAAAAAAAAAGCTCTCTCTTGGGTATCATGCAGTGCATTCCAGTTCCTTCCCAGTCAGTGTTTGTGCAGTGTTTTAAATACGTGAAGCATTATATAAATGCTAACTATTATTATAATGTTCCCCTCCTTCCAGTCAACTCCCCCCACAGACCCACAGACACATTCCCCACCTCCCGTTTTAGCACGTTCACGGCATCAGAAATTACCCTGTTTTCATTTACCCTGCCCTTTGCCATATGATCCCGGCCCTCAGAAGCTTTAAATAGTCTGCATTATTATGAAGGCTTGTTAGAACTTGTCCCTAATCACTCCAGGAATAATCCTTGATGGCTTGTTTCAAGACTGTGTGTGTGAATGTCTGTGCAACAACAGGGCTCTGGCTTGCTTAGGTCCCTCCTGGAAGGGGAGTTAAAGCTTTGTGCCCAATACAGGATGAATGGCATATTGTGGGGCCCATGCGCGGCACTGAACCCGTTGCTGTGTCTGCGTATGCTAAAGCTCTTTTCAGTGAAGACCTGAAATGAAAACCTACATTTCAGAAAAGAACAGGCTGACCAAATTATGTGTTGATAGATGCCAAGCAGCAGCAATGAACCTGCCCTTTAAATGCAGGGACACTAAAAATGGTGCAGTCAATGCTTCCCAGAACTGTGCTCGTTACAGCTGGTCTCAGGGCTCGCAGTTTGTCTGCTACGCAAGAATTCCAGTGTTAGATACTGAAATATAAGCTCTCTCTCTGCCAGGGTTACAAACCCTGTTGTCTACCTTAAGATGGTGATACAGGTTAAGAAAAGAAAGAGAGAAATCTGGTGCTTAATAAATCTGTTTCTCAAATGCTGGCAATTGTGATTTCAATGCCATCCACAGGAGAAAATCCAAGGCAGAGATAAATCTGCTTTTCTGGTTTGGGTTCCAGCTGCAAACTTCGAGCAAAACAAATCACACAGTAGCATGACAACACTGAGACTCATGCCATGTAGGCTGCAACAGTCTCTACCTTGAAGACAGAGTATTGGGCAGGGCAAACAGATTACCAGACCTTTGTTTACCTGGGGTCACATTAGCCCACTGAAATAAAGCTTCTGGTGTTTGGAGATTTTGTATTCATACTATGCATTGACAATATTATCGCACCCATTACGTTCTCATGACACCATACGTACCAAAATGATAAGTAAGAAGCAGCTGAGAAACACCTGCTAAAATAATATCATGACAAAATGCTGAGCACTGTAGCTCAGCATCCAGTCTGCCCAACCATGTGGCCATCATGTTTTTGGATGATCTTGAAACATTTTGCTGGGCATCTCACCATCTCTAGGCACTAGAAGAGGTACCTGAAGGAACTAAGGACAAGAGGGGAGGTTTTGGTGCTTGTCTTTCATGTCCCAAACTCTTCACGGGTATCAAAGAAGAGAAAGACTATACAGAGTCTTTTGGAATCAGGAGATGCTGACCATCACATCAGCGGGATGGTTTAGGGGATTTTAGCTGAGATTAATATCCTGTAGCTTAGTACTTGGTAAAAAAAAAAAACAAAGGCAAGTCATTTGCAGAACTTCTATTTATTATGTGGGCTACCAAGATTAAATCAGTCCTTGACAAAAAGGGAGCAAGGGAAGCTGCCTCAATGCCTGGGTGGAAAAAGGGCAGCAAATGGAAGGACGTGCTATGTGAAGCCGTATGGACTGGAACTGAGATAGGTGTTAAGCCCCTGAGGCAGCAGGGGCACCCGTGCAGTGGGACTATTGAGGGGATCACAAGCTGCTAAACAAAGACATTTGGAAAAGCTTCCAGCCATGCTAGAGAAGATCCATTTTCTTGATGTGGAATTAGCTCACTCACAGGAGTGCTCACCTTCTAACACGGACACAGTAGGCAAAACTATGAAATAATATTAAGAAAACTCTTTAAAGGGAAAATCCTTACATTGCTGTAGTCCATAGAGGATTTTGCAAAGGAAGTGTCATCATTCTGCACTGCAGACATGGCTGTTCAAGTAAACATGCAGGGGGGTCCTCGCACTATTTCACCATGTGGACTTCACTGAGATGTCCAAATTAGAAACTGAGACTCCCTGCAAACTCCACAGAGAGAGGCATATGTTTTTTGAACATGATTCAGAGCCCAGAGGGTAGGAACCTAGCTCCTGTTCTACTTATGTGGTCCAAACCACCCCAGAGGTGCCTTCCCCTCTTCTTAGCCCACAGTCACAGTGTAGGCAGCCTGACTTAGGCTCCTATGCTAAATGGCGAGCATTACACAATGACAGTGAACCCCTGAAATCTCCTCTATGTGGCAAGCATGGTACAAGCCCAGAGGGAAATGACGGACAATCTGAGATTGGGAACCTGATGCTGCCTTGTAGGCTGGAATGGTAGAGCTGGAATGGCAAATGCTACTTTTCTTTATTATTTTTATTTATTTTAGGACTTTGATGACGTCTGGCACATGCTAAAGATGGAAGAAGAAGAATCAACTTCATCCATCACTAGACATGCATATAAAACTGAGTCCTGTTCTCAATGGGAGAGAGAGTAAAAGCTCAGCTAGACCAAATTATTAAAATGGATCTTCTATAGAGGTACTACAGAGAGAACGTACAATAACTGGAAACAAGAAACAGAAGATTCTACTGAGCTCAAAGACTAAAAGGTGTTGACTAAATCCATGCAAACAGTTGTGGTGGTCATGGCTGAATTTGAATTTAAAAAAAGAGCAGTTTCACCTCTAGATGCATTGAGCATCAGTTGCCACTGCCACACAGCACATTAATTATTTAGTCGTAGTTAACTATTGTGCTCTTGACAGGAAAGCCACATTCTTTTCAAGCATAAAAAGAAAAAAATACAGGAACAGCAGAGGTAACACTGCCGAACAGGGTTTTGTACATTGGACATTGTAACACCTTATCAGGCCCCACATGCATGACATCAGAAATGCCAGCTGAACCCACAGGGCTTATCTGGGCACTCAGAAGCGTAGGAAGAACAAGAGCCAGAGGAGTTTTATTCTATATGAATCCCTGAATGCTGCCGCTGTAGATAAGGAGCGAAGTCCCAGGTCCCACTAAATCAATGACAAATCTCAGTTTGACTTCATTTGGGTTGGGATTTCCTGCCCAGCATCCAAGGGTAAAAACCACACTAAGCACAGGAAAAAGGCAGCAGAAACTACTGAAGCTGTGCACGGCTCCTCGCTGCACTTGTTTTGAGGCCAGCATGAACGTACCTGCATTAGATGGGAAAGGTGGCTGGGTTTTTATTTTTTGGCTCAGCCAGTACACGGCCTGGTTTGCTGAGGTTTAGGATCGTGCTTTTTGGGGGATTAGGGTTCAGTTTCGGTATATGAGGATGTTTCTCTACACACAAAGTGACAAAGTTTAACAGCTCGCCTGCTGTCGGAGGACGCTCTCGGCTCCCGGGGCAGGCACCCCACGTGATGTGAATTGGGGAAGCATCAAATCCCAGTGATATGCCAAGAAGAAAGAGCCGTTGGACCATGAACAAGTAAGAAAATAAAAAAGCAAGCAGCAATCTGCAAAAGCAATAGCCTGCCATCTTTCACAAGACACCGGTTTGCTGGAAGGAAGACCGGTGCTCGCGGCAAACTGTGCCAGACTCGGTCTCCTGCAGGTGGAGGCTCACGTCACCACCCACAGGCTGGGGCTTGGCCACCCTGCTCTTGGCCAGGGACAACCCTCTGTCCAGCGGGAAACAGAGGAGGCGTTCCCACAGAAATGAGGAGAACAACCTCCCTGTCCTTTGAGGGCATCCAGAAAGCTGCAGGCTACACTTGCCAGTGGTAAGACATAGACCTCAAAGACAACAGGAGAAATAAAATAGGTACCACACTCTAAGTGTTAGAGTAAAAAAACCCACCTCTCATTCAATGCTAATATACTATCTGCCTGGGGGGCCTTACCTACTGCCACATGAGAAAACATATAATAAACTTCAACCTGCTGTTGGCTTTGGAGCTGCTTTTGAAAATAGTCCAAATTTCAAGAGAAGGAGAGGCAAGCACTTTTCCAGTTTCTTCTGCTTGTTTCTCATGGAGTAGCAGACCTTGACTCTCCAGGTGTGGCTGTAACAGCAGAAGGAGCAGAGAAAGGAGGGACCCCGCAAGGGTACTGCCTGCATTGCCCATAAGCTGTGCCAGCAGAAGCCACACCGGGGCCAACAGGGATCTGGGAAACCTCTCTCACCTCTTCCCGGCCACCACAGTGACCTTCCGGCCTGCTCCAGCCACCTCAACCCAACAACTCCCAGGAAGAGGGTCTCCCCCAGCCACATCGCAGCTGCCCAGAGGGATGCAGGGCACCCCGGTACCACCGGGAGAGACAGGCAAGAGCTTATTTTTGCCCTTCATCCATGCCCCTTCTCCCTCACGCCGGGTGTGTGGGCTTTTTATGGTGCCAATTAAGTGCACGCTGAGGCCAGGGTGGAGGCGCAGCGCACCGAGCCCCCGTCTTGCTGCCTCCGTACTGTCACCTTCCATTAAGCAGCTGGCGGCCAGGAGAAGGGGAGGGAAAAGCCAGCAGCGTGTTTGGTTTGCTGGTTTTGTGGGCACTTTACAACTTCAAAGGCTTCCCTCTGGTTCACAGGGGGCAAGGGGCAGAGGTCAGTAGGCACAGTTTGACCTCCCTTTCACCTCCTCCCCGAAAGGGAGAGACGCACACACAAACACCCACAGAGGAAGAAAAGGAAGACAAGATCCTGGCAAACACTTTTATCCTCTAATCTTTCTTCACCTTAGTGCTGCAGAAGCTTTGTCCAGCAGACAATGTGCCCTTCAGAGTCTGACACTTCCATGCTGGATTCTTCCTCCTCTATCTCCTCTCCGAGGAGGAAATAAAGCAAAGCAGCAGCACTACAAAATGGGGGGGGGGGGGGGGGGGAGAAAAAAAAAAAGAAGAAAAAAAAGAAATGCTGCTCTTGGGGGCTGGGTTTTCTCATTTTTTATTTTGCGTTGGGTTTTTTGATTGGGTGTTTTTTTCCCAGCTAGATATCTATCCATCTATATATAAACCCCACGATTGCTCATGAGGGAGGGAGAAAACACGAATGATTGTTCAAGATCCAGCCCGGGATGTGAAAAAATGCATTTTCTTGTTTTTAAAGACAGCATTGTTGTATTTATTTATTTATTTGTAATGGCGAGGTTGCTAGCCCTGGGGCACTGAGGAATAAGTTCGAGTTTCAGAAAGCTCTCCACAGCTGGTGATTATATCCCTTGCAGTGCGTACAAAGACATTGAGAAAGCAGCAGAGAAAGTAAACAGTATCACTTCTGGGGATGGAGGGGGAAAGGAGGAGGGGGACAGAGGAGGAGGAGGAGGAGGAGGAGGAGAAGAAGAGAGGCAGATGAAATTTAAACTGGCGACCAGCCCAGCCACCAACTTAAAACAATACAGCAAGCGGAAGCCAAAAAGGAAAGAAAAACAGAGAGGGGTGTGTGTGGAGACACACTCTGTGTGTGTGCGTGCGTGCGTGTGTGTGAGAGAGAGAGAGAGAGAGAGAGACGGAGAGCGTGCGAAGCAAAGCAAGAGCAAAGAAAGGGAGGGATGAGGTTGCAAGCTGAGGTTTCAGTAGCTATCTCTGGGGGTCCATCACGGAGCAGAACAGCTTGCAGGGGGAGGTTTTGGGGGCACAGTCATCATCCCCAGTGTAAATACATCTACAAGCATTTCTAATCAAGCTGGCAAAGAATAGCTGTTCACCTCCTCTCAAGAGGAGGAAAACCATGGAGTCTAGAAACAACAGTCCCAGCCTTGTCACCTCCTGGCATCCTCAAAACCAAAAGGGACAAGAAAGTGGCAGGCAGGTCCAGACTGATATCTAGTGACAGATGTTCTCTGGTTTGGCCCAACACAGACTCGGGCTATGCTTGTCTTTCAGCTGGCTCTGGGAATCACACTCAGCTCAAGGCAGTTTCATGTTAACCTAGTCACTTTCTCAAGCATTTTGGTTTGACAGTATGGGAGAGAAAACAGAGTCCAGGTGCTCTGGAGCTCCAAATGTTTTGTGTGTGTTTACAGCACAAGGCACAAACTAGATGCAGTTTGGTCCAAGCTTGTACAAGCCCTCCTCACACAGACTGGTCCTGGATGCTGGCTCAGTCCTCACCTTCCAGAATAGGTCTGGCTGTGTTAGATCTTCTCTGGTCACGTTGACCGCGATCTCACTGGAATGAGGTTAGTCATCTTAGCATGGGGGAAGGGAGATGCAAGCTTTTTTGGAACATCCATCCGCCTGGGAAAGGCTAACAAGCCCTCCTTTATAGATGTCTATATGTGGACCTCGGCAGAAACACAGTTGGAAAGCCTGTGGAGGGACAGCGTACCTTAAAAGGACCAGGCCAGCCTGTTCTTCAGGCTGCCCATCCAGCTTTCTGCTACCTTTCACACCAGGACGAGTCAGGCATCCTGCAAGTTGATGTGTCCTCTAAAACGCTGCAGCAATCACCCTCTCCTCCAAGAAACAACACAAATCTTAAAGCCACAGCTGCAAGCCTCAGCGAACCATGGCTCTCGCCTGATGTGGGAGAGCAGCAATGCAGCTACACTGCCGGCTGAGCTTCAGCACCCTTGGTGGTACTTGATAGGACAGGTCGGTCAAGTATCATGAACTCAGAGTGCTTACTACTTAGTGTATTGCTCCTTTGAATTAAAGGCCTCCCCAGACAAGCTCTTCTGCTAACCTCACTGGCTTCCTGTGCATCAAGACTAGCTGGCACAGCCCTTCTCTGACTGGCACTTAACCCTTCACTGTCTGGCACCAGTTTGGGGAGAGAAGATGCATCCTAACGGGGGCCCATTTGTGCTATACTTTGCAATTTCTACATATGGCCTAGACCAGAACCAGACAAAGCAGACATCACTGATAAATACAGCAAACAGCACTGCACTCTACAAAGGATTCCTCAATTCCCCCCACCCCAAGTCTTCATGAAGATTTGGTATGGATTCAACTGATCTGGCAGCTTCTCCAAGGGTTTCTTGCCCGCTGCCTCCTTGACACAAAGTGCATTTAAAATCTGCTACCAGGAAAAGTTTCAACTGCTACAAATGACGCTTCAAGGTACAGGTTGATGATAAATTAGATCCTTAGCACCCCATTGAGAATGGCCAATAGTTTAACATTTCTTATAGACCTAAGCGACTGATGGTACTGAAATGAGATATCATTTTGTTTCCACCACAGACACTGTAAGTTATGCACTGGTTATTCACAGGTAGCTTTGTGCTTGAATGATGCAAATTGCAACAGGAGAAAATCTAGTTAGATATTAGGAAAAAAGATTAATATTTAAGGTTAGTCAAGCACTGGAAGAGGTTGTTCAGAGAGGTTGTGGGATCTCCATCCTTAGAGAGGCTCAAAATTGGACTGGGCAAAGCCCTGAGCAACCTGAACTCATTTGGCCCTGCTCTGAAAGGGCTTGAACCAGATGACCTCCAGAGGTCCTTTCCAACCTATATTAGTCTGTGATCATGAAGGCCACATCAGAACCTGCCCAAGATACATACAGTACCTCACATCCAAGTACAAACATCAGCATGGAGGCACCCCTGTTGTGGGGTTTCCAATACAAATATTGCCATGGTTACCTTTTGATTAAATCAAACTCAGTGCCACTTGTCTGCTTCCCAAGGGTAACTATGCAGTTGAGCTGAAATAAGAGATCTGAGTACATTAAACCTGCAGGTGTTGAGTCTGCGAGCCCACAACCACTGTATTCATCACCACCGGCATCCAGACTCTACAGAGGGGGAGTCCACATGGCTGAACCCAGCAGACCAGCACTAGCACACTTCAAGTGACCCTGCCACCCCAAAATGGGCAGAACCTGGTGTACAGATGAAGGACGGAAGCAGATCACCAGCTTCCTCTCCATTCAAACCTTGACCAAAGGCAATCTCACTGTCTAAATGACCACTCCATTCCTATAGTAAGAGCAAATTGTTTTGGTTTCAACCAAGTGGACCCATGTTCACTTTTCTTTCTGGAAGTGCACTGAGGTCTCTTTGTGGAGAAAAAAAAAAAGGTTTTATAGAAAAAGTAGTGTCTTCACCTACCTGAGCACATGGCTAACATATATAAAGATCACCATCTAGTGGCTTACAGGGAAGATACCATCTGTCGTATGTCTGCAAGTTTGATGACCAATAAAGTTGTTGTTACAACATATTACAAATGATTCTTGCATTCAGCTCTTAAGCAAGCTAGGCACCTATGCAACCACAGACAGACAAGTTTGACCCACAGAAAACTGATGTTCATCCCTTCCCCCAGTCAAACATTGACCCCTTCCCCATCACCCTTTTCTCCATCTCCCCTGCATAGGATTTGGACACATGGTAAGGGATTTGCAACTTACTTTAAGGCCCAGAAGTTACGTGTCTAGTGTAAACTAGGCAAACTCCTGTGGCAGTTAATACCAGGAGTCAGATACAACCAGAGGTTGATGCATCCCATCCTTTTGTACAGGGGAGAAGGCAGATAGGATGAATCCTATTTATGAGATCCCACAGCCTGGAAAACCAATTACCCAGCAAACATGAAAGCCTCCGGAAAGCTTGGCCTGTGAGCAGCCCATGGGATAGTGTATGCCAACCCTTTTCCACTTGCCTCACTGGAAATTATTCAGGTTGAAATATTCCTGAAATACTCACCGATAGAAAGACAGATCTGCAATTTCTGACAAAACCTTTGTTTCACTGAAATAGTCTTGATGAGCTCTACTCCTTGTTCTTTGAGAAAAGATGGGGAGAGTCATCATTATAGGTACCTCTCTAAAGCCCTATTCAGCCCAGGGAGTGTATTACACTAACATGACTGTGATGCTCCTAGTACAGGAGCTAGCCCAAGCGTTTCTTCATGTCTTTGTGCTGGGCCACATAGACCATCCCTAAAATATAACGTGTGACCACTTACTTCAGAGACAGGTAAAGAGATGAAGTACTACCAGTGCATGGGTCAAACGTTTTAGTGGCACTGAATGACACCAGGCAAGGCCAGATTTGATGCTAACAGAGGACATAGTTTAGTTCTAGACTGCATCCTCCAGGTACTCCACAGAAGCAGCCCACCACATTTTTACCAAGCCAATACAGTGTCTTAGTACTAGCACCAAATTATATATCTGAAGTGCCATTTTGGTACACCTTCATGTCATGTTCCCAATTTTCCAGGCTGTCAAAACACACACTGCTTTGCTCTGGGGAGAAGAGACATTCTCTACACAATCTCAAGCACAAACTACAGACTTGTACACACTTCTGTACACAAACTCAGTTATACTTCACATTTCTAATAGCCTCCTTTAAAGCTTTAAGCATACTGGAAGCCTTAATGCAAGTAGCTGGCATCAGTCCGCTGACAACTTTGCATCACCCAAGATGAAAATCCAGCCACCCATTATACAAATATGTGGTTAGTTGGAGATAAAAGAAACCAGCTTTAAAAATCCATGTTCCTCTGTGAACATACAAGATAAGGAGTCCTGTGATCACTAAGACACAAGAGAAACCACTTACAGAAGCCACCAAATTTGTACAGCATTCTTCATATCTATCTCTAGCTGACAAAAATATATATCTATGCTAGTCAGCTAGTCTCCTGTTATAAGCTCTGGAGAAATGAAGTCCTACAGAAGGAAGTTATCTTGGACATTTCAGGTAAGTTGGGACAAACTAACCTCTGGGGGTGCTCATCCCCTTCTCCTTAGAGGGTAGAGAGCCTAGATAAGCAACTTCAAAGGTTGAGGTTAGAGAGGAACTCCATGCTTTGAGCTTTGAAAGGGATATGGTATCTCTTTGTGGTCTTGGGTTCTGAACAGCAATCAGTATGAACAAGAAGGCTATGCCACAGCTGATCAGCACTTCCAGTGGCTACAGTGACCTCCAGGGGGCTTTGCATCTGGCCCAAGCGGTGGACAATTTTCCATAGTCTCAGCAATAGCTTTTGTGGGGCTTAAAGGCAGGTCCCCTGCAGACCAGAAGTAAGACTCAACTCAGTAGGCCAAGAAACCACTGCATGCCTTTAGCTAAATTTGGCTGCTGAAGGGCAGCTCTACTGGAGTGAGGCAAAGAAGTGCTATTTTCCCTCAGGAAAGTTAGCTTTATTTTCTAAAGGTTAATGAGAAATAGAAGAAAATTAGGCTAGCCAAAAGAATGAAAATAAATGTTTTTTTTTCTTCTTCTTTCCCCCTCGTTTTTCAGAAAAATGCATGGCTTTGGTTTTTCTGCAGGCAGTTGCTTCATATCAGTGTACCATGTGGTGACTCAGACATTTTGTTATTATAATCCAAGCCAAAGGGGAGATATATTTTATGAGATCCATGTCTCCCCTTTGTCTCTCTATACTGTATGTTTTCCTGAGTGAGGAGAAACACAGTCAAAACTTTGAAGACGGTTCATAGTGTCTCTTGGCAGGTTGTAGGCTGCCTTTGCTTTCAGCTAGCAAAGCTAAGAGAAACTCAGGTTTGCAGTGAGCTCACATGCAGCATCAAGGGCAGAATTTGTTTCTAAGTCCCATAAAGCAAGGGCAGTAGATATACCAGTAAGGATTTAGAGCTCTTAACACAAACCCGAAGAGGACTATGAGGAAAGGGGCTTTGGTGAGAGCTGAGCTAATGCATATAGCCTCACAACTGGGGTTCAGTTACATTTGCTCAGCTAACAAGCAATAAAGCATTCAGATGCAGTAACTCCAATGCACTCAAAATGCATGTCCAGAAGAGCCAAGACCACCTGTAAATCAGATTGCCTCTCCTATATTTCCCCCTCCTAGGAAAACCTTAACTGTGTCTCAGTTGCACACCCAGATAAGAACACCAAAAGCTGGTTATATATCCTGAAAACACTCCATGAAGAGCTACAAAAACTCTCAGTGATTTGAGTGCAGTGGCCAAGAGTTTGCCCCAGATCTAACCCTCCAGCGTAAATCCACAGTGAGTGACTACTGTGCAAAACTGGCCCAAGGCAGGGGGAAAATCTGGCCTCCAGCTGACAAGTTTGTTTCCTAGACACAGGTCTGCCTTTTGAACTCCAAAACCTTTGACCATTGTGAAGCCACCAGGCCCCAGGAGCACATGGAATAAAAATAAATAGAAGGCTTGAGGTACATCTGGTGGAGCCAGTGGTTTCAGAAAGAGGTTACAGAGGAAATGTTTTGACTGTGCTTAAGTGCTACACAAACCAAAAAGGGTTAACAAACACCTATCTCTCACATGCAGGTGGAATACGAGAGTTTTTAAAGTTTAAAACAATCATCAGATCAGACGAGATATCAGATGGCTCCAAGTAACAAAGACATATTCCTTTGAGTCAAGTTATGAGAAGTATTTCCTAAGGGAATGCTATACGAACCATCTGATCTACTAGATGTTTGTGGCACTCGCCACATGCTTTATGTTCCTTCCCAGAGATGATGTTTCTCTGGCACTAAGAACATCATCATTCTCTGCTGCTCAGCCTATTCTGACAGCCCAGATGTATGCAAATAAAAAGAAAGTTAAAAAAAAAAAAAAATCTAATTCCCAGACTTAGATGCCCAAGTTCTTTGGAGGGAAGAGACAAGAATGAATTCCCATTGCATTTCAGGAGGGCTGGGCATCCCAGCACATATCCGCACAGGCCAAAGATTTCGGATAAAGAGCAAAGGAAAAGTTTTGAATTATTCCAGAACTCCTTCCACTACCTCACTTCCAGACAGATATGAAGTGACAACACCCTGAAACAAAGCAACGCAACCAAGGAGAATATTATCAGATTATTTAGAACAATTCCCATTGTTAGTGACCCAGAATTCCTGACTTAGAACAACCTAGAATGGGATCTCGGCAAGTGCTCAAAGCCACTTAACTCTTTCAGTGGTGTCCCCTGCACCACCGCAACAGAAGGGCTTTATTAAGCAGGAAAGTAAAAGGAAAGCATCTCTTATCGCCACTGGAGACAGACTGAAAGGTGGGAGTAGATGACTTTTACTAGACGTAGCACATTCTTCAAGCAACATCACTACAACCTCAGAGTGAGGAAAAGCCAGTGATTCCGGGCCTGCCAAATTATTTGGGATTGAATAGGATCCCATATCATGACAAGGAGTGATAGTATAGAGCTCAAAGACACAGAAAGAAATACTGTGTGTTTTAAGTAACTGGCAGGAGCAGATTCCACATTTCAGTGTTTTGGCAGGAGAATACAGGCTTGTTCTGGGACTACATATTCAAATCCCTCATTGGTTTAAAGATACAAAGTATTGCTAATGCAATCTCAACATGAGGAGGACGGTTAGCAAACCTATCAATAATGCTACTTTTTTTGCTGTCTTTTGCATAAGCACACATACCCACATTTTTTTCAGCTGCTAACTTTCAGTTAAAACTCAATTAATGGGAAAAAGAAACACTAAGTGACTTTATTTTTTATTTTAAAAGGTCTAAGCATTAACATGACATCCTGTGAAGCACTAAGGTGAAGGCTGGCAAAATTGCAAACTTGATGGTATTTAAAGCCAAAGGTGAAGTGCAAGGAAGAGAGCTGCAGCAAAAGCAGCCTGTAGCAACCCAGAAGGAGAATGCCTGGAATAACCTAGTTTTGGCAACACCCTTCTCTGTGCACAAGAGGGGGATCAGAAGCATGCTTCTGTGACTTGCGTGCTACTGACCTGTTGAGCAGCAACAGGTTTTGAATTCCAGCCAGGACACCTGGACTTCAGCACTGATACACATTACAAATGAGCACTGACTGACGCAAATAGGGTACATTACCTCACCGCTTTGAAGACTAGTGGCATAAAAATCTAAGTTCCCCAGAAACTTCAAGTCAGTGAATGTACTCATGACCTACTTGTAGGTAACACAACAGTCAGTCACCGCTGTTAGCTGAACAAGCTTGTACAGTGGCATGTTTTCTGTTGCATCTATTCAGTTCTTTGCTACAGGGGAACTTGGCATGTATTTAAAGCCAATAGGTCCTACCCATTTTGGTGCTCAATGCACATGCTTGAACACCCTCCTCACTCGAAGCTAAACCTGAAATCTACAAGAGCTTTAGGTACAGTAGGAAAGTTTCACACCAGCCTTTCTCAACTCATCAGTGATTGACTCAGATACAGTTGGGTACTTGGCGCACGCTCCCTGTTCACCTTCAAAATGGTGTCCAGCAGAAGAGATGATGGGCTGTGAAACACCAAGCACTCACACCAAGATCTATCCTGATGAATCAATGTAGCTGTGTAATAATGCTACAAGACAATCACAAGAGACGCAATACTATGAGCTGATCTCAGGAAAATCCCCAAAAGATGGATTCTCCCAAGAAATGCCTCCCCCTTCCCATAATTCTTTACACCATGTTAATGAGTGGGTTGACTATTACTCAAGTACGCAGAAGACATGTACACAATAGACATGGATGCACAAGACAGAGGAACAAGTACTTGAGCCAAGCCATGGCAGCCACCAGCAACAGCTGCCAAAAGCAGACCAGTCCACTGTGACACATGTCTTTGTCACACTCCCCTGCTAACAGTTCATGAGAAATGAAGATCTTAATGGAGAGCAGCCAGAGTCACTCCATCTAGTGTGTGACTCCGGGTCATGTATTTTATTAAAGCAGTTCCTCGAGGAACCAGAAAATGGAGCAGAAAAGAATAGAAACCTCTTAAGAAAGATTAGTGCAAGAAGTTAAAATGCAAACACAGCACAAATGCATAGCAGACTTCTGCTCCTCCATTGGCGCATGCTGAACTCACATGAGTTAGATCTTTCTTCACCCAAAATGAGTAGATATGTGAATAAACAATGACAACAACAGGGACCACAAGACCAAACAGTGACTGGCTAATGGCTCCCTCTAGTATTCTGCCTCCTCACATTATGCATCATGTTGCAGTAAAGACCTTACTCAATAAAATCCAGAAGATGCCACAACTGCCATTTTGCAGTGATACATGGGAGACACCTCATCACCCGTTCCTCACAGAAGGCCAGTGTGGACTACTATCCTGGACCCCGTCCCAGAGGGAAAGTCACATTGCGGTGGGCGGAGTGGGAACAAACTCCTCTCTGTAAGAAGTGCCTTCATCTTCGTACAACCTTATGAGAGACTGTCTGACTTCAAACAGCCGCAATGTGTCTGGGGCACTTACAGCCATTTCAGATGTGGGGTACTGAGTCACACAGCAAACACATACAAACAGGGGACTGAGAACAACTTTTCTGTGCAGCTACAGTAGAGCTGAGGGCCCCACATATTAATAAAATGACTGCTAGCCAGAGAGACTTCTGAGCCTGCCTTGCTGCCCGAGGCTAGGGAATGATTGCAGCATGCAATGTTCAGCCAGTCGCCCCAATAGATTTTATTTGTGCATCTCTGCTTTCATCTCCCACCTCATACACAGTAGCTTGAACATTGTCTCCATCCTTAACCATACAACTTGCATATTTGCAAACATCTCTTCATCTTAAGACTACAGACAGGCAGATTGCTCTTGGGTCATTAAATTCAGTCTTATTGTATGAACCAACTACAATATAATCCTCCCCTTATTTTTTTTTTTAAGGAACAAACAAAAAACTGAGTTTTGGTGTCAACAAACAGTCCCAGAACCTGATTTTTTGACTGTTTAGGAAACCCATGCATATCCTTTTGTCTTGGGCAAGTGTTCTTCACAGCTAACCAGCACATGCTTTTTCCTCGTGTGTTAATTTAAGCCCGAAAACCCTTCCCCAGCCCTCTCCCCTCACCTGAGGCACAGATTCCCAATAGATATAGTGCTCTGTACTTGGAGAACTCCTCCACATCCAAGTGGCTGAGCTCCTTAATCCAACTGAGCATGCTAACCTCTCTGAGAAGTTCATCCTTTTGAAATCAATAATCTGAGCTGCAAGGGTAGCTTTATTTAGTCTTCCATTTTGTTTAAAAATTAATCATCTCATGGTCACTAGCCCTTCTATAACTTTCTAATTTCTGTACCAAAAAGAAGCAGTACCAAAACTGACTGAAGGAGGAAGAACTATCTGAAAAAATAATTCATCATCCATTATCGTTAAGAATTTCTTGAGGCTTTTCAATCTATACCTGAGAAATCAAAGCCACCACAACACATCAAATGAGTCTGGGGCCTATGGAAGAGTCTCAGCACTAGAAACTCATAGCCAAAATTATCTTGACGAACACACATCCAGTTTTCATCCATGTTACCCTTACCAGTTTCTTCACAGAAATATAGCAATATTTCTACATCAATGGACAAGGTTGCATTCCATCTCTGCCTTTCCTGAGCAACCGATCACATTCAACAATATTTATGTTTCACTGTCCTTTTGTTTACCCCAAGATGCTCACTTTCACACCTAGTATGATTAATTCAAGTTCCTACACTTTGTTACCCAGACTCACAACATTTTACGTAGATATATTTCAACTGTCTCTTATTTATCTAACTCCATACCCCTGTCTCTTATTGATCTAACTCCTAATCCTAACAGATTAGGCACTATCTTACCACTAATATATCACCCACTCAAACAAGCATCAGTGCTTTCTTTCTCCCATCTACCCACTGATATTTATCCATTACCACATGCTTGTTTACCTGATTTTCTTTCCTGAAGCTGTAGATATTCTCCTCTGTCTTCAACATCCTCATTTCTCTGTGTCTTTCTTCCTTTTAAGCTCCATTCCTCAGCTACCACTGTGGGCTACACCTCTCCTCTTGTGGGGTTTAGTTGCTCTTCTCCTTTTCTTTACCGACATCTCTTTTGTTTCTGTTTCTTTCACCTCTTCAGCAAAATCAACCTTTATTTTTAGGTCTCATCCACTAGTAATCCCCTTCCTCCATTCTGCCCTCATAGTCACACAAGCACAGGTCCTTCACCCTAGGTGGACACCTGCCCTTTGTAGTCTCCTACTTGTTAGGAGAAGTCCATCATACCTGCAGCCTCCTCACCTCTCTAGCACATCAGCTGAAGACAAGTGGTCTCAGCTGCAGCTCCAGCCTTCAAATCTTATCTCACATGCTCTCCAGCAGTTCCAGGCCTACATGGCCTCTGCCAGAAACCCTCAGTAGGATAATATCCATCACAGCACATTCCTCCAGTCACAATCCTATGCTCCACCAGCCTTTGAACCTTCCCAATAACTGTGACTATAACCATTGTCTTCCTCTTTTGAAAAGAAAGGTACAGCCACACCATCCTCTTCCCTACCTACTCCCTTAGCCACAAGCCCTCGATGAGCCCTAGCTAGCTGGTGGTAAAAGACTTTTGCCTGGGTCAGCTCTACCCCTTAATTAAGCTCATCTAGGAGCAGAGGTAGTCCCTCAGCAGTAAGGCTGCTGTCACTCTCCAAAGACCCAGCAGACAGACCTGCAACAGCCTGTGTATCCCCCCAAACTAGGATTGTCTCCTCACTCCCAAGAGCAAGTCCCACACAGCCCCCTTCCCAAACATTACCCCTCTCACTAACCTGTTTGTTGGCTCTCATGGGTTGGAGCTTTTTCCACCTCTTAGCGCCACAGAAGGGACAAGTAAAGCTGAGGTTTGCTGGAAAGATATATGGGAATTTTCAGTCCTTTCTCACAAGGAAATATGTTTCATGAGGCAGTCCACAGGCCCTTCTGATTGGGGGAACCAGAGAGGTGGCAGTACTCTCTGTGATAGAGACACCTCCTCTCTGAGCAAACAGGCATAAGTCTGGTGCACACCATGTCTACATGGGCTTCAGAGCTGACCCTGTGAATGAATGAGGACAAGTGACACCAGCTCTACCTCCACTAACAGCTGCTGTGTGTGGACCAGAGAATACAGGACCATCATCCAGCACAGTCACCAGCTCAGACCCCATCCATCATCCAGCAGTTCAGAGTTAGATGGATGCTCTTGTTTACAGGGATGAAGGGAAATGACTGCTTCCAGCTCCATGGTCTTCTTGACTCATATTCATAATTCAATACTATCATCACAGTCAGTACTTCTTCCTAGTATCTCCAGCTGGAAAAGGAGAAAGCAGATACCCTGGCTCCACATTCCTGGCATGGCCCCCACTGTCAGCAGGCCCCTTCCAAGCAGAGACTTGATTGAGAGTGGACAGGAGCTTAGACAGCCCTTGTGAAGAGGTAACCACCATGTCCATTGCTGCATGAAGACCCAGGAAGGAATCAGAGGGGAAGGATGGTGATGAAGAGAAGCTCCACAGTACAAAGGTACATGTGTCGATCTGCTCTATAGGACTATTTCAGTTCAGTTAATCCCAGCATCTTGCACTGCTGAATGCAGCGAAAGGATGAAGAGGTAGACGAGAAGCAATGAAAAGATGAAGAGAAGGCAACACAGGTGAAGAACTGAATGAATGGAAAGGATACAAGAGAGAATGAGAAATGCTGAAAATGTCAAAGACAGACCAGCCTCTCAATGCATCATAAAAAATAAGTAATTTTTTAAAAGGATGGCAGATCAGAATGAATGTAAGAGTTAACAAAAGCAAGACAGTTTTTATGAGGAAGTTCACTACAATGTTGCCATCAATTGGGCACACACAAAAGGTCAGATTCTCCACTGATATTACTCCATTGACTCCAATAAAACTACTAATTTGCACTGCTGATGAGATTATACCTGGCCCTATATCTAGCTACCCCTTCTTATGATCTAAGATTTACTGGCAAAGCTCTGTTGAAGTCAATAGGGCTGTCCTGCTATGCATTTACACAGGGATCCAACCCCAGCCTTTCCCTCTTTATCTGGAAAATGCAGAAAATGTGCCACTTTTGATGGTGAAGGAGCTATCTGAGGAAATTTCCTCTTTTCTGGTATGGCTGGGCTATGCCTGTTCTCTTCTCTACATCTGGGTAATTGCATTTCAAGTGAAGGCTTTCTAGCCAGCAAAAGGAGGCCCTGCAAAATGAGTTAGAGGAAACCACAAGTTTGGCATCAGAGCCAGCATCCTTCTCTGAATCCTCACACCGAGCCTGGCTGTCTGAAAAGCTCTGCTTGAAAAGGAGCGCAAGACTTCTTCACATGCATGTGACAACAGCTGCAAATATTTCCTCTTGGTCCATCACATGCACACAAATTGATGCTCCATTGAACCCCCAGATATGTGAAAATATAACCCATGTTAATAGACACAACAAACACCTAGGCACTGAGGAAAGCATGCAAGTCCATAGTACCTCCTTGTGAAGACATGTACCCATTTACACATGGAGCTTTCACCTCAAATATAACTGGCAGTCCAAACAATGAGGACACACACAGCCTCTGTGGACACCAGACTGTACTGTGACCTCTGTTGCAGCATAACTCATGCTGCCCAGGTCAAGCTTTCATCCTTTTGAGTGGCAGAGGGGTGCACAAATGAGGCTGCTGCTACTGATGTAGGAAAGGATTTCAGCTTCTAGCTCTAACAATAGAGGCTTGTCCTTTTGGATCCAGAGGCTTCAGGTTCAGTTCCCACAGATGATCCACCCAGAGTGGTTGTCAGGGCAACCCTGGCCTTAGAGGTAGGGACTTACTGGAAATGACTTTGTAATTATTTGAGCTCACTCAGGGGAACAGTCCAAAGTTGTGCATACGCAACCCTCTCCAGCGTGGAGTCAAATGATCTGAAATCCCACCTGGCCACCTATTTGCACGAGCTTTTACACAGACCAGAGCCAGAACCAAATCTTCCGTGATGAAGCAAGAAATCTTTCCTTGGCACCTTCTGCATCCTTCCCCCCCCCCACCCCCGGCTTTTACTTCTAAGTGAATGCCGTAGTGGTGGAACCTGCCAGCCCGGCAGCATTGACATTTTGTGTTTATACACATCAAGGGGAGCTGCCGCACATGACCCTCTTCTACCGACATCCAACCTGTCTGAATGGGGAGAAAGCTGGGTGACCTCTAGGACTAGCCAGCCACTCAACTACCATAAAAAGAATGGAAGGAGCTTCATGAGACAAACCGAGCTGACTTAGGAAACCAACGGATAATCTCTCAAAGGAAAACAAACAAGCAACAACAAAACCAAAAAGACTGGGGTTAAAAAATCACTTCAAAAACATGAAACCGCTAGTGCTAAGCATGCTGTGAATCTGTTTACCATGTATTTTAATCATGTAACTGATCAGTCCACTGTAACATACACCACATGTTAAGATAGATGCAGCAGATATAAAACCAGTCTGATTTCACACAGTAAAAATGTGTACGTGCAAACAGAAATATATTAAATGCATTTCATACAAAGCGTTTCTTCTTATCATCTTAAATACATATCTCAATTGTTTTGCCCAGTTTGGAGCCCACTAGAACATTCTGGGACTGTCCCAAATCCCATACGGGTCAAGAGCTCACTGACTCCAGTGGGTGTTGGATCAGATCCTACGAGATCAAAATTCCTGTAAGGACTAGTGTTTCAGTGTGGTTGGGTTTGCATTCCATACAGAATACACTGTAGTTACACCATCCTTACAGTGTAGCTACAGTGTAACGTTAGAGCTGAACTGCTACAAACATGCACTGGGAACAAATTTAGCAGTCTGGATGATAAGCAAGTCCAAAATACGATATATCTGTTGTCCACCTCTGCCGAGGCTCCTGTGAAGCATCACCAGTGAATATTCAGCTAGTGTGTTTTGGCCCCTTCTTACCCATTCGAGTCATTAATCATTCATCTTAATTATCTCAGTGGTATTTTGTGCTCCTCCCCCACCCACGCCGCCTGTCTGTTTGTGGTATCCATCTGTTGTTTCTAATCATATACTTGGACTGCAAGATCTCTGGAGAAAGGACCATTTACTCATGACATGTGCACAACACTTCATGCACTCCAACCTCAGCCACCAGTTGAGACCTCACATTATGTCTCACCACAAGTCACAGTAACTAATGATAATCGTCAGATATGCTGCACATGCATAGACACACACATATATATACACACAGCACGTATACCTGCAGGTATATTAGGTATGCACACGCATGTAGAAGTCTACTGGAGACAGATATGTCTGCAATTAAGGCAGGTGCTACTGAGATCAGGGGAAGGAGGAAAGAGAGGGGCAAGATGAAAAGTTTCAAATGTGAAATTTTAGCTGAAACTATCTTCTGCCTGCTCACCCCCTCTAGCTGCAGTCCACAGCTTTGCAGCACCAAACAGAGCAGGAGCCACTTGCTACACCTCCGTTACAACACAGTTGCCCGGTGCATGAAAATACCTTTGTGAATTGAACCTACTGCATTGTGCACAACGTAGGGGAACATCTAAGTTGTTCTAGGGTCTGGTGACCAACACGCTAACACTTGCATGGACTTCCACGGGATCAAGGTTAAGGAAATATGTGCTTTTGCAAAGCTCACCATGTGCACTGTGGCACAGAAGGGAACAGCAATGTCAGTGAGACTGAACAAATCTTCTCTGGCTTTAAGCTACTTGTCATTTCAAAACTACCTTTTGGTTTGTTGGCTATAGTAAAAAATGGCTTGAAATATTACTGAAATGTATTTGTATGGGATCAGTACCTGAAATGGAACATTTAGCTGGACCTAGCGTGGAATGAATGATTATATAAAAATTTCCAGAACTAGTTGTCCTCCACTGATACCATTTTCTTTCACGTTTTGCTGCCCAAGATGCACTTCTCCTGCTTTCCCATATTAACAGACACATAGATATCAAGGCACGCAAAGACAAAATGATCTTCTTTCTCACTCATACTGCAGATTAAACTAAAGCTCACCCATATATCCTCTGCCAAGCCCCAAAACTTAAGTCCAGTCCAATATTTCAAGCAAAGACAAGCAAAGTCTAGGAAGCACAGAGCATCGACAAAGTTTAAGCCCTTGTGTAAACCTATGTGCACTGAAGAGGAGACATTCCCACAGCTAGGGCTAGGTGTGCCAGCTCCCTCCAAAATCCTGTGCTCCACATCAGCCGTATCTGGGATGTACATGCTCAGAGCTAGTGGGAGAGGCTGTCATTCTGCATTTCAGTCGGGGCTGAGGACCCAGACAGCACTTGCAGCCCAGTCTGATGGGTCTTCTCCCAGAAAAGGATGTTGAGGCACTCTCCATCACTCATAGCACCAACTCCCATCATGGAAAAGATGACCGAAGGATCTGTTGGCAGGGACAAGGAATTGATTCTGTTCCATGAAGAGACTCCCTGCATGTTTTGGGAACAAACAGAGAACTTCACTCTGAAGAGCTGTCATTCTCCCTCCAACACTGAAGTCACTTCAACAGAGATGGACCCAGGGATTAAAAAAAAAAAAAGGCATCAGGACAAGGCATATACAATGGGTCTGTCTGGTACATTGCTAATGACTATCATCTGGGTGCAACAACGATAGGATGAGAAACTATTTCTTAATGTACACAGAGCAAAGGAAACCCTTAAGCAAACATACCAGCAGAACAATTAGATGGTTAATTACAATGTTGGCCATGAGAGGTTTTCTCCATTTTTCCACTTCAAAGGAACAGTGATTAATAAACAGTGTTGCCTCTTCTGGAGAGATGAGTCAGCCCCCTGCCCACGCTGGGGTTATCCTCACTCTGCTGCTGCTGCTGTTCAGAGCATGTGAGTGTTCCCCGGGGAGGAGAAATGCCTCATTTAGCTTGTGGTGCTCCACACCAGATCACACAGCATTGCTCGCCATGGCCTCCCTCCTAGCATGCCCGGGAGGGTGCCATGCATGTGAATGGAGAGGGATCTCCAGGGGGGGTTCTCCTACACAGCGAGTATTCTTCAACTCCAGGTGAGGACAATGGAAGAAAAGTCACTGGATGGATCAGAGGAGCTATGGCACAGTTCAGAGATTTTGCTACCTGTATCCAGCTTTGATCTAGGACAGCAGCAGGTTGAAAGGCATCAGCATTCACCATTTAGTCCGTGAGATGAACTGATCACCTCCTGCTTTTTATTCAGGTCAGTTAAAGATGTTGTACGGGTGCTGGGTAACAGAGTGGACTAGCAAATAGAGAGAGTCCCTCCCTTGGTCATGGCTAGCCCTCAAGAAACTTACCCAGACCCAGCAGAAGGTAAGCTCAAGCAGCTGTGCACGAAGGGCACTTTAAACGAGTTCCACCTAACACTTCAGAGGGAAAGGTCTGATCATAGACATGCTGTGATCATAGGAGACAGACAGGTCCCACTCTCCTTTCCACCACAAGGAACAAGTGCCGGTCCATGGTCTGTATCAATCTCTGCCTTTTTCTCAAGGAAAGGTAGATCCATCTGTTGGGAGGATGACACCAAAAGCCCAGGCAGCAGCAGCAGACGAACACACAGTGTTGCTGTTGCCTGTCTCGGGAGACACACCAAAGAGCTGAGAAATGGAAGGGGAAGCATGCCTGTCCTGGGAGGACCAACAAGTCTGTGTGTGTGTTTGTGGGAATTTAACAATGGGCAGGGATTCACAAAGTGAACCCTCTTTTCCCCTCACGCTCCCTTTGCTTCATGCTCTTACACAAGCGATAGTTACAGAATCTTCTGCCTGGGTTTGGTGATGACACCCACGTGAGCTACGCCACTGGTGTATGCCTATTCCCTACCTTTGTAAAACTACTTCTACATATCACTCACCGTCCACTGTGCCACAGGCACGACCACCGAGGTGGCACACCCTTCTCAGCCCTGTTCCTGCACTGTCTGTGCTCAGGGTGTCCCACCTGGTCTAAGGTGCTCTACAGGGTGCTGCCAACAAACCAGCTCCTCATCCAGTCTCTCCCACCATGGAACTATCACAATCAGTGGAGAAACACCAATTCACACCAGCTGAAAAATTAGCCTGATGTTTTAACGCACTCTGGTCCTATTACTACCCACAATAACTGTGAGATAGACATTGGGTCTGCCACAAATTTCCTCCCCGCCTCTGCTACAAGGGCCCTCAGCTCCCCAGGGCGTTGCTGCCCGAAGTGCACTTGCCTAGCAGCTCCCTGGCTCTCCAGAGGACATTGCACTGCAATGACACTTGTTCCCTTCAGCTGCTCTCATTCTCTTAGCAGGGTTTTTATTTCTCTGCTGGAGCTCTGGGCGGGAAGGAGCAGCCACAGAAGAGCTGGCTTTGCTCAGCAGGGCCTCTGCTCATTTCCTGAGCGCTTTTTGACGTGTTCCGTTTGTGACCAAGCTTGGGCTGGGATCCCAGCTGATATTTTAACTTCAGCCTCAATAGATTTCAAACTTCAGCCACTGTAAATAATTCCCTGACATGCACTCCGCCTGCATTTGGCACTTTTGCTTGTGTACAGTATATTTAATTTTTTTTTTTAAAATGTTTCTTAGCTTTCTCCGTGTCAGCTGTCAAGAAGAAGACGGCATCTTGGTGAAACTGCCTGATCCTTGGTGAAGTCTGGAGACACCAGATTGGTTTGACAACTCTGTGCATAATAATAATCACATTCTCTACTTAATGAGAGACAGATGAAGCGGTGTGCCATGTTCTAGGAGATGTTTACAGGACAGGGAACATTGGAACAACCACATGGCTTCAAACCAGGAAGAAATCTACACAAGGAACCTGGTTTCAGCAGTCACCAGGACCAGAAACTAAGCAGTCTGTAAAAAAAAAGGATGCAAAAATTCTCTATTGTGGTAGTCAATAAGAAATTTTACCTACTCAGGCTGCTTATTCCTAAGTCTTCTCAGAGTTGACTTATGCCTTAAGACATCAGAATTCCCCACTTAGCCTAGCAAAGTACTTACTAAGCATTTATTAAGCTTACACTTAATTTTACATATGCAGCCAGCTCCAATGGGTTCATTAGTGTGTTAAAGGTTTATCGATTCATTGCTTAGAAATCATGCAGGCTGGATTTTGCTTAACAGAAGTGAGAGAGCTCTTGCACTTTCTTTGTGTGTCTTGTGCTTCTGTCGTGTCTGCTAGACAAGAAGGAATCCTCTCATACAACATACAGATAGGTACAGACCACTTGGTCTCAGCCTTTAGGCTCTCCTGTGATACAGGAGACAACCATCATTGGGGGAAACACAGCCCTGAAGAGGTTAACAGAGATTGGCCTTTCCCTTGTGACTGCCTTTCCTAGCCATCACAAGGAGGGTTAAACTCTCTGGAAACAAGGATTCTACAGCAAAAAGCCATCAAAAGTGCTGCACACGCCTCTCATTGGGTGTCATCCATCCCACTGCCTTAACCTTTCATCAGGGTTCCTTTCATGGCATTTAAGAGCTGCACAGACATCTGAGGCCTCCTTCCAGGCTACCCCTTCTCCTGGAGCTTGATCTGAGGGCAGAGAGTGGAAATTCAAAACAAAGAGTAAACAAAAACAAGCTCTCCTAAGTGTAAGCCACACATTTGTTTGGAAGCTCCTCATCTAATTTTACTCCCTGTCTCCTGTTCGCTCTGGAATTTCTTTTTTCTTCTTTTTTTCTTCCCTGCCTTGGTAACAAGAAAAACGGGGGGGGAAGAAAAAAAGAAAAATAAAAAAAAAAAAATTACTCCATCAAGAATCCTTTGTCCTGCGTCAGGGACCTGCCCAGCTCTGCAACCACAGAGTCAATGGATGAGGCAGGGTAGTCTTGTCTCCTACTAGATGCCCATCAGGTGTCTGATGGGAAACCACTTCAAACATTGCTGCTTGCTCTAGATTCAGTAGGTAGATCTGTTACTGGATGGCCCAAACCAAAGCCCCAAACATCTGGAGAGTTTGGCTCCAAGTCAAGGTCTGATCTGAGCTATCCTAGAAATTCCAGTTTTGTCTGGCCCAGAAGTTGTTGGCCATCTGCAGAATGGAAATGGGAGTGGAAACCTGTCATCGCAAGATGGGGGGAATTGGGAGTGAATTCTAGGCAGGCTGCTTTAAGCTCTTCAGGCTGGCTTCCCAGCTGGCAGAAATCTAGCTTAGCTGCAAGACAGTCAGTGGAACCACATGGATTCACACCACCCAAGAATCTAGCCTTCTTCAAAAAAATTCACGGCACTCCAGGGTTTAATGGACAGCTGACAGAAAACTTGACATTTATTAAAATGCAATAGCTCTATGCCTTCAGCTTATGGTGGGAGGACATTCCCAGTACCCATGAGAGAACTCCAAGAAGTCCTCCAGCAAGTTCAGATTCCTGACACCTGTGTTGCTCGGTTGCTCAGGCACGTCATCTGGGAACTCGACCCCTGTTGTGCTTGGTGTGGCTCAAGCAGACAGCAAAAAGATGATCTCCCCCAGAGAGTCTGAAAAACCCAATTTTCAGGACATTTCTTTGTACATCATAAAGGAGCAAAGAAATACACAACCTCTACTCTTGTGTCAGTTGCATTACTTGAGGGTCTATCAGACAGTCTTTGCCCATGGTATTAAACCACTCGCTTAAGGGGAATGTGGAGAGGAAAGGAAGGCTTTGGAGGCAGCTATTTTTAAGCCAGGACGGTGCTCCATCGCAGCGTGTTGCTTCCAGTTTCAGTCAGAGGTCAAAGTGTTTTGATGCCACCTTTTTCACATCTCCTGAAGCTTGTGCTGTCCCAGATGAGGCTGTCACAACCTTCATGCCTCCTAGCCCACATCTGTCCACGATGGGCATGATTATTTGAATGAGGATTCTCAGACACTGAAGAAAATCTCTAAGGTTTGACTTCTTTAAAAAAAACCAAAACAAAACAAAACAACCAACTATACAAGGTGACTCTCCATATATGTTATAGTTGTTTGCATAGGTTAAGACATCATTAATGTACAGAGTCAGGAAGAAAAGATGCCTGGCATTGAGCTGTCATTGAAATGAAAAGCACAGAGCCAGCAGTGTTGAAAATGAAGGGGAATGGAGTGTGCAATGATTTTTTCTGGGGGTAAAGGGCGAGCCAGCAACATATCAATGCCACTATCATAGGTCTTCCAGGATGTCCTTTACTACATATTTCTGTGTCAATAGCTTCTTTCAAAGTTTGATCACCAACAAAGAGGTGCAACTGTTCGGTCTGCCTTAGCATTACATTGCTTATGGATTCTGGAGGAGAGTCTTAACCGAGATCCTTAAAGTAACTAAGCCTTGCAGAAGTATCATGAGCTGTTTTTCATTTCCCCTGATTCACCATCAGGGAAACTGAGGCAGCAGGAGGTAATACACAGCACAGTGGTAGATGAGAAGAGAATGTCTCACCCCAGACTTCCAGCCGTTCGGCTCTGCCTACCAGACAATGTTGGCTCCTAGGTAAATAATGGAGCTGTCACACCCAAATGTTATTTTTAAACTGCGGGTATTGGGTTTGGCACAAACTCCAGCAAAGCACAGCACGACCAAGGGAGTCCTGAGGAACAAGTGCCCTGCACAGATGGAGCTGCTTTGGGGAAACCTTGTTGTTCTGCTACATTTATGCAATCGGTTGAATGGGAGCCCGGACTCCAACCTATCAGCACAGAGAGAGCCTGAACGAGGAGGACGCAGCAGGACAGTGGAGCTGGCTCCACAAGCCACCACCTCCTCCACCCTGGTGCCCTGGCCCAAGCCGCGCCGGTCAAATCCATAGGGGGGCAGCAAACCCTTTGCAGTCATGGGACTTCATTCCCAAAATGGTCCTCTTCCAAACACTGTCCCTGGGCAGCTGGAGAGCCCCACGTATACAGCACCCTTGGGAAGGTCAGCATGGACTCTGCAAGCTCAGGGAAGAGAAGATGGGCCTGCAAAGTCTCTTTGAACTGGACATGGGTGGCCAGTTCAGCTCAGCAACCCAGCTGGGGGGGACATCATGTGTGTGAGCCCATCAGTAGGGCTAGCAGGGCTCTGGGAAAGCAGGTGAGTTGTGCAACACACAGCTGGGTTCAGGTTTCGATATGAAAACACACACTTCCATGTAAGACTGCCAGAACCCTTTTGTGGTTCAATGGATGCAGGCTCATTTTGAGAGATTTGGGGCATACAGGGTCCAAGATGCTCGGGGCTTTTATAATTGCATCAATATGGTAACAACGCAAGGACAGCCACACCGGCTCAGAGCAAAGGTCCATCTACCTCCATATCCAGCTCCCATGGTGACCAACAACAGAAATGGAGGAAAGAGCATAAGAAAATAGCACACATGGACTTATTCCACCCCAGGATGCTCCCCTGCCTCCAGAGGTACACAGCTCTGGCCAACTTCGTGGTACCCCTTGCCCATGTGCTTCCCTCTCACAGCTGCAGCTTTGGCACAAAGTGAGCCTGCATTTAAGGGGCCAGAACTTGCATTTAATCTGTTCGTGTAGACAGAGCTCAGATGCAGAAGCAGGTGAAACTGTACTACAATGAACACAAACCCCTTGTCAATTATAACTAATTAGCCCCTGAGTGACCCTGAATCTCAGGGCACAAACTTTGTTTTGAGATCCGCGCTAACTGTGCCCTCTCTTTCCTCTCGGAGGTCTCCAGTCAAGCATCTCTAGAAACTTGCATTCATGGGATGGAGGGCAGGAAAATACCATTGTTGCTATCTGTATTGTGGTGGTGCCAAAAGCCCCAGCGCAGGCGAGCGTTTGCAGACCCAGCACTAAAGGACCAGTGCACAGGGAAGACCAAACAAAACACTTTGCTACACCCAGTCACTCAATAAAACTGAGAGCCGGATTTGCTCTCCAAACAGGCAAGGGAGAACAGACTAGGAAGGCACACAGGTGACTTACCCAATATCCCACAGGCAGCCAGTGGTGAAACTAGGATTAGCTCCCAGCTTTCCTGACTTCTCCCCTCCCAAGCTCCAGCCACACTGTCCCTTTCCTGCTTGATTTTGCTTCTCTCCACCCAGCTGTCTTTACTGAACAGGCTTCCTACAGTGCCTTTCAGGCAGCTGTCAGGTTTGGATGAGTGTAGCCACTCCATCGAATGGGCTGTCCCCCTCTGTGCTGTCCCTGTGTGTGCTGTTAACCCTGATTTCCCACTGAAGTAAATGAGGAAAAAGCAAGACAGACAGCTTCATGGCAGCTGGATGGGAGCTCGCCTCCCCTTCTCTACAGGAGACAGTTTTCTCCCCCTTTTCCCCTCTCCACTAACAGCTTTCCTCAGAGATTCTTTTGTCTTCAGCTCCCTCCCAGGAAAAAAAAAAAAAATTCCTCCTTCTCCCTCTACCCTCCTGAAAAAGAGCTAGTTCCTTTCCTCCCAGCTCCTAATTCCTCCGACATGCTTCAGACACGGGGTTAACCCTAGGGAGTGGTGGACAGGTGACAAACGGGCCCACTCTTGTTTCTACTTTTCTCCTTAGCAGGGTAAAAAAATAAAAATTGGTCCCACCCGTGCCCTCAAGCTGCTCCATCTTAAAACAGACGTTTCCCCTCCCTCAGCCCCTGGACATGCTCTCTGGTTGCTGCTCGCCTCCACTAATAGCATCCCAGACTAAACAACTCTATCCCCCTTTCTGAGCTCACCTGCCTGCTCTGGCTACCGCCTGCCTGAGCTCAGGGAAGAGACACAGTCGCTATACCAGTTCCTAAGCTGTACTGGGCTCCCAGGGAGGGGAGGAGAAAAAAAATCCTGGGAAGTGAAGAGAAAGAAAAAGGGAAGGCTTTGGGAGCAGGTTAAGAAATGAGCCTGCAGATGCAGGGAGATGCAGTCCTAGCAGAAGCCAGCCTTGTCAAAAGACCTCTCCATACTAACACTTAGCAGAGGGGTGCCAGCTCAACCCCTCTGCAGCAGTAACCTACGCAGCCACGTCTCCCATCTCCATTTACCGTACAACAGCACAGCATTCTTCCCCCAGGATCACAAACAGTGATGTTTAAAAAGCCTTCTGTCTGGCCCAGCTGTGCAGATGCCCAGGACGAATGTAGGAACAGAGGGGAAACTGCCTGACCCTGATATGAATGTGCCTCACTCTGTGATCAGTGCTGCACTACATCAGACTAAATTACTTTCATGGTTGCTTCTGGCCATAAGGATCTAAGCTCTGAGGGTAGTGATTGGGGTCCATGCAGAAAGCTTGCAAAGCATTTCCCTGAAGATATCTGTCTTGCAGTTCTCCGAAACTTCACAAGCAGAAAACTGCCCTGAGAAATACTAAAATAACAAACCCTGAGCTCTGAGGTTCAAATAGCAAAGGTCGGGCTAGATAAAATTTTCCTCAGCATTGCTTCCCGTGGTGGAGAACAAGGCTAGCTACCTGGCGGATCGGGGGGAAAACAGCCTCCAAAACTCGGCTGCGACAAAACCTGGGGTTGGATCCAAGAGGAGGGCTGTATGAAGTCCTCTTCAGGAAAGAAAGGTTTATCAAGGTATTTTCTGTCTATTCCGAAGCTGGTTTTGATTAAAGAAGGAATTACCACCAGTTCCCTTCCCTTGCCCCAGTAACACATAACACACCATCCCCATTTCCTTCGCTGCCAGTTTGCTCTAATAAAAAGCAGAATTATGCCTGAAAAGCATGTTGCACAAAGATGGACCCGCCAAGCACTCAAATAGATGCATTCGCCAGCAGTCAGTCAGATGCATGCATACACAAATCCCTTGCTTGCCTGTAAACAAGACAGATCGCTTTCTCAGCTGCTTTATATGAATTTCAAGCTGCTGTGGAAGAAACCTCTCTCCTCCCGGGTTTTAGTGCTATGCGCAAGGTGATCTGGAAGGGCAGACTTGCAGAGCTACCTGCCTTTGCAAATCCAAAGTCCTGACACCTCCTGGTCTGTGAAAGCTCTCCATGGATGCCAGTGGTTTTAATTTCAGACTCTAACATTTGAATGGTCTTTGCCTGAACGACCACACAGGTCAGCACCAAGCAGAGGTAACCTCACTGGCATCCCTGTAACACCTGGCAGAGTGACCCTGGTATTAGAACAGCACCCCGAACGGTGCAGCAAGACCTTGCCATCATTTGAAGCAGGCTTAGTTAAGTTAAGCACTTTAAATGTCATGCTTCTCAGACACCAGCTATTTAACACATTTATTATACAAAGAATTACAAAGGGGCTGAAAGGAAAGTGAAGTATGGTTTCCTCCAGGGCTCTCCTGAGTAACTACCAGCAGAAAAGCTTTGTCAGAGTCAGAGAAATAGAGTAAAAGCCTTGATAATAGCCATTTCCACCATGCTACAAGTTTACAGCCCAGGGTATAACTTCTGAAAACCATTCAGCAGCATCCGCCAGGGAGGAGAAGAGAGGAATGTATACCACTGAATCCAGACCTGGTGCCACTGTAATGCATGGCAGTGAATCGACAAGGCAGAGAACAGCCTCTAAATTATTCATAGTACTATGGCACACAAACATGGAGCAAGACAGCCAAGTGGCACGACACCTCCCTTGTGAGGAACACCCATGCAGGTGGCAGCAAGCAGCAGGAAAACTTGGCAGGAAAATGGGTGCTCCCACCCCAGCCAGGGAGAGGGAAAGGCGAGGGCTACCAGCCATGCACGTTCCCAAGTGCCACTGCCAGTCCAGAGCAGTTTGTTCTCTCTGGTCACTAATGGGGCTAGAACCACTTCAGCGATGCACGAGAGGTGTGCTCCAGGAGCGAACGCCAGCTGAACGGCACAGGGACAGACTCACAGGAGCTGTGTCGTCTTGCTCAGGGCAGCCTGCAGCTCCTTGTCCCTCGAGTGCCACCAGCAGAGAAGTACCTGCCCATCATATGAAGGTGGGGACAGTGGCTAGAAGGGGCAGCGGCTTGCGTGCAAGATAACGGCAGCACTAGGCACCACCAAAACCAGCATAAAATAAAGACACATTGGGCAGTTTGCTCTGATCCACCCTCCTGCCCTGGACCTCGGCCCAGCTATGGCCAGCTGGGCTAAGGGAGGAAGGTTGAGGCAGCCCAACTGCAGAGGCTGTGGGGAGCCCAGGCAGCCCGAGAAACCTGGCACAACTTTCCCTTCCCTCCCCTCCTTTCCAGCTTCTCTTCCCCCACTCCTTCCCCCTCCACACCAGCAAGCATATCTGAGCAGTCAGGAACTGATCAAAGCCCTCCATCCGGCAAGCTGTCTCTTCTCCTTTGGGACAAGCCCCGAGGCATGCTGCAAAGGGCATTTTTCCCCTCCAGCCCCCCTTTTCTGCAAGCAGGCGGAAACGCGGGGTCTTCCCTCTCTTTCATCTCCCAGTTTGATTTTCCTTGCTCTGATTCTTAGAGCTTGAAGTCGGTGGACGGTTCGTTAAAAGAGAGGGAAAACAAGCTATACTGACGCTTGAATAGCTCCACGGCAAGATTCCCTCGTGGAAAGCATGACTGAACATAATGGGAAGGGGTCTCTTCTGAGTGTTTTTTTAATCTAGCTATGAAACATAGGTGAGGGTTATACCCTGGGGTTCATTACATTGCCTATAACAAGGGGTGTTCTAGGGAGCAATCTAGGCATTTTATAGGTGCCTGGTCGGTGTTGCCAGCTCCACACATCCAAGTATCATGAGACACGTTCAAAACATTGACAGACCGGCTTTAAATAATCACAAGCCCTTTATTATTTAAAACCCCAGAAGACAGACCTTCCTTTCTTTGCCATCTGTTTTTCTGAGGTTTTAAGATTTATGCCATCAAACTCTGCATGTATAAAGGTGGGGTTTGGGTTTTTTTTCCTGAGCTCAAACTTACAGGTCTCATATAAATCCCATGACTCCAGGAGCTTAGTCTTTGGAGAAGAAAAAACACCAAATACAGGAAGATTGCCCCAGAATTGACAACCCTGGTTGCTAGCTTCCTTCCCAATAAATTATTTTGCAACTTTCTGACAGCAGGTCACAGGTTGCTCTAATCGTATGGCCACAGCTATCTAGAATGGACAAGCATTTGGGAAAACGTTTTGAAGAGGAACGCTCATGTACATATATCAGAATAACAAGTTGACATGTTCACCCAAAACTGTATCTCTCCTTCCACTATTTCAAGCCACATCATGCATGATAAGAATATATACACCACATCCATCCTCTTAGTACTTGGGTGTGCCTAATTTCCTCCCAATATTGCAATTGCACCACTGATAACAGGAGAAATCAGGCTGGACTCTGCTCTCACTCCTGGTACTGTCCTACCAGACAGCTCCACAAATTGTCCAGCCTTACACTGGTCCAACGAGCATAAAATCCATTCTGCCCTGGGAAACACTGCTAAACTCTCTAGGCCACAAACAGGACACCAGAGTGCCTTAAACACTGCTAAACTCTCTAGGCCACAAACAGGACACCAGAGTGCCTTAAACAGGATTAAGCGTTGCTTGAACTTTGCAGTCCATCTTCAGAAATTTAGAGGCAGAGTGTTGTAACAAGAACCGGACAGCACAAAGCAGATGGGTGATGCTGTCTTACTCCATAGGTGGAGGATCCTCCCAAAAAAAAAGAAACTGTCAGGGCACAGAGCCACTGCAGTGATACCTAAACTTAGCATCAGCCACAGAAAAGGAAAGAAGCTGTGGCTGGACTGTTTGTATTCCTCTTTGATCCTTGCCTGACTCCCCAGGAGTCACTGGCAACCAGGAGTAATTTATAATAAGCTTTAGACTGCTCTGATTTATTCTGGGAGCTGAAGCCAGGTGCAAGGAAGCTAAATAGCCAGCATTTCTTGGCTTTCACTGGGGGAGCAACACACTAAATACTACAAATCCCCAGTGTGGCATACTTTAGGCTTCACCTACAATGGGCAAAGAGAGCGCAACTTAACATTAAGACAGCATGTAAAAAGGGATCAGCCTTTTTGCAAGTAGGATGCACCAATTGCTTCTGGTGAGTCCTTTTTCTAGCTGCAAATACTGACCCTGGAACAGCACTCAAGTCATGCTGAGGCGTTAGCAACAGAAAAGTAAAAAGCACTGAAAAAATTAAGGCTATAAAAGAATAACTTTGATGACTTTCAAAAATAAGAGAACGAGGGTTTTTTTCCCCCATGTATTTTCAATTTCCTGAAATGACATGCAAAGAAATGGACAACCCAAAGTTTGTTTCAGAAAGCAGAACTGCAGAAGTTATTCATTATCAGTAGGACTGATTGGAAATTCAGCCGCCGGCTTGTTTTTTTCTTCCACTTACAAATTGTTCACAAACTGATCCTAATTTTTCCCAAGTGAATCTATAACTTTCAAAAGTATACCCCTGCGGGTGAGGAAGTCCAACAACGTAATGGGTCAGCACTACCTAACTCCCTTTGACTTCTTTGAATAACTCAGCCTTCACCAGCCCATTGAACAAAACCAGCTGCTCTTTTGGAGTTACTCACATGCTTTCCACTTGGATTTTCACTTTTTGCTATTCAGGGCATGTGACTGCTCAGCTGCGCTACATGGTTTGATTCTACAGCTTGATTGGATGACCAAAGGCTTTTAAAATAAGAGAACAAGCAAAGCTGAATGATGAAGAAGTCACTTACAGTTCACATTTTTTTGGACAAAACAAGCTTTTGTGCTAAAGTTTGTGAAGCCTTTTAGATTCATAAACATTTTCCCCACTGCCCAAAGGTCATCCGCATACTCATAAATAACCAATAATATAACTCTTTGGAGACCAGCGAAGCCAAGTCAAACTGAGAGTTTGCCAACATGTCCACAATACTGTTTATTCCATTAGTGCACCAGACCCTGCTCCAGAGCACTTGACTCTGCCCCTTCAAAATGAAATGAAAGAAATGAAAAACATCAAACAGAAATCAAAATCCATCTGAATGAGTCAGAACACCATGTGATGGCTGTCCCCTTGCAGACCACTGCAGCATGTACTTCCACCAGTCTATATATGAGATGTCAAACCATTCAGTCTATAAACCCACTTTATTAGAAATACTAGCATCCTGCCTCAGTGGATTTGAGGATTTCTTTTTTTTTTTTTTAAGTTTTAATTCAAGCCTAGCTCCATCCAAACAGCAATGTTACAATATTTCAGAAGTGAGTGGGTTTGATTCCAAGCATGCCAAAAGGCAGAGGGAGGGAGATAGTAAAGGGGAACAGCTAAATCTTTTTGCTTTCTCTCCTCAGCACCATTGCGAAATCTTTCTCCAAAACATAAGATTCAAGTCAAGTTGCCATGTGTTAAACAAACCACAGTGTGTTATTGTACTACGCTTCTGAAATGGGGAATGTAGGTCAAGAACTTTTGGACCTCTCAGATTTTAAGGTATACAAACTCTGGCAGCATTGCTATCTGCACTTTTCTTTTCCTTTTCTTTTCTTTTCCCCTCTTTTCCTCCCTTTTTTCTCTCCTCTCCTCCTCCCTCTCCTGCTCTTTTCTCTCCACTCTGTTCCTTTTCCCCTTTCCTTTCCCCTTTCCTTCCCTTCCCCCTTGCCTCTCATTCTCTGTTTTCCCTTCCCCTCCCTTCCCTTCCCTTCCTTCTTCCTTTTTTCTCTCCCTATCCTATCCTAACACTGGAAAGCAGCTGCAAGCTGCAGCTTCAAATAAAATGCTCTGAAAAGCTCCATTATGTTTATCAACACATTTTCCATTCTTGGGTTTTCATCCAGTAGGACACAAAACAAGTATTCAAAAAATGCATATGTGTGTGCAGACAAGCATGCATAAATATACGCATGCACATACAGTACGTGAAAACACATGAAAAGCGTGTTTGCGCGCATGTGCTTATGCTTGAATATATTTTTCTATTTTCTTTTGCAGCCTTAGGGAAATTTGCAGGCTGGATGCCACAGGTTGGCTCTGCACATTACGAACCGTGTCAGTGTGAATAATGGGGGCAGGCGATTCTGCCAGAGGGTCATGGAACAGCAAGTGCGTAAAAAGGCAAGATTGTCCAAGAAGTACACGCAATATCGTCCGGGGTTTGAAATGCACTGCCAGAGACCAAGATCAAGTTGTAGTCTCTAAGGCCAGGAGAAGCACGATGCCCATTTCTGCTGACCCCTTGCGAGGGCATGAATTACAGATTGCCACCCAGGAATCCCAGCAACTTTTTCCCAGCAACTGAAAGTACAAAAGCACTTAAGCAGGTGTTTAAAGTCAAGCTGTACCTCGGACCTTGTAACAGACTGCTCTTGGTCTCATTGAGCTGGAAGATCAGGGCCAGATCTTCTGCTGATGAAGCCCCCTTGTTTTTAACTGTTTGCTGGATTATCATTTAGACAAAGATCCAGGCATAATGCGGATACCCAATACAGGGGCTGACAGCCGGAAGGGAATGACTATGTCCTAGTAAACAGATGACAGGCTCTTCCTCAGACTTTCAAGGGTATTTTTCCTGGAAACCATTTTCTTATGTATCTTTACGCCAGCTAGTGAAAGATGAACACACTTCACTCAGTATTTCAAACCACTTGAACAGCATATGTTTGACAGTTCAGCATAAACCTTCTTGGGCCCAAAGTTTGCACATGAAAGGCTGGAAAAAGCAGTAGAGAAAAACACCAAGGAAAGGTTAGCACAAGAAATAGAGCAGAGAGAAAAATCCAGATGAAAAAATACATTCAGTCTACATAGTATTATACCCACAAAGGATGTTATATGCCAGGAGCTAGAAGCCCTGTAAGTGCCAAAATCCAGGTTATTCACGCAGCAGTAGCTGGTTCCCCTGAACATGGTCGTTGTGACACAGCCAGATTTTTCCACAGGACATCCCAGATCATTCTTCCCTGGTCCCCATCCAAGCCTGGATTTTTCTGCCTGTCTCCCACAGCCTGTCCTTGTTCTGCCTCTTTCTGTGCTGCTGCCTCCACAACTGAGATTCTTGTCCTCTTGGACTTGGTCTTTCTTGAATTTTGAACCTCTGCTTACCACCCTGACGTTCCTTGCCACATCAACAGCCTCAGTTGCTTTCCCTTCTCACGTGTGCTCTCCCCATCTCTCAGCCTCACTTTGTCTTCCCATCCTTCCAGTTCCTTTCCTGGTATCTGTCTCCTCTTCCCTGCTGGCTTTCAGTAGCATTCCAAGTCCCAGACCTCCTGCCAGCCCTCACTTTGTCTTCTCGTGCAGACTTCTTGTGTCTATCTGCTCCCTTTGCTGCCTTCTCCACCACGTTCAGCTCCCAGCATTCCCTCTGCATTTGAAGTGTGATAGCATACCTCCTCCCTGCCTCCTAGACACCAGCAGAACTGAAGCCACCAAGATCACAGGAGAGACAGACAGCTTCTTCACCTCCTCCCTAGCATCGTGGTACCATGAGAGTCATTAGGAAGGTTCATGGATGAAATACACCTTCTTGCTTTTGGGATAAGTGCCACAACGATGCACTATTTGAGTGGACTCATCAAAGCATTTACCAGACTCTTACCACCATGAGCAAACTGAGATAACTTTTTGTTTTTCTTTTCTCCAAAACATATAACACAGCTGAAAACAATCAGCTTTTCACAGGAACAACAGCAGGCTCTTCCTCAACCTCAGAGGGTTGAACTCATCTGCCTAAAAATGAGTCTACTTTAAACAATTTTTCTAAACTATCTCTGTCATTAACCTCCAGGGTGCAATTTATTTCACTTCTATTAGGTACCTACTTTCAGATGGGCTGATTGAACACCCCCATTTTTTTCCAGAGAGGATGGAGGAAGCTCAGCTCAGACAAATTACCTGGAATGACTGCCTAACAAACAGCCAGCATTAAAAATGAGATGAGCTCCAGCTCCCTGTGGTTCCTCAGTGACATCTCAGCCTCTTATTCAGGAGGAGAAAATCAGGAAAGTGCCTCAGTGAAATGACACACACACACACAAAAAAAAAATCTTGCTTTTTCTCTTTTCTCAAACACAGAAGAAAAAAATTTGTTTTTTCTCCTCATTTCGTTATTGGAAATGGTTGAACCATTTCAGATGACACCATCCCACGAAAAATCCAGCCTGAGTCACATGTGTGGCACCAAAAATGCCAGTGAGAACAGTTACAGATTGGCAAAGTCATAAGCAACTGAATACAGGGTCTTATGATAGGAAATGTTGAACAACTTCCCAAGCGGTACTAGTCCCATCTACACCTCAAGCAGGATACAAGGAGGCAACTCTCCCTTGCCTTGATTTGGAATTGTTCTTCAATGCACAGTATGTCACCTCCCTTTCTCTTCAGAGAGGAGAACATGGCATGAAGACGGTTGTATCTTCCTTTAAGCAATTTTCCCTTTTGAGGGGGGGGAAGATAAGGGGGAGGGAGAGTTGCTAACAAACTTGGAATTCAGTTACAAGGAAGAATGTGCCTGAAAAGTGACTTTCCAAAGCCAAGAGCTTCACAGGATTCAACAGTTCTTCCAGCGCTATAGGATATACAGATACATATCACTCACAGTAACATTCTGCAGGCTCCAGACTCCACCGCATTACCGGGCAGGCTTTCCGACAATTAATGAGGGGGCTGTCAAGTGTTTAAAACAGATCACAGCAACTCCTTCCAACGCAGCCTGCAGAGGTGCACAGCACATCTACGTACTTCGGCATGGGGAAAAGATCGAGCTTTGTTTCTTGTATGAAGCTAAAAGTAAGACCAAGGAAACAACATTCCCCCTACTCCCTTCTGAGCTAAGTCAGGACAATAAGTAATGAAACGCAGCATTGCAGGCTCACCTCTGCCTTCAGCTTCACTGGGAGAAGAATTCCAGCCTTAACCTCAGGTGCTTTGGTCGTGATGGGTTTACCAGATACTCGGCATTACTTTGCAGCACTTTGGCCCATCAGCAAAGTGGTACTAGCCAGGTGAAGCCATGGGAAACCTACTATTAGAGTCAATGCAAAAAAGAGAAAGAGCGAGAAAGAGCCCACTTCGGTACCATTCTGCACATGGAGATGGCACCAGGGATACCCCAGTAAAACACCCAGCCATGGTGGTGAGTCCCATCCATGTCTTCACTGGGTATCCATCTCTTGTTACCAGTAGGAAACAGAAGAGAATAAGCTATATACAACCTGGGAAGCCTGCAACATGCTGGGCACTTCTGGATGCCACCAGACAACACCAGAAAGCTTTACACACGCCTCACCAAGCTGAGACAGCCCTGATCTTCAAGAACAGCTGCCTACAAGCTGCTCTGGCAGCCAAGACTTGGCTCCCAGCTTTCTTACCCCAACAGCGTCAACCATAATTGGCCCCATTCAGTAGGAAGCCCTCCTCTATAAGAAGGGACACCCAATACCATTACAGGGGAAGCTAAAGAGGCTGGGAAATCCTTAGATGCTGGCTCACGGCAGGTTTGAGACACTTTTGCTTCACAATAACAGAGTAAGGGCAACAGGTGTGTGGCTGAAGGTCCTGAGAGCTATGTTGGGTGAAAGCAGTAGGTGCCAGGAAGGGGGGGACCCACCAACAAGGCAGGCTCACAAGTAGTAAAAAAGCTTTGGATTGCCATTGCCAAGAAATCCTTTTTGGAGGAATAAACCTGTTCTGTTAGCAGCCTTCACCCAGCAACCGTGGCTCTACCCTCTGTGGCTACTCCAAAGCATTCACCTTGGAAGATGTGGCCTTTGACAATCAAAATACCAGATGCTTCAGGTTTTATTGCAAGCCCTCCTGCCTTGGAAAGAACTGATGAAGGTCCCATTGTGCTCCTGGGCCTGTGAGCTCCAAGAACTCATGCCTGTGGCTTGGTGGTACATAGGTCTGCCTATAGCAGCCATGCTCCTCTGCCTCACCTCCCCTCCCCGCAATCCCACGGCCCCCCAGAGGAGCTCTCTGACTCACAGCAGACACTTTTTTATTTTTCCTCTCTCTCTTTTCCCCTGCATAGTTTGCTTGCTGACGTCCAGAAAAGGGTTTTTACCTCCTGGAAAACAGACAAGGCAGCTCCCAAGGGCTGCCAGCTGCAAGCACAAGATGACTTGCCATCCCCATCTTGTCAACCGGTGACACAGCTTGGGATGGTTTTTTTGGGGGTGTGGGGATAGGGTGGGAATCAGACACCAGGATGCCATGGCGATTCTTCAGACAGTGGGGCAAGCTCTCGCAGTCTGTTCCTGGGAAGCACATGCAAGCACACATGTGGGATTTGGGAGCTGACTGACCCCGTGCAGGCACAGCAAGAGGATGCCTCTGGATCGCAGGCTTCACAGCACCCTCCAGGGCAGCACTGCCCCATCCCCTTCCCAGCTCTGCTGGCCAATTTTCTCTCTGTCCTTGGGAGAGGTGCAAAAGGGCTAGATCACCACTACCTTGCTCAAAGACACTGTCTGCTCACCTTAAGTTAAGCCCAGATCTCCCTTCACCATGCTGTAGGAGTTGCCTGGAAGGCACAAGAACTGTGTGCTATGTCTATGTCCTACTATTTGACATCTTCAAGCCTTCCAGTCCCAGCTCTGCTCTGGTTTTCAGCTCCTCCTACACTTCCCTGCAAGGGATTGCCATTACCCAAGACCAGGGGGCTGTGGGAAAAGCCAACACACTCATTTTAAAAGGGAAGAGGAACGTCTTTAAGTCTCTTTTTTTTTTTTTGGTAATCACTCCAAACTCCCCTCTGTATCAGCTCTTGGTCAGGGCCTCCCTACTTCACATTGCTGAAGTCCAGGGACCCTCTTCACCTCCCAGAAGCTGTGCAGCTGGCTCCTCACACCCACGTTGGGGAAACTTGCCCAGTTGAGTGGACAAAAACCCAGCAAGGGCAGAACTGTCAGAAAGGGTGGGCACTCACTGAGTTTTGCTACCAAGCTCCATCATGAGTGTCACAGGGGCAGGTCACTGTCCTGAAGATCACTCCTTGGTTCTGTTCCATCAAAAGCGCATGATGAGCTGGAGGCAGAAGGACGTGTCCCCTCATTCCCATGGGGACTTCATCCCAGTCCCTGCCCTACCCTACTAGAGGAGCACAGGCTGCACATAAGAGGCTGTCGGGAGAGGACTGACTCCCCAGCCCTGCAGTGTGGGTATCCGTACCGCAGGGAGGCTGTCCCTCCTCAACAACAACCACCCAAAAAAAAAAAAGGGTCATTTTTCTTCTTCTTCTCCCTCCCTCTCCCCCCTCCTTCCAGAAAGTCTTGGTTTCATCCCACCGTGGAACAAAAACAAATGCTCTAAACCGCAACATTTTTCACGAACCGGAATTTCTTGCAGTCTAGCCAGCCTTGGTGGATCAATACCAGGCATTTCTTTCCTCCTCTGCTCTGGCCTTTCCCTTCCAGCCTCCTCCCCCCCACCCCACTCACCGAGGGGAATAAGGGAGCCGGAGGTGTCGAACGGAGGAGTCGGGAACACTCCAGCTCAGTTTTAAAAGGGACAGAAAAAACACTGGCGTCAGCCAGAGCACCAGGGCAGGCGCTGAGACCTTGTTTTGGATTTCGCAGTGACTGTCCCTGGGGAGAGCTGTCTTTTTTTTTTCCCCCTCTCTCTCTTTTTTTTTTAATGCATGGTTTTGTTTGTAAGTTAAAAGTCTCAGGATTTGCAGTCTTTGAAGCGTGGTCAGCCTGCCAGATGGAATTAGTCAGTGCCTTTCGGTCGGAAATCCCAGGCAGATGAAGCGGGATGGAAGGACAGTGTTTTTCTCACTTACCAGGAAACCCTCTGCGTTGACCCCCACAAATTCAGCTGGAGAGCTCCCCGGGACCCCAAAAGCTGGCAGGACTGAAGGCAGGAAAGCAAGCAGAGGGCTGAACCTTTCACATGGATAAATCAGTGTAGCACTGCTGAAGTCAATAGCCCCCAAGCAGATTTATACTGCTCAAGATCCAGCCCAGATGTTTTTGCTGGTACTTGCCTGAAGCTATAAGATGTCAGTGGAGTTTCCTCTGCTTAAAAGCAGTGCTGAATTTGGCTCTCCTTGCCCCTGACTCATACCATCTTTCTGTCTCTTCCCACCATGGCCTGTCTTGAGTCTTTCTATTCGTGGACTCCTCAAGGTGAGCACTCCCTCTCCCAGGTGAACAGCCTCCTTCTCCCTGAGTGGGTCTTTGCCTTCCTTCACACAAGCCCTCATCTCACGTCCAAGCCTAGGAACCCAAGTGCCATCTTTGAAGTTTTACCAATCTATTTTCTCCTCTCTTCTTTGTCTTTCTCTCTTTCCTGAGCCCACCCTTCACTGCTCCCCGTGCCTCTGCTAAAAGCTCCGGTCATTCCTCAGGCAGTCCCCTGACAAAATTACACTTGGAGAACATCCACTTATTTCCACATCATCCAAACCACCACCCAAGAGGAGAGTCAGTACCACTTGTTCCAAACATGCAATGTATGGATGACAGCCCATCATAAAAACACAGAGTGACATCAGTAGATGTGGGGAGAGCTTACAAGTGTTATACTGGAGCTGACAGCCTCCTTGCAAGAGACCAGTGCTAATCACTCACCAGCTGAGACCTCAACTTCATTTCTCACAAGGGATGGAAGGGGCAGAGAGGCTTGCTGTGGAGTTGGTGCACCGTAGTGCTACCAAAGAAACCAGGTAGCGCTATCAAAGCAACCATGCAGACTCATGCACAAAACCAGTCCATTTTACCTTTGGACTCTCCAAATCTCTCAGCAGCACGACAGTTACAGCAACAGGGAGGTCGAAGCAGCACACCGCTGAAGTAACCATGGTGCTCAAATACTTGAGGAGGGGACTAAACCAGGAGTGATGGATCTCTGAGCAAGATCTTTTTTAACAAGGTAACAGGCAATATCTCAAGAGCAACAAGCATCTGCAATTAGTACTGGCATATTACTAACTGAACAACCAAAATCAAGGCCAGTTTTTGAAGCCTTCTTCAAAAGCCTTGCAGTCTGCAAAGGCAAAGGTAGATGGAGAAGAAGAGAGGGGACATAATCATACTGCAGGTGGGTCCTAGCACCAAAAACCCAGGCTGCACTCTATCACCCTAGAGAGAGGCAGCATACCCAAGGGGCTAACAGCACAAATTTGGAAGAGCATTCAAGAAACAGGTGTGAGCCTCAAGACCTGGCCTGACAAACCTGTGGAAATTACTGCTTCAGGATTTTGGCTGAGTCAATATAGCATAAAATGAGTCCAAAAGGACTAGTACTCGAGATTAACAGGAGCACAAGGAGAGTTACATGAAGCCCAGCCATCACCTGTGATAATTGCAGGGAGGACAGCGTGCAACCAGACTGAGAAGTGCATATGCTCATGTAAGACTGAGCAGGGTGTACCAGTTGCATTAGACTACAGAGTACTTTGACTGCCAGCTGAAGCTAAAGAGGCATCTTCCTTTCTAATACCACATAACTGACCAGTGAATTGGGCATCCCCTTCCTAGAGAGCAACACTACTCTTCACAGAAGAGGCACACCATGGACCTGTCCTGCCACAAAAACTTCCACGTTCCTGAGCAGATGGGCAGACGGGACATAGACTTATAACAACCCAGAAATCCTGAAGCAGATGTTCTTTTCCCCCACCTCCTGATGGCAGTCCCTGTAGAAAAGACTAATCTTGCTACCATGTGAACCAGGATACTGCTCATCTCAAATAAGAAGAGCTCAAAATGGTCACAGGGACCTTCTCTACAAAGGATAAGATTTTGCCCACCTTGTCTGAACTTCAGTATCAGCCAATCACCGACAAACATCTCCACTGTCATGCTAGCAGCAGCCAGTCTGTGGGATAAATGCTGGCTATCTGCAGGGATGAATATCTTCCTTCCACCTCCTATCACCCCCCATACCAGGTCCCCAGAACTCCCTGGCACATCCACAGAGTAACACTACCCTGTGGTGACTAAATGCAGCTCCAGCCAGCTGAACCCCCACACCACAAAGTCACCTGTACCCCTGAGAAGGTAAAAACCAATGCCAAAGAGCTAGAACGAACTCACAGCCACTGCCAGCACCGTTCTTGCTATCAGCACACACCACAAAAAACACTAGCAATCAAGACCAGTCAAAGCAAACCAAGCTTATTTCCTCTGCTCAGAATACGTGACAACTCAACAGCTCTGTCCACCTTATTCCATCAGGTCTATCCATGAGCCCAAGCTGCTGCTTCTTCACCTCCTTGCTTCTCTCTGTGCCTTCTCTAGGCCCCTGCTGTGCCATTGCTCAGGCCTGACTAGTTCTGGATCTCCAAGTACTGACTCTGAGTACAAACAACTGTCTTAGGAAACCTCAATCTTTAAAGAAGCAAAAGCAGATCTCCAAAAGAGGCAACAGCATGCAGCTGACAGCTGGGCTATTTGCTAGTACAGGAGTAATCTCTGAGGCTTACTCAACTGAGCAAGCAATGCACGCTCAGGATGAGTAGAGCAGAAGCTGGACTCCCACCTTTTGACTACATTTGTGCTGCTCAGAAAGATATACCACCATAGAGTACAGAGTTTGGCTTTCACCCACCTCACACCTCCCCTCCACCCTGCAGCCTCCCAGACAGTCTGGCCCTACCCACACAAAGAGTCCATGTGCACATGCTGGGGAAAACCACGGCTGGGCAGGGGCTGCCCCTGCCAGCCAGCAGAGGGGCCCACATGGGCTATGTTTTGTCACTGCAAACAGAAGTGGACCAGAGAGAGCAGCGGTGATTTTATTTACTGGAGATCTGACCCCATTATGTACTATTTTGTGCATATTTAAGGGATGCTATGAAGCTGCCAACATGGCCCAGGGCTGGGCAGAATATGAGTAACCCTGGTTTAGAGGAAGAGACAACAAAAGAACCTAAGAGAGGTCTGAAACCAGGAAAACAGGCTTGTTTATGAAGCCAAAAAGAGAGTGCAGCATATTCCAAGGCCAAGGGAATTTTTCTTGTAACGTTACTTTGCCTTGGCTACCTGGCCACTCTCACATAAACAATGGAGACACACCAAGAAAGCAAGGAGACTTCACAGAGGTTATAAAAATATCACTCATGAAATTAGACTGAATCAAAACTCATGACTTTCTGGTTGGAAGGAATGCTTGTGTTTCCCCTCTCATTTCTTTTTCTCCTCTAACTTTTTTTTCCTTGTAAAAATCTAGATAAACAAAAGCCCTAGGATATTGGATGGTTCCTTGCATATTGTTTTAAAAGCAGAAACAAGAACAGCAACCACCGTGGTGAGGAGGAGTGTCTGTGATTGGTGCTGCATAGCCCCTGTTTTTTCTCCATTTGCAGGAGCTGTTCTCGTGCAACGTTTATCCGCACGTCCCATCCCAGGACACAATGAGGCACCATCATCTTGTTAAGTGCATCCCCACTTCTCCCACAACCACAGCACTGCTTTGTCCGTGGGTCATATAAATAACTGTGGCAAATTGGATTTACATTCCTACCTCTCTTCTCGGCTTCAGGGGTGATTCACTTATTGCCTCCTTATAGACAGATAACTGAAAACAGGAGAGGGGAAAAGAGCGCTTTAGACACCCTTGCCTACCATGACTAGTTCATGAACTCTGCAAGGTAGGGACTGCGTGCCCCCGTGCAGAAGGAGTCCACAGGCCTGCAAGACACCACTTGCAATATCACCCACACACACCCACATTCACAATAGCCACTAACATTCACGCACTTTGTAAAATCCTTTGGGTAAAAAGTGTGAGTGTTGCCAGCTTTCAGCTTTCAAAAATGTTGTGTGTGGCCCTAGAACAGAATGATATAGGCTTCAAAATAATAAGACTTAACCAACCCAAAAGTATTTGGAGTATTTTTCATCTGTTTTCTCATTTGGACCCTTGAGGCTTCATATTTTCAAGTGAAGTTGTTTTCTTCCAGGATCAAGAGAGCTGGAAATGCTAGTTTAAAAAAATAAAAATAAATAGAAAGCTGAGAATTTCATTCAGCCTCTTGATTCCAGGAGCTCAAATAAAGACCACAAGTCTCAAAATCTACAAACATCACAAGCTTCACGATGATATTCAACAAGAGATGGCAACGTTCAGAAGCATGAAATGATAATTCCCACCTCGCTGCATCTAGTTCTATTTTCTTTTTCTCACCTCAGCTTCTGTAGCTATTTTTCTCTTCCTATAAGGACTCTATTTCTGGGCAAACAAAACAATTTCTTACCATACAGCAGAGGGTGTAATCCTATCTATCTGTCAATTGCTTCTAGAATTCTTTACTCCTGGAAGTTTCATGAAAACCAGTGGTTCTACAGAGGAAAAAAACCCAAGTAATGGTCTTAATGAGAAAAGCCGCATCAAGAGTCCTACATTTATCCCTTCTGTTAGTTTGCTACTGCTCAGTCAGCCCTTGTGTGCTCCTAGGTCGCTCTCTCCTAAGCTAACAGATGACAGATATAGGGTCAGGGGACTGGAGGGCAGACTCCTCGGAAATGAAGAGACCCTGAGAGGGAGGAACAGCAGCCCCAGTTCCACCTTTGGGGGCTCAAAACAAGACGATGGGTTTAGCGGGAAGTGTCAGGGCTCTCAGCCCTGCACAGGAGTTCTTTTCAATTTTTGCTGCTTATTTTTTTGCCAGACCATCATAGATAAGGAGAAAAAAAAATCAACAACCCACATTTAGAACAAAGACCTTCCTTTGTTTCTATCATCGGAGCAGCAAAAATTCTCTCTTAGAATAGAAAAGGACTTAGAAAAATGGTGATTCCTACCTCCCTTATACATTTGCCCTCAACACACTCTAAGATCATGCTATGTTACTTTGGGGCACATTTGGCTGTATATAGAGGCTCACAGGTAAGGGACCCCCACTAAGGGGGACATAGAGACACACATTTCAGTTGAGTGACTGTATATAGACGTATCATCGCTGCCTTCTAGAGGTGAAACCAAGAAAAGATAGCAGGGTGACACACTGTCTCCAACGATTCAAATGCAAGCAGCTTTAACTGCTCTCAAAAGTTGTTGATCCAACAAAAACATGAAATAGAAGTCAATGGATCTGAGCGGAAAATATTATAGCAGTCAAATAAGCTGCTCCAATAACACTACCTCTACCCACAGGTATGTTTGAAGGGGATGGGGAGAGAAGGGAAAAAGAGAGAAGGTTCTGTGCTGAATATCTGAGAAGTTTGGGCTTGTTTGGGGATGAAGGTTTTTTCTGCAGAAATCCCACCCACTATTAGGGAACTGTGCAAGTCCCAGAATGCCACAGACTGATGGGTGATGGAAATATCCAACATGAACTGCTACAAGCAGCCACAAGGCCTTTCCATAAATCACTGCAAACTCAAATTAGGGTCATTAACATGTAACAAGGTCATGGCCCAACCATTTCTGAATGATGATGGCAGAGTTGTGATGAGTAAAGTCATGCAGCACCACACCTCGCTGCGGGTTATCTATGCCCACCAACCTCCAGCCTCCCGCCAAGGGGCAACACTCTGGGTAAAACAGTTGTGTGCAAAAACTTGTGTTGTTCCACAAAAAAATCAGAATGAGTTTTAGGCCTAAAAATTTGGTTTACAGGCTCTCTCACTCCAAGGAGCAACAAAATCAGTTTTGCAACCTGTAGAAGTCCCCCTCTTTCTAACACCCTCACACACACACTTGCACAGAGATGTCCACATCAAGCTAGATGACCCCCAGCATACGCCATGGGTTTGCATGAAGATGGCCAAAGCACAGCCCTATAACAACCTCCTGGATCCATTGACCAGCAGAGACAGCTAAGAGACACTTCACAAGAAAAGAAGCTCTGCTTGTGCAGCAAGGAAGCACAGCTGCTGTGGCAATGGCATTTTAGCAGGTCAGATCCGAGTCTGAAAAACAATGCTCCATCTTGCCTTGACCAATCCTTGCCTGGAGGGTTAGCAGTTCACGAGAGACCTTGTAGTATGAGGCCACAATAGTCATGCAGCACATCTGCTCTGTTATCTCAACACATGGACAGCTCCCGCTAGTACGATCCATCCCTTATTTTTACACGCACCAAAATACACCAAATTCCTTCCTTCCCCCTTAGAAATCCAGCACTGGCCTAGCTCGCCACCTCCCTGTTGGACAGCTCAGTCACGCCGAGTTCATCCCTCCAACGCTGGTGAGAGATGAAACCAGATCCTGGGGCTCCACAGCCGAAAGCTGGTCCCCCTCCAGGTCCCTAAGAAATCCTTTGCGGTTGCAGAGACGTCACCGCTGAGGTGGGCTCTACCTCAGACCGAGGAGGGCTGCCTCTGGTTGTTATTAGCTGTACTGAGGATTCAAAGGACAAGGAGGCATCAAGCCAACATCTAGTCCAAAATGCAGTGATCCTACATTTGCAGAACATGCATCTGGCCTTCATTAATTCTTAAATGGTCCAACGTGGGTAGAGGAATCGGAGGGTGGGGGAAGGGAGCTAACACGCTGTGCACTGAACAGGGCGGTCACGGGGGATGTTCTCGCAATGGGCTGTTTTGTTTTGAAGATGTTTCTGATCAGGGAGTGTCTTATCCAACATGGGCACGTCGTAGCATCAGCGGGACCATACGTTGGCCTAGGCATGTGTGTGGGACAGATAGCCTCGAGCAAGGGCTTGGCCTCAAAATTTCTCATGGTGGTCATCACAAACATTAGGATGATAGCCTGGGGGGGCAGGCCAAGGAAGGGTGCTGGGAATTCAAGCCATGAAATGACAATGAGATGGTCTTTCACCCCACCAAAAGGGGGCACCTGAATTAAGCATACTGGCACCCTTCAAGAGCAGATCTCAGAGCATGGGTAGGCTGGAGAAATGAGGTGTCAACATTCACCCTTTATCTCCACATGGCTGGAGGCATCACATCTTTTCCCCATGGCCCTGAGAGTAAACGGGTGGTTGAGCAACCACACTACAAAGGTCTATGTTTTCTCCAGGAGGGAAGAGCATCCCTGTCTTGAGGACACAGGGGTGGCAGATTGAAAGAGAACTTCAGTCTGGCTCACGAGGATCAGAGTCCATCTGTGAGCGTGGCTATGAGTGTACATCGAAGGGTGATTCAGTGTGTATGAATATCTAGATAGATGGGTCGCTGAGCACGTAGCTGAGTGTGCTTGTGTGGGCAGCAAAGCACATGGCAGAACAACAGGGTGCAGGCAGCCCGTGGATAAACAAGTGTGTCAGAAGTGAAAGGACACAGCAGGGCAGGGGACTTGTTCAGAGGGACAAGTCAAGAGCTGTGCCAACTTCTGTCTTCCATTAAACCTGGGATGTCCCATCGCTTTGCTGTGGCATGACAGCATACAGCTAATGGAGAGGGAAGTGGCCAATAGCCCGTATCTCCTGGGTGGCATCAGATGGAGACATTTGCACTGATTTGGTGCTCAGAAATGGGGCAGACCTTGGGTTGACCTGACCTCTAAATGAGCAGAATGGGAGCTGCAGGAAATGACGCTGTAAACAGGAAGGCATGAGATAAATAAGAGATGGGGAGGTAAGAGATCTATTTAAAGTGGCAGTTGCTTTTTAGCTCCATTTCCCCTCTTCTGCTCAGCTAGAATTGAAGAACCCCACCCTTTTCTTCTCGCCTGCCAAGACAGTGTACACTTACCTCTTATGACTCTCTCCTAGCCGATGCAAAGCTCATTGCACACCCCTGTTAACACCACTGCTGAGGCTGTCCAGGAAACTGGGGAGAACATGTATACATGCTCCAACAACCTGAAGGAGAAGACTGGGTGCAAGGTTTCCAGCTAGCTCGTGTCTTAGGTGAGCCAAAGCTGTTATATGCAACATGACAATGCCCAGTGATCTCCCCTCCACCTCCTCAAGTGAAGGTTGGACTAGACGCTGCACAATCACACGATGTAAGATGGTGCCGCCTCCTAAGCATTTAGGGTGGTTAGAAGCAACAAACCACACCAGGGAGAAGTGACCAACTCCAAGTGATGCAGTGCAGTGGAACAGAGGAGACAGGAGGGAACAAGTCTTCTTCTAGCTCCATCCAGGGCTCAGTGTCTCTAGGAACTGAACCTTGCTCAGCATCAGTCCAACCTCAACTTCTGCAAACTCCGATCTGTGCCCTTTGGGGCACTACTCTGGCCCGGTGATCTCAGAGCAGAGATCAGCCTTTAGTTTCCGCAGCCTGAGGCAGCTCTAATTTTAAGCCACTTTAAACAAAGCAAATCTACATTTAGATATCTGACATCCACAGTTCTGTGCTCCCACTCCCAGGTCACAAACACACACTTCTCCTGTTCCGATGCACTAACAAGAAGTAAAAAAAGGAGGGGGGGCAATCTTTTGGTCAGCATAAGCGTTCTTGTTGCATTCTCAGAACTGGATGTTCCCTGCCTAGAATGAGATTTTAGCCCTGCAATTTCTGATCACTCCTGTTGGCAACTGCCTTTCCCTTTACTCGGCTCTCCCCTGATCTATTCCATTAGGGAAGTGGCAGAAGGCTGTGCTCTGCATTTCCAGGGCAAAACACAGAACTGTCCCAGGACAGTTCCCGTGTAGAAGGGATTGGCCCCATTTATATGAAGGAAAAAAAAAAAGAAAAGGAAAAAAAGACCAACCAACGCAGTCCTATTACAGAAACCCAGTTAAGTAGACAAGCTAAACAAAATACAATTAGGTTTCCTTTGGCCAGCCTGGAACATATGGTATTCGTCAGCCAGTCGTGTTCCTCTCTCGATTCTGGCAGGAGATAGGCAACTTGTTCCAAGCACTAAGAAAGCTCCTGGAAAGTCAGCATGCTGAGCAAACTTTTGGAAGGGGGCTAGCTGGGGATATAATAGCTCACACAGACACAGATTTGACAGCATTTCTTCCACATTGTTCAGCACAGCTCTAGGTTACAATGCCTCTGGCTTTAGTACATTCCTGGTTCACATTGTTCCCTGTGGTATCGCATCTGTAAGTCCTCATTTGCTAAGCACACACACAGAGTTCTGGGGTTGAGGGCTCCTACCAAGTAGGCAGACAAAGGTGTGGAAGTAAGAGAGGTTCCTGTGGATTTGGGCTCATAAAGAAATCCTAAAAAGGCAAATTGCGTCAGTGAGCAGCGCAGCAAGCTCTTTATTATGTTACCTTTCTGAGGCAGGCTGAAAATGGCTGCTGCCATCCCAGAGTGGACCGGCAAGCACTTCCCCAGCAAGAAAACAGCAATAAGTACTGCAGTGTCATAGAGATCAGTTGCTGCAGAAAGGAATAGCCTCTGAATTTGGTCATCAACCAGAAAACTGTGTGAGGAGTCTGGCTCTGTGCTAGGAATATTCTGCTCTGTTGCAGTTTGCAAAGAAGTTAGTAAAGAGCTGATTCACAGAGAAATGAGCCCATGTTTTAATAGAGGGAACTGGAAACCGTGCTGCGGTAGAGTAATATCTGCGAAAGAACTGCCCCAGCAAAATCAGTTATGTCTATGGGAAAAGGAAGCTGATAAAGGACTATTGATTTATTCCAGTAACAACAGAGGCTTCACACTGGAAGTGAGCAGAATGCTTCCCACCCCACACTCTAGGCCTGCGTGAGAGTTTCAGCTGCTTTATGAGTCCACATAGTTCAGCCTCATCATTGCCAGGGCTGGTTTGACATCTCTTGCATAGGTTTACTTGGTCTGCTATAGGCCTTTTTTCAGCAAGGAAGCCAATTTATTCCCTCCAGTGCAGTTACAAGCCAGCACTGCCTCCAAGTTTCTGCACTGCCTTTTATCTTCCCATATACAGTTGGCGTTATTGCATATCTGTTCCTCCCCTATCCCTGCTGATGGACAGCCTGGCTGGCTCAGGCCACTGCAGCCTCAGCCTAGTTTTCCTTGGGCACTGAAAAAGTGAGAAATGTGATTGTAAAGAAGAGCAAGAGGATTTCTTCTGACCATTCCTGTGCTCTGGTCCACCTGTTTGCTGCCATAGTCAGGCTTCCTCCCTCTTTCACCCGCTAGGCACAGTCACTCTTGTTCCTTCATTGCAGAAGACCAGGATATTTCAACCTCTGTAACATGGCTCTTCAGTGATACTCTTGCCACATCAGTAACACTTCAGAATACCTTGACCTTTTTTACCCTCTCCTTGTAATCCTATACCCTCTGTAGCAGGAGGTATTCCCTCGCTTCCATTTCCAGCTTTTTGGCATCCAAGACCTGGCTCAGGTAATAGGCTTCTGTATGTCCTCACTGCATCCACCATAGACCTGCTTGTCAGGTTTACCAGCATTAAGTGCATTGAGAAGCATTTCCCGCTCTTCTGGGTTGCTATTATGAATCAGCAAAGCTTGCTGTGATCACCAGCAACGTGCTGGAGCACATCAAAGACTGAAGTGCTTGCAAAAAACCTTTGCATCTGTTTCTATTCCTGGACCGCTTAGCCCCATCACATTCAAAACCTCAGCTGCAACGCACAGCTCTAATTTGACATTTCTTTGTGGTTACATGTATGCACTCAGTCAGCTCACCTCTACTGCACGCTGGCCTATCAGATGTGTTACGCTTGCTCTACCTTAAGATTAATGGGAGAGATTCTCCATCGAGGTTAATGGGCGTAGCACGCTGCTCGCAATCATTTTTGGCACGAGCTGCACTGATGCAGCCAGACAAGCTGCCTGTCCTTCGCAGGAAGGGACCAGCTGAGTTTTGCTTTCAGGAACCGAAGAATCGACTGTGGCTTCGTCCTTCAAGAACACCATCCATCACCCAGCCAGGAGCTCTGCAGAGTGAGGCAACAGCGCGTCATCATCCCCTCCCCGCAACGTGGAGCCGAGTGTGGCTCGCTTTTGTTCTTACCCACATCACACAGACTTCAGCAGAGCCTGGCCACTGAGGGCCATTCATCTCTTTTGCTCTCAGGTCCTGCTCAGCAGTACCCTACTGGGCTTTCCTCATCCATCATTACTGGCAATTTAATCTCTGTCTCTTGCTGGGCACTTCCTCCCCGTGCCTTTGAATCGGAGGGGTTTTTTTCCTCCCTCAAAGGAGCTTATAACATTTACTGCATGGTGTTGGAATCTCTGGACTGAACTGAGTCATAGTTCAGCAAAACTAGACTGGTTTCATCTTCCTCACAGTAGGAAATTGGACATACTGCAGCTGTCTTTCTGTTTTCCTGTTTAAACCATCCCATCTTCCTGGTGGCAGAGTAGCTGAGGCACATGGCTTCCAAAACAGGAGATAAAATGGCTGTTGCCAAATGTTGTTTGCAAAGCCGTTCAAAGCAAGAGGAGACTTCACAAAGTTTCCAATCATTAAGCAGAGTTACAGCATTTGGCTCCTTCCTGCAGTCTCCCAGTATCTCTCATTAACACTGGTTTACTACTGCTCTTCTGGGAGTCAAGAGTGAAATTTCCACTGGCTTCCAGGATGAAGAATGGAACTTTCTAATGCAAACCCCATGCCATGTCCCTGCATGCCCTATTCTGGGCTACGTGACTTCACCGGAGACCATGGCACCCCCTCGGTGTGCTGCTTTTAGTACCGTAGGACTCCGTGCATTGTTTAGGTTATTTCACATGCCGGAAAGTATCATGCAATATTTTAAAGGTCTTAAAACCATGCAACAGATAAACAATGAAACCACACATACGCGAGATCTCAAAGGGCACCGTTATGTTGCCTAAGCCTGTGCCTACGGTTTTCAACCTGCCGTGCATCCAGGATTCCTCCCCTTCCCCATTAGTTCATTGAAGCCACACAATTTTACGTGAAAGAGCATAGCGCCAAATATTGAGGGCTGCCCAGCACAGGTTGCCCGTTGGCACGATCCAGAAGAGCACGCTATACAAGCTGCTCTTTCATGCAGGAATCCACATTTCTCTGCAGCGAGCGAGGTTAGCTTTCAAAGATGGGCATGTGCAAACATATGCCACATTTGTTTGTTTTCTTGTACCGGCATTACTCAGTAGTATCTGTTATGGGAAAAGTGCTTATATTCTGTGAATGTACCTAAGCACAAGCATTACATTTATGTACATGAACAGAAGAATTTGAGAGCCTGTGTTAGCCACTTGTAAATGACTGTGCCCACCTCGCTTTAAAAACTGGCACAGCATGCGAGTAAATGTAAGCATAATAAAAAATAATAGGAAACAGACAGGCAATAGAATTAAGAGCAGCAGCCAGCTGGGATCTTCTAACCAGTGACATCAAGGGATTGCTGAGGTAATACACTGATGGGTTTTAAATTAACTGTAACCACTCAGGAAAAAGATCTAGGCGTCACTGTGGACAGCTCAACGAAAACATCTGCTCCACGCACAGAGGCCATCAAAAAAAAAAAAAAAAAAAAACAACCAAAAAATGTTAGGTTGAATAGGATAAAGAACAATACCAAAAATGTTATAAATGCCACCACATAAATCAATGACACATTCACACTTTGAGAAGTGAGATGAAGTCTGCTCACCCCATTTCAGAGCGGGGATAGCAGGAACAGAGGCCAGAGAAGGATGCCAAAAAATCGTTAGAGGCACAGAAAGGTTTCCAAGGTCGCCAGGAGGAGAGATTAAGGTCCAAATGGTTCAAAATAGCTTGTGCTAGAAGTGTATAAAACGATGAGTGAGAGAGTGAAGGTTTTTCCCATTTGCCCGTTCTTATACTGAAGAAATAGTGGCCACCTAAAACACTCCAAAAATATTATTACAACAGGAAAAAGAAAGCTCACCAACGTTTTGCAGATTGCCCAGTTAACACGTGGAACTTGCTGCCGCAAGGTGCCAGGCTGAGAGTTAAGCCAGTATCCAGAGAGGGATCTGCCATCTCACGAGAATGAACGAAATGTATATGATACATACGTGCCTGCTGGCTCACGTGCCTGGGCAGGCACTGAACTCCTGGGGATAGGAAGAGACATAGAGTAACCAAAGGCAATGAAGAAAGCCAGGGAGGAACCTGATACTGGCAGGACTGTAGGGAGAGGTTGAAGGAGAAAAAGGCGCCTGGAAGAGGAAAATGGGAGATAAAATACTCATAACAATCTGGAAAAAGGTAAGAGAGGTGTTTTGTGGGCTTTCCTCCTTCACTCTCCACATGAGAGATGGGAAATTCAGATTCTGCTGGGCTGCGTCAGAGCATGTACCCCAGTCCTCTGGATAAAAGGAGAGATGGCAAATGCTGGCCACAGGTGAATGTTTACAACCACAGCTGGCTGGGCTGTGGACATACCAGCCAAGCCATGACAGAGCTGCTCCATTCACTGCCGTGCCATGCTCCAAACACCAGCACCCCAGTCCATCCGCTGGTGCCGCATCCCCTTCACATCCCGGTTCACCGTTCAAACCTCCAAAATAAACAGGCAACATCTGAACATCCTGCAGATGGGGAAATTTCAGGCAGCGTTGCATATTTTCAGTCTACTGTTTGATTTAGGCTGACATAGAGAGACAGGTTTCAACTCTTGGCCAGCAAGAAGGGCTAGCCAGCAGCAGCAGCAGTATGCATTTTGAGTGGCATGCAGGAGAAACCATTTTTTCTAGGTTACCCACAAAGCCTCCAGCTCCACCAGCCAAGAGCCTCATGGTCTTTGAGTGCATCTGGCGGGTACAGAGCAGGGTTTCCCTCCACCACACAGGGACCCATGACAGCACAGAGCAGCATCAGGTGCCTGCAACTCAGCAGATACCTCTGTTAGGGCAAAGCTTGCACATCACTGTGTGCAATCCTAGCAGTTACCTAACTACAGAGGCCAACAAAACTTTTCAGAGAACGGGCTTTGTGTTTGCTGTAAGGGTCAGCCCGAGGTGCGCATGGCTCTGACCCCCTTTTCAAGAATGAGTGTATGGGCAAGGACAGCAGAAACACCCTTATGGACACTGAAACAGAGCAATTTTTGCTTCATGTTCAGGGATTTCCCCCATGTTGTCCCCAAGAGCAGTCAGCATGATACTGTGAACACATGGGAAGCATTAAAGCATGACACTATGCAGCACTTAGCCCCAACCACATGTATTGCGGAGCACAAGGCCTCCTGCTCCTCTGTCCGTCAATGTGCCTGTGGGATGTCCACGGCAGAGCTTTCCTCCGCTTATGGCAGTGGGCTTTTTTGCTCCACTGTGCATGCCTAGTGGTGTGGATGCCCACCTAGGAACACCACCACGGGCCTGAACCGGAAATGTGTCACCAGGCAAACCATCATACAGATGTATGGCAGTGGATTTATGAGCACATGCACCAGCAGTCCTGGTCCTTGAATGAGACCATCCACTCCCAAAGGGGTGGTTCTTGTCAATCTTTCCCCTTGGAAACAGCAGATGGGTAAGAACTTGCCCTATGGTCCTGGGACAGTGGGACACTTTTTCCTCCTCCTCCTCCCATGTGTTCACCTCCACCTACCCTTCTCCCAAGAAGCACAGAGCATCATAACCAGAAGAAAAATCAACAACATTGCAAACCCCCCAAACAACCCCACAGCTACTCGCACAACCTTTGGCATCAAGCTGCCCGCTCCCAGCTTCCCCTCCCAGCCTGGAAAGCAGAAGCCCCAGCGCAGTGACCCACAGCACGTATCGTCCATTGCCCAAGCTGCTCTTCTCCACACCTCCTACTCCTCATCCCACCTGCCCTTCTTCCCCACCACGGGTCTGCCAGTGGGGAACCCCACCACCAACATACCGTGCGCACAACATAATAAAGCAACAGAGTCCAGTGTTAAGCAAGACTTTCATGTGCAGCCAGCATTTCAAAAGGCACAGTACATGCTGTATGCTCAGTGCCGTCAGACTCCAAGGCTGAATTCTCCAGTGTTTTAGGAAAAAGGTAGGGCGGGAGGAGAGTGTGAGAGGGGGGAACAGACCAAGCTTTGTGGAATTCTTTTTAAGAGTGTATGCATGACTGTATAAAAGGACTTTTTTTTTTTCCTGACCTCAAAAAGACAATATTATTTCACACAGACCTATTTCCAAGAGTGGCCAAGCTATTTCTACATGAACCAGTGCCTGGTTGAGGCAGAGGCTGTGAAGGGGAAACCCTCTCTCCAAGTACGACATGGAAATTCCTTGACCTCAGCTGTGAAGCCGATCAACATGCATGCGATGTGCCAATGAAAAAGAAATTAAAATACCAGAGTGGTCAACGCAGATGAGGGCAGGTGTGTAAGGGAGAAGGCACAGCCTTCTTTTTCCAGGCAAAGGGCCTGACAAAAAAAAGGAGACGTGCCGGGCAGGGAAGAAGAGGAAAGCAGGGCAAAAGCTTTAAAAATACTCAAAAGTATTGAGACATCGGTCAGAAAAGCAAAGACTTAAAATGCCAGGCAAACAGGTTCTGATTCATACCCTACAGCCTGAAGGTAGAAAGGCAGGGTGAACGGGCATGGAAGGCAGAAATAAATATTTATTTTAGGCCATGCTATCATTTGTTGTGCTTCATGGAAAAGGTTGGGTTTCACTATGAGCCCAGACAGAGGCAAATAGGTTCATCATCAGTCTAGACCTGGTACCACCAAGTAGTGACTACATCACAGACCCGTACCCTACTCTAAAGCTGTGTTTGCTTCCTCAGGAGGCCACCAGAAAACACAGCTCCACAGTGAAACTACTTTTCCTGACCGGCATTGAGGACATGCCAATCTACTGTCTCCAGCAAGAGTCCCACAAACAAGCCACCACTGGATAAAAAGCTGCACAGCAACAACTGACTGGTGTTAACTGTCCAAGTCAAGGGAGACAGAGCCCTTTAGTTTCCTTCTTGGAGGACTGGATATCTAGAATTAATGCATCTGAGCCCTAAAAACCACTTGTGATCAGGGCTGAACCCTTTGGGTTAGGTGAAGCATATAATTTCTCCCCATGGCAGAAAACTGGTGCATACCGCAGCCCCTCCATGGCTCTGTAAGGGAACTGAATATGCTACGCAGTCAGGTCACTCAGTGCGTACGTGAACTCACAGCACTTCTGTAATGCACCAGATGCGTAGTCTGCTATCTCCCTGGGATAGATGTCAGTCAGGAGGGATCTCCCACTGCCAGAATCATTTGTCTTTTTCATGGCCCGCTCCCAAGTTAACAGCAGGAAAGAGGACTGCAAGGTCTGGGACACAGACCTTCGCAAACTCCAAGCAACCTGCATGAAGCAGAACGGCAAATGCAAGACGCTCTAGTGGCATCCATAGGTCAGTTTAGGTATACACACAGGGACAGGGATGCCAAGCTTTGTCAGGGATGTGAGCCTCTTCTAAGATCAGCCATGGCTGCAAGCCACAGCTACAAAACTTATTACAACTGTGCTCGCATTTAGGAGGAGAAATAAGTAACAGCAGTCCATATACTTCCATCCTTTTCAGAGCCCCAAGAAACCCCACTTAACAAAAACCATTCGGTCCTTACAGGAAGAGTGATGCGCACTGCAGGGAACAAGCTTGCTGGTGTTTAGATACTCTGCATTAAGAATAAAAGCAACCATGTCCAATGCAAACTAGACCTGTGCTCTGAGACCTAAAATTGGGTCAAAACCCAGCCCATTTTCAATGAGTTCTCAGAAACCCCACCAGATTGCTCTGCTGCTCATTAGCCGTAGTTTCAGTATCTTCTGGGTTTCTCCAGTGAAAGACAAGCCCTTGAAAAACAAGAGTGACATCCAAGGAACTTGGTTCTTACTGAATCTCCAACATGGGCTTCTTTGAATGCAACACCTGTTTGGGATATATGGCCTTTCCTATTAGGCACCTAGATGCATCATGGATACCAATCCAGTCTCTCCTTTTCTCCCCTGATCACCTGCCCCTCTTCTGCTAACGTCAAACTTTCCAAGGTCCCCCAGTGCTCCTAGTCTAGGACAGAAATGTATTTATTGGGGCAAAATGAACAGAGTGTGTATGAATTAGAAAATGAGTCCAGTCTGTTCAACTAGGGTTGGGCAAGCTTGTTTTGCCTAATTTAGAGGCCATTCAAACATTGTGGGTTTGAACATTACTGCATTAGTGTTTCACTTAGGAAAAACTGTGAAAAAAAAAAAAGGTGAAGAGAAGGGAAAAAAAAATCCAATGGAAACATAAATAGCATATAACGTATATGGGGGACCCACTTGTGCCAGCACAGACCTTCTAAGCCCTAACACATTGCACAGACTTCCCTTCAGCTAGAAGTCCCCTTTAAAACACTTCAACGGCAGGGGAGGTTTAGATTGGATGTAAGGAAAAATTTCTTTACTGAAAGAGTGGTGAAACATTGGAACAGGCTGCCCAGGGAAGTGGTGGAGTCCCCATCCCCGGAGGTATTTAAAAGACGTGCAGATGAGGCGCTTAGGGACATGGTTTAGTGGGCATGGTGGTGTTGGGTTGACGGTTGGACTCGATGATCTTAGAGGTCTTTTCCAACCTCAATGATTCTATGATTCTATGATTCTATGAAAAAAAAAAAAAAATCCTGAATCACCATACAGAGATGGAACAGGTCAAAAGAGATGGATACACATGCCAAGGACAGCTGGTCCTAATCCCTGACCTGTCTTCATTTACACTTTGAAATCAAGGTCATGCAGATCAAGAACGGAGAGCTAATTTGCAAAGCTCCAAGCCCCTCAAACTGCCCTGGGTGAATCGCAGCAGCCCTCTGTGTCAACAGGACGTGCTGCAAACTCTCCATGGATCCTTCAGTTAGTTCATTAGCTTTATCCATACCTCAGCTGCACTTGGCTGCCTGTAGGACTCCCAACAGCCCAGCTTTCTGGAGATAATTAGCATCATTCATTTCACATCCCTCTTTTTCTTCTGTTGTGTCTTGGTTGCAATAATTTGTGTTTGGGTGTCAACTAACAAATTGGGGGCCCCTTCCTGAGACAGGGTAAATAATTCATTTTGGTGACATTATATCAGTGCCCACCAGCTAAAGAATAAGGCCTTCAGGTTCAAAAGCTAACCCTATCTGAGGGGACAGCTGGTCTTCCTAAACTGCACCTCAAAAGCAGCAGCTGGGAATGATGTGAGACATCCTTAAGGCATGGAGTAAAAACAAACAGAGGACACATGGTGAAAGAAAGAAAAGTGGGTGCCAGGGAAGAAACTTAAGGCACTGCAGGAACAAGGGTCTCCTCACCAATCTGAAAACCACCTCCTCTGTCACACATCTCCATTTCAAAAGCCAAGAAAGCCACAAGAAACCAGGTGGAAGCCCAACTGAGAATAGCCTATCTCCAGAGGCATTTTCTTTCTCCTAATCCTAAAGGTTGCTTTAGGTAAAGACACAGACAAGAAACAAAGAGATGGAGGGGTGGCAATAAATGCTGCTTACGTGCCTGTGAGCAAGAGCCAAGGGCAGAGAGCATGACCTGACCGAGCATCTCTTCCACCACCAGCAACTTGCAGCCCTCACCATGAGATCTGCCAGCCCAGGAAAGACCTCACTCAGGGGAATTAACTCCACCTAAAACACCACTCCTTCTGCCTTCCCTTTCTCCCCCAAGACCTTTAAAGCCCTACCACATGGGTGGGTTTATCCCCTGCTCCCATTTACACTTGGGCTACACCCCTCCTCACCAGCAGGTTCCATAAGCTGCACCACTTGGAAGAGATGGGTTGTGTTTTCATCAAGAAACTGCAGATGAGATACAACCATCATGTTACATGTTACACCATCCTTTCACCCTGGCTCTGGGCCCTTCGTGCCCAGGGAATGCCTTCAAGGTTGAAGCATGGTCACACAGATGTCAGCGGGGCTGCCCCAGCCCTGCCCTCGTCTGCAGTGCAGAGGAAGGTGCTGCAAGCCCTGTATTGCGATGACCCTGCACAAGAGGAATCTCTTTTCTTCTCCATACCATCTCTGACTTCCCCCCCACCTAATCTATATTTTTTTTCCGGCCTCATGTATACTTTCCAGCTCGTTTCCTCTTGCGGTTCTCATTTCCCGCTCCTAGGAGGTGAGCTCATGCGTTTCTCAATTACCAGCCAAAGAAAGGGAGAGGGAGAAAGCAATCTTATGGAAACAGATGAAGTCATGCCTCTATAATGCCATATTACAGCTCGTGCTCACAGAGCCATGATGCAGACATCACTGCCCCCCAACCCTGGCAGGGCAGCCCAGCTTCTCGGTCCCCAGATCAAGTTGTTCTCCTCCTTGCGTCAAGGGAAGATGCTCCACCGACATGCAGGGAGAGCAGAGCGTGTTTGTCTCACTGGCTTTTCCCTCTCATCCCCCCTCCGCCCCTACTTTCAATCCTCCCGCCCTTTTGTCCACCCCCAGCAATCCCCACGGATCTTTGACTCATTCACAGCACGCCACTGAGTCAATAGCGAGCCCACAGACCATGTGCAAGGCTCCCAGTGCTGTGCGCTCTGCCTACGGCTATGCGGACACTGGAGAAGTTACACAAGGGAAATCTAAAGGCAATTAAAAGCATAATAGAAGTGGTTGTTTAGAAAAGGTGGTGGGGAGGAGAGAATAAAATTAAAATAAATAAAGGAATGTTTTAACGAGTGCAGCAGTGAAAGCAGGATTAGAGGTGCCTGAATGGCATCTCTATATTTCCCGTATGGAAGGGAGGGCTGCCCAGCGCAACCAGAGCTGACAAAAAAAAATTAACTGGGCCTCAGTCTCAGAGAAGCATTTGGCTAGAAAGGAAAGAAGGTAATTGCTGCAAATGGAGACTAATTCAGGAAGCAGCCAGCCCTACACGGGGTCGGTTCTTGTGCCGTTAGAGAGCTACGGATGCTTCATGAACACTGGGTTGAGGGGCAGAAAAAAGCACACAGAAGTCTTAGGATAAAAACAAAGCAAGACAGAAAGACAACAAATGTCTCCTTCCCACAGTTTACATGTGCTTAGCATTTCTCTTCCCTCATTCCTCGCTCCCTAAGGACACTTAGGACCTGCTGAGGGTCCTACTCAGCCTTGCCTTCATCAGTCTATCTGATGGCCATGGAGGGAGCCAACTAAGTTGGCTCCCAAAGCACAGACCAAACCCCTCCCTTCCCCCTGCCCCAGGAGAGGAGCAGGCTGGAAGGTGAGGCATAGGGCACGGAGGATGTGTTTACTCTCATAACACCCCTGTGAAGTGGGGAAGTCATAGCCTCATCTGACAGATGAGGAACAGAGGCAAAGCGAGATTAAAGGATTAGCCCAAGGTCACGCAGGAAAAGTTTGTAGCAGAAGTGGAAATTAAGCCCAGGTCTCTCAGTCCAAAATCAGTGCCTTAAGCACAAGACCAGACTTTCCTAGAGTTGGTCAACCTTTTATATTTGATAGTTTGGTTTATTTTCAAACAGAAAAACAGTATATTTTCTAAACACACATTTTCATAGAAAAGGGAGATGGAAGAGCTCATTTTCTGGAGGGAGGAGCTGCTTAAGATCTTATTTATTTCTGTTTAACTTAATTTCTTTTAGGTTTTACCATTTCTGATCGGGAAAAAAATGCTGCAGAAATTTCAAAGCACAGGAACACGTTTCTTTTCATTCGTAATTCATCATGGGAAATACTTTGACTTTCCAACCGGTTCTGCCCTGCCTCTCTTTGCGTTGCAAGGTTTTTAATACCTTTTCATTATTATTTTTTCATAGCCTCTACTAGCTTAGAAAGCCCACATCTTCTAAACAGAGACCTTTGCTGGACAATGCTACCGTCACTAAAACCCCATTGATTGGAAAAGGTACTTTACAAATTAATACAGGCAACAGGTCCATGCCTTGACTTATGTAAATTGCAAGGCCAAATCTGAGTTAGACCTCAGCTGCTGCTGACTCTGCTCATCCAGTCCCTGCCCAGATCATGCCTCCCTCTGCCACTGGCTCTGAAACTCCCTATTTTCTTCCCTTTGTTGTGCCACCAAGCCCAGTCCTTCCCACAACACATCTCCCCCTTGGGAGCCTGAAAGCCCCTTGGCAAAGGAAGGCAGTCCCACTCCCCTTCACACACAGGCCAGCTGAGGTCCGTGGAAGAGAAACTACTTGTCCACAATCAACCAGGAGACCAGCAGCAAAGACAGGGAAAGAAGATGGGTTTCATTAATACAGATCCTCTCTCCATTTAGACATGTGAAATTCAGCCCTTACAGAGGCCCCTAGGAATCTACCATCACTATCCAAAATGGGAGGTTTTTTACCCCAAGTGTAAGCAGCGAGAAAGCCATATGAAGCAAATGCGATCTGAGGCTTGCATATTTAAAGGTGACTTAAGGATCCAGACACTCAATTCCCATGAAAACAAATGGGAATCAGTAGGCAGAAAAGGGCTGGCTTATATTCATGCCAACCAAATGGTTAAAATTAGCTACGATCGGTAAAGCATTTTGAAGAAAATGTGGAACACTTATATAAAAGCTGAGTGTTGCTCAGAAACAAAGATCTCTTTTCCTGTAATTGTGTTTAATGATCTTTGACAAACAAGAGGACAATCCACAGGGATGACCACCACCATCACACACGTTCCTGTGACAATGAGGGAATTAGGCTGAAACAAAGACTAATACGCTATCCTTACAAGGCAGTTTTCACTCCCAGTTTGCTCCCCCCTTTACTTAAAGACTTATTTGCACAAGCAGGCAAACCAAGTATTAATGAAGTTGACGTATTTCACCAGCAGAAAAGAAAGCATGTTATAAACTTATGACCGGTACCAGTCCCGCTTATTCCATCTCCTGGAGATACCTAAACACCCACCTACCACACAAAAAGGGTTTCAGTCCCGTCCCCAGCTCCCAGCACAGCTGGGCTGTGTCTGGCCTACAGTACATACCCACTACTCTCCTCTGGGCTGGGGAAGGCTAACCTAAGAGCAGAGCTTCAGCAGCATTGCAAGGGCAGGTCTCAGATGTCTTAACTGACCTTCATGCACTGAAGACTGCACTATGAGCTCCAACAAAAAACCCTTTTTTGACTCAGTCCCGAGGGAGGGCCATTTGTCCCCTCTGGGACAAGCTCCTTGAGGTTAGCTGACTTCTGCAACAGCCCAGAGCACCCTGCACTGGCAAGTGAAGAGCTCACTTACAAATTTTGAATCACCTGTGCAGCTTAATTAACAGCGGGTGAGAAACTAAATCTACCAGAAGCCCATGTGCTCACATGCAGGTAGCATAAGGGCAGGGTCCTTCCTAAGCTCAGTTGATTTGTTGTGGTCTGTCTCCCATGGTCAATGTTTGTTTGCTTCCTGAGGATATGCCCATGGGGAAAAGATGCGGAGAGACCTGAACACATTCGCAGGGCTGCCTGGGAAAGGTTTGGGAGCAGCTGGTCCAGGGAGACAGACGGGTGCTATTTTGCAGGTCAGGTCTGGATCTAGGACAGAAATACCTGGAGGAAAATTTCGCAATCCTGGAGCTAGCACTATAAAGGATAAATGTGGTTTTCACTTCTTTGTCCCAAGTTCTGGGTAAGATGAAGCGAATTCCTGGAAACTGAAGAGTTTGGACACTAGAGTTGTAGACTTGGAAAAATACTACTTCTGGCTATGATGATTTATTTATAGTTGCAATTAAGGACAAAAAGGCTCTTCAGAGAGGGAGGATGAAGTGAAAACAAGGCCAGGCCTAGAAACCTAAGACTATGGGGATTCCCAGAGCAAAATTAATCAGGGGACTGAGTTGTTTTCTATTTATTTTTTTCCTAAATGGTTATCTCTTTGTTTGGCTTACCTGGTTCAGAGCTTTGCAACAACTACATTTCTGGCACCCCCCCCCCATGGGCTTTGGAGCCAGGCCAAAAACTGGAATGGAGATTGGGGATGGGTCTCAAACTCACAAGAAGGGCTTGTGAGACCTCAGCCAGAAAGGCCACTCTACACCTTACCACTGGAGCCGTTCTCTGCTTGGCCACAGCACAGGCAGTGATGGCTTTGGGACACGGCAGCAGAGGGAAAGAGCAGAGCCAGAAATTACCAACTATACAGAAGAGTAAGAAAGTGCGAGAAGGCAAGAAGGAAGCCAAAAGTCCTTGCATCTACAAAAAGAAATAGACAGTGCACGGTAGGATTTTCTCTGTGCAGGACTTTGATTTACAGCCTGCCAGGGTATATATTATTCCAGCTCCTAAAAGAGTGGGTGTGGTGCAAACCCCCAATCTTTTGAGCTGGAGCTCTGTAGATGTCTCTTCATCTCTTATAGATCCAGTTTTTGACCCTGCAAATATCCCCTGTTGAATAAAAGATCTGGCTCCAGCTATCATGACCCGGATAACAAAGGAGGTGGGGAACTGCAGACAAATTCAGACAGCAAGACAAGTCAAAGGAGGTGCTCTTTGCTGCCCCAGTGGTTAAGAACCCCTTCTAACCAAGGGGTCCGATCAAGACCTCCAGGCTGGATAGGACCTCTGATCACTGCAGCAATCAGAAAAGTGCCCAAGCAGACCAAAACTAGGGACAATCTTTCCCCTGGGGAAAGTTTCAGAAAAGCCAGGACAGCTTTACTCCAAGAGACACTGAGGTCACCTCTGTTTGTCCATCCCCCAGTCTGGACTCTCAGGCCTCAGCTTCCCTCTCTGGACTGGAGTAAGAGCCCTAGACAGCCTCCCAGGTCACTACCATGTATAAGTGCCTTCAGCTAAAAGGCTGCTATGGGTTCTCCCTTCAACCTGCATTTCCCTTGTTTACTTATTGCATTCCAGCCTGGAAGAAGAGGCTGCTACTCGCTGTTTACATACACTTCCCTCCAAGAGAGGTTTTTGAGTCTGTTATTGTTGCCTGACTTCCACACTGTGACAAGGAGGTGCACTGCACCATCTCTATGCTACTTTTCATGCAAATTTCTCCCCACGCTGCATCTGTGAGACACTGAAACTTGCGTGGACTTCTAGCAGCAGTTATCACTAAACAAATACAAGAAGCACAGCTAAAACCAATGGCAGAGGTGTAGTACCTCAGCCTAAAATGGGGAAGGAGCAGGACCTGATGAACTTTAACTCACAGGATTTAGAGAACTGGCTAAAACAATTAGCAATTACCAATGCCTCTCTTATCGAGCATGGCTGAGGTGCACAATAGAGACAACAAAGCAAACTTCATGCCCTAAATTAAGTAAGCTTGTGGATTGCAGAAGGAGGAAAAGTCAGGTTAGCTAAGATTCCCAGAAAAAAGCCTGAAACATAAATAAATAATGAATAAATACCACAAACTGTTCGCAAGCACAGAAGATAACAAAGCAAAGTCTTAGGCTAATATGGATTTAATCAGAAACAAATTGCATCCAACCAAGCTAATTTCCCTCTGTGACAGGCAGCGTGGATAGCAGAGAGGCCATTGACGTTGCATGCCTTGACTTGTAAAGCTTCAGATGCATAACATCCTCGTAAGACATCAAATAAATGGTCTCAAATAAACGTTCACATAGCAGATGCAAAACTGACTGGAAATACGATACTTGGATGCGAACTATCAATGGGTCACTGTCAAAACGGAGGGATTAACCCAGCAGAGTTGTACTGTGTTTGTTGTGAGTCCAGCTTTCTTCAAAGTTTTCTCTAAGAACCTGGGCCATGAGATAGATCGCACGCTTGTAAAATACGCAGCTGCTATGTAGCTGGGAAGGACCGCCTGAAGACAGGTTTGAATTCTGATCTTGGCAAAGTGGGGAAAATGTCTGAAAAAAAAAATTGGATCTCGTTCAGTAGAGATAAGGATGGGGAAAAACTGCCCACAATTCCTCAGAAAATTATGGAGGGAGTTGAGGTGGACTGCAAGCTGAACATGAGTCAGCTACGTCTCACTGCTACAAACAAAGGACAAACATTGTCCTGGGTTGTACAAACATGAGTCCAGCCTGTAAACCATGTGGAGTAACCCTTCTGCTCTGGTCAGCATGGCAAGGCCTTAGCCAGAGCGTCCCATCTAGTCTCAGGACAGTGAACTTCAGAAAAGATATGCACTGACTGGAAACAGTCTGGAGGAAAGCAACAGGTACAATCAAAGGTTTAAGAAAACCTCACCACCAAGGAGAGCTTTGAACAAAGTGGGGTTGTCCATCATAAAAGAGAAACTCATCAGGAGACAGGACACAACAAGAGTCTTCAGAATCCTGAAAGTCTCACCTGCCTTTCTAAGCCTGGGCACTGGACAACCTCCACCTCGGAAACACACAGCAGGTTATCAATACACGCTTTAGGAAACTACGCCGCGTGATTGAGGGTGGTCCAGTGGAGACCATGGTGTAAGCAAGAACTTTTGGCCGCTGCTTGCAAAGAGCAGGAGCTACTGACACCCTTTGCCTCTGACAGCCCGCCCAAAATACATTACAATGGAAGGCAGTCTCTGCATCCTGCGAGAGCAGCCGGGCCAGAGTGCGTGTGAGACCTTGATTGGAAACAGGCTGCTCTTCATTTCAGCTCTTCTTCTGGCGATGTATGAGAACTTCCTCATTCCTAGATGGTCTCCTCATCCCAGATGAGGGAGCTGGTGTCTGGGGAAGACCTTTAGTATTCATTACAAAAATGTTTCCACCCCCTCATTGGTCTCTCCTCACTTCACCAAAGCATGCGGATAATCTTATTTTTCAGAAGCACCCACCAGCTACCCTTTGACTGGCTCTGGCACTGCTGCTCGAATGCCTGACTCAACTCCTATCACCGTCAAAAGGCTTGCGTTGATGGAAAGCCCTCCACTGGTTTCAGCGGGACCTGAACAGGACCCCAAACAAAGCGACAATAGTGAAACATAACGAACCCATGTCTTCCACAAGTGACTCATCGGATTTGGGAGTAGGGGGAAAATCCTGAGATACAAGTGGAAGAGTGTTACGCTGGACTGGAATCATGCAGAAGGCACAGCAAGACCAAGCTGCATTGCTCTGTGGGTTTGGGAGTGATCTCCCCTCCCCCGATGCCCCAAGCAGCAGAGGCAACATGGCCACTCTCCTGGGAAAAGGATGAAATGCCAGTCCCCGGCAGAGCTGCGGGTTCCCATCCCCAGTCACAGTGGATGGAGCATGCCATGCTCCCAACTGGAGGGCGAGAAGTGTCTCCAAACATGGGAGGGAGGGGCGTCTCCGGTGCTTACAAAGCCTTGAGGAAGGTCCAGACGATGAGAACAACAAACAGCAACCAAAACCCCGTGGAATATGAAAGGGAGAAATAAGTAAAAGCAGATGGAGTTGTGCCACAGAGGGCTCTTCCCTCGCATTCCCGGCATACCGAGAACGGTCACCTCCCCTGCCCAGATCGTCCCTGTCCTCACTGAACCGGCCAACTCTGCTCTTAGCTCTGTCTGGCAGCCCTCATCCACAGGGAACGCTAAACCTCACAGCCCCAACACACACATTGCAGACAAACTTTTAACCACCTCCCTTGTTCCAAAGCAAAGCCAACCGCACTGGAGTCCCAGCACAATGAAAGCACAACACAGGTACAAAACTGAACGGATCAAAAACCTTTGAAACTTCATATAGTACTTTGTTTTTCCAGGCAGGTTCAAACCTGGTCATACATATTCTGGTCTAGCCATCAATTCAGATAGCACTTAATGCAGAATTTTACCTTGATTCAGTTACGTCAGAGCAAAGACCTATCTGAACAGGGTCAGTTTGGCCTATGCCACTTCCTGATTCACCCACAGAGTACCACGCAGGGATTTAACTGAGTTCTTTAACAATAACTTCCATTTAACAAACGCAAGTTTATGTATAGGTCAATCCTAGCCAGTGCTTGGTCTGGACTGGAAAGATCTCTGTATGTTGCATACCCTGGCGTAGATGTCTTTCTAGTATAAAGATGGCATCTCCAGCACGCACGGACCACATCCATGCTCTCAGTGAGATACTGGTGTTACTTCATCATGACGAGAAATCACATGGCTTTAAAAACAGCAGCCCAAATAGAGTGGTATAACTTTTTTGCACAAACCCTCAGACCTTTCCCTGAAAGCAGGGGCCAGCGGTTATTTCTGAACCAAGACAACCATGCAACAGTGGCACTGGATGATTTAATTTTTCTGGAAAATGCTGCATTCAAGCCAGGCTGATAAAAGTGATCCAGTACCCAAGGCATTTTTGCCATTTGTTAAAAATGCAAAATTGTCTTTCCAGTTAATTTACTAGCATAAAATCCAGTACATTTTAATTGCTGACTAATTAGCAGAGATCTTACTGGGCCTGTGCCTTAGGCCTGCTCTGAAGCAGGAAACTAACAGAAGTGTCTGGGAAAGACAAATGAGACCTTTGCAGGTTCAGAGCTGCAGCCATCAAGGAAAGACCTCACCAGCATGAGAAGCTTGACTGTATCTCGCTGGCAGTCTATGGAGTCCACAAAGAAGCAAGTGCACTCATAAATGTAACTCCACACGAGTCCTTGGCTAGCTGAAGGTGAGGAAGCTCTGCTGTACACTGCACAGCCGAGGATCTACTTCAAAGAGATCATTCCCCGGTCGAGCATTTTATAGGCACACACAGTGTTTGCAAAATCCCACCGTTACAATTTGGTACCAGTAAAAAGAATGGCTTCTGAGGGATAAAGACACAGGCTCAACGCAAAACACTAAACACTCCTGCTTGTCTATTAATCATCTTGCATGTATATCATGGAAATAGAGGCAAAATCATTTTTAGATTTTAGGTGTCAGTAGCTATGCTTCTTCCGATCACGACTTAACACGTGCATTTTACCAAATGTGTGGCAAGGACCAATTGTTGTTCCACCATCTTTGGTGCTGATCTCCACTAACCATCAATACAAGCCAGTGTTTTTATGTAGCTGTCTGTATCCTATAAAAGTAACTGCCCTGGATTTGACCAAAGCTTTCAAAGTAGGCATACAGAGAAAGTTCAGGTACGATTCATAGTTATCATGAGGGTAAAGGGAATTGACACTCCCTTCTGATGTTGCTTTCTGCTATGCAGATATGGCAAAGATGAGCCCAGGTGCATCAAGTCTAGCACATACACGTGGCTGGGAGACTGAGCCAAGAAATGGACAGCCCAGGAGAATCACCTACCACCTTCTGGCCACCAGGGATTCACATGCTTGGCCACCAGGGATTCACATGCTTAGCTCACAGGAGCACCAATTCCTCACAAAGATTCCCTGAGTGGACTCGAAACAAGCTGGGACATCCAGCCAGCGTGATGGAGGCTCATACGGAAAGACTAGATTATTCTGAAGAGCAGGACAACCACATCAGCATGGCCTGTGGCCAAGCCCAGCCAGCCTCCTGAGCTGCTTGGCTCGGCTGCGGTCTCACACTGACACAACCACATTCCTCCAAGCGCTGAAGCTACCTTGGGCATCTCCGCAGGGCGCTGCATCACGCAGGCTAGAGGCATCACAGTCTAAACAGACAGAGGACAGGAAAGGGAAGAGAGACATGGAGTCACTTGCCTGAGGTTACACAGCTGGTCAGCCACAGAGCCAGTTACTGCGCCCAGCTCAAGCCTGCTGTCCACTTGACCACACTGTCAGTCTGCCAGCGGAGAGTTCAATATACAGTTTAAGCAAGCGGCTCGCACACATATGGTTGCTGGCATGTTGCTCGGGAGGAGGAAGACAATAACAGACCATCTAAGGATAACATAATACTGTATATCAGATAATGTCGAGAGGGGCCCAAGCCAAGTATGCTTTTTTCCCTTCCTTCAATGGAACTTTCTTGTGTATGCATGCTTTATTCTGAAGACGACATTTGTTTGCCTAGGAGAGGAGATTATTCTGCAGACTAAAAAGAATCTTCCAGAACACTAGAAAAATTTCCTTTTTTTTAAAAGGAGAGACCAAATGCAAGAAAGGCACACAATGAGAATAAAATGAAATAACAGAAATAATGGGAAGAAACTCATCCTTAAAGCTTGCAGATTAACCCTGCATTTTCTCAGCCATGTTCAATTCATGTATATTTTAATAACCTCGTTCTCTTCTGCATCCAGGTCTGCTTGGCCCTGCCAGGGAAGTTCCTTTCATGCTTTCCCACTGATAAGGTGAAACCTGAACAGAAACACAGATGAGTCTTACCAAGAAGATAAATAATAAGAAACATGGAAGAGCCTCACCTGTAAGATAAACAGCCCTGAGCAGTTTTCATGGGTTTTATGTTTCCAGCCAAGACCATACCTTCTACTCTTTCATCACCACTGCCTGTTCCCATAGTCAAACCACAGACCAGAGACTCACCAGGGAGAGATATGTTCATGGAAAAAAAAAGGACCTTCTCTCTTCTGTGTATAAGAACAGCCACCCATATCACTTTACCAGGGTCATTTGGGCCACCATGCTCACCGTTTCCCAGCCTGAGGAGTCCTACTATATGTTTCAGCCCTGCTAAAGGTTCTTCCAGTAGGACACACCTTCTGATAGTAAATGGAAACCTGCAGACAATACCTTTACTTTTCTTATCAACCTTTCACCCCTAGACTGTAGGTTTTTCAAACATAGGTCAAAAACTTCTTATCTAGTTCCTCTCCCTCACATCCTTCCAGCACTCAAGCAATTTAATCCTATTCATCATGCTTGTCAACTATCTCTGAACCTTGCATAACTTCGCAATTAACTACTATTTTCAGTCTCATCACATTCTCCCCCTACACCTCAAAAATTGGTACTATTTAAAGTTGCAAAGGACCTCTGGAAATCATCTAGTTCTATCTCCTGCTCGAAGCAGGGCCAACTCAGAGCAGGTTGCTCTGGACCTTGTCCATTCAAGTTCTGAATATCCCCGAGGAAAAGGATCCCACAACACCTGTAGGCCCTTATCCATGTGTTCCACAGTCCTCGAAGTGATGGTTGGGGTTTTTTTCCTAATATTTAGTAGGAATTGCCCTTTTTGGAACTTGTGGCCATTGCCAGCCCTATCACTGTCCATCTCTGAATCAAACAGCCTGGTTCTCCAGCCTCCTGTTGGGTACTTCTAATGAGTATAACTGCTCACACAGCAATTTTAATCTAAACTGAAGACAAAAGTTGAATTTCGTCTAGGAAATGAGAGCAGTTCCTTCCACATCAATATTTTTCACTACTTTCAGCAAAGGAAAGCTGAATGCTAGGACAGTGCAAAAGAATTCCTAACCAAAAGTTAGTGAAGTCACTGGGAGTCTTCCCACCACGGTCAATAAGCTTTAAATTAAATCCAGGAAGTGGACAGATACCACAGTGAGAGGAGACTGAGAGATGCATTTTCTTAGTAGCTTAAGGCAAACTGTTTTTAAAATTTGTCCCTGCATGCATGGATTGCGTAGCAGATCCCTTTTTAATTCCTACTTGCAAAAGCAACAACAAAAAATATCTCTCAGAAATATCATTTGGTACTCAAAGAATGCTTGGCGTAAACTGGGGAGGATATGATATAATTTTTCACGAGTAATAAATGTTTAAGTCATGCTTGAAGTGCAAAATTCAATTCAACTTTAATTAGAGAGGCGTCACTAAAGCTCTTATTATGATTTTATAGGCCACAGAGGAGATCAGATCAAATTCTCAAGTTACGCTGAATGGGGCAGAAAAGGCGAAGAACGATCACACGCAGGACGATTTCAGCTGATCAACACTCTGCTTATTTGTGTGTTACCATCCTAATTTACCTGATCCAGAGCTGACTACTCTTTAAGGACCCCTGGTACAGGCTACAATGCTACTGCACAGGAGGGCTTCAAAAGCACTGTTGCCTGGCCTACTCTATGCCATGCAGTAAATCCTTGGGAGGAGCTGGGGCATGTTGAGCAAACTCTGCTAGGCTATTAGACCAAGTATGATCAGATACCTTTCCAACTGCAGCAGCTTTGCTATAGTCTAAGGCTGTTGATACATGTGCCTTTTTTTTCTCTCTGCAAAATAAAAAAGACACGCCTGCATTAGCGTCAGTACACAAATATGCATACATCATCCTCCATAGGTGTCACGACAAGCCAGCTATCCGTGATAACGCAGCTGATCAACCGGCAGAGCATAACCAAGCGAGCATAAAACAATCGAGGTGGTCCTCCAATGCGCAGAGCCAGAACTCCAGCAACTGCAGCCAAGGGAAAGGTACAGTAATTATACCACAATGCACTGTCTGGATTGTTTTACTGAGATTAGAAAATAATATTTCTGCTTAAACACAAAGCGCTGGGACCACAGGGACACAGCCACAGGTATGACATCACTGGTGACCCCCAGAACACGTGCGTTAGAAGGAGACAAGGTTCCACCATTTTTCATTTCTTCTGCCACTTAAGGCAGTAACTCATCTCTTAACTCTGGCTGAAGACACGCAATTTTATAGGAACCACAAATCAAGGCACTGCGTGTTTTTAAAAAAGTAATCCTGTGAGCCTTTAATAAGATTTCTTCTTTGATTAAAAGTTTTATTTTGCAAAGCAAAGGCAAGTGAAGAGAACTATCATGTTTGCAGCAAAATGGATAGGTAGTCATAGCAAGTCCCACAATAATATTTGACAGTTGTGCTTTTTTTTTTGCATGTGTTGCAAGAATAGCTGGAGAATAGGAAAAAAAGAAAAAGAAAGCAGAGAAATGTACAGTAAGCCATAGAAAACAGGAGAAAAATGATGTTACAGAAAATACAAGTCAGAGGAAATACTTGGACAGCCAGAGAAATGTCATCACGCAGTAATGGCATCACTCTGCAAGTGTTTGCAGCACTGCTATACCAGTAGGTGTAACAGTGACCCAGTTAGGCCAGATGACTATAGGAAACCATACCTTGGACAAGCCCCATTAAAAATAGAGAGGTTCATGTTGCACAGGCCTATTCTGGAGTTCTTGAGAAGTCAATCAGCAAAGTAGGCTCTCCCTGGCTCCTGGGCTCCAAGTGACACTGAACAACATGCGATAGGAGGGCTGAAACAAAACTAAGATATACGGAAGGGAAGACTGGAGCAAATAATAATAAAAGAAAAAGCCTTCTGGAAAAACACAAGGTTTAGACAAGGCTTTCCTGAGGATATGCCCATTCATGCAAATCAAGAGGAAGTCAGGGCCTTAAACCACCCAGTTTGCAATAGTGAGGCTTAAGCCTCTGAGAAGGGTCCAGACTATGAGTGGCACCTGGAACAGTCAGAGAAAAGCACCCTGGTAAAGTGGTTAGCAGTCAGCCAGCCCAGCACAAACATTGTGGCAGATGGACAATGTCTCAGACACTGCTGACATGATAGAAAATCCAAAATATGACATAGAGAAAGGCAAGGAGGCAGAAAGGCACAGGCAACGCTAAGCCAGAGGCCACCGAAACAACACCTGGAGCAGGCAGGAGGTGGGAAAGATCAGACATCTGCAGAACAGCATGTGGCTTTGGAAAGTGCCTGCATACATAGAGTTTGGACAAGGAGGACAAGAGGTCCACTGAAAGCTGAGCTCCAGCAGGAGCCAAATGCCTGCCAGCCTGAAACACAAGCCAGGATATCAGCCCCTGTTCTCCGTTGCTGCTGTGCAAAGATACCCAAGCCAAGGAGGTACCAAGAACCATGATGGTATTCAGATACAGCAGCCAACAGGCAAAAGAAGGAGATGAAAAGCTCTGATGATGCTCACCAAAGACAGACATGAACTATACTGGGGAAAGGGCAAGCTTGAGCAGGTTGAAAGAAGCTCTTTGCTATTAATGCCTCACAAGACACTACATTAAGAGGTGGAATTGTCCACAGGTAAAATCAGGGAATGACAGATTAAAATCTTTCCCTTCATGGTAAGTAAGGGCAGACTCCTGATAGCAGTACTAGTACCAGCCTATGGTTATCTGTAACATATAGAGTCTAGACAGAAAAGTGTGGGAGGGGATACAAGTAATTTATTTTGCATATACGTCCAACCTGCAGAATTATGTCCACTATCTTTATTTTGAAGAAGCCATATACAAGGAGAAGACACTGCAGAGCACTACCATAGCAGGAAGGACAAAAGCCATTGGATGTTTTCCTTTTGTTATTCCTCCTTTCTCATCATGTGCCTTTGCAGTTACTGTTTGCTCAGTGGCAGAATTCCTAGCAAGTGCTGGCAGCGATGTAGATCGGGAGGGTTATTCACACAAAGATTTACTTTGAAAGAAGCTAGTTCCCATGCTGGAGTTGCCTTGTCCCATTCCACACACAGAAGTTGTTATGCATGTTCAGCACATTTCCTTGGCAAACTAAAGTCTGCAAATTTTGCCACCAAAACAGGTACTAAGGCACTAGATGCTATCATGCACCAGAGCCAGGAGGAGAACTCGGTGCTTTGATCCATCTCACCTCTAGATCGCATTGCAACATACCACACTTCGTGATGCCTCCCTCCCCCAACCACACATCCCATTTTCCATTTGGTTACACGCTGTGCTCCTACATCCCCTCTCTGCTTGCTTAGATGAGGAACCAATTAGTTAAAGCAATGCACTGAAACAATTAGGCAACTTGTTCACGTGACCCAAGAGACCTGACTAGTAAAAGAGAACTAACTGAAAACTTTGAAGACAGACAGACATGTAAGAAAGATCACAGCGTTTCTTACCCAACCTTTCTCCTGGGATCACAGAGTACGGTTGTGAAATATATCAGAATTCTGTTTTCTTCTTTCCTTTCCTAAGTTTGTGTCCGAGGGCTTAATTTTTATTGGGATGGTGTTGCAAACAAGCCAGCCAGGGGCTTCAGGAAATGTCTCTATCCCTGATCCTTCACAAGCAAGTCCAAACATTCTCCAGTTGGTCTTTGGAAATTATCTGAAGCAAAGGAGCTCTAACTCTGATGCGGACATGGTTAAAAGCTGTAAGAAGCTCCCTAGGCTGGAATGGCACCTACAGGCTTAACATATTTACATTAATCAAGATTCAATCAAAGGCTTATTGGCACTCTCGGTCTGTGTGCCTACATTACAAATAGCAATAGAGATTTCTGGGAAGGTTTAGTCAAGGCCTTAGCATAACTTGCAGCTACAGTACAAAAATACATAAACCATATAAGGTTACATACTTCATTAAATGTTAGCAATATGCTTAAAAGTAAAACTATGGCATGCACTTTATATACAATTTTGATTGTCTATAATCCGTGTCAACACAGCTGTGCTACAGACCTCCTAAGTCACTGTTAGCAAGTCCATCTGCTTCACTGAACTGTGTCTAGTTTTCAAATAATGGCAATTTCTTTAACATTTTATGATTCCTGACTGGGAAAACTGCCTCTTGCGTGAGCCAGTGTCAAAATCTGACTAATGTTGCAAACTGTGTGGTGCAATGTGATTTTGTTGGCAGTTGGAGAAACATAAAAATGTTAAGACACTTCGCAAAAGTTTCGAAAAGGAGTCACTAAATAAATCTTTTAATCTCAAGTAGCACGTACTTCATTACATCAGCATTTTTTCAAGGAATGTTCCTATTGTCAATGAAAATTAGCTCCAAGAATTTGAAAGCATGAGGACTTAACAAGGGAACCAAAATTCCAGAATTATGGCTTTTGTGTCAAGCATTCTGTAAAAAACCAGACTTCTGAAAAGCTGGCTCTTCCACTTCACAAACACAAGCCTTTACTACCCCAATAAGACCAAAGCAGATAATCTTTACAGGAAGATTTTTGATAGTTCTCAGTTAGAGAAATGTCATCACGCCCATCTGTTTTGCTCTGTACTATATCCATGGAAACTTCAATGGAAAAGAGAGGACAAAACAACTTCCCATCATCAGTGACAGGACTAGGTTTAGCACCTTAACTCCCCGGCTAGACTCCCTACACGCTTTACAACAATAAGTGCTTATAATGGTGCTCATTTTTTTTTTTATTTTCCTCAACAATAGCTGCTGTCCAAGTTATTAAGGAGATTTAACGACACGAAAACTTTGAAGAGCTGGTGATAAGTTGTTTCTGAGCTGAAGGAACGCAAATATCAAATTCTTAAATCAAAATAATTTTTCATAACTTAGTGACTGACAAGCACACTGGCCAATTTTTTCCTCCCCGACTTTATTCAAATGTTATCATTTGCTTTCAGAATAGTCTAGCAAGTCTCAAATCAAACCTGGTTTTCCCAAGGACAGAGAAAAGCTGTAACAGAACATTGCATAGAAGCAGGTTGCAACTTGCCTTATAGAAAAGTCAGCATTTCTCCATAACAACAAGAACTTTAAATAACTCAGTCACGTAAGACAAGAGGCCATGTAGCTGCCACCTCTTAAAAGTACCCTTTATATTACAAACTAAACAACAAATCTAACCTATTTGCAGACTCAGCAATGGCTGTGGCTGTTTTTCCTGCCTGATATATAGGCATTAGCCAGTGCTGTAGGTATGCTCTCACAGTCTGTTGCACAAGTTACTGTATGCTTTTTGGATTTCACTCTGTTCCTTACAGGAAGCCTAGACATTTATACCTTCAGTAGACTTCTCAGTTATTATTTCAAGTAAAATGAATAATATCTGGCCAGCTCACTGCTCAACTGCGAGAACCAAGAAAAGTGATGCGAGTGAGTCAGCAGCTACAGCTATTGCTCATAAGTGGATATTAAGTTTATGTCTGAGACCAGTGTAACACATGCGTGGAGGTCTGTCCCCACAGCCCATATGCATAGTGGGCTGATCATTACTAAAAAGGCCTTTCTCCTTGCCAAGGACTAACCTTCAGGGTGACCTTCTCCTCTTGGTGTGAAGGCCAAGACAATGCTACAAGGGCTTCACAGCTTGGGAGGAGGTAGGGATATACAGGGACCATCACCCACAGAGCATCTCTGGGGACAGGGTGTTTCAGTCACCTCTCCGCTCTCTCCCTATTTCCTTGTCCTAAGGAGAAAGACTCCATTGCTTCATCCTTTCATGCAAGACAACTCCCCCCCCACGGCCCTCCACTTTTCTCCTTCGAAAAAGAGGGGGCAGAGCAGCCAGAGCAGAGGCCCTCTTCTTTCCTCCACCCACCTGGCTCACCACAGGGAGACATCCCAGCCTCCAAGGTGTGCTGTGACCAACCCTGTGCTCAGGGCAGGAGAGCAGAGGTAGCTACTCACACTTGCTTCTTGGCGCAACTGTCAGGTGTGCCAACACAGCCCTTCACTACATCTGCTTTGTCGCACCCCAATTGCTTCACTGTATGCACGCAGAGCCAAGCTAGACCATTAAAAATGGGTAAGTGAGGGAAGAAACAATTTAAATGTCCACTCTTCTTCTGCTCTTCTACTTTCTCCACCCTCCCCTCGCATGGGAATAAATCCATCTATAATTTCCCCCACACTGACACTTTGAATACCCAAGGCAAACATCTCATAGTCAGATGGGGAGATCCCTGCATGGCTACTGCTGTGCACGGGGAAAACATCAAGCACCCAAATCCATCGCAAGCCATAAAGCCACCTCACCAAAAGGCTTTTGCAGTTCTCAGAAAGACAACGTACTTGGAGTAACTGGAAAGATCTTGACCTGGATGCAACGGCCCAGTGGTACTGCTCAGGCTGGGATCAGAGAGAGGCAGAGGCAGTGCTCCAAGAGGCCTGCGCTGCAAGCCAAGATACACACTGAGACTTGGGACCTGTTTTAATCATTGTTTCATTTCTTTCACTGCTCAGGAACACGTAACAAGCTGAAATATGCGTTGTGCCTGTAAACATTTACTTTCTTTTGGTCTTGTGCAATGCTATGTCTCATTCTCTTGGATGGTGCCTGGAATGCAGGAATAGCCATAACACATCGGCCGAGTGACTGTCGACTCAACCGTCCGTCTCGGACAGTGACCAGCACAAGCTGCTTCGAAGGAAGTTGCTGGAAACCCCACATTGGACAATTGTGGATTAGGTTGCCTCTGAGGGAAGTTTCTTCTTTCTGCCATGCAATTCATGTTTGACTCATGCCCTAAAAATCAGGAAAGTCTGCCTGTCCATCCAATAATTATTTTTCTCCCATGCCAATTCATGCACTCAGGGTGCTTTCCACTCGTGCATTTGCTAGTTCCTTTTGGTGGTGCGCTACACAGGGTTGCACAGGTTAATCGTGCCCTTTACAGAGGACCGCGTACCTTGCACAGTCACACACGTGGGGCTGTGGTTGCTGTAAGCCTGATGGCACACAGACACAGAAATCTGAGTCGGTCTCAGCACGCTCTTTGCAGATCATAGATGCACTCTGGCCCTTTGTACCCACAGCCTGTGAGCACAAGGTGTTTGGGGATCCTGCCCCTCTCGCTCGCAAGAACGGTTGTTTTCGAACAGTGCAAATGAAGGGGCATACACGCAATCAACAACTTGTGATTTTCTCCAGGCCTTCTGCAGAGAAATTATCTCGCAATTTGGCAAACCTCACCAGATGCACAAGAGGCCGGCTGGGGCAACAGCAAAGAGTCAGCTAGTCCGGGAGCGCGCCGGCCTCCCCCACCCCTCCGGCAAGGCCGTCTGCCTCACACTGAAAAGGAAGGGAACCTTTGCCCCTTCTTCTCAGTCCGAAGGAGCATCTGCAGGACTGAAACCAATCAAAGCCAGCTGTGAAAAATGAAGAGGGGGGGGAAGGCAGGGAAATGCTCATTATTATGACTAGGAAAAACACTATTAAAAAAAATAAAGAAAAGGGAAAAACTAATCCCATATGGGAGGCAAATGAAATACAAATGCAAAACAGGCCATTACGCAGTGTCTGTTGTAAGGCTGCCGCACTGGGGGCTGTGTTCAAGTGTCAAGATGCAGTGCCCCTGGAACCTCTGGAGACGCCCCTCCACTCTGTGGCAGGGTTAGTGTTACCTTGGAGCATCCTGGGCTGCAACCAGCACTGGGGCCGTTGATTAGACAGCCTCTGCAGACTGACCAAGAAGTTATTCAACTCCCCCGCAGACGCACACAGAGAATAACCTCAGGTCTGCCAGACTTAATCATTCCACCAGCCCTTTTCTGCCTCAGCCGCTTATTCCAGGCAATTTTGCGTCTGGCCCCTCACCCCTTTTGAGATAAGTTATTGCCCTCCTCCGCTCCCACAGGGTCGCCCACGCGGCTGCCCTTTTATCGTTCCCCTTCTCACTCCACACTTTCCCTTCTTCAGCAGATCATCTCCATCACCCGCTCCATCTGCCTACCCAACATGTGCCCTTCAAGCTGTTCCTGAGCTACAGCCAAGCCCCTGCAGCCAGGCTCTCTGGGGCAAAACATCTTCAGCAACAAGGAGGCTTTCAGGGTACAGGCAGCAAGCACAGTCCAAGCTCAGTCCTCCTTTACACCCCCGGGGAGGGAGGGAAATGCCCACCCTGTACCAGCCACACTGCGAGGCTCACTCACGATGTTACTGGACCAACGGGGCTGAAAGCCAGCTCTCATTTCCTTCTCAGCTGCTTCTTCCGCTGCTCTCAAAGCACAAGGAGAGTCAGTACAATGGGGGCTCATTTATTTGGTGGTCGTGGTGATGATCATTTATCCACAGAGGAAAAACTGGAGGACAGCAACATGACTTCCCATGTCTGTAGGCTGTGCTCCCCAGAGATAAAAGACTCTCCAGATCTCAAGGGACAGATGGTTAAAGGGTGGGTGGCTCAGTCTGCCCTGCTCTTGTGATTCTGTCAAAGACTCACAATATTTGGTACTTTTTTTTTTTAGAGGCCCCTGCCCATATGTGAGTCTCAGTGTCTATTTAAAAGACAAAGAAAGTAATTTCTTGCATACCATAAGAGAGAAAACATAAAAATCTGAACTTCAGAGTTCAAACCACAGAAAGAGAAAAGAATCCCTTTAAGAAAATCCATAGGAAACCCTCTCGTTATAAGCCAACCTCACTTTTTTGTAGTCCAGCTCAGCTGTAGTAAAATCCCTGTATCTGCTACCATGAGGGCAGGAGGCACTTCAGCCATTCAGAGGCACTGCTCTACTGGCTTCTTCACCCACCCTGTGCCAGGTCCTGGGCAACTTGGACCTGCTTTTTGAGAATCATCTCTCTGGTGTCTGGATTTGGGGGAGAAACAGGAAGAGAGGGGGCCCTGAAGACACTCCACTTCTCGGTACCAGAGTGTTCCACAACATATCCAAGGCCACAGCCAAATGCATTAGACCGCAGCACTCCCAGATCCTACTCAAGAGTCTTCATAATTCCTCTTCTCAAGCCAAGGAAAACAGAGCAAGCAGAAAACAAATAACAGTGGGCAAGCAGGAGTATTTGTCCCTTACTACAATGGCCTTAAGCAATCAGAGAGGTAGGGCTGATGAACCTTTAATTACTTGTGCAATAACGACCTCTCTTTCCAGCATTCCTTGGCAGGCAGGAAGTAGCTGGAGCAGTCAGGGACCTGTTATGCTCTCTTCTCCACAGGCTTGAAATTGATACAAAGGCCCCTCACCCAGCTGGTCACAAGTTTCAAGACATGCTCCACACAGCGGTTGTTTATAGCTATTAAAAGCAGTGAAAAGAAAATACAATTAAAAAACCCCAGCTCTTTTACTGAGGAGTTGTTACTGAACGGCATGGCTTTACAGCTAAGGTGTTCAAAGCTCCCATACTACTTTTTCCAGATAGTTAAAAGAGGGGTTAAAAAAAAGCAAATTATGAAACTAGCCTTCAACCTCAGTATATCGATATTTTGTGTAGTGTGCCATACTCAACCACAGAAGCAACGGAGGGGGCACTTTTCACTAAGGACCCCTAGATGTTAACCAGAAAGACAAGTGGGGGCAGAGGAGAGTGATCATCCCTAGATAATTTCTATGACACAAAAAAAGGCAGAAAGAGAGGGTAAGGAATTGACCCAAGCTCAGCTGAATACAGTTTGGAAGTTAAGTTCACTCTCCTAATTCCCAGGCCACAGAAATGACCTTTCTTTTGGGGGTGAAATCAAGACGTTCACAACTGACAGCTGAAGAATGCAGAAGGTGCTCTACCTTCCCACAGGGTCTAACACACATCTAGATGTACTGTAGCTGAGACAGCTGCCCAACTTGCCATCTTTCCCAAGCTCCATCTTGGCTGGGATTCTGCAACACGACAGAGGCAGATCCAGAGGCCAGAAAAAGAAACCTTGCAAGAGACAGCTCACAGGCAATTTCACTTCCCAAGGAAATAAGTCTCTTCCTATCTCCACCTCCATCTGCTGGAGTCAGCTTCTGCCTTGACGCATGTGGCACTGATGACTTCCCAAAAGTCTTGTTCTTTTAATATTAACATTAGCTCTTTGATATCTTGGTTATCCACAGAAACAACCAGAGTGCGTCTGCATCCAGCAAAGTTCTTGGCCCTGATATTTTGTGGCAAAGAATTGCACAACACTAATCTAACCCAATGTCGAGTGAAAATATTTCTGTGTCAGTTTCTATCTTGCAGAAGAATGCACATGAAAGAAGTATCCGCAGGGATGTGCCCATCTGTTAACCTAAAGACATTCACCCCCCTTGCGCAGCACCCTTAGTTTTCTCCCCACTGTCCTTTTCTAGTTGTTTCAGCATCGTAAGAGATGAGGAAGATCCGGCTGGACAAAGCTGCCTCATCCACTGAGATGCCAGCAAGCAAAAGTAATGCAGATCTCCACTTCCCCTCGTTCTGCTGGATCTCCAGTTGGGTCGCAACAACTATTAAGCCCAGCTGGGGAAACTGAAGCATTCAGAAGTTGACTGAGTCATCTAAAGCAACAAAGATCAGCAGCAGCAGGCTGCCACACAGCTCTGGAAAAGTCCCCTTTAAAACACTAAATCCCTGGAATGAAGGGCTGCATTGGCTCATCCATGAGAGTATCTTAATAGCACAGATGAATTCACCCCTAACTTCAGGGCCAGTTCATTCAGAAAGGTTAACAGGGAAGTGGTGGGAGACAGTAGCACCACCTCCGGTTTGAAAGCAACCTACCAGGAGAGAACCCACAGGCAGAGTGGGGGGCACTGCAGTGTTAGACAGCTACTCAGAGCTTCAACATCAAGTCTTAGGGCTTCTCAGGCCTCCTCACGCTCACCCTGTAGAGATTTGCCTCATCAGCCCTTAACAGCAGGACCCACCTTTGAAGTCCATGTCCCAGCTACGTCTGCATAAGCAGTAGCAACATCAGGCCCAACATGCATTGGGCAAAGAAGCAAAAGAAACAGCCCACAAACTCTTTTTCAGCTCTGTTTCAAAAGGCTTGGAAGTTCCTCCCCTTCTCTTCCCTTAGCCCCTTCCATAAAAGCTTTGCATGCAGAGCAGTGTCTCTTGGGTCCCTCATTCTCTTGAGCAAAGTAAACAGACCTCCCGTGCAGCGACAAATGAACAACAAACAGAGGGGGAAGGAAAAAAAAAAATCTTGCTGCCAACTTGGAGATTTTTTTTTCGGCATGTTTAATTTTTCAAAAAAATTAAAATGTGCAAGCTATGCCCCAAGGGTGACCCTGCACAAAGCTTTCTGACAGCTCCAACGTCCTCTATTCCCCCTCACATCACCACAGACACCCCATCTTTCCCTATGGACACCCCATCTTTCCCTATGCTCTTCCCCTGACGCACGCGCACACATACGGAGCCCTAAGAATCCTGGCACCCAGACGGCTTTTTCTTTTTCAAGCATGCCAAAACAAGCTAAGCTCCTAAATCCCTTTTAGAATCTGGCCTTGTGTGGAAATCTGTTTGCCTTCATCCCATGTTTATTTTCTTTTGTTTTCAGGTTTGTTAGCCGAAGGGCAAATGTTGTTCCTAGCACCAGTTTTGGGGTTGGTTTTTTTTTTTTTAATTTATCTTTCAATCAAGTGTTCCTCCTTGCAAGGATAAACAGGATGTTTAGACACTCTGGGTATGACGACCAGTCTTTGACAGCTGTTGTGACACACCACACACTGGGTCTGCCATGTGTGCAAGCACTGGCACAGCTCGATCTGCAGCAGGCTCTCTTCATTGGAGGAGATAGACTATATGACCTAAGAGACCTTCGCCAGCTCTATGTTTTCAGCACGGGCTCATGGGAAATGTGCCACACGATCCAGAACTTCTCCCTGACCTCTCCCTCCCCTTATGAGGATATCACCTGCCCACCCCACAGCCATTCCTTTTCTAGTCGGCTCATTTCACTTGCTTAGCTACACTAAACTATGCTCTGCCTCTGAGAAATTTTTCTTTTCCAGGTACATACAGACAGACAACAGTCAAAATACCTCCAAACCACACTGATTCAACAGAGGGAGTTTCCCAAGCCGTTTTTTAGGAAAGGAAGTTTTCCAAGCCTTGAATCACTGACATTGGTCTGACTCCTAAACCAAGAACTTTGGGAAATGAAACATAGATAGCATTAACTGAGGGCCAGATCCCAAGCAAGACCTACCTACCTAGAATACTGTGTGTGGTCTCAAGATGCTCTCTAAAGTCCCAGTCACCATGGAAGAAAATGCAGTGCCTAATTCTGCACTGCACAAATTCTCCAAAATTTTAATCACTTTTCATTTGCAACATTTACTAACAGCTGAAGGCAGGAAAGGTTAAGAAGCTGATAATTAGTCCTAGTTTGTAATTAAAAACAATTAGTTTTGCACCAGGCCCTAGTTACTGTGTTCCACAGGCCACAGAATAAGTGACTGTGGGATATCTCCTGAATTCTGCAAGCTGGGTGTGTCCACAACAGCAGCGCACACACTTTGATGAGTCGTACTATACACAAAGCTAAATTCTGTCTAAACAGCCATAAATCACTCTAAAAGAAATGGCTCAGCCAGGATGTCATCTTAGCTAGTCTAAAACCTTTTGCATTTAAATAAAATAATATTTATGAGAATTACCTATCTTCTCTACAAACACGATTCCTAAACAGCAACGCTCAGTTTTCCCCATTACAACCACTTTAAGAAATTCACAGGACAGATGACAATGTGTTGCTGACTTTAACACTGTTTGGACCCAGCTTATTCAGGGAAACTTATTTTGTCCTGCAACGCTCGTCAAGTTCAAACCTTGAAATCCATTCCAGGTAACATTCAACCGCAAGCTTCTGGACTACACACAGAAACTATGGCATGAAATTTTATGGTCTGTGTTATTCAGGAGGTCAAAAGGGATTATCACAATGTTCCTTTTTAGCCGTCGTACCTATGAGCCTTGGCATATAAGCCACCCTGGAAAGCCATTCTCAGACAACTGTTTTAAATTGGACTCTGAGCAGTCCTTGAACTCTACTTCAGGAGAAAGCAGCATTGTCAAGATAACTGTTTTACAGCTTTCAGTCCTTCTAGCAAAAATAGTGCTTGCTTTGTGTACCTTGCCCTGTTTCACACACTAAGCAGACATCCTCTATCCAACCCTCACCGCTCTCTGCAAGCTGTTCCACAAACACACCAGAGCTGAAGAAGCAATAGTCTGTCCTACAACCTGAAAATTCAAATAAATAAAATATTTTTCCTGAAAAAAAAACCCCAACTTTGATATAATTGGGATAACCTGGATGGATCGGGAACTCCCCAGCCATGAAGACATTTTCCATAGCAAGATGGCCTAGGATAAAGTAAGCAAAATTTTCCTACTGGCTTTCCTTTGCACAGAGCAGGAATATTTGCTAAATGGATTAGAATATGCCTTTTCTGGAATCCACCACAAAGTTGTACTTACTTCTTTCCTATCATTTATTTTATTTAGCCTTTCTTCTTCTCTTAACCACCAGTAGACTGACAAACAGGGAATGATGCACAGGACTGTAAAACTGGCCACTGATCTGCAGGCAATACTTAATCTTTGACACAGTGTGGCTTACACACAGAAGATGAAGCTACTGCAGCTTTGTGTCTAACCCCTTACCAGCTAAGCTGCACTACATGCCTTCCTACTTCAAGGTAACTATGAAGACAAACATTTGCACTCTCTGAGGTCACATAGCAAGGCTCAGGTAACAAGTGCTTACAAAACAGTAATTTTGTCACCTGCAGACACCCACACATTCTTACATGATCCACTTCAACCAACAAGGAACCTGTTCCTAGCACCCAACCGAGCAGGACTTAGAGCACAAAACTCATTTCAAAGGTGCAATGTTAGGAAAGCCACAGTACATAGTCACTTCACTGTCTCTGCAATCCTATTCTGGCTTGTTTTAAAAAATAATAAATACAAGCAAACAAAAAAGCAATTGTGTGCTCCCTCTGAAGTGTACTGGTGTTGCTGGGACAAAGCTCATCATAGGCAGATGCCTTTCTCCACCAGAGTGGCCGATGCAGTCAATTGCGCATCCGCTGACTGTTCCAGCACATTACTCTCTTTGGGGGGTTGCACACGTTCAGAGGGGAAAGAAACTGCATTCAACGTCTCCCTTGCACGTCAAAGAAGACAGCAGCTGCAGAGCTGTGCACGCCAAGTGTGGGACGTGGCTTCTCCTGCACCACAGCGAACATCAGCCTCTTCAACCAAATCATTACTTTCATCCTTTGAAAAGTTATTCACACGTATATCCAAATCCTTGGCCCACAGGTATGGCTGCTGACATAGCCAAGGACAGCTCGACACCTCTGATAGCACGGCTAGATGTAACCTCATAGGATCTGCCAATCCCTTGCATCACCCAAAATAAACATCAGGATGTGCTGGAAGGAGCATAATTTAGTGAACAAAACTACGTAATTCTTGAGTCCTTGTCCTAGTTTCACCACTCATTGCTGTACTTCTCTCTGGTACATGATATAATCTCTGCCTTCATATTGAAGTATCATCTCCATGATCTTCTAGCCTGTACAGTTTGGGGGATGGGATCTGTGAAGCACCAAATCATATTAAGCACTGGCACTTCCTCAGAAACATTGGCCAACAAGGGACTGGGAAAGACTCGACATCTTTTCAATCCCACTTCCATGGCAATCAGGAGCATTAAAGCAAAATAACGGTGGGTCAGGGGCTTTGAATTTTCTTTTTTTAATCTTACCTTCATTTCACAGGAATACTATTTTAGAGGTAGCTGGTAACATTGCTATCTTAAGCAGCTTGAGTATCTGCCAGAATTTGGTTACAGCAACTTCATATCGATACGAGTATACTCGTCTCTCTATTTATTCCCTTTTGTGCCACTCCAGACAGAAACCTGTCTTGAACATGAGCTAGAAATTAATCACCCATGGAGAAATCAGAGTAGCAAAGCATGGTAGACCTGCCCAGGGGCTTTTGATACTCACTTAGCCTAGAGCATATTTGGGATTGCAAATAAACTCCTCTCATCTTGGGTCCTCAATGCCAGTACAAAAGCTGGTGACTCCAGCCTCTCCTGAGGACCGTAACAGGGAAGGCAGAGGCTGATGGTTAATATCTCTCTTGGTGTTACACCTAACGCATGGAATACAGCCTCATTTATCCAGAACTATCACATACCTGACTGTTTGCTTTCTCAAGGCTGACCAACCAGTTAGGAAGTTATATGGCAGCACTAGATGAATTCTTTTCATTTTATCTTCACCATGGTGAAGATGGAGTTACCTATATTGGAGGTGACCACAAAGGAAAGTGAAGAAAAAATAGAAAACTCCATAACATTATACTGTAGGAACAAAGCCTCAGCCCCAATATGGATCAGCTCCACACTGAGCTGGGATTTTGAGAAACAGACCCTTTAAAAATTAAAAAAAGTAGGGGGAGGTGGGGAGGCTGTGTACAGCAGGGGAGAGACCCTTGCATCTGGACAAATTCAGTCATCCTACTTTAAAACTGCAGGCCAGCTCCTGATTTAACCTGGAGTTTCACGTGTCACTACAAAACTCTGGAAGTGTTGGCTTTGCAGATATGCCAAACATAAGAACTGTTTTCAGTGAACTCAGTATTTTTCCACATCTACTATTGTAACTCTGCTGGCAAGCTGGGAGTAGCAAATCCTCCCTTATCTCCCTCCTCTCTGAGAGCATCTCTCTGTTTAAGCACCAGCTAACTTAGATCATCATGTACGATCCCCCTTGGAAAATGGACAAAAGAGGGGGGTGGGAGAGTCACTGGGGTTGTAAGCAACAAACCACAGAAGGAGATGGACTGTCATGCAGAAGGGAAGTAGCAGGGGGAAAGAGGCGACTAATGAACAGAAGGGGGTGCGTAAAATTCTACTTGGATTGCCTCTCTGGGGAACAGCTGTTGCCTTGTAAACATCTTGCTAGCTGTCCAAACAAGAAGTTCAGACACAGAACAATAAAGGAGAGCACCCGGGTAGAAGCGTGCAAGGCATGGGCTCATTCACTACCCTGCCAATTGCTCCAAGTGGCAGAATTCAAAAGCCAGGGAAACGTTAGCCATACGTTTAACCCTGCATGTGCTGGTGTTATAGCCAATGGCCTGCAAAAACACATCCTTCTCTATCTATGGTGAAGTCCTTCCTAGTCCTCCTCTTCCTCCACTGTTTCTGACACATCAGCAGAGCACGTTACTTCACAAAGGAAAAGAGGAAATATCCTCATCAAAGCAAGGAGAAACAGCCGCAGAGCCAAGAAATGAAAAACCTGAATGTGGCAGCCCTGAAGGCCTAGAAAAGTTCTACCACTGCCCTGGCATCAGTGACCTGGAAGTAGAGGGAGTTGCACCAGAAGAAGTAAGAAGAGTCTTTTTATTAGTCCTGAGCACAAAACAGCCTACACTGGCAGAAGCATTTCTATGCCAGTACAACCGTGTCCACACAGGACTCTTGCCAGCACTGCAAGGTAGCTGCGGACAGGGGAAAGAATACTAGCACAGCCATGCCAGTAAACATTCCTAGGGCAGGCTGGCCACAGAAGGCAACTACCTGCACTGCACAACAGCAAGCAGACACTGTGCACCACCTTTGTCCGTTCCTTGATGGTTCTAGGGGTTAAAAGCACACATGCCCAATCACAAGCTTATCCAATAAACCCTGTCTCCAAAATGCCACACAACTGTTAACAAAGGAGTGCAATCAGATCACACACACATCTCCAGGAAAGAGGGGGGGGTGTCACTTTGCAAGGAAGGCAATTCACAGGATAGTAGGACACCATAATGGACAATAAGGGAACCCTATGTCCTGAGCCTATAGTCTAGTTATCTACACCTTCATGTCCGCCTCCGACTGACCTATCTTGACTTTAACACATTCTATTCAATGCAAACTACACTTATCCTGGAAAATGAAATGCCTCCTACTTCTACTCAAAACAACCCGTATAAGCAGGAAGAAGGTAAGCACAATGACACTCTCATAGTCAGAAACAACAATAAGCAACGCCACATTTTAGAAATAGTCCACAAGTTCACAGGAAAGACCTGATGCAAGTCAGATTTATTTTACCTTTTTATTTCTTTAGGGCCTTTTTGTTGTAGTTGTGCACAAACAGCCAGGAAAAAAAGACACGCTAGCAAGGGCTGCTCAAGAATAAACATTCAGTCATTACAAGAAGGGAAGAGTGCAAGTTCTGCTGATCAAAATCCCTCTGAGCCTAAAGAAAGGCAGCTGGCTTGTTGCATCAAAGTCCAAACCAATCGGGGACTCCACCTCGTCTGGGGTCACCTTTCTGCCTCTGCTTCTCTCTCTCCATATATTTATTCTTGAAGTCATCAAAAGAGCGAGTTTCTGTGTCTTGTTCTTTGTCTGGAAATAGGTTGGGAAACTGAAAGGTTTGTCCTTGGCCCTAAAGAGAAAACAAATGGTCAGAGAGACATTCCAGCCTTTCTGCAGTAGCTATGATGCATATACTTACAACGAAAGACCACCCTGAAGTTTCAGCTAGTGCAAAATGGTACCTCTTACCTCCCAAGATCTCTTTCCACCCCTCTCCCCAAGATACACATATATCCCTCCCCAAAAAAAAAGCTAACTTTCAGCCTCTCCTCTTTTGTGTGCTAATTAAGACACTGACTTTTTTTTACAGATGAATGGTCAGGAGATGGACACCTCTTCAAAGACTTTGAACCAGCTCAGAGATATTGTATGAGTCATACAGTAAAAGCAAGATGAGCAAAATAAGTGATTGTGTTAAAGTAACACCATCACGGAAATACATGGTGGAGCAAGCATTCATTATGTTAATACTCAGGATATGGGTAGCGGTTATAGTTGTTTAGATCTCAGCTAAGAATAAGAGAGAACAGCCCTAGCAGCTGTTACTGTAGGGTATAATGTGGGAATATGGAATAACAGATATTAGAGGTCTCTTATCAACAGGAATAAAGACTACAGTGTAAAACAATTACAGTGAGAACAATCTGTCTAATACATCACTGATGAGATTAAAGTGATTACATCTGCATCAGTCATTCTGCCTAACAGGCAAATCATTTTAGTGAAACATCATCGTCAAATCTATGTCTCCCACTTGGAAAATAAATATTTGCTTGGTCTCTGGTTTTTATCTAACAGCAGGAAACCATTATTATGTGGAAATGTTCTATCCCATTATCTACTTACTTTTCAGTGGTGTTTGCACTAAGCACAACTTCATTAAACTCAACAATATCAGCCCTTCCATTCCATATGGGACTTCGCATAATAAAACTAACTGATAGCTCATAACTCTAAAATTACTCCAAAATACTTACAAACCTTACCATACATTAACTTTGGCAGAATACCGCATACAGAAATCTCAACAAAAGTATTTAATTGCTTCAGATGAAAACAGGGGCTTTTTTCTTTTTTTCAGATTAGCCATTCTTTACATTTGTACAATAAATACAATCAAACAAGAGGCCCAGTTATGAAATGGTTCCACAAAGGACATGAAAGGAGCCTTCCACCACACAGCTACCTATACTACATTTTGGGATCAGAAATGTGACATAATTAAATAAAAAAAAAAACGTCACCAAGCCCCTGACCCAGCTGAATGTGTGCTATGTTTCATTTAGCCATATACATTCAACCTGGTAATTTACAGGTGTGAAAGAATTTAAACCTCAAGCGTACACTTTGGAAAGAAAAAACATGACTTATCCCAGTTGAGCTTATCCAGACTAGAATCTAGGAAATATCAACTCATACCCAGCAATGCTCCAGTTGTTTTTGTAGTGCATACTTCTTGGGGGTTTCCTAAGAGCCTGACCATACTACAAAAACAACAAGGGAGCTGCTGTGTACATTGCTCTGTCCTCAATTCTAGCCTGGATAAGATCAACTGGAACAAATCAAGGTTTTCCTTTCCACGGTGTACACTCTGGGGTTTCAACTCTTTTGTACCTTTAAATTACCAACAGGTATGCTTATAATAGCTGTCCTATGACAATTAAAGCATAGTTAAATTTCAAGGCACAGAAACTGGCCTTATCAATGTCCTTGAGCAATCCCAAAGCTGTAGCCTACTGAAACTCTTCCTGTAGTAGGATCAGCAGCAAGCACCCTTGAGGCCAAGTGCTGCCCAAGATTTTAGCACACTGAAGCATTTGGAAAAGAATTTGTTTATACTACAAAAAATTACTGTGTTTTAACTGCGCTGCGGGCGGGTCACTCAGCCCCATGGTACCTATAGAACAGACGGGGCCAATTCAAAGGACTCGTCTGCCCTGGAGAGGAAGCCATTTTAGTTAAACAAGTCAGAAAACAATTCAGGCTAACATGGTAGGCATACCACCTACACTGAAAATTTGAGAACTATTTATATTGGTAACAGTGTAGTAAGGGACTGTTCTTGTTATGCAGCACTTCCATTCTGGTATGCTTCCAGCACCAATGCACTTCCCTTATTGGAGAATGAAGGAAAGCTGTCCCTAAAGCATACTAACAACATCCATGGTAATTCACTAAGCATTGCAAAACAGTTACTATTTTAAAAAGAGGGAAAAAAACAAAAAAAAAAGATATGCACAGAGGCTGTAGCAAAACCAGACAAACCTTTCAGCTGTTTATCAAAGTGCTCACAGTTCCCATTTCAAGGCTGGTGAAAGTCAAATATTGAGCTGAAAATGTCAATCTGTATCTGGAGTCTTTTAATAAATCAAAATCAGCACAGACAAGTTGGCTCTTTCCAGCTCTTGTTTTGTGAAGAAATTCTGATTTTGGCTGGCAGCCAGACACGATTCGAAACAGCCAAGACATTACACCCTGAGAACTGAAGGTTGATAAATCTTAAGTAACAATACTATGCAGTAATACTGCACTGTAAGACTCTGAAGTGATGAAAGCTGTATGAAAAATAGCTGTTGTGCATGCTCAGTAGCTAGTTTTCAGAAGAAGCCTGTATCTTGGGTATTTCAAATTTTCAAAAATACCAAAAGGCATCAACTTACATAAAGGATTGTGAGTCTGTCCAGGCATAGTTACATTCAGTGCATCTTCCACACGATGCCAGAAGCTACTGAGGTTCAAGCTCATATGCCACCTTCTCAAAAAAATGCCTACCGAAGGAATGGAGGGATCGTCACTCCTTTACGCAATGCTGCTTTTTCTTACAGTTTTTCTTTGCAAAAGTTTTCCCTTCTATACAGCAAGCATTTGACAACATCAGAAAGCAAAATTTTGGCTTATTCCTAAACCTTGCATTTGTTCACTGCTTTACCTTTTGCAAGCCATTTAACCAAGGTCATCCTTTTAATTACTGAATTATTGAAATTCACATAGGCTGAAATGGGCTCTAAAAAGGCTAGGGCTTGGTTCTCCTTTAGAACTTCTGCCAGCGTAATTACCTTAGTTAGAAGCACAGAGGAAGAGGGAGAAAAGAACACCTTCCTACCTGACATAGCTGTGCTAAAAGAAAATCCTGTAAAAAAGACAGACACTGGCAAAAAAATCATTTTGCTCGGATAATTTAGTCTGTCTTAGAACTGGTTGCTGCACCACCAGCAAACAAACTTTTTCACCAATGTGAGGTGATACACTGATATCCTCGAGTTTGTCAGGGTAAGCTCTACCACCACATGCTCTTACATCTAAGTGAGCCCTTATAATGTTAAAAAAAAGGAAGAAAAAAAACCAAACAAAGCAAGTCAGAGAGGCGGTATTAAAACACCTAAAAAAATACAGGCAACATGATGATTTTACGCATTGCTATTCTCAATTTAGGGTCTTCCCAGAGACCTCCCTTTTTCCTACAAATTCTAAGATTATGTACAAGTGAGGTGTGTGGTCCAGTGTTTAGATTACAGAAATGGGAGCCATTAAACTTCTACTCCTGCGCAACTCTAATCCTCGCTTCAGCATTACCCAAATGTAAAACTGATTTATATACAAAGTCTTATAGGATTCATTTGTTAAATGCTAACATCCTTCAAGATAAAAAGTGACCTAAGCATCAGTATTTTCCCCTTAGATTTGAAGCCTTTTTTGTTAGAAAGGCTGAAAACACACCTTGTTCTCCGAGTCTGTAGAAGGAGTTATCACATCGAGTGGTACAAATTGCCTCCATTCACTTTAATGAGAGGTTAAGTGACCATAATTAGGCCTATGAAGTCAAGTGTTAGCCTTTCCACTGCTGAGCTTCATGTCAGAAAATTGCTGGAAGGATTATCGGGCACAAACTCACTTATAACTTCTCTGACCTTTGCGTCCCTTGAAAAGTTTAGGAATGGAAGGTCAGCACAGATATCATTATGTAGGAATGACGCAGCAAACACTGATCACGTAAACAACTGTAAGATCTTCTGATTATTTAGATAATTGAAGCACTTACTACTGTCCTTCAGAATTAGGAGAAAAGTGATGTTTATAGTATCGTTAACTAAAAAAATTCTGGGCTCCCAACGGCACGGGATTCGGTCCAGCAGTAGCAGCAAATGCAGCTAAGTTTAATAATCCAGTGCATTTGAACAATTCTCCTACTATTGCAGTGGTAACATCTGATGTTAAAAGGTATGGCAAAACAGCACAGAAAGCAACTTCAAAAATCCACACAGGAATGACACGGCGTATGGACCATCCAAGTTTCCTCTGAATTCACTACATGTCAAAAGAAAACTGCTGTCACATCTGATGTGTAAATGGGTTAATTACTATGAATGTACCGGACACTCTAAACAGGGTTTGAGGAGAAAGCATTTGCAAAAATGTTCCCACCGGTGCCATCATTCATGCAGCTAAATAGGTGTTAGTCTTAATGTTGACAAGGTCAGACTCCTTTTTACAGCCATCTCCGTTAGATTTCTCAAAACAGGTTTAATTAAAAATAGGTCTGGATTCCAGAGGCTTGTCTACAGTTGCGCTCCCACGGGTGCTAACACCTGTTGAGCTAAACCAGTGAGAACACTGAAGGAGGAGGAGGGGATGTTGTTGGTTTTTTTTAAATTTCCCTGATGTTGATGCAACTGTAAAGTTTCCCACTGGCTTTTTTTTTTTTTTTTAATAACATGAGGTTAATTGTAACTGTATTGGAGTAAGGAGAAAGGTTGCTGTATTACATTCATTTTATGTACTCTGCGAAGATATATAGCTTTGTTTTTAATTAAAAAAAATAAAACAGTGTAAAAAAGTAGCATTTGATACCCAGGGCCGTAAGTCTCTAACTTAAACCTTTCTCACCATATTCCAAAAGGGGAAAAAAGGCAGGCAGGCTCTGGAATGGCAAGATATTGTTGATCTACAGCCTTCCATGATTTGAGGTATTTTTTTAGTGTGAAAATATTATGCTTGGACAGATCATGTATTTGTCCAGTTACAGCCCGAGAATAAAGTAAACAGCTCTGAATCTTCAAGAAATAGTATTTGGAAAAGAAAGGACAACAATTCTTACATGTGAAACAGCTGGGGCACTAATCTGACACCTAAGGGTATGTTGACTATGACTTCATACACCTTCCACCTTTGAGACACTTGCAGTAAGTTAACGGATATGTATGTTGTGCTGGGACACATAAGGTGATGTTTTATGAAGCAGGGAAGCGTAACTGGTCATGAGAATATACTCAATTTCATTCAGGTAAACCACACCACAGCTGCTACCAAGTCACGCTGGAAAGAGCAATACTTCCACCTAGTGGGCAATAGAAAGATCAACGCAAGACCTTCCAAAAACACATCCTTATTTTTCCAGTCATAAGCAGTTTTAACTTGAAACTGGATTAATGAGAGAAAACACAGCTGGTAAAAATGGTGGGAAAGCCCAGCTACTCTGACTCACAGCAGATGCAAACTGATTCTCATGAAAATAAGGATTTTACAGTGGTTACCAAAGACTCTCCTAAATTAGGCAGATATTAACAATGGACTGCATGGGGCCTGTTACGGCCTGAATCACACCATGAATGAGAATGAAGGCAAAACCTTCAGTTTCAGAAATGACACTGGGTTTCTGGCCTCACCCAGTGTTTAAAGCTGGTGTGAACATAGAACTGGGAGCTCATTGTCTGAGACACCAGAGCTAGTGATGAAAAGCAAAGAACAAAAGGAAAAAAGAGAAAGAAAAAAGGAAAAAAAAAAGGACAGACAAACGTAAATGTTAAAGGATTTAACAGATACCAACAACAATAGAAAAAAAAGAGAGCAAAGAGACTAGGAATGAGGTGAGGGGAAAACACACAGATCAAGCTTCACTGACAAGAGTTTAGTAAATGGTCAGGATTCCCTCACTTAGGATGAAATACACCACCAAAAGCTGGTCCCCTGACCTTGTTCATGGGTCAGATGGAAAACATGGCATTCTTCAAAAATTTATGACGATATAGGGCAATGTAGTAATGGACACTTGCTGTCTCATGTACCAAGAGTAGTCCTCAGCCACAGCACCACAGGGCTCTGTGCAGGCTAGTTTGCCTGGCAGACAAAATGAGAGGCTAGAGGAATGACCAGTTACTGCTGTCCAACAGCCTCCAGTACCAAGCTAGTTCGGGTAATTCTCCTCTCCATCATGGAGATGCCCTTAAGGTAATGGCAACTATTCTAGGTTCAGAGGTTTGATGTGAAAGAAATGCACAAAGGCACTGCCTTAAATGAGTGGCTTCCTCCACAGAACAGCAGCATTTTGCTTCCCACTCCTTCCCCTTGAGTATCTATGGGTTGCAAACTACCTCCTTCTCAACACAGCAAACAAAAGAAACAAGACTGCATTAAATACAGTGAAATAAAATTTGAGAACTGACCACAGTTCACTAAAGATCCATGTCTGCTTCAATCTTGGGAAATGAGTCTCTAAAAGCAAAGATGTCACTAACAAGAGGCCGTAACAATGGAAAGTGCTTGCCATTACCTACTAAGGAACAACACTCAGAGAAAGCAACTTGTAAGATACAACATTACTCCTGGCATTCAATTCCTCAGCTGTATTCTTAATGAATCATTCATACCTGATGTCTCGCAGACAAAAACCTAGCACAGATAATCCAGGAGGGAGAATTTGCCCACCAAAGCAGAGACTCTTCCTTGAAAAAGGAATGTGTTTTTTAGCCATCATAATGCAAAATCCTCACGGAGATGAGGTTGCCTTTAACTTCAGCACAGTAAATCAAGGTTAGTCTTCATCTAAATGTAACTCTGTTACTTTCTATTAACATTGTACTTTATACTGTTCTTTTGAAGGTAAGGACTGTCTAGAAAAACACACTCTCCTCACTTTTCTTTCCACTCCCCTTCCGAGAAGGGGCTTAGAGAAAAATTTCTAAGTACATTTAAACTTTGAAAAATTAAAAAAAAATCAGATTCCCCATTGTCTGTGCCTCTTTAGTTTGACCCCAAGTCCATATGAAGTCTTACGCAGTCTTTGAGATCACCCAGTGTTCCCCCCACACTGAATCCTTGTCCCAGGATGGAGTAACACTGAGGTTGTGTTGCCAACAGCAATTCTGAGCTTATGGTTTTACAACCATAAATAGCATTCTTTTACTGTAATTTTGTCATGTGAAGGGGTTTTCTGTTACTGGTTGCATTTCTTTTTTACATAGAGACAGGTAAGCTCAAGAGAAGTCTAAACTATAACATGCTTCTGTTACGAAAGAAATTCCTAAGAACATGAAGCTCCTTTTCCACTGGGCAACCAACATACGTTTCAGAACCTGGTTTAGCCACAAAGCATGCTTGTTAGACATGACTAAAAGTTCTCCAAGGAATATGCCTTAGTCTTCTCTGAAATCCAAAAAGCTTTAATAAGAAGTTCCCTACCCTTACAATATATTCTTTCACTTACTGGATATTTCAGCAACCAACCACACAAGTCGTGAACCTTCCAGCACACAGAGTACAGGGTCAGCATGAAACTCACTGGCAAAGCAGCACCGTATGACATCAGGCCATAACCTACATACAGACCTCAAACAAATACAGGACTTGAAAAATAACCATTTGTTTGAATATGATTTTTAGACTAAGTCATTTAAATCTCTTTATACATTCTGGAACGTATTAAAGAGAATGTCATTATTAGAGGATTGGCAGAAATACTCAGCCAACCGGACAATTCACTGAACACTCCTTCTAGCTTGGCTGGTTAACAGTCCCTTCCTCTTTCCCCACATGCATCCATGTTAACTCACCAGCTGTACATAGGCGACCTTGTAATCTGGCTTCTTCACTCTCTGATTCTTGTGATTCCTCTTGTTGTTTGCACCTGCAAGAAATGAAGACAGTCCCACCTTTTACTTCCCAGGACTTCCAAGTGCCCCAAAGCAAGGCCAAGCTGAAGGGCGGACTTCACTAGTTTTGATTTATCGTTAAGAGGAATACTCTTTCTTCAGTACCAACACAGTATCACAATTACTAAAATGTACTGAAATTGGTAGACACTACTCTCCTCATTTACAAGTACGGAACCAAGGCATCACCAGACTCAGGCTGCTGACAGCCATTGTGCCTTCAGTCACACACAAAGTTTGCAAAGAAGCAAGGAGGTAAGTCTCCTGAGAAGGGGGCCAGGAGTGGTAAACTGTCCTCCCAACATCAACAGCTTCAGGAAGACAAGGAGGAAATGACCACCAAACAGCTTCAAACTTGTCAATTTTTACTACCCAGCTAATGAGCTGGATCTACTGTTTATACACCAGGAAATTACACTCCACATCCAAAAAAACCAAAGCACCTCAACCTTCTGCAAGTATGCTGGTCACAACTAGGTGGGAAGTTCAATTTATTCCCTGCATGTTAGGCAGATGTTAAAGCTCTCAAATTATTAGACATTCTAACCCCCTTTCCTCTTTTATCCCTGAATATATACATTCTACCATCACTTCCATTAGCAGTGGAGGACAAAACGGTTATAAGGACAAGCATGAATATTTTTCAGTGCTGTTTGGAATTGCATGTGTTTGGTATTTAAGACTTTATTTAATTCTATTTTTCACATAAGCATATTACAGATGATCTTTCTGTTTTCTCTTCCTTCTATGTTCTGAGTTTTACAACCTTATTTTGAAGCTTTTTCTTTCATTCTACATTTTTCACTATTCCAGCTCTTTTTTCCTATCCCTTTTTCAAAATCATCCCTACTCTTACCATTATAAACACATCAATCAATTCCTTTGCTAGAGGAATTGATGCTTTCATGTTTTCACTGCATGAAAAAAGAAAAAGACAGCCATCAAAGATGTCCTAACCAACAAGTCACTCTCCATTTGATTAATGCACTGCCTGGTCATCAAAAAGGTAAATAACATGAAAATTATATTCCTGACTTTGCACTGCATCCAAACTGCAGTCAGAGAAGCTCTGGGGAAGGAAGCATTCCTTCCTTCCTTCCAGACCTTATATAAATCTAGCTTATTTCAGTTAGAGGTGGGTCCCTCTGCTCCACGTCAGAGTTCAGCATAACTTAAACTAGCAACATTTTTTCTTTTTCTCTTGGGTTGCTTTTATGTTGGTTTTTTGGTGGGGTTTTTTTTTTGTAAGGTTGGCACAGGGGAGAAACATCGTGAGTGGAAGCATACAAGTCTGTAGCAGAAATGTGGTAACAACAGGTGATGAAAAATCGAAAGTTTGTCAAGATGTTTTTCTGACGTTATCTACTGGTCTAACAGAACATCTTTCTTTGCTCTACAAACTTTGCCTTTTGTTAGACCATAAGCCCTCCTCTGTGTGCATGCCAGGTAATCTCAACTCACTTTTTTTTTTAAAAAAAGGCTATGGCTGAAATTAAGTGTAATTACTAATTTTATTAAAACACATGAAGCAGTTCCTTCTGAAGTAAGACGCCCACTGGTCTTCAAGGAGAAATGGTACCAACTACAAAAGCATATAGCACAAGCTAGATAACTGTCAAGATGATAAGGCTTTTTAAATCCAGATTTTTCTTTTTAAAACTAAACTTATGTCATAATCTAATCAAAGCATTCAAATATAAAGTGGTGCATATTCATTTGAAGGGACAAATAAGCTGACAGACATCACCAGCTAAGCACCTGGCACCAAAGTTTGTTGAAATCTAATGGACCTTTTGAGAGGAAAAGTCTATTATGGCTGTGCAGGGATGCTGTGTTCATCCCTTTGGATTACTCAACTGCACTTACCATACTGTATCCTGGTCCTCACAGCAGCTACCGGCACATTGTATATTTTTTCAAGGTAATTCTTGATATCCACTTTTGTCATTCTAGGTAATGCAAAAACATTTTTGGAGAAAGAAAGAAGGAAAAGTATAAATATTTAAATAAAATAAAACAGAGCCAGAGTATTTATAGGCTGGTTGATACTCTGGAATAAATACGTCTTCTCCTTTTAACCAAGGTAGCTTTACTGCACAAAAGTATAAACTCAACGTAGATCACACACTGCTACAGCAATTCATTATCCATAAACTGTAACAATGACAAATATTTTATCCTCTGTAGCCTCAACTGTCAAAACCCCAGATATATTCTGTATTCAGCGAGAGCGGGTAGACTTTCTCACTGCCCAAGCTGAGAATCCTTTCTAATCTTCTGAATAGCATTTTCTAATCTTTTCAGGACCTGTCACAGGCTTATGGGCTTTAGTGTGTGCAACCAGATCGGTCAGGGTGAGAGTCCTAACAAATACCTGGACATCACCTTGTTTTCTCTGGATCATTTTCATAAACACTTCCTTCTTCCTAAGCCTGTCCCTGGGAAGGCTGAGCCTCACTAACACTCAGGAAGAGAAGCCAAGCAAAGCTCATACTTAAATTAGTGCCCTTGCAGCCCTCTAAAAGGTCTCCCTGATGCAGAAGCCCCTTCCCCCAGCCCAAAGGGTGCTATGTGGCACCTCGCCTTCCCACCCCTCAGCTAACCAGACAAGCTGCAGCCCAGAAGGCAGTGTGCCGAGACGTGTGGCGCTGGCGGGGGGGGGAGGGGGGGCTCTAGAAGCGGGGGGGGCCCCTCTGCACCCCCCGGGCGGCGCTGGGCCCTTTCCGCGGTAGGGCAGGCCCAGACCCGTGACGGATCCCGCTGCGGGGGGCTCTGCTATGCTATGCCATGCCATGCCGTGCCCCGTTCCCCGCCGCCCCCGCACTCACTCCATGGAGACGCGGAACTGGACGGTGTCCTCGGGCTGCGGCACGCCGGGCCGCACCGCCAGCATGAAGAAGTTCGGCCGGAAGATCCGCAGCTGCGGGCCGCCCAGCTGGAACAGCGGGTACCTGCGGGGAGACAACGACAACGCTAGCTGGCTGGCTGGCTGGCTGGCTGAACCAACTAACTAACTGACTGACTGACTGACTGACTGACCGACCGACCGGCACCCCCCCCACCGTCGCCCCGACCCAACCCGATGCCGCCCGGCCCACTCACACGGCCTTCCTGGCTCCCGTCGCCATGGCCGAGGCCCGGACCGGAAGCGGCGCGGCGCGAGAGCGGTGGCGGCAGCTCTCGCCCCCTGCTGGCGCGGAGGAGCGGCGCGGGGCAGGCTGGGGGCTGTGTGAGGGGGCTGTGAGGGAGGTCGGGGGGGGCTGACCCCCTCACACCGGCGGTCCCCTCCTCACGCCTGCCCCCCACAACCACAGCCCTCCCCGGGGGTCGGCCGCCCCCTGGGCCCACTTGCGGGGGGACACAACCTTGGGGCAGCGGAGAGTTCCCCAGAGGAGCTGCAAGGCCAAGGGGCGGGGGAGGAAGCGCCTATAAAATGGCACCTCACTGGGAATTTGCAGCCTTGGCTGAGTTTCACACAGTCTTTTTCTCATGGATACAGGAGGGATGTGATTGTCCTCCTCTACTTCGTTCTGGTGAGACCCCAGCAGGGGCGCTGCGTCCAGCTCGGGGTCCCCAGCACAAGACAGACGTGGGCCTGTTAGAACAAGTCCAGAAGAGGGCCATGAAAATGGTGGGAGGGGTGGGACACCTCCCCTGTGAGGAAAGGCAGAGAGAGTTAGGGTTGTTCAGCCTGGAGAAGAGAAGGCTCTGGAGAGACCTTACTGCGGCCTTTCAATACTTAAAGGGGACTGATAAGAAAGACAGAGTCTTTTTACAAGGCCTGTCGTGACAGGACAAGGGGCAACAACTTTAAACTGAAAGAGGGTAGGTTTAGATTGGACTTAAGGAAGAAACTTTTTACAATGAGGGTGGTGGGACTGGATCAGGTTGCCCAGAGAAGCTGTGGATGCCCCATCACACTGGAAGTGTTCAAGGTCTGGTTGGATGAGGCTTTGAGCAGCTGATCTAGTGAAAAATGTCCCTGCCCATGGCAGGGGCGTTGGACTAGATGATCTTTGAAGGTCCCTTCCCACCTAAACCACTCTTAGGAATCTATGACGCCACAGCATGCGCTAACAGAGAGACAGAGTGTGAATGTAGGCAGCAGAAACAGCCAGAAGTTTGGAAACATGGGGGAGAACCACCATCCCTGGTGAGCTTCCCTCCAACACGGCATTTCAAGGGTTGGCAAAGACAACAGGCCCTACAGAATATCTCACATCCCAAATTTAGTAACAGCCATTTGTGTTTTGACATTGACACTGAATTAACCAAGTAATTCACACTTCAGTATTGGGCTTTAATATTACATGTAGGTTAACTGCCTCAATAAACATTTTAATGTAATGTTTGAATGAATCATTCTCTATATTGTACTGTGACTTGTCTGCATTTAAGAAATGCTGTGTGCTGAAAACTACCACTTCTACGCATTTGTTCCTTTATTCCTGATTCTTTGATTCCCTTCATCACTCAGACTTTTAAGTCAATTTCAACTACATTTGGCATTCAGATTATGAGCTCCCCAAGAACAGAGTTGGCTTTTGTTGTCTGCCTGCATGGTGGCTGTAAAACAGGCCTCCAATCCTGAGCCTTTGTTGATGATACTAAGCCTCATTCCCAGCTGTAGAGCTGGATCAAATGATATTAAATAAGGCTTTGGACCAACTCCCAAATCCTTGCAAAATGGGTTGCCATTAAATAAAGTATGAAACACCATTCGAGAGAGCTGTCACTGGAGTAGGTACTGGTCGCACTTTATTTACAAAAACCAGATATTTGTACACAGCAATCTACAGGACAGCATAGGGCTGGTATCAGGAGGATAAAGGACATGCTCAGCAGGAATTGAAGATGCCAGCAAGGAGTCATCTCAGTTTCACAGGGAACCTGCTTCCTTTTGACTGAGGAAGCCACCAGACCCCTCCAGGAAGAAAAAGAAGAAAAGCAGCAGCAATAGCCAACCCAGGCTGATGTTGCGATTTTTGTTATTGTTGAGGCATGGGAACACAAGTGATTGGTGAAGGAAGAAAGAGGAGACCAGCAGGGTTTCGGCATGCCACTAAGGGCCATCCTGCCTTGTTCTTTACTTCCAGCGCCCGCCAACCTTGCCTTTGGCTCCTGCCTTCTTGCTGCTACAATACAAAAGGAAAGAAAAACATGTCAGCATGATGGAAGCGGTGGGGCTCAGTGACCACTGAACATTTCTGACTCTCGGATTAGGATCGAGCTGCTTTCACTTCTAACATGTTGGGCACATCTGCCATAGAACACATCCCGAGAAAAATATTGTTGATATTGTAAAAAGAGATTCCTGCTCAGGATCTTAGTGAAAGGCCAGGATGCACATGCCTGAAAGAGGTGGATCCTTCCAGATTCCTGCATTATCAAGACAAAAGTCCAGGTGGTCTCAAAACTAAATGACAGGCCTATCCAACCATAGACTTGATGCTTCCTGAATTCAAATATGCTATGATCTGGATTTTAGGATTTAGAGCTGTTTCTGGAGAAAATTTCCTCATTATCAGGGAGTTCTGGTCAAATTCCCCGGATGCTCTAGTTATCTAGTAGTGGAGGCAAAAAGCTGAGCAATAATTTAAATACAACTAAGAATTGCTTTGCTCTAGCAAAGGCAGTGGCTCCTGCCTTATATCACGAGAGCAAGAGCCTCCAAAACAGGCCAAGCAACTTTTTAGGCCTCCCCTCATATCAGTATCCCCGTCTTGCTTGTGGTGTGTGTTGGAGCGGTCCAGCTACACTCCACACGCAAAGCACCTGAGGCAAATTCTCTCCAAATAGTATCTTCTTGCACACAGAAGGGCAATCCTACATGCAAGCCACTTACCTTCTGACTGAGAAGCAGGCACGCCTGGAGTCAGAGAGAGGCCAGGTGTGAAGTTAGTCGTGTTAGATTCTGCACCGGCTCCCATAGGCAGCACCTTGACTTTTGGGGCTCAGCACACCACCAAACCTTTCCATCTCACACACACGATGATGAGGCTGCTTCTTGAACCAAAGCACATGCAAACTGGGGGCAGTTCTTTGACAAGGCAGAGCATGGGGTTGGGGGCCAAGCACAAGGTGGTGGGGCCTTGCTATCAACAGAGACGCCTTCTTCAGAACCACTGGTTCCTCCAGGGAGCAGAAAAAAATGTGGACGACACATCTGGGGAGATTTTTGTGGTGCTGCCCCATGGATTGGTTCAACAGCACTAGCCATATTTATGGAAGGATGTAGCACAGTGACACAGACGTACACATAGTGGATACTTTACCTTTTGACCAATAGACTTGGTCTATTAGGAAAATTTACCTTTTACATGAGAAAGAGCAGAGCATTTTCTGCTATCTTAAATTCATCTCAGTGTCCCTTTTGCCAGCCTTTCCGCAGGTTCAAAACCCAGTATAGGAACTGCATAACTCCTCAAATGAAGGCAGAGTCCTTTTATCTCCATAAGCGCCTGTGATGTTTGATGTTATGCCTAACCTTTAGAGTGTGCTTAAGGAGACTTAATAAAGTTTGAAGCAAAAGGATCACTTGATCCTTGTATAACACATTAGCAGACATTGCTTTGGAATGATACAGTCTAGTGTGGATAGAAATTTAAGTACACAGAAATCTCACGAGCTGTGGGCTTCTCAGTGCAACCTTTTCAAATGATGTCCTGAGAGAATATCATGTCTTTTGGGGGAACAAGCATGCAGTAATGGTACTGACTGTTGTGGGTGGTATGGTAGTGCCCCTCAGAAGAGCAGCAACACCCAGACAAACCATGGCATCCTTCTGCAGCTGCACATTCTGCTGACGTTTATCAGCCTACAGCTCTGTACAGAAAATACCACCATAAGGTCAAGCCTTACATTGGCATCTACAGACAACTGAGCCCCCAGTGTTACATTTATCAGATAAGGCAGGGTGGCTTGGGGAAGTGGGAAGGCAGTGTCTGGTCACTGCTATCATCCAAAGATGTCACCAAAGACCACCACTTCATTCCTGGCATGACTTTGCTAAGAAGATACAGAAGCACAGTGAAGATCAAACCGCACCGCTGCAGAGCTCTCCTCCCTTGCTTCCCTGCAGTTCCTTCTCTGTGTCTGTTAGTTTTCTACGTGCCCTAGCCCCCAGACTTTGTTCTAGCCCTAGTGTCTCATAAGTTCATTGTAAACACCTAGAATAGTTAAAGATATGAGACTCAAAAAATCTGATTAAATAGAAGTCTTGTGGGGAAGGAAGGTAGGAGAGAGATGATGAGGGAAAAGAACTCACAACGGTAATTCCATGATGTTAGTCTTGTTACACACCATTCCTTATAATCTTAGCAACCACTTGTTTACCCTTCGTAAACAAGGGTTGTATTCCCTCAAGTATTCAAAGCACCTCAGTCAGGTGTTTGAAAACCCCAGCAATAAGCAGGTGGAAATTTCGCAGACGTGGTGTGAAGAAACATGATTTTTTCTTGTTAGCTGTTACGTTCACTTCAGTTTCCCCTTCATTTTCTCAATGTGAGGCAGGATGGGAGTTGCCCTTCCATCTCTAGCCTCATTTCATTGCAACAAGAAAATGTCGGTGTTGAAGTCTGAAGCGACTATTTTGAACACTGAGAAGATATCCCCAAGCCAGGAGCTAGGAAGGGGATATAGGTACTTACTGCTTCTGAGCCTGATCAATCCGGTTCCTGAGGGTGACAATCTGCAAACAACATACATGACCAGGGGTTTTAGAGATAAAGAAACCTGGTTCCCTCACAGAGAGGGGAGTTTTACCCATTGAAGTGCTGGAAGCAGGTGCCTATGGTAGGGATTAATACTTCCTTTGAAATAAAAGCTCACCCTTGCTTGAAGGAGAGAAATGTTGCTCGTTGGCAATAAATCTGCAAGGCAATTTCATATGTCAAGGGAAAGAAGAGCTGGAATTTTATAACCCTTATTAGAAGAGTTCGTATGTATACAAATTAATCTATGAACTCACATGTCAAACTGCAGGCAAGCAAACCTGAATGAACGTCACCCTGGCCAGCTGGAAAGCTCTTGCATGGCCCCATCCACCTGTATGTGTCAACCTCACCTTCTCACTTTTCCCTTACTCCTACACATTCAGAAGTGTATAAGCTCAAAGAGCTTCAGTGGACTTTGGATGGGGACCTCAAGAATGGAAGATGAATCACACATTCTGCTGGAGTACCTTTGTTGGTTGGGAGAGCAGGAGGTGAGGAGCTTGCAGCAGTCCCCACCTTCCCAGCTACTCATCTAATAAGAAGACAACTTTTCAAGGGGCTGAAGAAGAAAATATTCAAGGATAGCTCGAGCAACCACAGAAGAGAAGGTTGGAGTTGGGGCTCTGAACACCTTCCCAAGCTCTGTTGATGACTGCAAGCCACTAGAGAGTCTGTCCTACAAGACGGAGCATCTCTTTGTTTAGCCATAGGTAAACTGCGTATTTCAACCTAATGCATGGGATAGCAAACACCTACCTTGCACAGGATGAGCACCTTATGGCCTGACTTAGCACCTCAGTCCTGGCCCATAGCCCTGGACTCGCTACTGAAATCCTAGGACTCTTCCAGCTCAGGTACTGGAAAAGCCCACAGGAACTAGGGTGTGATAGAGAGCCCTCTTTTGTCCCTTCACCTTCTCATTTGTAACGGAGTCAAGGTTCTACCTAATTTTCCTGGGGTGGAAAAATGCACTTGCCAAGACGTATGCTTTACTTCTGCTTTTGGTGTAATTCAAAGTTCTCCACTGGCTCTGCAGGTCCAAGAACTGATGACCCAGCATTTGAATATTTAAAGTGGCACCTGACATTCCCCGCGTGCAAAACAAGAAAAAAAGTCATACATTCAGGTTGGCCCAACAACCGGTATTTCCTGGCTCGTGTCTTTCCGTGGCAAACAAACAAAATAAGAGACTGAAACATTAGCGGGAACAGGACAACACAAGGAAGGAAGGATCAGCAGATCAGCTGCTTTTGTACTTACTCATGGAAGTTTTAATATCTGCAGCAGCAGTTTAAATTATTTTTTGCAACCAAGTATTTTTCTCAAGTGTGGAGGAGAACCAGCTGTCTTCAGTTTGACCCAAGGACTCAAGACTTACCTTCACCGATAACCTTGTGATAGTGACTATAACACTCACTCTCCAATGAAGCACCAAAGAGCAACAGACACTAGAGCTAAAGAACAGCTCCGCTCCTGTGTGTCCCAGTTCCTTCCTTTGTCTCTCCCTTGCATCCTTGCTTGTGTCTCCTTCATTCCCTTTGCTGTTTTCACTTACCTTTCTCCTCACTTTTTTTCCTGCTATCATCTTCCCTTTTTTCTTCCACTTTTCTTCTCCTATCTCAGCTGTGCATTTTCCTTCTATTTTGCTCATTCTTTGTACTTTCTCTCCTTGCTTTTCACCAGCAGCCACCCATCTCTTTGTTTATACAGAGGTTTCATTACCATAGCATGTACGTCTTCCCTGGCACTGCCTTAATTCCTGTTGTTCCACACCCAGTTGACCTGTTATCCTTAAGCTAGCCCTCTCCAATATTTTGGATCTAGATAAGCACGTGGCCACAAGATGGAGAATCTTTCCAAACTCCATACCGTTCTTTTCTGTGAAGTCCAAGTTATTACACATGCATCCCTAAGCTTCTGCGTGTATTCCAGGTGCATCAGGGTAACTCACCCACACACATAATACCAGAGGATTGGATAGGGAATTATTTTAGAGATGGTCTGAGTGGGTTGCATGCTCTGTTCTTTAGCCACATCCCTGTTGGACCCCGACTCTTTTCCTAAATTACCACTTCATCTCTTTTCAAAGAATGGAAGGGGAGAGAAAAAGGAAGTGAAGGGAGAGACACAAGATCCAGTTTTCCCTTTTCTCTCTGCACTTGGAGCCAAGTGCCAGTTTCTGTCTGGCATCTGGCCTCTGACCATGCGGCAGGCTCATGCATTTGGTAGCCTTTGCTGCTGCTGTTACACAGGCAAGTTCATTGTACTTACAACTTGGAAAGCTCCTGCAGCCTGCAACGCAGTGTTAAAATCTAAGAGAGATGGAGATAGTTACGTTGGTGTTGCTCAGTCCCTATCAGCATGTGTCTGTGTGATTGGGAATTAAAAGGAGAGCAAGACGGAGAGAGATCCAGTTGGATTTCTCTGCCACTGAAACCTGACGTAGGTGAGTGCAGACCTGTCCTGTGACTGTGAAAGAAAGACGTCCACTTTCTATTACCATATGACTCTTCAGTCAGATGCTCCTGTCTGGAGACAGTTTTCAGTGACTCCAGAGACCTCAGTCCACAGGGAATCTGTCTGGGATGGGAATAAAACTTACAACGTTCAAGTGTGAAATCAAAGATGGGTTTAAAAATACTACTTTGCAATGGAATGGTGTGAATTGAGTTACTGATTTTTCAGGCCACAGTTACCTATAGATAAACAAGAATGAACAAGATGTGTTTGGGCAGAGGGTGGAGAGTCCATTTTCTGTTGGGATTGCCTTTCCATGGGGCACTGAAAATCTTGAGAGTGGTCTATTCAATTTCAGCCTAAAATGTGAAATCCAGTCCAAGTATGTACATTAGGGGAATGCAGTTCCAAGTGTCTTGCTGCTTAAATATTGCAGAAGGGCATTGGAGACCCAAATGATGTCACCACACGGCTTTTGCCAGAGGAGTCACAGAGATTTTTACATTTTGGACCCAGTGCCATTAGCAAAATAGCTTCTCAACTCACCTCGTATTTTTTCCTCTTGATCTGCTCTGTAAAGTCATACTTTTCAGTCTCCAGCTGATATAACCAGTCCCACAGTTCCTTAGCCTTGTCCCTGTGTGTTTATGGGGAAAGGAAGATGGGAGAAACACATCGCATCATATCATATATTTTCTGCCGTTTTCACATCACTAGTAATGAGGCTTTTTACGTTTTATTTAATGCAGTTCACACATCTTCCTGCAAACCCTTTCCATCCTCTGAAAGCTACTCACCATTTTCAAGGTCACATTTTTCTCACCTTCTCACCCGAGAACCTTTTAGACTTGCACTCTTGCATGTGTCATCCACTAACATATTTCCTACAGATTTAATTTTCCCCCTAACTCTTAATGAAAGAAAAGAGTCCAGGGGAATCTGACAAGAAGGAAGGAGGACTCTGAAGGCCACCCAGATGAGCAGAGCAGCTGCCATTGCACAATCTCATCTGTTTTGGGGCTAAGGTGAGCCAACCTCATCTTTCAATCGTGTAAACTCCAATGTGTGGAGTCCAGACTATCATCTGATGACTGTTCTGCACCAGAGCACTCAGCTCCCAAGCCTCCAGCCTCCATGGAGACCCATACTCATACCTTAGCAGCTCAACTCACCCCTGGGAATGCTACAGGTACCAATCCATAGGTTTGTTCAACTAATCTCAGAGCTAGGTTTAAAGTTTGTACCTAGTCCCATAAATGACTAATCCTAATTAGCAGGGGAGGCTAACGGAGCTATGCCAGGAGCATGGCTAGATGGCTACCAAACCATTTCAACAATTCCCCACATCCCCATTTCCCCTCCATTCTCCAGACCAAGGAAAGGCACAACTTAACATTGCCCCGTGATGAATTTCAAGGAAGGCCCTCTCCTCTACCTCATTTTTTCACTAGAGAAGACTCCAGGACAGTAAGACCAAATTTCAGTGGATTACATTCAGTAAGTTAGGATAAGCATGTTACCTCAGCTTGTCTTCATTAAGGTGGTCAATGTTCAAGGGCTTGCGCCTCTCTGCCAGGACCTTCTTCTTTGTCTCTCTAGCTGTTTGCTTCTTCCCTCTCTTCTGATCAGCCTATTTTTAGAACATCAATTAATGTCAGACTGCAGATGTTCACGCTGAATGAAATTATTTCAGTGATAGAGCATGTAAGACAAGCTGCTAGGGGTCCAGAAGAAGGAAAGGCAAGCTGTTTTATTAACTTGTAATAAAGACTCTTCCCAGTCAACTCTGTGGTTTAACACTTCCATATTTCTTCCACCAATCCATGCTTTTTACCTTAGCCAGATAACTGCTGTATGTGGCACCCATGGAGGACAGAGCCTTCTTCTTCTTGAGATCATCCTCAGCTTTTCTCTTGGCATCTTCTTCCTCTCTCCGTGCCTTTTCCTCCTGTGGAGTGTGACACACAAAAGCAAGTTACTCTAGGGGAGACTCACAGCTTCCTCAGCAGCCAGTGTCACTGCAGGGAATGTGATCAGATAAGCATGTTGATGAGAATTGGCAACTCCTGTTTCCTGCCCTTGCTTTAAGAGGGTGGTCATTTCTTCTCCAGACTGAGACAGGCAGAACCCGTAGGTTTTTTCTTTCTCTAGAGATCTCCTCCAATTTGATGCTGAGACAAGGAGACAGATGCAAAGACACTTACCGCAAGCCTTGCCTGACGCTCCTTCTCCTTCTCAGCCCGGATTCTCTGTTGCTCTGCTCTTTCAGCTCTGCGCTTCTCCTGCAAGAAGCAGTGGCATTGAGTCATCATTGTGGCTTTATCTATCATCTGCAGTATTACGTCCCACCACCAAAAGCTTTGGTTCTTAGAGAATGAGCCACCTACTCCCTTGTCAGAACATGCAGAAGGGTCTCATGTGCAATTCCCAGATGTAAAACAAGAGGCTGAGAGAGGGGACAGATGTGCGAAGAAGCCATTTGGTGCTGACTTGAGCAGTCATTTTTGTACATGGCAATACAGCTTTCTGCCAAACTCTTGACAGTGGACTAGTGGATTCAACTTCTCATCTACAGAGGATCTCTCAATCTAGCACAGGGAAATGGCAGTACAAGGACTCACAATCCTCTCCTTGAGGGCAACCAGCTCTTCCTCTTCCTTTCTCCTGGCTTCAAAGTGGCTGTCAATCAAGGCCTGCAGTTCAATCAGGTCTTTGTTCTGCCTTTTCTTTTGGATGTCCTAGAAGAGCAGGAAAATGCATTAAGCCAGCCCATATTGCTCTAGGAACATGCCCTGGACATTCCCAGCACCCTGCCTACACAGAGAAACAAAAGCAAAAAGTGTCTGTAGATGTCCATGGAAATCTATGGGATTAGCTGTTGATGCAGGTCAGAGACAGTCAGAGACTTATCCAGGTGACAGTCAGGAGCCCAGAAAGGAACAGAATCCACATCTCCCATTCCCCTACACCATATTTTATCCCTGGCTTTGCTTAGCTGCCTCCTCTTTGCATATACTTAGCTGCCTCCTTTTCACTTTGGGATATGAATCTTACCTAGAAAATGTTCCTGCATTTTTGAGCAAAGCAGGTATTTCTGTGGAGATTTTCAACACCACAATTCCTTCATTTTTCTGTCAACTTTCTAGGAAGGTATTTGGATCTCTGTTTATTATTAAAATTCTGTTGTCATTTTAGGTAGTGTTTCTCAGCAACAGGTGAGTATAGGCGTTCTTTATTTCAACCTGCAACTTTCAAACCATTTACAACAATGGGACAGGAGATCTGAGAGCTCCTAAAACACTTACTTTCTCCTTCCTTCATATATTGGCTTCAAAGATTCAAGGAGAAAAAAAAGAAACACATAAATTAACATTTTAGCTTAGTCACATTAGCAACAAATGTATCCAGAGAGTTTCAGGGAGCAGAGAGTAGCCTTTCACTGAAAAGAGATGGCAAAGCATCCATACTTTTGGCCTTGACTTTATCCTCAGCAGTATCCAATACAGGAGGAGTGTATGGCTCAGGTACAGACACACAAACACAGTCAGTCTCAGGAATACTTACATCAAAATCTACTTTCTCACCCTCCGGTATTTTAGGAGCAGTTAGTCTGCAGAGAGTCAAAAGAAAAAAAAAGGGGGATTTTCATCTTAAAGAGCAGGCAGCTTTTTAAATAGCATGTCCTGACCTGACCTGCCCTCAGGAACAATGCTGACAAGGAGAAATGTTGATGGAGATACAGAGGGGTGAAACAAGAAGTCAATGGAAAACTACTCCAGAATAGCACTAAGGACCATTGTCCTTCATGGAAGGTCATGCAGGGCAGGGAGTTACCCCTAAAAACCCTTTTCATTCCCAAAGCCTATGGTCATTCCCTACCACACAGAAAGACATTGGCCCACAAGGCTGTCGGCACAGTGCTGCACGCTCCTTTCTGGGCAGCTGGCAGAGTGGGAAAGGAAGGTGCTGGGGCCCAGAGCCAGAAGGTCCATAGGAAATCTTAGTTAAGCTCAAGTCAGCCCAGCCCAACGTTTGCCATCCTTCCTACTGTCAGCAATCCTGGATGGATGGGTAGTTTCCCAGCCATGGTCTCTCACAAAGGATTTAGTATTGAGCTACCTATATCTTGGGGTACTGTAAGATGACTGTATCTTGGACAGTTCACGAGTCCTCTGACTCTATCAGGAACTGGTCTTATGACCCTGGCCAGTAACTGCTGCTAAGGCATCCTCTGGCAGAAGCAGACATCCTGGAAAGGCATGCAGGAACTGATGTGGCACGAGGGAGGGTTGGATAAGGGCTTCTAGTGGCCATTTGCCTAATAGACAATCTAAGGGCTTCTGTTCGATCAGAAAAATGATCCCAGGGTTTTGAAACTCCCTGCCCCTCATACTTACTTTATTCTGGGCTTCTCCTCTGTATTTGGAAACATGGAGCAAAACAGGAAGGGAAAAAGAGGGAGAACAGTTAGAACAACAGAAATCTTGCCAGCTGCTAAAGTAAAAGGAGGGAAGGGAAATTTAATCTTAGGGGAAACATCCCAGAGAAACTGGTTAAATCTCAAGCACTTCCAAAAGAAATACACACACACACCCCTTTTGCTAGGAGTGAATCTGTTTTTACCCTTGAAACAGAATTTGGCAGAAAAGAATCAAGAGACTGTATAAAAGTCCCAAACGTAGCATCCGGAAGGCAATGGTTTCATGTAAATGTTAAATTATTTTTCTCAAACCATCCTGATCAAAGCTCTAAGGAGGACAGCTGGGCTGGAGGGTAGAAGAAAATGTTGCCTTTTTCAATCAGCACTTCTTTTGCTAAAGTTAACCTGAATTTACAGTCATGTCAATGATAACTAGGCTTCACCAGTTTTGTTCAAATGCCTCACATGGAGGCCAGGAGGGAAAAAGCTTCATGACACTTCTTCTCCAGGTTCATTGACTCCCAAGATAGCTTAGAGCACATGTCCCTGAGATACCTTTGTGCCATGGGGAAGATGCTTATTCTTCTGCACTGTGTGGTCCTCCTCAAACCCAGCTTGGAAGGGCCATCCTCTTTTAGCGAGCATCCTCTCCTGCTGAGGTACATGCAAAATTCCCATGGGTGTTAATGGGAATGATCTTTGCATCTCCAGGAGAGGTATAATGCCCTCATAGGCAGGCTGAACCATCACAAATACTGTCAGCTTGGGCCCTCTGGCAGTCAGAAGTGTTCCCCTACAAGTGACCTTTCCGTGGCTCTCAGAAATGTACTGTTTTATGAGTTACTTGCTTAGCATTTGTGCTTGTGATCAATTCCCCTCCCTGCTATGCTTTTTAAACTTTAGTTATTAACTCCAGTGTAATATCAGTAAGTTCAGCACTGTTATTCTCACAAACAGAAGTAAATTAAACCTATGTGTTTTTTCTGGCCCAGTCTCATAGGGACCCAGGTTGACTTTCATAACCACACGCTACGTTTGAACTTTCAGGGATGCTGCTGGATACCGCAGTACAAGACTCTCCCTGTGTTGGTTCGGTGGGAGGAACTGAGGTAAAAAGCTCACAGCCTATTGAATCTGGTAAAAACAACCACCTTTGTAAAGTAAAAGTAAAAACAGCCTCCCTCAGGAGTGGCTACACGAGCCCTGCTATCCATATCATGATACAGAAATCTATTATATTATATTCTTTCAAATGCTTATTTGCATCCAGCTGTTTTGGGACTGGTGGAGGAAATTGGGAATAGCAAATGGAACAGAGTAGATAAAATAAAATGAAACGTTGTTAAGAGGAAAAAAATAGCAAAAACTGATACTGGAAAATATTTAGTGGAGACATCAGTTGCAAGGATGTTGGATAATAAAAAAATTGAGGAAGTGGCTGGAAATGGGTTATTAAGATATTTAAGAGGAAAGATGTGAGAGATCAGAAACCAGCCTTTCCTTTCTCTCACACTTTCCCATACCAATTTCAGTAATGAAATTTTGGGGGGTAGACTTTTCTCATTTACTGCAAGAACACTGCCTACCAAAACATATCTCAGTTGAGGCATCGACATGCTAGAGCAACACTAATAAAATAAACAGCATGTAATTAGAAAAGTGTTTTAGAGCACTCATATAAAGGAAGCCACAAATCGCTCCTGAAGAAAAAGACCATTAGCCAACAGTGTACTTCTATATTTCTCCAGGTTTTTTTTTTAGTTGTTTTGCTTTTCAAATAGCCAGTGAGCTTCTTAACACATTAGTTAAATCATTTTTTTAATCTGGAGAGAGGAAAAATAATCACTATTAACCAGTCTATCAGGGATATTATTCACACAGGATTCCCCTCCCTCGTGACATACCCAGATAATTTTCAGAAACATTCCTGTCTAGCTTAAAGCTGCCAGTTAGTAACATTTCAGTGAGCAGGGGGAAAAAAAAAGTAGACAGGAAATGACTGGTTTTGTTTGTTGACCTTGGTTGCCAGGATCGACACCTGTCTCCCAGTGACTGTGTGAATTTGGTTTCAGCTGCCACCAAATCAGCACTTTAAACTTAATTAAACCAACAAACAATTGTAAAAATGAAAAGAAAAATTAAGGTTAATTGTTCTTGAAATAAGAAATTGTAGTTAGAATATTTAAAGGTACCTCCAGAAAACCAGAAAAGGGGATAACAAAGAAATAGGAGCCTTTATTAAAAAACAAACAGTAATAAATCTGTCTTTTGCAGTGCATGACCCAGCATGATCCATACTGTATGCACCAAAAGCAGCCCAGGGATGTGATTTATTTTGAAATGCCCCTTCTTTCAAGACACCAAGTCAAGGAACTGGCTCAAAATTTGTTGACAAGCAGGAACTGTCACAGCAAATTCCTGTTCCTGTGGCGGATTTTGACTGACATTCTAGTCATTCTGCCCATGAACCATGGGGCTGTGACAAAATCCCCACATACAACCCTGCCAAAAGAAGGCAAGAGCCACTGGAAATCCAAGTTCACTGCCCTGGTGATTAGAGAGTCTCTGAGTTTCTGGTTTCCAAAAGGGTTATCACAGGGAGAGTACACACCACCATAAATACATCCGCGCTTTCTCTTGCCCAATCTATGAGATACTCACACAGTGCTCCCCCTTTCTGTGACTCCATCTCAACTGCCTTTACCTCATTCAGAAATCCCTAAACACTCTCCCTTAATCCCACTTCTCAGAAGCAACATCTCTAACTCACAGTGTGTCCTTGAAAAAAAATCAATATGCTATTAAAAATAATAGGAAAGAGAGAGAAAAAGGAGAGAAAGGGGCTCAGAAAGGTCCTCAGGGTACTTCCCTAAATAAGAAAAAAGCCTGAAAAGCGAGCAAGAAAATTAAAACAAAACAAAAAACAATCTACAAAAACAAAACAAGGAAACACAGAACATGCAGGGTGGTTTCAAGTGGCATTGGGTTTTGTCTTTGGAAACAGCTGGCCAGGTGTTCTAGGGGTCAAGGCAGTCACAACACAACTGAGCTACTTCAGAGGCCTGTAAAAGTCCATGAGAGTCTTTCTATACATTTAAACTGGTTTTGAATTTGGCCCAGGGGCCTTAAGTTATCTTGCCCTCATACAAGAGCAACACTGACCTTGCATACATTTAGATTTGGTCTTTTTACATCAGTCTTGTCCCCACCCATGTGCTCAAGTGACCACTCAACCAAGTATTATGAACACACTATCTTAAGCCCATGGCCTGCCCCACCAGTATGAATATATTTATTCATATGCTTAATGTTTAGCACAGTTTTAAGTGCATGGCTGGAGCAGAAGTTTAAATATCTGTAGATTCAGGCCTGGAGACCATGACCTTCTAAAGGTTGGGTGAGGAAGGCACGTCTATGCAGGGCTCAGCTCCATTTTCAAGCATGCCACTGGGATTTAAGAGAGACTTTCCTGATTTTTTGGGAATAGAGAAGGTTTGCTGATGAGAGGTATGATACAACAGGTTCTAGCTAAAAGACAAGTCCAGAGCAAGCTTCTAGAGCTTGGTTTTCACCATCTACTATCCTAATGAGGATGTACAGGCTTCTCAATACAACAGTGACCCCCAAGGGTGATTGGATATGCACAGTAAGCAATTCTTTGCGACAGAGATGTTTTGGCCCAGTTCCTGAGTTTAAAATCAAGTGAGGAACAAAAACAAATACAGAAAAAAAGAGCAAGGTGTTAGAAAGATTACTTTGTTGTCCTAAGACAACACTGTGCTACCATCATAGTATTCGCCTTCTTCATCAGCTGTAGGTTGAAGGACAAAAGCAAAAGAGAAGAAGCACAGTAGTCAATCCACAACCAGCGCTGTTCTCCTAAGAGCAACTGTCCCCACACTCTCCCTGCTACGCTGGGAACCTCAGACTCTCCGGAGATTGAACAAGAAGAAAAAACACCTTTTTGGTGATTTGATTTGGCAAACATACAGCCCTTTCCTCTGTGTTCATCCAAAGCCATCCAGAGAGACCATTTCCCTCCCGTGCTCTCTTTGCTCTTGAACAAGGTCAGTGTTTTTAACACTGTTCCCCCAGCACTGAAAGAGAAAAAGGGTGAGAGTCTGTAGGTGCATCACATACCTTCTTCAGGGGCTTCCTCTGGTGTCGTGGTATGAGCAGTGATGGAAAGACAGGAAATAGGGGGGGAAAAAAAAACAGAACAGATATTTAAAGCTCTTGGAAGCCTGAGAAAGAAACCAGGGAATGCATGAAGGAATTAGTGAATTAAGGCAAGGAGAAAAGGTATCTGGAGAGGCTGTCAGGAGTTAACGATGCTGTAAGGTTAAAGTAGTAGTAAGCGTGGAGATTAAAGGAGAAAAGGGCTGCAAGTGATCATTGTGGTTAATATTTGTTTCTCTTGTTTTGTTCTCTTCTACCACCCCAAGACTCCTGTTCTTGGCGCTCGCTGTCTCACACACACACACACACACTCTTGTGTTGCAACTAGGTGGAGTAAATCAGAAGTCATGTCACATACCTGGCTCATGAACTTCAGGTGTGAAGTGTCATGGAACAAGGTGCAATGGAAAATAAGAGAATGAGAACGAGAAACCTGTTATTTCACACACCAAAAGAGCTTTTGAGCCAAAGGGGAGGAGGGGCAGAGAGGAAAAGGGGAGAAAGGGATGAAGTTAAGAAGTAAACCTGAGATAAAATAAATTCATTACACTTGAAATAGCATATAAACAGAAGTCACAGGACGGGAAAGGAATTCAGTCAGGTGAAACAGGCAGATTTACGATAATAGTGCAGTGCTTAAAAAAATCTTACGAGCATTATATGACATAAAGCACAATCTGACAGCACAGTGTACCAAGGTTTACCTTGATTTGAAATATGCACATGAACATAGTCAGCATTCTCAAAGCGCTATTAGATCTGTCCTTTTCTACAGAAGTATTTCAGACATTTGAAATAAACACAATGTGGTTCGGAAACCTACTGAAATACCTGCTGTAACTCATCATCAATGTGCAGCTAACTTCCAAAGAAGCTCGGTTCTCTTTTCTAGATCTATGGCTAAGGCCATTTTCTTCCTTGAAGACAACTTGGATGTCTATATAAGTCTACTGCTGTTCTTCACATCCATTTGCAATGTAGAATTACAAAGGGATTACTTCATAGGAAGAAAAGGTCATTAAAACTCTGTGCAGGTCTACATTTCATTCTTCTGGGTTTTTTGGCAAAGCAAGAATCGATCAGCAGTGCGGATCTGTGGGGCAGATTTTGCTTTTCAGCCGTACACGCACTACTGAATATTTTGCAAAGCAGGCATAAAAATTATGCAAAATCTCACAGTATTTATATCCCCTGTGTACAGACAATGGGTCAAATTCTGCCCCAAGATTTGAAACAAAGCTTTCGCTGTAGGAAGAAACATTCATTCTCTTATCACAGTGCAGAATTTAATTGATCTCACAAGGACACTTTTTGCTGAGCTACTTTTTCATGATAGTGTATGTGTTCTCCTAGTTTTTAGAAAAATTTTCATGCAACAGGTAAGTTTCCTCCTACTTAGTGCTGATTACATTTTACTGTGAAAAATGTTAAACTAAAAAAACAACAACCCCCAAGACATGCAAGTTACAAGCTATCATTAACAGATAGGTTGTTATCTCCTGTCACCTTGTATTTGCTTCCCACACACAGTGTCTCAGCAGACAGACACTGGGGACTTTAGAAGTTAAATCACATACCTGGAGGGGGGGCTTCATTTAGTAGGAAGTGTCAGGGGAAAAACATAGGAAAGGAAGATAGAAGAATTAGAAATAAGTTATTCAGGAGGGGATCACCTCAAACTTTGGTTAAGACTGGGTTGAAGGAGTATAATTTGCAGACTAGGTTATAGGGATAGAGTGTTAGTAAGAGTGGAAAAGGAGAATAATTACAGTGGGGTATGAAGGGAGGAGATGCCATAGAAATAAAAGATAAAAGAAATTTGAATGTTGATGAATTGCAACAATTTAAATCATGCAAATATATCAACAATGGGCAATTGTAGTAACACTGGTGATCCCTAAATTTGAAAGAAAACATGCCCAAGGAGAGAGTTTTACAAGTGTGCAGCGTAACCTATGTTTCAGCTATACATATGCCCTTTTAGCTGTTGGAGCAGGTGTGGGGATACGAGAGCTACTGCATGGAAGTAAAGCTTTAAATGTATCTCTGCATCTGCATCTGAAGCTCCACCATCTAAAATCCTCCACTGGCAAATGTGAGGCTTAAGTCTGCAGAACTGGAAATATTCAGGTCTACACAGGGCTTGTATCTGCTGCAAAAGAGTAGAAACCGCTCGAGCCTGCATGCCGGGATCCTGCTGCAGGCAACACCTGCTTATGCAGCTCGTGTTTCTGCAGCTCAGGTACCTGCTTTCTGCCCTGGCTATGGTATAGTCATAGCCCTAAAAGTTTTCAGGGGCACTAAAATGTTTCTTCTAAGCTTCTTAGAAGGTGACTCTTCAGTTACAAACAATAATTATACTTGTTTCCTATAGGGAAAATAAATTTTAGGGAATCGTAAGAATGGACTGATTCTTCATGACTCAGTTTTCTTCAACATCTTCAAATTCCTATGTAGAGGAATGCTTCAGATTACTACATAGGAATTTAGATGTCTCACACATGCACTTGGTTAGGTGGAAAGTGTCAGTGAAGAAAAATAAAGGAATTAGAGCAAGAATCACACAACAGCAACAAGTCTGAACTTGTGCAGGCCAAGGCTGTGACTTAGAAGATGTATTAGACAAAGACAGCATTAATAACAGATAAACTAAATAATCATACAGTGATTTGGAAAGCTAGGACGGTCTCCCTCTGACATAAAAGTTTTCTTTTAAGTCTTCTTTATAAACTTTCCTTTTTGCTATGCTTTATGTTACAGAGGGAAAAGAAAACATGGGGAGACTGTAGGTATGGCTTTATTGTTAATCAGATTACATTAATACCTGGAGTTTTGCACAAATTTCAAGCTCATATGTATGTCAAAGCTTGAGACCAACACTCAAGTAGTAAGTAGCAATTCAGTAAATACCAGGGGAAGGAGATACAGAGGCAGGCAAAGCAGCTGGGATGATAGCAATGACCTTTAACTTGTGCAAACCAAGGTCAGAAAAACCTTAGGAGCAGATAACAGACAAGAATGAATATGGTTAAAAGGAGAAGAGAAGGACGCGAAACGAGAAGCGGTGAGAACAGGAGGGAAATGAGAAACAGTGCACAGATGAATGTTGAAGTGTTAAGTCATGCAAAAATCAATCAGACAGCTTTCACCTCACTCACTCCAACCCTGGCAAAAGTACTGATCTTGTCTAAATTAAGAGGCTGGTCTCCCTCTGTGGACAGCAAAGTGAAATAGCTGGGATGGGCGGCTGCTGAGATGTGACTGTTTTAATAAAGCTACTCCAAATGGCACAGAATAATTTTCACAGACAGTTTAGAGGACACTGCAAGTTCAGTTTCTGCTTTTCCAGATAATAAACATTATAACGTTCCCATATGCAGTGTAAGGATGGCTCTGAGTCCAGTCAGTGGCTATTATTACATATTATTCATTGAGATATTTGTTTACAAAAATGTTATTACATTTTTCATGCAACAGTTAGCTCTTATCTTCATTATTACGCATCACAGAGCAGAGGAAATTATTGCTGGTGGAAGGTGTAAGGAAGCTGCAAGTTACAGTTTATCATTAATATTTTATTTTTATCTGTTTTCTTCCACCATCTTTGAATTCCTGAGTATAATATTAGAGTTACTGGTATCATTTTCCAACAGAAACCATAGTTTCAATTAAATTTCAATATTTCAAAACTCATGTACATTTAGTTAAGATTTGGTTAAAAAACCAGAAACAGTTTCACAACCATAAAAGGTTGCATAAAAGGTTGCACAGATATTAAAATCTCTAGAACAAAACCTTTTCATTTTTTGCCTTGTGACAATCTCTCATTCCATATTTGTTCTTGCATTACACTATATATAGCCCACATTATCCATAAAGTCAATGCTTCAGAAGCATCTGAAATAGAATTTTCATTTCAAAATTTGGAAATCTTCCATAGAGGAAAGAGGGGAAAAAAATTGAAAGTTGGAACAAAATGTTTTGTTTCAACTAAATAAAAAGGATAATTTTCAATAGCTGCCAAACAAGGCGTTCCTCCTTTTGTTTTTTCTGTTGTTTGTTTGAAAAGTTTCCATTTTGTCCCAATTCAGAACACGACCCAATTGTGACATTGCCAAGCGCAACTGAATTTCCAGCATACAATAACCCTTCAGATTGACGCAGAGGAATTCAGAAGTCACATACCTGGCTCATGGACTTCTTTAAGAGGGAAGTAGCAGGGAAGGAGATGCAAAGAAAGATAAGAGAATTAGAGCAAGAAACAGAGGATGATTTTTAAAACCTTACACTTTTTTTAGCCAGGGTGGAGGGGTTAAAGGGATAAAAACCATTAATAAGATTAAAAGAGAAATAGAGGGCACGTATGGATGTCAATTAGAAAATCATGGAGAGGAAAGACAGGGGGTGTTGGGAGATAAAAGATGCAGATGACTAACATATATATTCATAATGTTATAAATCAGGTGCCATTGGTAGCCTTTGGTTGACAAAAATATTTACTTGTATTTAAACCACGTCCATTACCCATAGGTTTGAATGTGCAAAAAGGGTATAGATAACCTGTTCTTATTCATGTGCATAGAAATCCCAGCCTCTGCAGAAATCAATGGGCTCGGAGGAGCTGGCATTGATTTCCTTAGTGCCCAGGATTTCACCACTGGTGTGTAGGACTGCACACCAATGTGGGAAGGTAAGTATGAGCGTGTTACTGCTCTCCGACCTGCAGGATAAAGTATCCAATGAAAGCCTAGCTGGACATGCAAAGGGGGGGGCGCAGAAGGGCAATTGAAAGGTAAATGGGTTTGGGCTGGCAGGCTGATGCTTTAATAAGCATGACCTACTATTTTGCTAATTACACAGATTGTCTTACCAGATGTGGACTTTAATTCATGTTATAAAATCAAGCAGAAATGCAACCCTGCTACCCCCATTTTTGCATAATGCACGTTAACACAGAAAAATACCAATAGTTATGGAAAAAGCATACAACTACATCTTTTCTCTGAATTGGCATTTTCTGCAAATATGCTGCAACCAAAACGATGCCACTCGGTCCAATCCTTTGCCCAATAGAAAACTAGGTATGACGTGGTGTCACTTGTTGCTCATGACTTTAGATGCAAGTCTCTCCACATCGGCATACATTGCTACAAAAGCGAGTTTTGTCTCTGCGCAGTGGCAGTGGGACAGGAGAAAGAGGTGCGCGCAACCGAGGGACATAGCATTGCCACAGGGCACAGCTGTCTCACCTCTAGCCACGGTGCATGGCATAGAGGAAATGCTTTTGGGAACACTATCCCCGTACCAACTGGTATCCGTACTGATAGCCTGGTTAGATAAATCAGAGCACTGGGGAATATAAGCAATGCCCAGCCTGTGCTTTGGGCATTGCTTTCAAAACAGCAGTTAGTACTTATTATGCATCACACCGCTTATCCTACGAAAGTGAAGCAGCCATCAGCGAGTGAGAGGAGGACAGTTTTGCATCCTCTCCTCTTCAACCACCTCCAGAATTCCTGCATGCATTACCGCTTTGGACAGAAACAGAGGAATTCACAGGTCATGGCACATACCTTCCTCATGAGCTTTAGCAGGTGGGAAGAGTCACAGAGCAAAATGCGAAGGAAGATGAGCATTAGAAACATCAGAACAACTTTCACTTGTACAAAGTGGAGGGGGAGGGAAAGCCTGAGAGTATATTGCAAGGAAATAAAATGAATATGGATACAAAAAGCAATACTGGAAGTGAGGGCATAAATGGTCTGAGATACTAAAAACATAAAGCTGATTTAAGTGGCCATATCAGATGACTTTCGTCTTATATGCGCATTCCTGCAGTCCTGCAGAAAGCCTGGAGCAGCATGCCATTTCACAACCCTGATGCTCGCCCAAATGAATTTACAGCCTGAGGCCAGCAGGTTTTTGGTGGCATGTGGCTGCACGTACTACCGTGAGACAGTGGCCTAGAAACTCCATTGCATGAAGAAGAAAACCACCTTTAATCATTTGCAAAGCTAAAGCATCAAAATTATCACCAGTTGCTTTATACAACAGGGTTTAAGCTGAAAAAAGGGCATGTGGAAAGGCTATCATAAGAACGTCAGCCCGGTAAAGGAGGGTAAATCCTCTCCACAGCTGCAGTGTCAGCAGCTGCCGTAGCAGCAGACCAATCATGGGCACATCTGTACATCGTCCAGAGGCCTGACCCACCCCGAATGGTCCAAAATAAGCCTCCCAGGGAGATCCAACCAGTCTCGGAGGGAAGGTTTTTCAATCTTCATCCTTTTAAGAGGTTTACATTTCCCAGCAGTTTTCATACTTTTTTTTCATGCAACAATTACCACGTAGCATCGCCAGTGTATTCAATGTCAAGACAGAACATGAAGGGAGTACAAAAAACAAAATGGTGGCAAGTTTTATTCTATATTAATATGCCTATTTTTCACTCCTGTTTCCTTTTACCATCTTATGGCTTACTGGCTAAACGAGAGCTTACTCTGAATGATGGGAATTCAGGAGTCATGTCACATACCTTCCTCCTGAGGTTCTTTAGGTGGGAAGAGCCACAGGACAGGATGCAAAGGAACATTAGGAGAAACACATTATTACATGGGCTGATATTACACAGGCTGAAAACTCTGTTAAGACAGAGGGAAAAGTTTTATCCCAGTAAAGGATGCACCAATGGCCAGGAGGGGAAGGAATCTGAAGCATGTGCAGTTGGGAAACAACTGCACCATGTAAAAGGAACAGGGAAAAACATATTGGAGAGAGAAATATCTAACAATAAGCTCAAATAACACATGCTGAAATTTCCCTCTAATTCCAGTTTTATAGGAACAACCTCCTGCCATTGCCCTGATGGGCTTTATGGCGAGCTCCACACATGGCAGGAGAGGCTGGGTTACCACCAAGCGGATGTCTGCCAGACCTTGCACTGAGACCGTTCCCGTGTGTTAGCCTGTGGCAGAGCAGGTCACGGAGAACAGGTGGAAAGCAAAGACAACAGAAGCGATAAGGCAAAGTAACTGGGTCCTGCTCCTCTTGCACCACCCTTGAATCCCCCCCACCGCCAAGGAGATGGCGGGGAGCAATTCGGAAGGCAATGGCACGTACCTGCTTCATGAGCTTCATCACGTGGGATGTGGTAAGGAGCAAAAGCAACAAGATGGAAAACGAGAACAGTTAGATTAAAGGGGGTGTGAATGCAACAGAGGGGTCTAAAAAAATACAGTGGGTATGAAATAGAGAAACAGAGGAGGAGGTGAAATGGAGACAGGCAACCAAAGCACGCACAGGTACAAGAAATGTAAAACCTTCAGGACCTGGATGCTGTAAAAACCCTGCAAACCGCTCAGAGCGGGTCTCCCACAGCATTATAAACAGGTTTACCCTTGTTTCAAATGTGCCCATAGCACAAAGCTTTGCAAATGTGGAACCTACGCACGCTTTGGCTCCTCCTACCCGAGCACCACATCCCAAACCTCTCAAGTGCAAAGGGTGGGTTTCTGTTCCATCCCCTCTTCTGCCCTGCCTGTTCCACTTTGCAAATGCTGCATGCAATGCAGGGAGTCCACTGGGGTTACTTGTCAGCGTCTACATAGATATAATTAATAAGATCTGTGTTCTGCAGTATTATTCATATTATATATAATATTATATATTATAGTCTATAAACGTATAATATATACAATATACTATATATAATATTACATATTATAGAATATGTACTATGTAACATATGGCTACACACATACCTTACCACAGATGGATTTTGATTTCAAAATCCATCTGATCATTATCTACCAAGCTACGTAGGAGAAACCAGTTGACATCTGATAGAAACCTTTATAGCCAGATTCCAGTTATTCCAAGGCGGGCATTACAAACACCCGGGGCTAAAAATCAGCCTCAGAGCCTGCTGTGGCTTGGATGAGGGGATGGTATCCGCATTTCCCCTACTGCTCCCTCCCTAAAACCGTCGCAGAGGTGTCCGCACAGATACGTGAGGGTATGGGGCACCCTCGGTGCAACATGTGCAAGGGACAAGAAAAGCCCTCTGCCTGCAGATGGTCTGTCCCAGCATCCTTCTCTTGCCTCTTGTTTTCTTCTACCACCTTGCAAAATCGAGACGTGCATTGGCACCGAGCCCTGCTGTGGGAAAGAGGAGGGCTGAGAAGCTGTTTCACGTACCTTCTTCTTGAACCTCTTCTGCGGGTGGGAAACGGCAGCAAAGAGAATGGGAGAAGAAAATTAAAACAAGAAATATCTTATTGGAACATTCTTGAGGTTTGCCAAGCTCCCAGGCCGTTATGGGTAAGAATACACAATGATGGGATTACAGGGTGAGAGAGAATTAAAAATAACATTTTAATGGACATATTATGGGGTTATAAATGTTAGTGAAATATGGGAATGTGACCACAAATGAAAACCACATTAAAAAAGGCATCCAATATTTTATTCTTTATCAGAGCTGGCTGAAATTTCCTAAAACTGACTTTTGGTGAATTTTTAACCAAAAATAAAATTGCTGCATTTCTTTTGCTTTAAATCTTTTTCTCAAATGGTGAAAAACTCATGCCAACATTTATCAATTTTTGAAATTTCAAATAAATACATTCCTGAATTTCAACAGATGGACATAAACTTTACAGTGTCCCACTCCCTTTTAAAAAATCTAAACTTTTGGAGAGAAAGGAAGGGACTTAACACTGTTGTGACAAAAAAAAAGGCAAGCAGTTCAATAAAAATGGTAGGCCAAAACAAATATATATATATATATATATATATATTTGTTTCCATATACATATACACACACACATATATATGTATATATATAAAAATTATATGTGCGTGTGTATATTATATATTGTTTTTTATATATGCATGTATTTATATATATAAATGTATATATAAAAATGATTTGGTTTGGTTTTTTAAACAAAAAAACAGGCCCAATTTCCTACCAGCTCAATAAGTGACATCAATGTCCATCATTGCACTGATGTCTGTGGCTCAGGACCAAGTCCTGGCCACTGTGTGTGAACCATTTGCTCTGGATTTCTTCACACACATTCTTCCTCCACATTGAGAGAGAAAGAAAGCAGAAGCCATGTCACATAACTTCTTCCTGAGCTTCAGGTGGCAAGTGTCATGGAACAAGAAGCAACAGGAAGCAGGAAAATGAAAACAGAAAACTGTTAGAAACTGGTATTGGGGGTGAGCTCAGGCCTGGAGTAAAAAGTGGTTAGAAAGTGATGGAGAGAAGTTATATGGAAAGGAAATGGATGACTTTGGAAGGTAACACAGAGGTCAAGCAAAAGTGGAGAGCAAGGAGAAGATACACCCCAGAGGAGACAGTCATGCAGATTAAAAAAATAGGAAGTCACCTGCCTATTAATTTCATATTAATCGTTAAATTCTTGAAAACCAAAAGAAGACAGTTAGGGAAGGAAGGAGAAAGGCAAGAAGAAATGCTTCTCCTTTTAGGAAGGCTTGTCTGTAGGAGCAACACCCTTGGCTTACTCTTTGGACATTTGACAAGGCATGAAGGATGGAGCATGAATACCACCTTCACCCCCCTGGCTCTGCCCCTCTGAGTAGGACTAAAGACATAATGATGACTAAAGGCACCTCTACAACCCATTTGGCATCTCTATTTTATTTTTTTAAGCCCTTGATCCCCTCAGAAGCAGTGCTGGTGAAATTAGAGACATAAGGATAAAGTACCTTAGGCCAGGAACTACTCAGAGCACGGCCACAATTGCACCTCTGTTCCCACCACCACTGATGGGAATTAGCCAGTTGCAGCAATATGGGGGAATCCGTGGCCAAAAAAACCCTGCTGTGTATAAAATCCCCAAGATGGACATTTCTGCACAGGGGCAAATCTCTGTCTCAGAGCTGGTCTCATACCCTCCACATGCAAATATTCCACCTCCCAATAAAGGGTTTCACTCTTGCCCACTTAGAACATGTCTTGGACACTAAGGGCAGATCCTGGGAGAAAGCCTAGAGTTTGGCCCTCACGTCTATCCCAGACACTTTGGGAAAATGGAGGATGACAACCAGCAGCTCCGCCTGCCTGAACTGAAGCTAACGTGTCAAAAGTGTCCAGCAAAGATGCCGATACATCTTCAAAATCTTCCTCTCCCTGCTGCCTACAAAAGCTGAAACAACTCGGGTGAGAAAGGCTTTTCATGCTCCATCTTTCCAGATCTGCACTCTGTCTCTCGCAGCATGTCAAATCACCTTTTGCCAGCTAAAAGCACGTTAAAAAACTTCATCTTTGCCAATCGGTTCTCGGCCTCACCTTTTCCATCCTCAGCAGTGCCTTGTCAGGTGCTCCTTAGGAGCTGGGCAACCTGCTCTTCTTTTCAATTTCAAAGTCCATTCAATACGTGGACATTGCCAAAATGAGAATGGCAGGATTTCACCGATGGCTCTGCGCCAGTCCCTGCTCTAAAACACTCTGAGTTTACAGGCAGGTTAGCTCCCAGCTTTACAACCATCCCCTATGGCTCATGCAAATACTGCATTTCACCGTAACGTGAAGGCTCGGCACATCACGGCCCCAACTTGGCTGGTTTTATGGTTTCTGACTGATTTACCAATCAAGTGTTTCAGATCACCTTTAGCAGCAAGCGCCAAAGAGAAGGGTGAAATACAGACAAGGAAAAAGCAGGACCAAGAATCAAAGAAAGATAAATTACATTCCAAGTTTTTTTGTTACCTTCTTCTTCGTATTCCTCTGCATTGAAATAGGGGAGGGGAAAAGAAAGCAGACAAATCAACCATCAGCCTTGATGCATCGGTAGGACATTACCCACAGCAGAGCCCTTTGCGCTCATAGGGATGCCGAGCAAGATGGCCTCTGAGAGGCTGCTTCCAAGTCAGCAAGTAAAATAGCAAATAAAATTACTTTGAGAAAAAAGAGGAGGGCGATATTGTACTGAATTTTTTCTTGGGCAATGGGAACTCAGGCGTACATGCATGTTAGTAGGAAAGAGGTGGCAGAGAGGGCCTCCGAGTACAAGAAGAAACAGCAAAGAAAACAAACTTGTATATTTCTATGTATATTGCTTGTATATATTGTGGGTTTCTATGTTTTAAAACAGAAAATATTATGTATACAAAAGCCGCAAAATAAATTGCCAGCAGATGGCAGTGCCCCTACAAAAACCAGCAGCATCCCCCACAGCCAGGGCATCAATTTGGGGCTACAAGTAGTGTAAAATCACCAGAAGCAGGTGACAGCCAGACAGACATGGAAAAAAAGAGACCTCAGATTTGTCTAACCATACCAGCACTTTTTGTTAAAATATCAACAATGGGCAGAAAGGAGAAGACGGACACAGCCAGCAAATGCTGCAGGCTTGCATGGAAGCAATTAGAGACAGATTTAAGACTTACCCTCTCCTTGCTCCCTGCGAGAGAAGAAAAAAGGTTATTGAAACTAGATAATTATTCCTTCCACTCCATATTATTGCCAAGCTTTAAACCATATACTGAAGCAACCCAATGCACCGTTGTTTAAAGTCTGTTGTTTCTTCTTTCCCCCATTCTCCCTTTGCTCTTCAAGGAGCCATTTGGTTTTAAGATTAGTAAAGTGACTGGGTTTGGGTTTTATGTTAAACAGTGTTCCTCATCCTGATGGTGCGTATGGATCCATACCCCTGAATAATCCTACCGCCACAAGGCTATAACATGACACCTACACATAAGTGCTGTGCGGTGGCTGATGAAGCTGGACCTCAGCCCCGGTGCGCCAGGCAAGCCAGCCTATAGCCGATGGCCCATGCCAACCCAGATGTGCTACAGGCTCCCTGAACCTTAGGGCTGTCTAATAAAAATTTGGGATAAGCCAGATGCTGCTCAATGTTTATCCCATGGCTATAGCAACATCAGTCTTGCGGTCTGTTCCCGTTCCTTGCCCCAACTTGCCAGCCTCTCCAGCTCTACTATCACCTTGCATGAAACCCAAAGCCCAGAGCAGCCCTTGGGCCAGACCCTAAACAAGGGACATGTTAGTTAGAGATGGCTTGAAAAAGGTGCCAAATCTCATCTTTGGAATTTTTTTTAAGAGCAGGCTGGACAAAATGACACAGGTTGAGCTGACCCTGCCTCGTAGCAGAGGAGGGGACTAAGTGACGACTGCAGGTCTGTCCATGATGCCTCTGATCCCACGATTGCCCTAAATCTCCCCTCTGTATCTACTGATGCATAAATGTCAAATGACCCCATTGGGTTTGGTCATATTACTCTAGATTTGTTAAACCAGGGCAGAAAATAGTTCCTCCACTACACTGTGTGTTTAATTCCCCCTCCTCCAGGTGTCATGCCATGGTCACTGAGGACAGGCTGAGCTGGGTGGAGGTGTTTGGAGGGCATCCCATGTTGGACAGGGAGGGCGTCAGGTGAATTTCGATGGACCCTCTGACACCCAAAATCCAAGACACCCCTTCCCCACTGCCTCAGGGGTCTTCGGGCCATGCACGGAGCGGCACCCAGCCTCTCCTCCCCACGGGGATGCCCACGCTCCACTGCGTGGAGCCAAGCTGAACAGACGAACACACAGGCAGCTTTCTCTCTACTTACACTTCCTCGGTATCAGACATGTTGGCAGCAAGTTTCTAGACAAAAGATGGAAAGAAGAAAAAAAAAGAAAAGAAAAAAAGGTGTTATTACCAGGACCGCCTCCTAGAAAATGCCAAGGCAGGAGCAGATGGGTTGACATTTGAGGACGAAAAAAGCCAGGCAGCTGCTTTCCCACACAGCAGCCAATCCCCCACCAACACTGCCATTTTGGGAGCAGCACAGACCTTTGCCAGCCAGGTCAGAGGAGAAGGAGAGGGGAAGAGGAAAAGATCATCTGGAAAGACATGCCCCGTCAGCCTGGCTTTAAGTTACAAAACCTCCAAAGCTCAGGAAGACGGGTGTCCTCTCACACCCATCTGACATTTCCATTGCTCCAGCAAGATCAGAGAAATTTTTCCTTCTGTTACACTACCGCAAGTGGGAAGGCACCAGCTCCAAAGCATTAGTCAGAGCTAAAAAAAATAAAATAACTGAAACTACCAATACACCAGAAACTACCAGAGATGACTATTTATTTGTCAGCACCCAAATGTGCCTTAAGTAGTAGTGTCTGGCTTATACAGCTGATGAATGAATGAACAATTATCTGTTGATTAGTTTAGGATGAGAACTGGCCAAATGCCCGATTAGGCAATTCATATCAGTATAACCAGTTGTATTTATTACAACCAATCCTCGCAAAATGGGGCAGAAGTGAACCCAACCACAGCACTGTCATGTCTTGCATTTCTGCGCAGCCCGAGTCAGGGCTGCATGGAGACCACCACCCGTGGAGAGCTGCAGCGGGGAATTGTGAGGGCTGGATACGGCCACTCTGCTGATCTTAGCCTGATCCCAAATGTGTGTATCGGAGCCTCAGCCGGAGTCAGAGGGAGCGGCGCCGCTATTCGGGGAGCATCATGGTAATACTGCATGCTGCACCAGGTTCGGTGATGGCAGTGGTGCAATGCTATGGCTCTCCTAAAAGCATCAGCTGCCCTGAGGCAAAGGAGACGAGGTGGGGAAGGGCCCCCGAAACTTTCTCCAAGTCCACAGCAGGTCTTAAATTAGAAAGCCAGGCTCCTCCTCGCTGGGAAATCCTAACCGTGACTTTCATGACTTCATTACTCAGCTGATATATGAGAGATGTCTTGAAGGAGCAGGTGGGCTGACTTAGGTTCAAAAGGAACAACTGCAGCTCAGCAGCTTTCTATTTCAGAGGAAGGCAGTAATCCCATAGGCTCCAACCTTGCCCTATAAGGGATCCTTTCCATTCCCCAGCAACGACCCTGGGCACCACACATTAACACCAACAGGATTTAAACCCCACCATGTTCTAAGCAGCGATAAACAGCCAGCGTTTTTTCTTCTAGTTGCTGATTTATCCTCTTTCTGAAATTCAGCATTGCCCTGGAAGTAGTGCCAGCAATGGCTGTGTTATGACCCAATCTGAGCAGCTGGACAGGAGGATGATCTACTGCTAGGACACATGAGATTTGGGTTCAGTGATCTCTTGGTCCCAGGCTGCTTTTAACTTGGTAGCTGTGATTGCCCACTCCTCAAGTGCAACAGCCAGGGAGTACAAGGAGTACTTTGGGGACTCTAACCCCACTAGGCAGGAGGAATCTGGGAGGAATTTTGTGTTTGGGAGGAATTTCAGCTCTTCAAAAGGCTTTTCTGCTGCATTGATTCCTACTGCTTCTTCTGTTACTTATTTGGATGCTACATCACCTCTGGTCTCTCTCCCCAGTCTTTTTTATCTAGATGATCAAATCTTCAGCATAAAGACTTCCACTTTCTATCTGCACAGTGGCTAGCAGTATAATAGGTTTGCAATCTCATTTCAGCCTCCAAGAATTATTCAAGCTATTAGTAATAACGCTTGACAGCATGTTGGTTTATGCAGCGGGACAGCAGAGATTCTCCTGGCAAAAGCCCGTAGAGGGAACCTGCCAGATGCCCAGCTGTTGGCTTCTTCCAAAATGCATGATCTCTAAAGACTCAGAGTAATGGCCAATCCTCCCACGGATTCTGTCTTTAATTTAGAAACCCAGATTTCCTTCTTCCCAAGGTGGAGGAAAAAAAAGAGGACTTTTAAAGTGCTTTGGGCTAAACTCCTCTTCCCTCTCACTCCAGTGGCAAGAAGAGTAATACTGCTCAATGCTGGAGAAGAAATCAGCTCAAGAGCCCTGCGTATGCATACAGAGAGCAAATGTCTGTTCGGTGTAGGATAGGCACGTAATGCAGCACATGCTGTTCTTTCCAAGGCAATTGAAGTCAATGGGAGTCTTTGCAATCAGGCTTTCCATTAACAGTTATTGGAATGAGCTCATCTAGTCTCCAATTTAGCTCTAAGGACATCTTGCCGAGGGTTGTCACATTGGCTGTTCCCCTACACCCTTCCATATTTGTTAATCCAAGTGCTGCAAATGCAAATGGGATTTTGCATGGCATCTGTCCGCGTGCTATAAAAGCCAAGCGAGAATGCCAGCATCCCTGACACTGTAAGACCCCAACCCTGGGGGGTTTCTGGGCCCCGGATAAAATTAATTAATAACAAGTGCATTGGCAGACTCTGTGCAGAGATGAGCCAGATGCAGAAACCCCACAGGCTAAGGCAGGGGGGACAAAAAATCCAAGGGGAGGTGCAGATTTCAGCCTTGCAAGGGCCAAACGTTCAGCCAAGTTTGGTCGCTTTGTCGGGAGGAGCTGGCATTTTAGGCTGTAGCTGACTGCCACTGCCCTGGCTGGAAAGGCAAAAAGGTCTCGCCTCAAGAAGAACAAGTTGTCTGTCCACTTCGTGGCATTCAAAAGCCATCTGGTCCCTTGAAACCAGGGGCAAAATGCAGACCATCATAGCAACAGCCACCCAAGATAAGAAAGTCTC